>NC_136057.1:2093024799-2093624799 GCF_964261635.1 Lissotriton helveticus
GAGGCTCCCGCCCTACCATAGCAAACAGCAGTGTCCCGGGGGTGGGCACCCCGAGACACTGCAGGAGCCGGTCCTGGGGGGTCGCGGTCCTCAGGGCCATCAAGGGCTCCAGGAGGGGGGCCGCGCAGTTGTGGTGGTCCCCGGGCCTGGGCGGTCCGTCACGGACCCCCCTATTTTACATATTAGAGGCCTGGGCGGTGGCAGTCCCCCCAAACATTTTTTTTTTAATTCATAAAACGAAACCCCGGGGGTGGCGGTCCCCAGGGCTGCGGGGGGGCCGTGAGCCCCCGCATTCTACTTAATAAAGCCCCAGGGGTGGTGGTCCCCGGGCCTCGGGGGGCCTTAGAGGCCCCCAACATACATATACAAGCCCCAGGGGGTGGCGGTCCCTGGTGCTGCGGGGGGCCCGTGTGCCCCCCCGCTATTATAATTACTTTGCTCCGGGGACGGCAGTCCCCGGGGCAGTGTGGGGTAATTGGCCACCAACACACTTTTTTTCACTATGCCCCTGGGATTTGGTCCCCCCGGGGGCTAATTTGAAAAAAAGCAGACCAGGGTTTTTTTTCTTTTTTTTTTCACGGGTACGCGTACCTACGCGTATCCCACGATTTCTACCCTGCCCCCTTTGCGTGTTTTTCGCGTTTCTTTTGCTGCTTTTTTGTGCCTTAGTTCTACCGAGGCACAAGATGGCTGCCAACACTTCCTGGTTTGAAGTGTTGACAGCCAATTAGCATGAAGCTTGTGCTTGGGAAGGTACAGAGTACAGTACAGAGTACAGTACAGAGTACGGTACTTTATCTCTAGATATATCTATGATTTTACTTTTGATTTTCTCAGGAACTACTGAACGGATTTACACCATTCAACAAAAAGCGTGATCTGCGAACCGAACTCTACCTTTTTGCCAAATTTGGTGTAATTCCGTTTAGCAGTTCCGTCTGTAGCCCTGGCTTAAGGTCCTATGGAAAATTGCATGGGGAACATACGTTTTGGGACCCCCTTTTTTCTCCAAACTTTCAGGGAAGGAGCGGACCGGAGCAGGCCATTTTCTTGGAGAATTTCGCGAAGATTCGTCGACTGGCGCCAAAGTTATTCCAAATAGAATGTTGCGGATTTCCTATGGAAACTAGGTCCTAACTATAACTACCTACTGGCGATATATATATCCAAACAAAGGCTTCCCAACACTCTGGCGCACACCGGCCGGCCATGCAGAGAGAAGAATGGGAAACAGACACCAGTGGCTCGTGGTTGAAAGCAAGTCTTAATTTATTCAAGCCTTTAGTCAGACGCGTTTTGAATAACTCAGTATTCTTGTTCACTTAGCAGAAACTATATATATATATATTCACACAGGTTATAGTGACGTTATAGTTAGCTCAGATTTCACTTGTACAAAACTAGTGAAATTCAGCTATTATAGTTACATGAGCTATAACGTATGTCCCCGCAATGCACTGCTTATGACCTCACATAATATATCTTTCATGACATGGTTTGTGTCATCACTGATCACATCTCAAATGACAACACTGATGACATCATCAAGTGAGTATGAGTTTTCAAGAGTTAATGGATGTTAAACATATAAACTAACCTACTACAAAAGCTCAATTAGTATAATGGGTGCACTACTACTGAGTAATACTACTTATAAGATATATTAAGTGAGTACCTGTGTGACTGTATGTATCCTTGTGTTTATGGGTATGTAAGTGCCTGTATGGGTGTATAAGTGGGTGAGTGAGATGCTGTGTGAGGGGTGGTATTGGTGAGTGAGTGAGTGGGTGTGTCAGTGGCTTAATGGGTGAGTGAGTGGTGGTGTGAGTGGTTCTATGGGTGGGTAAGTGGGTGTGCAGTGACTGTATGGGTGAGAATGTGTGTCTGAATGGCTGTATGAGTGAGTGACTGCGTGTAAGTGGCTGCATGAGTGAATGAGTGGCTGTTTGAGTGGGTGTTTGGTTAAGTGAGTTGATATGTGAGTAGCTGTATTGGAGAGTAAGTGTCTGTGTGAATGGCTGTATGGGTGAGTGAGCATATATGTGAGTACTCGTATGTATGTGTGAATGGGTATGTAAGTGGTTTTGTGAGTGTGTGTGGTGGTACTTGTATGGGTGTGGCTGTGTTGAGAGGCTGCATGGATGAGTGAGTAGCATGTGAGTAACTGTGTAGGCAAATAAATGGATGTCTGAGTAGCTGTATGGGTGAGTGTATGGCTGTGTGAGTGGCTGTGTGCATGGGTGACTGGCTGTTTGAGTGAGTGAATGGTTGGGTGAGTGGCTGTAAAAGTGAGTGAGTGCCACTACAGAGGAATGAGTTGGTGTGTTAGTACTGGGTCTGCGAATGGGTTTGTGAGTAGTTGTTTAGGAGTGGGCATATGAGAGGTTCTATGGGGGTGGGAATGTGTGTGTGAGTGGTTCAGTGGATGATGACATGAGTGATGTCATCAGTAGTGTCATCAGTGGCATCATCGGTGGTGTCATGAGTGATGTTATAGCTCAGGTAACTGCTGAATTTCACTGGTTTTGCATGTATGAAATCTGAACCTAACTATAACGTTGTTTTTTCAGTGAATCTCCAAGTTTAAAAAAAAATCTACTTCCTAAATATATTCCCTTGAAACCTTTGGGTTTTTAAGTGAATTTCTACAATTTTATAATTAGTAGTCATGTTTGTAGAGTGATGGAGAATTTGCATTTGCAGAGTGGTAGGCAGAATAAAGTTTCACATAGTTTAATAGTGCGAATTAGTGCCATCTGAGAGTGGCCTTCCATGCATTTCTTTGGCTTTCTAGCAATCGTTCAAAACTGTGCATGTAACAAAAAAGCAATCCACTGTTGTTATTCACAATATGAGTTTTTTTTACAATATAAATTCAAATTCGGGCCTCATTTGAACACATTTAATAGTTCCGCCCCGTGGGGTTATGTAAACATAATAAAAATAATTAAAAAGACTGCCCCTGGCAACATCAATCGTCTTCTCACTGTGACCTTCAGTATATGATTCAACAAAAAATCATAGTTTTACATAAAACTACTTCCGTCATTGCATAAAAGTTTTCACACTGGTATTAATAGATTGCTACTGTATTGGCCACCATAATCACTTCAAATATTAGGTATTCTGCATGGATACAAACTGTATCATTCCGCCTAAGTGGGCTTTTCTCTTATAAACCATAATATAGTACTTTTGTTCCCTCAATTTTACCATAGTATTAAAACTAATCAACTAGTATCCATATATAATCAAACCAGTAGTGCTGTAGTGACACTCCAATAGAAGTAGTCTCTATGTGTGGCCATTATATGGTTTTCCATGCTGTTATAATACTTTCTAATACACAACGTGCTGTAAACATGCACCACGCGACAAACACAGGGGAATATATATATATTCACTGAAAAAACCATAGGTTATAGACCATATATAGTTAGGAATTAGCATTTAAAAAACCTTATTTTACTCACACAAAACCATTGAAATTCCATATATAGTTAGTTGCACTAACTATATATCGCGCACCCGCAATCCACTGCTGATCATGTCACATATTACATCATTCATGACATGGTCAGTGACATCACTGATGACATCACTGATGACATCTCAAATGACATCACTGATGACATCACTGATGACATCATCCAGTGACTGTGTGTTTCTGTAAAGTTTAAATATGTTTTAGATATTGAAGAATGAGTAGATGTATAACTGTCTGGACGAAGGATTTAGTAGGTGCATGACTGAATGTATGAGTGAGTGATTAAATGTGTCTCACTGAGTGCATGGGTTAGTGACTAAACTGTCTTAATTTGTGCATCATTATGTCTGTTGTTCTGTAAACTACTGCATGTGTTGATCAGTAGCTATATGATTAACTATATGGGTTATTGATTGATTGTCCAAGTATTTGTATGGGAGACTGAGTGTGTGTGTGGCTGGCTGGGAGGTGTGTGACTCTGTGCAGATCAATGTGTACTTGTATCAATGATTGTATAAGAAAGTAAGTATGTGTTACTATATGTTTGAAAATGTAAGGTGCTCTATGTTTAACTGTATAGACAAGAAAATGGAAGTGTGATTGATTCTTTACAGGACTGACTAGGTGTGTGAGTAACTCCATGGATGAGTGGCAGAGTGTGAGTGTCTGTATAGGTGTATGAGTGCATATGATAGTGTTGTAAAGATGAGTGATTGTATGTATGAATGATTGTATGGGTGAATGAGTGAATGTGTTTGTAGACGTAGGAATCAGTGAGTACGTATGTAGTAACTAGTATTGGTGTGTCAATGGTTTCAAAAATTATACTCTGTATTTAACACTGGGTGAAACAGAGGTTATATTAAAATGTGAGGAGATGCATTGTATTGTCACATGAATGATATCATCAGTGATGTGGTCATTGATGTCAAATGAGATGTCATCAGTGATGTCATCAGTGATGTCACTGACCATGTCATGAATGATGTAATATGTGACATGATCAGCAGTGGATTGCGGGTGCGCGATATATAGTTAGTGCAACTAACTATATATGGAATTTCAATGGTTTTGTGTGAGTAAAATAAGGTTTTTTAAATGCTAATTCCTAACTATATATGGTCTATAACCTATGGTTTTTTCAGTGAATTTTCAAGGTTTTGTAAATGCTAATTCCTAACTATATATGGTCTATAACCTATGGTTTTTTCAGTGAATTTCAATGGTTTTTTAATAGCAAATATCATAAGCTGTCGAATGTCAAGTACGTGGTAAGTGAAAACATTTTCGTGTTTATGCACACTGATCTGCTTTGAATGGTGCCCCCCCCCCTCATTTCTATTAGGAGTACTCTCTCTTTGCAGATAGTGAAAGGTAGTTAACGCAGGCCTTTGCCCCCGTTGTAATCCGTCGTGCCTGCTTCTCTCTCCATTTGATTGATTGTTATCCAAGTATTTACTGTTTTAGAATTAGTTCTCTTTGGTTCATTCTCTATTTACAAACAAACACAGAGTCGCAATACTCTGTTTAGTCTTTGCAGATAACGAAAAATCGTGTAAAAAAAAAGAAAAGGAATCGAGCAAAATCAGTAGGCCACTAATGGGATCTCTTTTTGACCTCGCTAAAATAGAAACATTAGGAACAACCCCTCATGACAAATACAAAACTAGTGAGATGAACTGAACTCCACACAATGATGGCTGCAAAACAGCTCGGCTCCGCCACCCACACCGCCCAAAATAACGATAAAGAGCGGCTGCCATGATTGGTTGCGGAATGGCCACAACGGAGCTACGAAATGGTGCTGCTCTCATGCTAACCCCAGCTTCGGTCTGAAACATCCAGAAACACTGTAGACTACCAATTCGATCAGTTCCGGTAGCGCCCCAATGTAACCCGGTAGAGAAGAACTATCCCTCCCCTCTTTGACTGATGGTTCTTGTTGCCTGTCCCTTCTGTTGTCATTTAACAGAACTATTTAGCCTGCTGAAAGGGGTTGTGTTTCGACCGCTGGTTGGTGGAGACATTTTGACTATATTCTGGACCTGCGTTGTCGCGTAATGCGTCATATGACGCGCCGCGTTAGCGCATACGGAAGTCATCCGGGGCGCGCAGCGCGTAACGTAAGCATAACAAGTCATGTGACTTGTTAATAAAACTTTTCATTGGTTCATTTTACTTTTCTTATTCTAATGATGAAAGCCTTGGTCATATCACCTAAAAACTACGCTTTTAATTACTTCCGAACATTATTTTCTCTTAAATATATGTTATAATGTTCCAGGCTAATGTACTTTCCCGTAAATTTTACAACTGTCCTGCAAGTAAAATATATTCTTTTTTCGAGAAAAAGAGCGTTTCTTCGTCCCATGAGGGAGCCGTTGAGCAAAAGAGGGTCGACCTGCTGTCTTAGTCGCCGATACGCCTGAATATGAGATTCTTATCGATCACTTTATGTTGCAGGAATAGAAAACACAACAGCCCTTGACCATTTATCTTTACTGCGTTCCTTCGTATTATACCTTTTACCCTTCATGTAATTGGTCTGCTTTATTTCACTTGCCTTTTAATGATTCTAAAACAGTGACTATTATTAAAAACTTTACCAATGTATACACTACTACCATGTTTTCTTTTAAAAACCTTTATTGTGAAAATTTCATTATACAAATACGAGCCTATAACCACGTGGGCCTGCCACGGAGCAAACTGTAATCGTATATGATGAATTGACATTTACACTGTAGAGGAACGTAACGGGCGGGCCATTAGGTTGCAAAAACTAAGGTGTCTAACAGTTACGGAATCGGTGGACGTACATTTTATAATTAAAATACGACAGGGCCAGTTACAATAAAATTATCTAGATATACATTTGCGGGCAAGTACCATGGGTGACGTTAATTCGAATTTTCAACAGTACAGTAATCAATAACACATCAGAACTTAATATCAATAGGGATGTCGAAATATTCAATCAATTCTCGTCCCCGCCCGCCATGTGCTTCAAAACTGCATACGTATCTCGTGATTTCAAGGTTCTGCAACCAGTACACAACAAGGAGTTACGAGTCCCATTTATTCCGGCGCCATTTTGGGCGAGGACGGGCAGGTCCAGGATATAGTCAAAATGTCTCTACCAACCATCGACTATGATGATGTTCATATGCTGTATTTATTAGAGTAACACTCATCTGCCCACATGAAATTAATTTACCACAATCTAAACATGTCATTTTAATCTTTCCAAAGTTCTTCTAAATATTTGGGACCGTTTCCCTTGCCTCTGAAGCTCTCAGTGCCACTTCTTTGATGAATGTACTAGCAGGTCAGGGGTTCTCCTCCAAATCTCTCTTTTATGCAGCACTATAATTAATTGGTGCCACCTCTCCATATGACGATGCATGGTATAGTTACCACAACTATATTTTTTTTCGGTTCCTCTGGAGAGTTCATCGTGGCAGATGAAGCGTGTAACATACCGGGCATTTACCTTTTTTTGCATGTACAGGAAAGGAAAAAAAAATCGAGCGTCCGAGTTCTAAGGTGTCCCAGGGCCATTTTAGTGGACCAGGCCCAAATCCAAAGAACAGGCCGCCATTTTGAGAGTCCTCTTGCAGCCGCCTGTCGCTGTAGCATCAAGAGCGGCCGAAACTCAGCTGAATGGCAACTGAAACGGTAAAGGGGCGCCCCACTACATTTCAGCATTGTAGGATGACCACACCAGTACAGCAACTTGCTAGACATCACCTCGGTGCCATCCGGATCTCGGCGCCCCACTGCAGATGAAGTGCCTCTCAACTATGAAACCACCACGGTGACATCCGGATCTTGGCGCGTTGTGCTGCCTTCGGCCTATTCGCACATCGGTCCGCTACTGACGCCATCTCACAGGCTAATGGGGTGACCCACGCCGAGTTTCAGCATTGTAGGATGACCACACCAACTTGCTAGACATCACCTCGGTGCCATCCGAATCTTGGCATCTCAACGCCTAGTGGTATCTTCCATACAGAAAACATTGTTACGCTGCCTTTGGCCCCATTCGCACATCAGTCCGCAACTTAGACATCACCTCGATGCCATCCGGATCTTGGCATCTCAGCGCCTTGTGGTGTCAGTCAGAAAATATTGTTGCGCTGCCTTTGGCCCCATTCGCACATCAGTCCGCTACTGACACCATCTCACAGGCCAATAGGGCGCCCCACGCCGACTTTTACCATTGTACGATGGCCACACCAGTGGCACAACTTGCTAGACATCACCTCGGTGCCATCCGAATCTTGGCATCTCAACGCCTAGTGGTATCTTCCATACAGAAAATCTTGTTACGCTACCTTTGGCCCCATTCGCACATCGGTCCGCAACTTAGACATCACCTCGGTGCCATCCGGATCTTGGCATCTCAGCGCCTTGTGGTGTATTCTCTTCAGAAAATATTGTTGAGCTGCCTTTGGCCCCATTCGCACATCGGTCCGCAACTTACACATCACCTCGGTGCCATCCGGATCTTGGCATCTCAGCGCCTTGTGGTGTCTTCTACTCCGAAAATATAGTAGAAAATATTGTTGCGCTGCCTTTGGCCCCATTCACACATCAGTCCGCTACTGACACCATCTCACAGGCCAACAGGGCGCCCCACGCCAACTTTTACCATTGTACGATGGCCACACCAGTGCCACAACTTGCTAGACACCACCTCGGTGCCATCCGGATCTTGGCATCTCAGCGCCTTGTGGTGTCTTCAAATCAGAAAATATTGTTGCGCTGCCTTTGGCCCCATTCGCACATCGGTCCGCTACTGACGCCATCTCACAGGCCAACGGGGCACCCCACGCCGACTTTCAGCATTGTAGGATGGCCACACCAGTGCGGCAACTTACTAGACACCACCTCGGTGCCATCCGGATCTTGGCGCGTTGTGCTGCCTTCGGCCTATTCGCACATCGGTCCGCTACTGACGCAAACTCACAGGCCAACGGGGCGCCCCACGCCGACTTTCAGCATTGTAGGATGGCCACACCAGTGCGGCAACTTACTAGACACCACCTCGGTGCCATCCAGATCTTGGCGCGTTGTGCTGCCTTCGGCCTATTCGCACATCGGTCCGCTACTGACGCAAACTCACAGGCCAACGGGGCGCCCCACGCCGACTTTCAGCATTGTTGGATGGCCACACCAGTGCGGCAACTTACTAGACACCACCTCGGTGCCATCCGGATCTTGGCGCGTTGTGCTGCCTTCGGCCTATTCGCACATCGGTCCGCTACTGACGCAAACTCACAGGCCAACGGGGCGCCCCACGCCGACTTTCAGCATTGTTGGATAGCCACACCAGTGCGGCAACTTACTAGACACCACCTCGGTGCCATCCGGATCTTGGCGCGTTGTGCTGCCTTCGGCCTATTCGCACATCGGTCCGCTACTGACGCAAACTCACAGGCCAACGGGGCGCCCCACGCCGACTTTCAGCATTGTAGGATGGCCACACCAGTGCACCTTACTAGACACCACCTCGGTGCCATCCGGATCTTGACGCGTAGTGAAGCTGCAGCACCTGCAAATAAGCTTCAGACAGTGTTACAACCGCTGCTCAGAACTCTCAACTATGACACCACCTCGGTGCCATCCGGATCTTGGCGCGTTGTGCTGCCTTCGGCCTATTCGCACATCGGTCCGCTACTGACGCCGCCTCACGTGCCAACGTATTTTCTCCTAATTTTACACCCTATGCCGCATAACAGGTCATGTGACTTGTTTATAAAACTTTTCATTGGTTCATTTTACTTTTGGTTTCCTAATGATGGAAGGCTTGATCATGTGACCTAAAAACAACACTTTTCATAGGATGAAAACTTTTTTTTTTCCCCAAACGATGAAAGCCCCACCTTGTTTCTGGATGTTTCAGACTGAAGCTGGCGTCAGCATGAAAGCACCACCATCTCGTAGCTCAGTCGTGGTCATTCCGCGAGCAATCATGGCAGCCGCTCCCCACCAGAAGCCTGCAGGAGTCGGAGCCCCCAAAACTTTTGATGAATTCTCAAGGCGGAGGGGACGCTTTCGAGAATGAGGTCCAAGACCTAGCAGACAAGCGTCCGATTTCCAAGGTGTCCCAGGGCCATTTCAGTGGACCAGGCCCAAAAAGGAAACAGCCTGCCGCCATTTTGAGAGTCCTGTGACAGCCGCCTATCGCTGCACCGCAAGAGTGGGCGCAACTCAGCTGAATTGCGGCTTTTGACACAGTGGACCAAAAACGGACGGAATGGCAACTGAAATGGTAAAGGGGCGCCCCACTACAACAGACGAGACTCCACCTGGAGAGGCCCGTTCACGCCGCCTCCCCCGGGGCGCTCCACGCCGTTATTCGGAGCAGCATTGTAGGATACCAAAACCAGTGCGGCAACTTACTGGACATCACCTTGGTGCCATCGTTCTGCTGCCTTGGAACTATTCGCGCAACAGTTTGCTACTGATGACCCACCCCCCGCGACGCCCCATGCCGTTATTTGCTGGGTGGCAACTTACTAGACATCACTTTCGTGTCATCTAGATTTCGGCGCGTTCTGCTGCCTTGGAACTATTCGCACAACAGTTTGCTACTGATGACCCACCCCCCGCGACGCCCCACGCCGGAAATCTGGACGTTGTGCTGCGTTGGGACTATTCGCACAGCCGACCGCTACTTCGTTGTTTTTCCCTAAAAATGTTTATATGTTATTACTATTTTTGTTTTCTTGTATATATTTATAAATTATTAAAGTTTTATAATCTTACTACTTTGTCGGAGTGCTATATATTTTTAATGTGACACATAATTGTAAAAACTTTGATGTACAAAGAGTCATCCCTGGAATCTTCCGCTTCAGGCTCGGTCCCCTCCCCAATCACAATACAGGATGGTTTTCAGATAATAGCAACGCTTCTGCTGTGACGGATCTCATCGAGTGTGGGCCTTGATCTACTATAACTCCTTTGAAGAGGGGTGATTCTTTACAGCTGTGGCCATAAACTACATCTGCAGGGCTAGCTGATACCCTAGGACCAGCCTGGACAATCGGACACAGAGGAAAAGGAGTGTCAGAGGGTGCGGTAGTGAATAGGGCGAAAGGGAGGTGTCGGGCGGGCACAGGGTGTGATTCTCAGGGAACAGCAGCGCAGATGGGGGAGGTTTATTACCCATGCATAAGACAGAGAGCGGGGGTGACCACTGCCTGGGGGAGATGCTTGCGAGGGTGGGGAGCCATGCTAAGGATCGACAGCGTGCACAGAGTGGGTCTGGTCAAGGCATCTAAAATGGCTGCCGTGCACGACAAAAGTGTGGCATTTGAAAAAAGACAAGATGGCGCAGACAATGTTTTTCAACACTTCCTGATTTCCTTCGAATCGAACGTTAACAGACGTTGGGGCATATTACCAAAGTTAAGCGATATTTATCCCTAACGATGCTTAGCAACGATTTTTTTACCGTCAGAAATTATCGCAGATAAACCTTGCTATTATCAAGGTTTATCGGAAATACGATAAAAAACGACCGCAATGCATTAATATCGCTGAAAACTCAGCGATATTCATGCATTACCGAGCTAATGCTCTTAGCCATGTTATCCACCTCCCATTGGATAACATGGCTAAGAACTGCTCAGGGCAGGTGGTAGCTTTTAGAGATATTCGCCCTTATCTCGAATATTTCCAAAAGTTGATAATAGGAGATAGCGATGTTAGCGACTGTTTCCAGTCGCTAACATCTTGGCATGCCCACTTTGCATGTCATTAGTGATAAATATCACTCACATGCAAAGTGGGGCCCAAGATGGTCGCTATCTTCTACTAGCCGTCGCTAACTGGTGTTAGCAACAGCTAGGTAATACACATATAATTTTATCTCCGCGAAGCGGAGCGCTGTTACAGATATATATCTTGTTTCTGAACGTTAATTTCTCAAAATGCACTGAAGCACATATATTGAGACCTAGCAAAGGCACATCGGGCTACCAGTCCCTACAATTTTGCCAAGTTTCGTGCAAATCCATTCAGCTGTTCGATCCTACCGAGAGACAAGATGGCGGCCGCTACGGACTGTTTGGAATGTTTACAGACACCGGAGAGCCAATCAGCTTCGCTTCGCAAAGCTCGGTAACGCGAAAAGTACGCGAAGCGGTGCGCTGTTACAGATATATACCTTTTTTTGAACGTTAATTTCTCAAAATCCACTGGAGCACATATATTGAGATCTAGCAAAGGCACATCGGGCTACCAGTCCCTACAATTTTGCCAAGTTTCGTGCAAATCCATTCAGCTGTTCGATTATTATTATTTTTATTTTTTTTTGCCCCGCGGGGCCCTTTTAAAACCTCCACATCAAACCTAGGGGGTGAGCGACAATGTACTATGCCCCCTTATGGTCATTTGCCCCTTCGCTTTGGCCTCCTCTTGTCTCTCGATCCTACCGAGAGACAAGATGGCGGCCGCTACGGACTGTTTGGAATGTTGACAGACGCCGGAGAACCAATCAGCTTCGCTTCACAAAGCTCCGTTGCGCGAAAAGTCCGCGAACCAGAGCGCTGCCCGGTCCGCTGTTACAGATATATATCTTTTTTTAAACGTTAATTTCTCAAAATCCACTGGAACACATATATTGAGACCTACAAAAGGCACATCGGGCTACCAGTCCCTACAATTTTGCCAAGTTTCGTGAAAATCCATTCAGCCGTTCGGGCTAAAAGTGAGGCCAACCGCCCTATGGAAATTAACATGGGAAAAACGCGTTTTGGGACCCCCCTTTTTTCTCGGCCCCCCCTTGACGAACCCCCCCCCAAATTTTCAAGGGCTGCTCAGAAACAAAATGTGCCATTTTCCTGAAAATTTCAGCCAATTCCGTCCACAAACGCCAAAGTTATTAGACATAGAATTTTCAAAAAACCCATAGAGAAAAAATCCTAACTATATATACCTACTGGCGACCGCCAGTAGGTAATATATATATATTCACTGAAAAAACCATAGGTTATAGACCATATATAGTTAGGAATTAGCATTTACAAAACCTTGAAAATTCACTGAAAAAACCATAGGTTATAGACCATATATAGTTAGGAATTAGCATTTAAAAAACCTTATTTTACTCACACAAAACCATTGAAATTCCATATATAGTTAGTTGCACTAACTATATATCGCGCACCCGCAATCCACTGCTGATCATGTCACATATTACATCATTCATGACATGGTCAGTGACATCACTGATGACATCACTGATGACATCTCAAATGACATCACTGATGACATCTCACATGACATCACTGATGACATCATCTAGTGTCTGTGTGTTTTTGTAAAGTTTAAATATGTTTTACATATTGAAGAATGAGTGGATGTATAAGTGTCTGGATGAAGGATTTAGTAGGTGCGTGACTGACTGTATGAGTGAGTGATTAAATGTGTCTCACTGAATGCATGGGTTAGTGACTAAACTGTCTTAATTTGTGCATCATTATGTCTGTTGTTCTGTAAACTGCTGCATGTGTTGATCATTAGCTATACGAGAGGCTATATGTGTTATTAATTGGTTGCCCAAGTATTTCTATGGGAGATTGAGTTTGTGTAGGGGTGGCTGGAAGGTGTGTGACTCTATGCATAGATGTGTGAGCAGTTTATTCACTAGGTGTATGAGTTCAAGAGTGCATGTGGAAACAGCTACATGGGCAGTTGACTGTGTGCATGAGTGTATTGATGAGTGAATGGATATCTCAATGCTACATGTCATAGTAAGTACATATGTAAAACACAGTACATGTGAGAGTTGGCATATATAAATAACTGTGCATGAGAGCCACTGAATGAGTGAGTAGTTGTATCGATCATTGTGAACTTGTATCAGGGATTGTATAAGAGAGTAAATATGTGTTAGTATATGTTTCAATAAGTAAGGTGTGTTTAACTGTATAGTTGAAGAAATGGAGGTGAGATTGTTTCTTTGCATGACTGACTGGGTGTGTGAGTAACTCCATGGATGAGTGGCAGTGTGTGAGTGTCTGTATACACTGAGTGTATCTAAGGTTATATTAGAGTCTGAAGAGGTTTATCGTATTAGCACAAGAATGATGTCAAATGAGATGTCATCAGTGATGTCATCAGTGATGTCATTTGAGATGTCATCAGTGATGTCATCAGTGATGTCACTGACCATGTCATGAATGATGTAATATGTGACATGATCAGCAGTGGATTGCGGGTGCGCGATATATAGTTAGTGCAACTAACTATATATGGAATTTCAATGGTTTTGTGTGAGTAAAATAAGGTTTTTTAAATGCTAATTCCTAACTATATATGGTCTATAACCTATGGTTTTTTCAGTGAATTTTCAAGGTTTTGTAAATGCTAATTCCTAACTATATATGGTCTATAACCTATGGTTTTTTCAGTGAATTTCAATGGTTTTTTAATAGCAAATATCATAAGCTGTCGAATGTCAAGTACGTGGTAAGTGAAAACATTTTCGTGTTTATGCACACTGATCTGCTTTGAATGGTGCCCCCCCCCTCATTTCTATTAGGAGTACTCTCTCTTTGCAGATAGTGAAAGGTAGTTAACGCAGGCCTTTGCCCCCATTGTAATCCGTCGTGCCTGCTTCTCTCTCCATTTGATTGATTGTTATCCAAGTATTTACTGTTTTAGAATTAGTTCTCTTTGGTTCATTCTCTATTTACAAACAAACACAGAGTCGCAATACTCTGTTTAGTCTTTGCAGATAACGAAAAATCGTGTAAAAAAAAGAAAAGGAATCGAGCAAAATCAGTAGGCCACTAATGGGATCTCTTTTTGACCTCGCTAAAATAGAAACATTAGGAACAACCCCTCATGACAAATACAAAACTAGTGAGATGAACTGAACTCCACACAATGATGGCTGCAAAACAGCTCGGCTCCGCCACCCACCCCGCCCAAAATAACGATAAAGAACGGCTGCCATGATTGGTTGCGGAATGACCACGACGGAGCTACGAAATTGTGCTGCTCTCATGCTAACCCCAGCTTCAGTCTGAAACATCCAGAAACACTGTAGACTACCAATTCGATCAGTTCCGGTAGCGCCCCAATGTAACCCGGTAGAGAAGAACTAGCCCTCCCCTCTTTGACTGATGGTTCTTGTTGCCTGTCCCTTCTGTTGTCATTTAACAGAACTATTTAGCCTGCTGAAAGGGGTTGTGTTCCGACCGCTGGTTGGTGGAGACATTTTGACTATATTCTGTACCTGCGTTGTCGCGTAATGCGTCATATGACGCGCCGCGTTAGCGCATCCGGAAGTCATCCGGGGCGCGCAGCGCGTAACGTAAGCATAACAAGTCATGTGACTTGTTAATAAAACTTTTCATTGGTTCATTTTACTTTTCTTATTGTAATGATGAAAGGCTTGGTCATATGACCTAAAAATTACGCTTTTCATTACTTCCGAACATTATTTTTTCTTAAATATATGTTATAATGTTCCAGGCTAATGTACTTTCCCGGAAATTTTACAACTGTCCTGCAAGTAAAATATATTCTTTTTTCGAGAAAAAGAGCGTTTCTTCGTCCCATGATGGAGCCGTTGAGCAAAAGAGGGTCGACCTGCTGTCTTAGTCGCCGATACGCCTGAATATGAGATTCTCATCGATCACTTTATGTTGCAGGAATAGAAAACACAACAGCCCTTGACCATTTATCTTTACTGCGTTCCTTCGTATTATACCTTTTACCCTTCATGTAATTGGTCTGCTTTATTTCACTTGCCTTTTAATGATTCTAAAACAGTCACTATTATTAAAAACTTTACCAATGTATATACTACTACCATGTTTTCTTTTAAAAACCTTTATTGTGAAAATTTCATTATACAAATACGAGCCTATAACCACGTGGGCCTGCCACAGAGCAAACTGTAATCGTATATGATGAATAGACATTTACACTGTAGAGGAACGTAACGGGCGGGCCATTAGGTTGCAAGAACTAAGGTGTCTAACAGTTACGGAATCGGTGGACGTACATTTTATAATTAAAATACGACAGGGCCAGTTACAATAAAATTATCTAGATATACATTTGCGGGCAAGTACCATGGGTGACGTTAATTCGAACTTTCAACAGTACAGTAATCAATAACACATCAGAACTTAATATCAATAGGGATGTCGAAATATTCAATCAATTCTCGTCCCCGCCCGCCATGTGCTTCAAAACTGCATACGTATCTCGTGATTTCAAGGTTCTGCAACCAGTACACAACAAGGAGTAACGAGTCCCATTTATTCCGGCGCCATTTTGGGCGAGGACGGGCAGGTCCAGGATATAGTCAAAATGTCTCTACCAACCATCGACTATGATGATGTTCATATGCTGTATTTATTAGAGTAACACTCATCTGTCCACATGAAATTAATTTGCCACAATCTAAACATGTCATTTTAATCTTTCCAAAGTTCTTCTAAATATTTGGGACCGTTTCCCTTGCCTCTGAAGCTCTCAGTGCCACTTCTTTGATGAATGTACTAGCAGGTCAGGGGTTCTCCTCCAAATCTCTCTTTTATGCAGCACTATAATTAATTGGTGCCACCTCTCCATATGACGATGCATGGTATAGTTACCACAACTATATTTTTTTTCGGTTCCTCTGGAGAGTTCATCGTGGCAGATGAAGCGTGTAACGTACCGGGCATTTACCTTTTTTTGCATGTACAGGAAAGGAAAAAAAAATCGAGCGTCCGAGTTCTAAGGTGTCCCAGGGCCATTTTAGTGGACCAGGCCCAAATCCAAAGAACAGGCCGCCATTTTGAGAGTCCTCTTGCAGCCGCCTGTCGCTGTAGCATCAAGAGCAGCCGAAACTCAGCTGAATGGCAACTGAAACGGTAAAGGGGCGCCCCACTACAGCAGACGAGCCTCCACCTAGGAAGGCCCATTCACGCCGGCTCCCCCCCCCTTCGGGCACCCCACGCCGTTATTCGGAGCAGTATTGTAGGATGGCCACACCAGTGCGGCAACTTGCTAGACATCACCTCGGTGGTAACCGAATCTCAACGCCTTGTGGTGTCTCCTATTCAGAAAACATTGTTATGCTGCCTTCGACCTATTCGCCGCAAGTGCGCACACAACTCAACTGCATAGCTTGCTAGACACCACCTCGGTGCCATCCGGATCTTGGAATGTCAGCACCTTTTGGTGTCTTCTCTTCAGAAAATATTGTTGCGCTGCCTTTGGCCCCATTCGCACATCGGTCCGCTACTGACGCCATCTCACAGGCTAATGGGGCGCCCCACGCCGAGTTTCAGCATTGTAGAATAACCACACCAGTACAGCAACTTGCTAGACATCACCTCGGTGCCATCCGGATCTCGGCGCCCCACTGCAGATGAAGTGCCTCTCAACTATGAAACCACCACGGTGACATCCGGATCTTGGCGCGTTATGCTGCCTTCGGCCTATTCGCACATCGGTCCGCTACTGACGCCATCTCACAGGCTAATGGGGCGACCCACGCCGAGTTTCAGCATTGTAGGATGACCACACCAGTACAGCAACTTGCTAGACATCACCTCGGTGCCATCCGGATCTCGGCGCCCCACTGCAGATGAAGTGCCTCTCAACTATGAAACCACCACGGTGACATCCGGATCTTGGCGCGTTGTGCTGCCTTCGGCCTATTCGCACATCGGTCCGCTACTGACGCCATCTCACAGGCTAATGGGGCGACCCACGCCGAGTTTCAGCATTGTAGGATGACCACACCAACTTGCTAGACATCACCTCAGTGCCATCCGAATCTTGGCATCTCAACGCCTAGTGGTATCTTCCATACAAAAAATATTGTTACGCTGCCTTTGGCCCCATTCGCACATCAGTCCGCAACTTAGACATCACCTCGGTGCCATCCGGATCTTGGCATCTCAGCGCCTTGTGGTGTCAGTCAGAAAATATTGTTGCGCTGCCTTTGGCCCCATTCGCACATCGGTCCGCTACTGACGCCATCTCACAGGCCAACGGGGCGCCCCACGCCGACTTTCAACATTGTAGGATGGCCACAGAAGTGCGACAACTTACTAGACACCACCTCGGTGCCATCCGGATCTTGGCGCGTTGTGCTGCCTTCGGCCTATTCGCACATCGGTCCGCTACTGACGCAAACTCACAGGCCAACGGGGCGCCCCACGCCGACTTTCAGCATTGTAGGATGGCCACACCAGTGCTGCAACTTGCTGGACACCACCTCGGTGCCATCCGGATCTTGGCGCGTTGTATTGCCTTCGGCCTATTCACACATCGGTCCGCTACTGACGCCGCCTCACGTGCCAACGTATTTTCTCCGCATTTTATACCCTATGCCGCATAACAGGTCATGTGACTTGTTTATAAAACTTTTCATTGGTTCATTTTACTTTTGGTTTCCTAATGATGGAAGGCTTGATCATATGACCTAAAAACAACACTTTTCATTGGATGAAAACTTTTTTTTTTCCCCAAACGATGAAAGCCCCACCTTGTTTCTGGATGTTTCAGACTAAACTGGCGTCAGCATGAGAGCACCACCATCTCGTAGCTCCGTCGTGGTCATTCCGCGAGCAATCATGGCAGCCGCTCCCCACCAGAAGCCTGCAGGAGTCGGGGCCCCCAAAACTTTTGATGAATTCTCAAGGCGGAGGGGACGCTTTCGAGAATGGGGTCCAAGACCTAGCAGACAAGCGTCCGATTTCCAAGGTGTCCCAGGGCCATTTCAGTGGACCACGCCCAAAAAGGAAAGAGCCTGCCACCATTTTGAGAGTCCTGTGGCAGCCGCCTATCGCTGCACCGCAAGAGTGGGCGCAACTCAGCTGAATGGCGGATTTTGACACAGTGGACCAAAAGCGGACGGAATGGCAACTGAAACGGTAAAGGGGCGCCCCACTAAAACAGATGAGACTCCACCTGGAGAGGCCCGTTCACGCCGGCTCCCCCGGGGCGCCCCACGCCGTTATTCGGAGCAGCATTGTAGGACATCACCTTGGTGCCATCGTTCTACTGCCTTGGAACTATTCGCACAACAGTTTGCTACTGATGACCCACCCCCCGCGACGCCCCACGCCGTTATTTGCTGGGTGGCAACTTACTAGACATCACTTTCGTGTCATCTAGATTTCGGCGCGTTCTGCTGCCTTGGAACTATTCGCACAACAGTTTGCTACTGATGACCCACCCCCCGCGACGCCCCACGCCGGAAATCTGGACGTTGTGCTGCGTTGGGACTATTCGCACAGCCGACCGCTACTTCGTTGTATTTCCCTAAAAATGTTTATATGTTATTACTATTTTTGTTTTCTTGTATATATTTATAAATTATTAAAGTTTTATAATCTTACTACTTTGTCGGAGTGCTATATATTTTTAATGTGACACATAATTGTAAAAACTTTGATGTACAAAGAGTCATCCCTGGAATCTTCCGCTTCACGCTCGGTCCCCTCCCCAATCACAATACAGGATGGTTTTCAGATAATAGCAACGCTTCTGCTGTAACGGATCTCATCGAGTGTGGGCCTTGATCTACTATAACTCCTTTGAAGAGGGGTGATTCTTTACAGCTGTGGCCATAAACTACATCTGCAGGGCTAGCTGATAGCCTAGGACCAGCCTGGACAATCGGACACAGAGGAAAAGGAGTGTCAGAGGGTGCGGTAGTGAATAGGGCGAAAGGGAGGTGTCGGGCGGGCACAGGGTGTGATTCTCAGGGAAGAGCAGCGCAGATGGGGGGAGGTTTATTACCCATGCATAAGACAGAGAGCGGGGGTGACCACTGCCTGGGTGAGATGCTTGCGAGGGTGGGGAGCCATGCTAAGGATCGACAGCGTGCACAGAGTGGGTCTGGTCAAGGCATCTAAAATGGCTGCCGTGCACGACAAAAGTGTGGCATTTGAAAAAAGACAAGATGGCGCACACAATGTTTTTCAACAATTCCTGATTTCCTTCGAATCGAACGTTAACAGACGTTGGGGCATATTACCAAAGTTAAGCGATATTTATCCCTAACGATGCATTGCAAAGATTTTTTTACCGTCAGAAATTATCGCAGATAAACCTTGCTATTATCAAGGTTTATCGCAAATACGATAAAAAACGACCGCAATGCATTAATATCGCTGAAAACTCAGCGATATTCATGCATTACCGAGCTAATGCTCTTAGCCATGTTATCCACCTCCCATTGGATAACATGGCTAAGAACTGCTCAGGGCAGCTGTTACTTTTTGGAGATATTCGCGCTTATCTCGAATATTTCCAAAAGTTGATATTAGGAGATAGCGATGTTAGCGACTGTTTCCAGTAATACCTATCTTAACGATTCGGTATTTACCGATTCTGAAACACCTACATACCCCCCCTCTATTTTACCACTTCTTAAATACCGAATCGGTAAAATTCGGTATTTAAGAAGTGGTAAAATAGAATTACCTACATCTAGCCCTAGATGTCCTAGCAGCCAACACTTGGCGCAAAGCTACATTTTCTTCACTTAACTGCTGTAATTCTTGGGCTTGCTGTTGAACAGTCTGCACTAAGCCTGTGTCACTTCTACTGATCCTTCAGGATGTGATGCTTGAGGAAGATCCATGGCATCAGGATCAAGACATGTTTTGTGGTGTTGCAATCTGTCACAACTTGTAATGTTATTACCAGTTCTGGCAGATTCGAGAGTTTCTCAGTAGCGAGGACACACCAGCAGGAGCAAGGAGTGTTGAAAAACAAGGCAATGAAGGATTCAGCCCCTTAAATAACCATAGGCAGGAAGTGATGTAACAGGAAATAGGCATCTTGGATAAGAAAAAGGAAACATAAGGAATAGGAAAGTTCACCATCTTGGAAAGGGTAAAACAAAGAACCTTCCCAAGGCCCTCTGGGAAACAGGAGGTAGGACTCATGGGAAGAAGAAGTAACAAGATGTCACTAGGAGAATATACTGGAAGCCGCAGTGAAATGTGCACAACAAAAGGTGTGTGAAAATATGCCCCATAGAGTACTACAAGCCACAGTCTCAAGATTGGAGCGTGGGTGTTCCTACTGTTTGTTAATGAGCATTAACGGCCACTGCATGGTGCTGCGGCGATGCTGAAACAGCGGGCAGCCTTTCAGCACCGTGACGCGCCCAAGCACTAGAATCGGCGGGAGGTGTCGCAGGCTGCACCTTGGTCCATGATGATGAAGCGGGCAGCACCACAGGCTTAGCCATGGCCCACAGCGCAACACATTTATTACATTACTGACGATGTCTCAAATTACATCATTTATAACATCATTCAATGTTTGTTTTACAGGTCACATAGTAGCAAGTAACTACCATATTACTTTTCTACGTAATTTTGGACAGCTTGGGTGCAGATAATGGTTGTACTTACAAAACACATGTGCTCCTAATGCACAATTACTGTGTTGAGGTATTCAACATGTTATAAATGTTTGTATTCAAGAGTAACTCTGTGTGCAAGCAACAGTCTTCATTATGCTCCACACAACCTTTTGGATCTGAATAAATCTTTCCAACAGGAGAAAGATTCTACATAGTAGATACTAATTTTGTAAGCAGCATTGAGTTATTAGAGAGACTTATGTCACCATGATAATTTAAACTGAAAATGGAGGAGTGTGTGCACCAAGGACTAATCTACGTATGTGTGCTTATTTTGCTTTAGAAGAAAGGCTATCTGTAAACATTTCACCATAGTATGAAGAGTCTCGCTCCTTCTCCGGTAATGCCCCGAACATCTGGAATGCCTTCCCGAAGGACCTGCATTGTAACCCTTCCTTCCTCAGCTTTACAAAAGACCTTAAATATTACCTTCTCAACATATACTGGGGTCCTTAATCTTTTCCTACTACCTTGCTGTCTGCTTCCCCTGCATTGGTTTTCTTCCTAACCCTTACTTCAATCTCCCCCTACGTCTTCTCTTCTCTGCCCTAAATTGTTAAACCTGCATATTATTTATATGTTTTTTTTCCTGCTAACCAACCAGAATTTTTGCTCCCCTCCTTTTCTTCATTATAGATGTTCCTGCGTGTTTTGTTACCCGGAAAAATTGACTTATTTATTTGTACCCTCCGTTTAACCTATTGTGAGATGTAATCGCCTGTTTTTGTTTACCCTGAACTACTTCTTTTCTTGATTGCTTCTGTTTATGTAAAGCGCTCTGATACTTCCGGGTCTAGCCAGTGCTTTATAAAATCTTTCAAATACATTTTTTTTAAAGTGCAGGTAGTATGATTTTTAACACCTTTAGATCTTGGTTATTTTGAGCAAATAGTGTCTTTTTTGACAACTGTGACATAAAATGTACACTGTTCTTAGTAGATTTTTTTGAAACTCTGTGGTGTAGTTCTCATGAGAGTTTCACTATTTGTTAACAGTGTGATATAGAATGGACTCTCCCTATAGAGTAAACACTGTATACAGCACTCTGTTCTCTACTGATATCAACTTCATTTCTTAATGTAGGTTTAGTTAATACAGATAAAATCTGTCCGTAGTAGGCTATTAGTTTTTGAATTGGCATTCACTATTTTGGCTTTCTCTTAACAGTTGTATACACAGAACACCATACCCAGTGAGGGCTTCCCATATATCTGGTTGATTGTTAATGTGAACTATGCAACGTGTAAAGGCATAGCAATTTATATTGAAATACGTGGAAAACCGAAGCTTGGATGATGTCATTAGTGAGGACATCAGTGATGTCATCAGTGATGTAATTTCAGATGTCATCAGTGATTACATAAATAATGTCATAGAACATGTCATGAGTAATGTCATATGTGAGGTCATAAGCAGTGCATGGCGGGGCTCAAGTTATAGTTAGTTCTACTAACTATAACTGCAGAATATTTGTGGTTTGTTGAGTTTAAAATGTTAACGTTGTCACTGAGATATTCACCAAACTATAATGTTATGTTATGTTATGTTAAAATGCTTGTATAGCTCAACGTTCATCGGGTAGGTTTCTTGGCACTTCAGAGGACAAAGCTCTAAATCGGTTGAAGGCTTAGATGGAATAGGCTTGTAAAAATAACCACGTTTTAAGCTGTTTCCTGAACTGAATATGGGAATCAGTAGTCCGTATTGGAAGAGGGAGAGAGTTCCAGGTTTGGGGAGCCAGCGTGGAAAACCGGATCCTGCCATGTTTAATGCGCTTATATCTAGGGAAGGTGTTGACCAGAGGAACGTAGGGTGCGGGGAGGGATGTATTTCTTGATCCTTTTGGAGATAAACTTAGGACCTTCATCTGACAGCGCCTTGTGTACGATGCAGCCTAACTTAAAGACACTGCGTTGGCTCACTGGGAGCCAGTGCAGTTGTTTGAGCAGTGGCTTTACGTGCTGGCGGGCCGGGAGTTGAAAGATTAACCTGGCCGCGTGGTTCTGGATTAATTGCAGACGTTGTAATTGATATGCTGGAATTCCAAAATAAAGTGAGTTAGCATAATCCAGTTGCGAGATGATAAGCGCAAGAACAACCAGGGTTAGTGCTTCTGTTGATAAAAATCTTTTTATTTTCTTTATTTTTCGTAGCATGAAGAAGCAGACCGACACCACAGAGCTGATCTGGGATTTCATTGATAAGTCCTTGCTTATCATGACCCCCAGGCTTTTTGCCGTAGATACTGGATCGGGCGGGGAGCCTAAGGAGGGAGGCCAGAAGTTGGCGTTCCATGGATTTAGGGTGCCACCTGTCAAGATCAGCTCCGTTTTGTCTGGGTTCAATTTTAATTGGTTCGAGTTCATCCAATTGCTAATATAAGTCATAGTAGCCTGCAGGTTGGATTCTGATAAACTTGTGGGTTGGATATTAAAGATGAATTGCAGATCGTCTGCATAATTGAACACCAGGACATTCATTTCCTTCAATGCGATGACCAGGGGCTGCATGTACAGGTTGAATAAAAGGGGGGATAGGGAGGAGCCTTGTGGGACTCCACAAGGAACTATACCTTTTTTTGAACAGAAGTTGCCTAAGCGGACGGGTGGATATCTATCCGTCAGAAATTAATGTATCCACCTCAGGGCCTGCCCCTAACGCCTGAGCTGCGGACACGATCGATCAAGATGTTATGATCGACCGTGTCAAATGCAGCAGACAGGTGAGGAGGATCAGGGCCTGGGGGGAGTCAAGGTCTGCTCCAGTGCGTAATTCGTCCATGACTGTCAGAATGACAGCCTCGGTCGAGTGAGCATGCCTGAAGCCCGCCTGGTGGGGGTCCAAATGGAGTGACTCCTCGACAAAGGAGCTCATGCAGCCAGCCACGTGTGCCTCCAAGATCTTACTCAGATAGGGCAGGAGAGATATCGGGTGGTAGTTGCTCATCACTTGGGGGTTGGCGCCGGGTTTCTTTAAGATGGCGAGAATTTTCGCATTTTTAAAAGAGTCAGGAACAGTGCCGCTGCTGATGGAAGTGTTAAGAAGAGATATAGGGGGATCAGGGCAGGCACTGAAAGCTTCGTGTAAAATGTGGGGGGGGGCACTATCGAGGGCCTGACTTGACTTTATTCATCAATTTAGAGAAAGATTCTGTAGTAATGAAAGGAAAATGATTAAGTAAGGCTAGATTTTGACGAGGTGGAGAGAGTGCGGTGGGCATATTGGACACTGGGATGCTGGCTTTTATTATTATTAATGATTTAGCGAATCACATAGCTCTTGGGAGTGCACTGGTTGCGCAGAGACTCTCTCGGAGCCTGCCAGTTTGTCAACAATTGAAAAAATCTCTCTAGTTTTGTTGGCAGAGTTCAAGATTTTCAGCGAGATAAACTCGGTTTTACATAAGAGAACACAGGTTTTGTATTCTTTGAAGAGAGACAAGTAAATTAATTTCAGTTCAGGCTCATAATACCTTCTCCATTTTCGCTCGGCTTGTCTGAGACTTAGTTTGAGTTTCTTTAAGGCAGGTGAGAACCATTTTTAAACGTCGTGTGTCCTTCGTGATTTGATATTTTTCAAAGGAGGGACTTTATCGCTGGCTGATTCGAGCCAGGCAGTAAGATTTTTCGACTGGAAAGGGGACTGGCTTGGGACGGGGGGGTCTGTGTTGATTAGGATGGTTTGGAATGTCTCGATGCAGGCTTGACTCCAGTTCCTCGCATTCATGCTGCTTGGTCTGGCAGTAGGAGCCGCAACAATGTCAGGGATCACACAGGTTATTAAACAGTGATCTGACCAAGTGCAAGGGAGGATTGCAAATTGTGTGATGTCTAGATTTAGTGACCATACTTGATCTAAAATATGTCCCTTGTTATGCGTGGCGGCATGTGCGTGCTGAGAGCAATTTAGACTGATCAGGGATTCCGCAAATTCTCGAGAGAGTGTACTTTAGTTTATGTCGCCAGGTCAGTAGTTGAAGTCGCCAACGATCAGCACTCTGGAGTGATTAATCACCATTTGGGCGATCAAGTCGCCAAAATCCTGAGGGAACGACAGCATGTGAAGAGGTGGTCGATAAGCGACCACACATGCCAAAGAGGAGTGGTGCAATGCCAATTTGATTGTCAGGATTTCCGTGTGCAGGACTTGTGTGGTTTTAAGTATAGTAAACTGGTGCTTTTTGTGAACTATTGCGGCTACTCCACCTCCCATTTTACCTGCATCCCTGTCGGCATGTAGTATATAGTAAGGTTCGGGGATAGCCACTAAGATGTCCGGGGAGGAGTCAGGGGATAACCAAGTTTCTGCCAGAAATAGAATGTCCGGCCTATTTATATCAATCAGGGAGAATATCTCTAGCTGGTGTTTACCAAGGGAACGAGTGTTGAGATTGTAAATTGTCAGGTCGCGACCCTTGTTTATGCGGAGAGTGGACTCAGTGTCAATTTTGTCATGTGAATTAGTGCAGACAGGTGCTGCGCTAAAAGGCAGGGTTTGTCCAGAGTTGGCCGGTCTGGAAGTATGGGTCAAAAGTCCCTGCTGCTCCAAGGTGTTCATAAGAGCTTTGTCTATCCCGTAATTTCCCTGAAGAAGTTTCAGCTGAGCAGCCGAGTATGTTGGAAAACGAGCATGATGGCTGGCCCCTGGCCCCGTGCTGCCGCGGACGGGTGCAGACGGGCTTGCCTTTGTCGCGCCTTCGGCGCGCCTGCTGCGTGCATCCGCTGCGCGTCGGCCAGCACATCCGTATTTATGGGGAGGGAAGCGGCTTCAACACTAGACCGCTCACTCGCGCCCCAACCGGAAGTGTAGGAAGATTTAGGGACAGTAAGGAACCTCTCTCCACTTCAATCGAGCCAGGCTCGCGGTGGACCGGGGAGTTAGGAAAGTGACCCAAGAAGTGGGTGAATAGCCGTTAAATGCGCAACTAGCGCTGCTGTGAAAGTTCCTAAGTGTGCAAATTAAAAGCAGGGGTACAAATAAAAACACTAATGCCAAAGTCGCATTAAGTTTCGCCTTGGAAGCCTACCACATAAGTAGAGTGCGTCCGCTGCGCGTCGACCAGCACATCCGTATTTATGGGGAGGGAAGCGCCTTCAACACTAGACCGCTCACTCGTGCCCCAACCAGAAGTGTAGGAAGATTTAGGGACAGTAAGGAACCTCCCTCCACTTCAATCGAGCCAGGCTTGCGGTGGACCGGGAAGTTAGGAAAGTGACCCAAGAGGTGAGTGAATAACCGTTAAATTCGCAACTAGCGCTGCTGTGAAAGTTACTAAGTGTGCAAATTAAAAGCAGGGGTACAAATAAAAACACTAATGCCAAAGTCGCATTACGTTTCGCCTTGGAAGCCTACCACATAAGTAGAGCGCGTCCACTGCGCGTTGGCCAGCACATCCGTATTTATGGGGAGGGAAGCGGCTTTAACACTAGGCCGCTCACTCGCGCCCCAACCGGAAGTGTAGGAAGATTTAGGGACAGTAATGAACCTCCCTTCACTTCAATCGAGCCAGGCTCGCGGTGGACCGGGGAGTTAGGAAAGTGACCCAAGAGGTGGGTGAATAGCCGTTAAATGCGCAACTAGCGCTGCTGTAAAAGTTCCTAAGAGTGCAAATTAAAAGCAGGGGTACAAATAAAAACACTAATGACAAAGTCGCATTAAGTTTCGCCTTGGAAGCCTACCACATAAGTAGAGCGCGTCCTTTAACCTTTAATTTTTTCAATGAATATACATACATATACATAAACATATGGCAGCACCAGCAAAGAAGGTGGGAAATATATTAATCTACACTTAAAAAATTAAAGTGGCGTTATAGTTAGGTGAACATTTTAGTGACAAAGTAACATTTTAAACTAAAGAAACATTGAAATTCACCAGTTACAGTTATCTCTACTAACTATAGCTTGTGTAGTGCTAAGGCACTCTTGTGGTCTGACACCTGGTGATGACTTTTGACTACCATTATTTTAACTGACTTTGGTGTGTTATTTTATCCCAGCCTGAATGTACAACATCCTGCATATGTCTTGCTTCTCCTAAAAGTTTCTTTCTTGTACTCTTGCTGTTTGTCAGTGGGAGCTGTCATGGAGTAGGACAGCCTTGCCAAGAACATTAGATGTTGGATGAGCATTTGAAAGCGTGAGAGGGAGAGAGAGGTGTGGAATGTACTTTTTGGTCTCGAAGTGCAGTGTTGAGGGCAGTGATGCACTCATGTGCTTGGTGTTGTACATTTAGAGATGAAGTATGTGATGCTATAGGACATTGAGAGATGAAGTATGTAAATCTATAAGCAGTGTGTTCACAAATGTGCATTGTGTTGTATATTGATGAGAATTATGAAGCTCTTACTATTGGCTTTGACATGGCCTCGTGTCATCTTGTTTTCTGACTCTGCCTTGCTTTATCTTTTTCTGTGTGCACAGCAGCGCTTGCAAGTTGTTTGGGTTAATCACCTTCAAGGATTGTTTTTGTGAGAGATTGTTTAATGTACCTGGTAGGCTTTGTTAGCTTTGTCAAGATAAAGTCTGGAACATGCGAGATTTGGAGCAGCGGACGTGGGAGCTCCTTCCTGCTATGGGAATGCTTGCTTGGAAGCTGGCCAGTTCTGGTAAGATTCCTCTGGTTCGGGGGGAGGTCTCTCCCGAACCTTCTAGTTTGTTTTGAGATTATAAAGCTGAGGGTTGTTGACTTAGAAGCCGGGTGTTTGGAATCCGAACCGGGACAGACACGTCTACTTCAGAGCGTGAAACCCTGGTTGCTGAGGCTCTCAACCACGGCTTCCCCTTGTCCGGAGTGGGCTGAGATGCAGGGTTTGCACCAGGTGAAGTGTTGAGTTTTGACTAGTGCTATTGTGATGCGTGGTTCCAGTGGTGGTGGTCATTTGAAGTGTTTAGCGTTGATTAGTGCCATTGTGAGGTTAGGCTAGTGGCTTTGATCATTTGAGGTGTTTTCTTTGTGATGTGTGAGTGAGTTGAGGTGCACATCCAAAGTAATTTTTGATGTATATATAGCTTTCTGATCTCCCAGTATTTTGTTTGAGTCTTACCTCATATTTTTTGCTGCTTGTTTATTCATCAGTATTATTCATGCATTTAGGTGTTATATTATTGCTTGCTTATAAACATTTATCTCTCTATTTATATTTGAAAGTTGTGCATTTGGCACTCGGGAAAGCCTTTCTGTTAGAGAGCATTGTGTAAAATAAAACCCCAAGCCTTATTCTAAAAGAGAGAGTCCTTGCATTTTGTAAAATAAAAACCCTTTTCTAAAGGTGTTGTGTTATATCTCCTGCTTCGCCGAGTGTTGAGTCATTGTGTGGAAGATTCTGTATTATCTGAGAGGCATAAGCAAGACAGCTATTGCCCTTAGCTAACTATAATTTGCTCCTCATAATGCACAGTCTTTTCATCAATGATATCATTTTAAATGTTGCATTGATATTATCAATGATGTCATAGAACGTGTCATGATTAATGTAATATGTGGGTTAAATAACTGTGCACAGCAAGGGCAAAAGTTATAGTCACCTTAGGGCACGGAAAGGTTATACAAATTTGTGGAGGATCAGTGAATCTGCAGCAAAATAAAAGTAAAAAACAAGCAAGCACAATCTCTTGCTTGCTAGTGATGTCATTTGAGATGTCATCAGTGATGTCATCAGTGATGTCACTGACCATGTCATGAATGATGTAATATGTGACATCATCAGCAGTGGATTGCGGGTGCGTGATATATAGTTAGTGCAACTAACTATATATGGAATTTCAATGGTTTCGTGTGAGTAAAATAAGGTTTTGTAAATGCTAATTCCTAACTATATATGGTCTATAACCTATGGTTTTTTCAGTGAATTTTCAAGGTTTTGTAAATGCTAATTCCTAACTATATATGGTCTATAACCTATGGTTTTTTCAGTGAATTTCATAGGTTTTTTAATAGCAAATTTGTATAGTTTTTAAAAATAATAAATTTTAAATCGAATTTTATATTGTATAATTATGTCATTTTTTTTTTTATTCTTTTTGGTGCGCTCCCGGGGCGCGGACCAGTGAACGCACGGGTAAGCGCAATCTTGCGGCGCGCCCCGGGGCGCGTACTGATGAGCGTCCCGATAGCGCTATTGCCGCGAACGAAAACATCGTGACGTATTGCGTAGCCGCCACGCCTTGCGTCATAAGCGCGTATCCGCGAGATGCGTCTTATGACGCACCGCGTAAGCGCACCCGGAAGCGCATACGATCGCGCAACGTAAACGCCCTGATGCGCTTACGAAACACGCCCCGGGACGCGCCCCGGGGCGCGTAGCGTAAGCGCGTCAAACCATGTGACTTTAAAATAACACTTTTCATTGGTTCATAACTTTTTTTTTTCCAAATTGTGTGAAACCCACCCATTTCTCTCACTATTGCTTTGTACTTGGAGAGAGCAAGAGCTGTTCTGTGTACTGTGTTCATCTCCTACTTTTCTGATCTACAGCAATGGCTGCAAGAGAGTCATCCAGCAGTGATTCCGACGGATTTTTAGATGAGGACCCTCCTCAGCAGAAGAAAAAAAACCATTTCATCTGGAAATTCTATGACATCCCTGAAGGACAAAAAAAAGTCAACGCTCCAAAAGTAACCTGCAAAATATGTGGTAGTACTTTATCCAGAGGCAATCCTCTGAAAAAATATAGTTTTGGAAATGCTAATTTAATCAGGCATGTGAAAAGAAGACACCCTAACAACTTTGCCAGGGAGAGTGTCAGAGAGCTGGCACGGAATTTACCCACAGATGGCGGCAGCACCTCCACTGGTGGAGCAACACCTTCGGGACCACCCCGTGGAAGAATGGTCCCTAACATTCAGCCGGTGTTTGCAGGCATCAAATTTCTGTGCACGGAGTGTGACGAACTGCTCTGCTATGGGGAGCAGAGTGTTGAACTCATTGCCATAAAGAAACAGCAACACCGCTGCCCTGCCAGTCCCTAAATTTTCAATTTTTTTTGCTCCTGTTGAGCAGTTTTGGAATCCCTGTTTTTGTTTTTCCCCTGACAAAAATCCCAAAAAAATATAAAATCGTTTTAAAAAGTCTAAAAAAATATAAAACAACAAAAACAAAAAAAAAGTTATTTTCAGAACTACCTCCAATTTATAAAAAAATGCTATTTTTTTTTTTTTAAAGTGTCATTTTTTATCTCCATGGTACGCTCCCCCGTACGCTCCCCGGTGCGAGTACCTGGCGCTCCCCCCGCGAAAATCGAATTTTTTTTACATTTTTTTTTTTTACCCGCGGGACCCTTTGATGGCCCCCACATCAAAACTAGGGGGTCAGGGGGGTGTACCCTGCCCCCTTTTGCTCATTTCCCCCTTTGATTTTTGCCACCTCTTGTGTCTCAATCCTACCGAGACACAAGATGGCGGCCGCTGCGGACTGTTTCGAATGTTTACAGACACCCGAGAACCAATCAGCTTGCCGTGCGCAAGTCGCGTGGCGAGCCCGGAGCGCTCCCAGGTACGCGCATCGGGGCGCGGCTCTAGAGATATATCTTTTTTAAACCTAATTTACTCAAAATTCACAGGAGCACATATCTTGAGACCTAGCAAAGGCACATCGGGCAAACAATATCTACAATTTTGCCAAGTTTCGTGGAAATCCATTCAGCCATTCGGGCTAAAAGTGAGGCCAACCGCCCTATTGAAATTAACATGGGAAAAACACGTTTTGGGACCCCCCTTTTTTCCCAGCTCCCCCTTGACAAACCCCCCCAAATTTTCAGTTGCTGCTCAGAAACAAAATGTTCCATTTTCCTGAAAATTTCAGCCAATTCCGTCCACAAACGCCAAAGTTATTAGACATAGAATTTTAAAAAATCCCATAGAGAAAAAATCCTAACTATATATACCTACTGGCGACCGCCAGTAGGTAATATATGTATATATATATATATTCACTGAAAAAAACTTAGGTTTCAGCCACATTATAGTTAGGAATTAACATTTTAAAAACCTTAGAAATTCAAAGAAAAAACTAAAGGTTTCACACATGTTATAGTTAGCTGGACATTTCACTCATACAAAACCATTGAAATTCCTCTGTTATATTTAGTTTAGCTAACTATAACTCGCTCGACCGAAATGCACTGCTGATGACGTCACATATTACATCACTCATGACATGGTCAGTGACATCACTCATGACATCACTGATGACATCTCAAATGACATCACTGAAGACATCTTCCCGTGAATGTGTGTCTTTCTGAAAAAGAAATATTTTTTATGTATTTATATCTAAAGGTCGATGGAAGAATAAATGGGTAAATAAGTGTCTAAATGGATTTTTTTGTAAAAATGATTGCATAACTGACCTATTAAGTGTATCTTAGTGAACACATATATTAGCGGGTAATGTTTAAATATGTAAATATCTGTATCAGTGTCTCACTTTGTGTATAAGTGGCTGCATGGGTTGGTGAGTAGCTAAATGAGTGTCTATATCGGTTATTAGTTGGTTTTTTGAGTAACAGTATGAGTGTCTGTATGGTTTGGTGGGGGTATTACTTAGTGCATAGATGCATGAATGAGTGACTCACTGTTTGTATGTGTTTTGAAGACAGCATGTGTGCAGGACTGTATGGGTGGATGAGTGTGTGTATGGGTGTGTTAGGGAGTGAATGACTGTCTCAATAGTATCTTTATGAGTAACTACATATGTTTTAAACTAGTATATGTGAGTATTAATGTATATAAGTGAGTATATGTGAGAGTGAGAGATTGGTAGAGTTCCTGTGTAAATAAGTATGTGTTTCTATAAGTGATTGTTTAAGAGAGTAAGTATGTGTACGTTTCTGTAGAAGTAAGTGTAGTGGTGTGTGTATAGTTGTATAGGGAAGTAAATGGATGTTTGATAGTGTATTTGCATGTGTGAGTATGTGTGTGAGTAACTCTATGGATGAGTGGCGGTGTGTAACAGGATGTATAAGTGTATGACTATATAGAACTGTTAGTGAATGAGTGGATGTGGATGTAGATGTTGGAATTACTGAATAGGTTGTTGTAACTGGTATTGGTATCTCCATTTAAAAAAAAAATGTGTTTCTATTTTTGAATGTGTGTATCAAAGGTTATATTACGGTGAGAGGAGGTCTGCCACTCTCACAAGGATCAGTGATGTAATCAGTGATGTCATTTGCGATGTCATCAGTAATGTCATGAGTAATGTCACTGACCATGTCATGAGTGATGTAATATGTGACATCATCAGCAGTGCATTGCGGGCGCACGAGTTATAGTTAGCTGAACTAACTATAACGGGAGAATTTCAATGGTTTTGTATGAGTGAAATGTCCAGCTAACTATAACATGCGTGAAACCTATGGTTTTTTCAGTGAATTTCTAAGGTTTTTTAAATGCTAATTCCTAACTATAACGTGGCTGAAACCTATGTTTTTTTTGGTAAATTTCAAAGGTTTTGTAAATGATAATTTTTAAATGTATCAATTGTTATATTTGTTTATACTGATTTACTACATTGTTTTAAACTATTTATTTTTAGTTATTTTATTTTTTAAATTATATTACATATTTGTAATATAAATTGAAAAAAAATGTTTTTAAAAATTTTGAAATTGTAATATTTGGCTTTTGTATTTTATATTTTTTTAATTTATATATATTTTATATAGCAGGCAATGATATCTTATGTAAGGAAATTCAAGTTACTGTAAGTACGGTTAGAATTACTTTTCAGGATCAGTAGTGGGCTGAAAGATGCAGCACTGAGGTCTCTCCTGATAACAGGTGAGTAAATCAGAATTCGTAGTTCGGCTGATTTTAGAGGAATTTTTTAAAGTTCCAAAACTCCACACTTAGAAGAATTTCCAAGTAAAACCACTCAATGTTACCCTATGGAAGGAAATTCACTTATCAGGTAAGTAGTGTTATCATTACTTTTTCTTATTCAGTGGTAGATCCTGGATAAAGCACTGGTGCATCTCCTGTAAACAGTTGAAAGAATGCGTCCAAGTCATACAGGCGATTTTTAAGGAATATTTTTAGTTTTTGAAAATAGACAGAAACTTTTCTGGTGAAAACCAGACAATGGATTCAAATGGAAGGAAATACAAGTTACTGGTAAGTACGGTTATAATTACTTTTCAGGGTCATGCTGAGCTAAAAGATGCAGCACTGGGTTCTCTCCTGATAACAGATGAGTAAATCGGAATTCGTTGTTCGGATGATTTTAAGTGAATATTTTAAAGTTCCAAAACTCCACATTTCTAAGTGAAACCAGTCAATGTTAGCCTATGGAAGGAAATTCAAGTTACTGGTAAATATGGTTAGAATGACTTTTGAGTATCAGTACTGGGCTCAAGGATGCAGCACTGGGGTCTCTCCTAATAACAGGTGAGTAAATCGGAATTCATACTACATCCATTAAGCGCCACAGAGCTGCATAGATGAGAGATTAAGTCCCCTTCAATCCTAAGGATCCCTAGGGTCAAACTAGCCCACTAGGTCCCTCCAGTAAGCACCACAGAGCTGCGTTGCAGATAGGTGTAAAAAGGGGCGTGGCCTCTGAAAACCTGTCTGCAATGCAGCTCCCTGGTGCATACTGGAGATACCTGTTGGGCTATTTGGACCTCAGGGACCCTCAGTATTGAAAGAGAATTAATTCCCCAACTTAAAACGCACCACGGGGTGCGTTTGCCCACTGATGAAGGAAGGGGGCATGGCCTGAGGTGACGTCTGCAAACACCCCCTGTGGCGCATTTTAAGTTAAATAATTAATTCCTCTTCATTCCTGAGGTCCCCTGTGGGACAACTAGCCCACCAGGTACCTCCAGTATGCGCCAGGGAGCAGTGTGGGAGGGATTGGGACCCCCCACACTATTTTTATAAATGCCCCCGGGATTTGGCCCACGGGGACTAAAGAAAAAAAAATTTTTTTTAATCAGCAGTCCTTGTGGAACCCCATAAGCAGGCCTAGGGGGCCAGGGTGCTTCTACCCTGCCCCCTTTCATGTTGTTCTACCGAGGCACAAGATGGCTGCCAACACTTCCTGGTTTGGAGTGTTGACAGCCAGTTGACAGCCAATTAGCAAGCAGCTCGTGCTCGTAAGGGTACGCGTATAATCCTCGGACAGTACTTCATCTCTAGACATATCTATGATTTTACTTTTGATTTTCTCAGGAACTACTGCACAGATTTACACCATTTAACAAAAAGAGACATCTGCGAACCAAACTCTACCTTTTTGCCAAATTTGGTGTAATTACGTTCAGCAGTTCGGGCTGTAGCCCGTCTTAAAGGTCCATATGGAAAATTGCATGAGGAAAACACGCTTTGGGACCTCCCTTTTTTCTCGGCCCCCACTTCACGAATCACCCCCAAACTTTCAGGGAAGGACCGGAGCAGAGCAGGCCATGTTCTTGGAGAATTCGTCAACCGGCTCCAAAGTTATTCCAAATAAAATGTTGCGGATTTCCTATGGAAACTAGGTCCTAACTATAACTACCTAGGTAATATATATATATATATATATATTCACTGAAAAAACCATAGGTTATAGACCATATATAGTTAGGAATTAGCATTTAAAAAACCTTATTTTACTCACACAAAACCATTGAAATTCCATATATAGTTAGTTGCACTAACTATATATCGCGCACCCGCAATCCACTGCTGATCATGTCACATATTACATCATTCATGACATGGTCAGTGACATCACTGATGACATCACTGATGACATCTCAAATGACATCACTGATGACATCACTGATGACAACATCCAGTGACTGTATGTTTCTGTAAAGTTAAAATATGTCTTACATATTGAAGAATGAGTGGATGTATAAGTGTCTGGATGAAGGATTTAGTAGGTGCGTGACTGACTGTATGAGTGAGTGATTAAATGTGTCTCACTGAATGCATGGGTTAGTGACTAAACTGTCTTAATTTGTGCATCATTATGTCTGTTGTGATGTAAACTGCTGCATGTGTTGATCATTAGCTATACGAGAGGCTATATGTGTTATTAATTGGTTGCCCAAGTATTTCTATGGGAGATTGAGTTTGTGTGGGGGTGGCTGGAAGGTGTGTGACTCTATGCATAGATGTGTGAGCAGTTTATTCACTAGGTGTATGAGTTCAAGACTGCATGTGGAAACAGCTACATGGGCAGTTGACTGTGTGCATGAGTGTATTGATGAGTGAATGGATATCTCAATGCTACATGTCATAGTAAGTACATATGTTAAACACAGTACATGTGAGAGTTGGCATATATAAATAACTGTGCATGAGAGCCACTGAATGAGTGAGTGGTTGTATCGATCATTGGGAACTTGTATCAGGGATTGTATAAGAGAGTAAATATGTGTTAGTATATGTTTCAATAAGTAAGGTGTGTTTAACTGTATAGTTGAAGAAATGGAGGTGAGATTGTTTCTTTGCATGACTGACTGGGTGTGTGAGTAACTCCATGGATGAGTGGCAGTGTGTGAGTGTCTGTATACACTGAGTGTATCTAAGGTTATATTAGAGTCTGAAGAGGTTTATCGTATTAGCACAAGAATGATGTCAAATGAGATGTCATCAGTGATGTCATCAGTGATGTCATTTGAGATGTCATCAGTGATGTCATCAGTGATGTCACTGACCATGTCATGAATGATGTAATATGTGACATGATCAGCAGTGGATTGCGGGTACGCGATATATAGTTAGTGCAACTAACTATATATGGAATTTCAATGGTTTTGTGTGAGTAAAATAAGGTTGTTTAAATGCTAATTCCTAACTATATATGGTCTATAACCTATGGTTTTTTCAGTGAATTTCAATGGTTTTTTAATAGCAAATATCATAAGCTGTCGAATGTCAAGTACGTGGTAAGTAAAAACCTTTTCGTGTTTATGCACACTGATCTGCTTTGAATGCTGCCCCCCACCCCTCATTTCGTTTAGGAGTACTCTCTCTTTGCAGATAGTGAAGGGTAGTTAACGCAGGCCTTTGCCCCCGTTGCCCCCGTTGTAATCCGTCGTGCCTGCTTCTCTCTCCATTTGATTGATTGTTCTCTTTGGTTCATTCTCTATTTACAAACAAGCACAGAGTCGCAATACTCTGTTTAGTCTTTGCAGATAGCGAAAAATTGTGTAAAAAAACAAAAGGAATCGAGCAAAATCAGTAGGCCACTAATGGGATCTCTTTTTGACCTCCCTAAAATAGAAACATTAGGAACAACCTGTTGATAATACCAATGTGTATGTACATAAGCGGCGTTCATTTGTGTTCACAGTACCCCTTGTTGATTGTTTGAATCGAGCATTGAATTGTTCGAAGTTGATTCTCTTAAGAATCTTCTCTGCCTGCAAACGAGGAAGAATAGGAATATTCTCTCTCCCTTTGCAGATAGTGAAGGGTAGGTAACGCAAACCTTTAACACGTCGTGCCTATTTCGTTCCTCATTGATTGATTGTTTCCCCAAACATTGACTGTTTGGGAATTGGTTCTTTTTGGAGGTATTCCCTGTTTGCAAATATACGTAGGAAAATCTTTGCAAATAGTGAAAGGGTACGTAATGCGGACCTTTCTCCCCCGTTGTAATCTGTCATGCCTATCTACTCCCCACTGATTGATGCACCTGTTTCACCCGGACCATTTACTAGAGATACGTCATCTGGCCCGACCAGAGAGCACCCCTAGTGAAAAGGACATATGCAATAATAACGAAGTGATCACTGTATCCTGTTAACAGAAACTTTAGCATGAAACAACCTGGAAAGAAAAGAATAGGAAAACGAAAATCAGTAGGCCACTGATGAACATGAACTTTTATTAAACAACGAACAAAGAAACGATAACATAACGTAATGATAAAACCTATTAATGTCCTAGAAACAAGAAAACGTTAAAATATGCCAGTGGTGAGAGACCAGAAAAACAGTAAGAGAAACCAAATCACCCCTCGCTGTCCCACCGCCTGCCACGCCAAAAAAATCGATAGACTAGGGAAAATGCAAGTCAGTAGAACATCCGCCCCCACTCTGGAAACTTCCAAGGTGGGGCAGGGTTGCGGCTACGCCCAGCCGGGAGCAGCCCATATAAGGCGGGTCCTGCTGCCACGCCTCGGCCAGGAGATCCTAACGTAGGGTGTAGCCGGAGGAGAGGCCGAGGCCAGCAGGACCCGGCCAGGGGATTGCCTTTACAACGCTGAACAGTTGCAGGGGGGGGGAATGTCTCCTCGACCCTCCCCTCTCTCTCCCAGTCCGGCCGCGGTGGCCCTTGACAGTTTCAGGTAGTCCCGCCACATGCTCTTCCGGTCCGGCCACCAACGGTCGGGGGGCCGAGGCCGACGGGATCCGGCTGCAGCCGATAAACCAAGAAACCCGTTCATGGGGCCAGAGCCAGGGGCGTCCGGCCGACATCTACCGGAAGCCCGGCCCGAAGACGGACGGGACACTTCTTCTTTCTTGAATAATGGCTGCGACAACACTGGGGGGGATGTCTTGCACATGCCTCCGACCCACCCCCCCTCGTCCTCATCGCCTGGTCCGGCCATAACAAATCTCAAGCGAGACGCCGTGGGGTGCACTGGGAGGGAGAGACGGTGCGAACAGGCCTCTCCCGCCTCCCCAGGTGGAGGCTTCCCAGCTGCACCCTCAGCGCTCCAGGCGCCCGGAAAAGGGTTCTTCCACTGTGGCCATGCTGCAACGTCTCGCCCGGCAGGGTGGAGCCCGTCCGCTCATTTGACCCCGCGATTGCCAGTAGCTACCGAACTCTCAAAATGGCGGTCGACCTGGCAAGAGCGGGCCCAGCATAAAGAAATGGCCCGGTCACTGGTTGACTCCACCACCGTAGTCCTCCACGACCTTGAAGATTCTAGAGGAGCCGCGGGACTCCGACCCCCGATGGGGAATGACTGCCATGATCGCCCGTGGAGTGACGAAACTGTATCCGCGGGACGTCGGCGCTCCCATGCTGGAGCCAGCCTCACTTTGAATTACTAGAATCCTGCAGACCTCAGTTCCGGTGAAAGCACAGTGTGACCCGGTAGGAAAAATTGTTGCACCCCCTCCCCTTTTTGACTGATAGTTCAAACCACCGATCCTTTCCTTTGCCCTTTTAACGGAACTTTGGACTGCCTCCCCCTCTTTTACATTTTCTAGAGAAAACAAAACATTAACCACTACATTAGCATAGCAGTTGACACCAGAACTGTTTTCAAATTGAAAACCAACAACATCTTCAACAGAATCCTTTTTGTTTCTGCTGTGACCCTGCTACAGCACAGGCATTGTCCCCAGCAGTAATTCTGCAATGCCGGTAAGAATAGCTGTGGTGCCTACTGGACTCACTCACCCCCGCGGCGCCCCACGCCGTTATTTGCTGGGCGGCAACTTACTAGACATCACTTTCGTGCCATCTAGATTTCAGCGCGTTCTGCTGCCTTGGAACTATTCGCACAACAGACTGCTACTGACGACCCACCCCCAGGCAACATCTTCTGAATTTTCATAATTTGAAAGAACTAGTAACATGTCCTCATCAGGAATTCAAAAGAAATTGCCACGGTCTCTTCGTTGTTTAAATGTTTTTACTGTTTTTGTTTTGTTGTATATATTTATATGTTATTAAAGTTTTATATTCCTACTACTTTGTTGGAGTGCTATATATTTTTAATGTGACACATAATTGTAAAAACTTTGATGTACAAAGAGTCATTCCTGGAATCTTCCGCTTCAGGCTCGGTCCCCTCCCCAATCACAATACAGGATGGTTTTCAGATAGTAGGAACACTTGTGGTGTGACGGATCTCATCGGGTGTGGGCCTTGATCTACTATAACTCCTTTGAAGAGGGGTGATTCTTTACAGCTGGGGCCATAAACTACATCTGCAGGGCTAGGTGATAGCCTGGACAATCGGACACAGAGGAAGAGGAGTGTCAGAGGGTGCGGTAGTGAATAGGGCGAAAGGGAGGTGTCGGGCGGGCACAGAGTGTGATTTTCAGGGAAGAGCAGCGCAGATGGGGGGAGGTTTATTGCCGATGCATAAGACAGAGAGCGGGGGTGACCAGTGCCTGGGGAAGATGCTTGCGAGAGTGGGGAGCCATGCTACGAATCGACAGCGTGCAGAGAGTGGGTCTGGTCAAGGCATCTAAAATGGCTGCCGTGCACGACAAAAGTGTGGCATTTCAAAAAAGGCAAGATGGCGCAGACAATGTTTTTCAACACTTCCTCATTTCCTTCGAATCGAACGTTAACAGACGTTGGTGCATATTACCAAAGTTAAGCGATATTTATCGCTAACGATGCTTACCAACGAATTTTTTACCGCTAAGCATCGTCAGAAATTATCGAAGATAAACCTTGCTATTATCAAGGTTTATCGCAAATGCGATAATAAACGGCCGCAATGCATGAATATCGCTAAAAAGTCCGCGATATTCATGCATTACCGAGCTAATGCTCTTAGCCATGTTATCCACCTCCCATTGGATAACATGGCTAAGAACTGCTCAGGGCAGGTGTTACTTTTTGGAGATATTCGCGCTTAGCGCGAATATCTCCAAAAGTTGGTAATAGGAGATAGATATCTTGCATGTTGTAATGCAAATTATTGTGGTATATGGAACTCATACCATAATCTCTCAGGAAAGCAGAAACTGATCCTTTTGGGACCGCCTAAAAAGGCCTAGGGGGTGAGGGGTACTCTACTTTGCCCCCTTTTCACGTTCCGAACTATTTTATTTTACTCTCTTCTGTAATTACACAAAATAGCAGCGATAAGATGCATCGGAGACACACAGTGAGAGAAAGGAGGCCGGAGATGAAGAAGAGATGTCAAATACACATTGGAGATAATATAGTGGCAGAAGGGAAGTAAATATGAGTAAACTTACCATGTAACATAAAAATGTTGCACTCTATACTATAAGTCTCATTTTATACTACAATCACTTCGCTACAACCTCATAAATTAAAAATAAAAATTAATAATGTCTCAAACAATTTTTGATTTCTAAATATACATTTATTCTTCAGAATTTTCTAAATTTGAAAGAACTAGTAACATGTCCTCATCAGCAATTTCCTCATGAAAAGTCTGCAATGATGATTCTTGTAACTCTATGGTCTCCAAACATTCGATAAATTCGCCATCAACAGATTGATCAAAAAAATCATTCAAGTCATCTCCTCCTTGTGACAATATTTCATTATTGGTGCTGTCAATTTCAATCAATGTAGTGGAATCATTCAAGTCATCTCCTCGTGACAATATTTCATTATTGGTGCTCTCAATTTCAATCAATGTAGTGGAATCATTCAAGTCATCTCCTCCTTGTGACAATATTTCATTATTGGTGCTGTCCATTTCAATCAATCTAATGGAATCATACAAGCCATCTCCTCCTTGTGACAATATTTCATTATTGGTGCTCTCAATTTCAATCAATGTAGTGGAATCATTCAAGTCATCTCCTTGTGACAATATTTCATTATTGGTGCTGTCCATTTCAATCAATCTAATGGAATCATACAAGTCATCTCCTCCTTGTGACAATATTTCATTATTGGTGCTCTCAATTTCAATCAATGTAGTGGACAATTCAAAAGAAATTGCCACGGTCTCTTCATTGTGAGCCATTTTATTTTGAAATTGCTTGCTGTAAATTGCAGAAAAAAATAATCACTTTCATTTATCGTTTTTAGTAATACATAATATAAAACTAACTTTATCAAGTATTTAGTATAACAGAAGGACTGCAAATAAATAACAGAAAACATTTTTCAAATTATCTTCAAGTGTACAACATAGTTCCCCTTACAAATTAACAACTCACCTTTTTAAAAGTAGGAGAAGTGTTAGTACTGTGTAAATCAAACACCAGAAATTCACCACCAAAAATTCCTCACAAATGTACCTCAGACAGTAGTATCACAAAATGGCTGTGGTTTCCTCTCATTTGACATATATACATAACCAATTAACTTTCATCACACACAAATACAAAACCAAAGTAACATTTTAATTGGTTCTAAATTTCAACACTTTCAAATGTGTTTTCCCCATGCAATTTTCCATAGGACATTTACATACGTCTACAGCCTGAATGGCTGAACGGAATTACACCAAACTTGGCAAAATGGTACATCAAACCTAAGAGGTCAGGAAGGATCTACTATGCCCCCTTATGGTCATTTCCCCCTTCGCTTTGGCCTCCTCTTGTCTCTCAATCCTACAGAGAGACAAGATGGCGGCCGCTACGGACTGTTTGGAATGTTGACAGACGCCGGAGAACCAATCAGCTTCGCAAAGCTCCGTAACGCAAAATGTACGCGAAGCGGAGCGCTGTTACAGATATATATCTTTTTTTGAACGTTAATTTCTCAAAATCCACTGGAGCACATATATTGAGACCTAGCAAAGGCACATCGGGCTACCAGTCCCTAATATTTTGCCAAGTTTCGTGCAAATCCATTCAGCCGTTCGATTATTATTATTTTTTTTTTTTTTTGCCCCGCGGGGCCCTTTTAAAACCTCCACATCAAACCTAGGGGGTCAGCGAGGATCTACTATGCCCCCTTATGGTCATTTGCCCCTTCGCTTTGGCCTCCTCTTGTCTCTCGATCCTACCGAGAGACAAGATGGCGGCCGCTACGGACTGTTTGGAATGTTTACAGATGCCGGAGAACCAATCAGCTTCGCTTCACAAAGCTCCATTGCGCGAAAAGTACGCGAACTGGAGCGCTGCCCAGTCCGCTGTTACAGATATATATCTTTTTTTGAACGTTAATTTCTCAAAATCCACTGAAGCACATATATTGAGACCTACAAAAGGCACATCGGGCTACCAGTCCCTACAATTTTGCAAAGTTTCATGCAAATCCATTCAGCCGTTCGGGCTAAAAGTGAGGCCAACCGCCCTATGGAAAACTCAATGTTAAAAACACGTTTTGGGACCCCCCTTTTTTCTCGGCCCCCCCTTGACGAACCCCCCCCAAATTTTCAAGGGCTGCTCAGAAACAAAATGTGCCATTTTCCTGAAAATTTCAGCCAATTCCGTCCACAAACGCCAAAGTTATTAGACATAGAATTTTCAAAAATCCCATAGAGAAAAAATCCTAACTATATATACCTACTGGCGACCGCCAGTAGGTAATATATTACCTACTGGCGGTAATATATTACCTACTGGCGGTCGCCAGTAGGTATATATAGTTAGGATTTTTTCTCTATGGGATTTTTGAAAATTCTATGTCTAATAACTTTGGCGTTTGTGGACGGAATTGGCTGAAATTTTCAGGAAAATGGAACATTTTGTTTCTGAGCAGCCCCTGAAAATTTGGGGGGGGTTTGTCAAGGGGGGGCCGAGAAAAAAGGGGGTCCCAAAACGCGTTTTTCCCATGTTAATTTCCATAGGGCGGTTGGCCTCACTTTTAGCCCGAACGGCTGAATGGATTTGCACGAAACTTGGCAAAATTGTAGGGACTGTTAGCCCGATGTGCCTTTGCTAGGTCTCAATATATGTGCTCCAGTGGATTTTGAGAAATTAACGTTCAAAAAAAGATATATATCTGTGACAGCGTCCCGGGTAGCGCTCCGGTTCGCGTACTTGACGCGTAACGGAACTTCGAGAAGCGAAGCTGATTGGCTCTCCGGTGTCTGTCAACATTCTAAACAGTCCGGAGCGGCCGCCATCTTGTCTCTCGGTAGGATCGAGAGACAAGAGGAGGCCAAAACAAAGGGGGAAATGACCATAAGGGGGCATAGTAGATCCTCCCTGACCCCCTAGGTTTGATGTGGAGGCTTTAAAAGGGCCCCGCGGGGCAAAAAAAAAAAATCGTTTTTTTTCGTGGGGTGCGCCCGGTACGCGTAACGGAAAGCGGACTGGGGAGCGTACTACAAGGAAACAAGAATGATTGACTTTTAACTTATTGTATGGTTATAGACTTTTTTTTTTTTTTTTCTGATGAGTGACGTCTCGGCCTATCTCCACGGGATGCAGTCCCTACCATCTCGGCGTTTAAGCCCAGGGGGACCGGTAGTGTGGGAGAGATAACGTCTGTTAACGTTCGATTCGAAGGAAATCAGGAAGTGTTGAAAAACATTGTCTGCGCCATCTTGCCTTTTTTCAAATGCCACACTTTTGTCGTGCACGGCAGCCATTTTAGATGCCTTGACCAGACCCACTCTCTGCACGCTGTCGATCCTTAGCATGGCTCCCCACCCTCGCAAGCATCTCCCCCAGGCACTGGTCACCCCCGCTCTCTGTCTTATGCATGGGCAATAAACCTCCCCCCATCTGCGCTGCTCTTCCTTGAGAATCACACCCTGTGCCCGCCCGACACCTCCCTTTCGCCCTATTCACTACCTCACCCTCTGACACTCCTCTTCCTCTGTGTCCGATTGTCCAGGCCGGTCCCAGGCTATCACCTAGCCTTGCAGATGTAGTTTATGGCCCCAGCTGTAAAGAATATCACCCCTCTTCAAAGGAGTTACAGTAGATCAAGGCCCCCACCCGATGAGATCCGTCACACCACACGCGTTCCTACTATGTGAAAACCATCCTGTATTGTGATTGGGGAGGGGACCGAGCCTGAAGCGGAAGATTCCAGGGATGCCTCTTTGTACATCAAAGTTTTTACAATTATGTGTCACATTAAAAATAAATAGCACTCCAACAAAGTAGTAGGATTATAAAACTTTAATAACTTATAAATATATACAACGCAACAAAAACAGTAAATACATTTAAAAAAAAATTTGAAAAAAGAAGCAACAATGGTCAGTAGCTGTGTTTTGTGCGAATAGTCCCAAGGCAGCACAACGTGCTGAGTTCTGGACGGCACCCAGGTGATGTTACCTGGGTGCCGCACTGGTTTTTGGTATCCTACAATGCAGCTCCGAAAAACGGCGTGGGGCGTCCCGGGGGGTGCGGGGGGAGGCCTCGTCAGTAGCGGTCTGTTGTGCGAATAGTCCCAAGGCAGCAGAACGCGCTGAGATGTGGATGGCACCCAGGTGATGTCCAGTAAGTTGCCGCACTGGTTTTGGTATCCTACAATGCTGCTCCGAATAACGGCGTGGGGCGCCCCGGGGGGGGGGGGTGAGGCGGCGTGAACGGGCCTCCCCAGGTGGAGGCTCGTCTGCTGTAGTGGGGCGCCCCTTTACCGTTTCAGTTGCCATTCCGCCCGCTTTTGGTACACTGTGCCAAAATCCGCCATTCAGCTGAGTTGCGCCCACTCTTGCGGTGCAGCGATAGGCGGCTGCCACAGGACTCTCAAAATGGCGGCAGGCTCTTTCCTTTTTGGGCGTGGTCCACTGAAATGGCCCTGGGACACCTTGGAACTCGGACGCTTGTCTGCTAGGTCTTGGACCCCATTCTCGAAAGCGTCCCCTCAGCCTTGAAGATTCTACAAAAGTCTTGGGGGCCCCCGACTCCTGCAGGCTTCCGGTGGGGAGCGGCTGCCATGTTTGCTCGCGGAATGACTACGACGGAGCCACGAGATGGTGGTGCTTTCATGCTGACGCCAGCTTCTGTCTGAAACATCCAGAAACAAGGTGGGGCTTTCATCGTTTGGGAAAAAAAAATGTTTTAATCCAATGAAAAGTGTTATTATTAGGTCATATGATCAAGCCTTCCATCATTAGGAAACCAAAAGTAAAATGAACCAATGAAAAGTTTTATAAACAAGTCACATGACCTGTTATGCGTCATAGGGCTATAAAAAGCGTAGAAAATCCGTTGGCACGTGAGGCGGCGTCAGTAGCGGACCGATGTGCGAATAGGCCGAAGGCAGCACAACGCGCCAAGATCCGGATGGCACCGAGGTGGTGTCCAGCAAGTTGCTGCACTGGTGTGGCCATCCTACAATGCTGCGCCGAAAGTCGGCGTGGGGCGCCCTGTTGGCCTGTGAGTTCGCGTCAGTCAGTGGGGGCTGTTTGAGGATCTGACTGCATTGGAAAGCAATGTGATGCTGTGCGTCGCCCCCAAGATGGAGGTTCCTCGGCTGCAGTGGGGCGCCCCTTGGTGTTTCACTCGCTATGCAGCTGAGTTGCGTGCGCACTTGCGGCGAATAGGCCGAAGGCAGCACAACGCGCCGAGATCTGGATGGCACCGAGGTGGTGTCCAGCAAGTTGCTGCACTGGTGTGGCCATCCTACAATGCTGCGCCGAAAGTCGGCGTGGGGCGCCCCGTTGGCCTGTGAGTTCGCGTCAGTCAGTGGGGGCTGTTTGAGGATCTGACTGCATTGGAAAGCAATGTGATGCTGTGCGTCGCCCCCAAGATGGAGGTTCCTCGGCTGCAGTGGGGCGCCCCTTGGTGTTTCACTCGCTATGCAGCTGAGTTGCGTGCGCAGTTGCGGCGAATAGGCCGAAGGCAGCACAACGCGCCGAGATCTGGATGGCACCGAGGTGGTGTCCAGCAAGTTGCCGCACTGGTGTGGCCATCCTACAATGCTGCGCCGAAAGTCGGCGTGGGGTGCCCCGAATCCGTTGGCACGTGAGGCGGCGTCAGTAGCGGACCGATGTGCGAATAGGCCGAAGGCAGCACAACGCGCCAAGATCCGGATGGCACCGAGGTGGTGTCCAGCAAGTTGCTGCACTGGTGTGGCCATCCTACAATGCTGCGCCGAAAGTCGGCGTGGGGCGCCCCGTTGGCCTGTGAGTTCGCGTCAGTCAGTGGGGGCTGTTTGAGGATCTGACTGCATTGGAAAGCAATGTGATGCTGTGCGTCGCCCCCAAGATGGAGGTTCCTCGGCTGCAGTGGGGCGCCCCTTGGTGTTTCACTCGCTATGCAGCTGAGTTGCGTGCGCACTTGCGGCGAATAGGCCAAAGGCAGCACAACGCGCCAAGATCCGGATGGCACCGAGGTGGTGTCCAGCAAGTTGCCGCACTGGTGTGGCCATCCTACAATGCTGGGCTGAAAGTCGGCGTGGGGTGCCCCGTTGGCCTGTGAGGTGGCGTCAGTAGCGGACCGATGTGTGAATAGGCCGGAACCAGCACAAGGCGCCAAGATCCGGATGGCACCGAGGTGGTGTCATAGTTGAGAGTTCTGAGAAGCGGGGGGGAGGCGGCGCAAACGAGTCTCTCCCTCCATGTGGAGGCACTTCATCTGCAGTGGGGCGCCAAGATCCGGATGGCACCGAGGTGGTGTCTAGCAAGTTGCCGCACTGGTGTGTGTTGAAAAGATGAAAGGTCCACAGCAAGTCTATGTTCCTTCAGTGGAGCGCCGTCTAGCTGAGTTTCGCCCGCTCTTGCTGCTACAGCGACAGGCGGCTGCAACAGGACTCTCAAAATGGCGGCCTGTTCTTTGGATTTGGGCCTGGTCCACTAAAATGGCCCTGGGACACCTTAGAACTCGGACGCTCGAATTTTTTTTCCTTTCCTCTACATGCAAAAAAGGTAAATGCCCGGTACGTTACCTGCCTCATCTGCCACGATGTACTCTCCAGAGGAACCGAAAAAAAATATAGTTATGGTAATTGTGGCAAATTAATTTCATGTGGACAGATGAGTGTTACTCTAATAAATACAGCATATGAACATCATCATAGTCGATGGTTGGTGGAAACATTTTGACTATATCCTGGACCTGCCCGTCCTCGTCCAAAATGGCGCCGGAATAAATGGGACTCGTAACTCCTTGTTGTGTACTGGTTGCACAACCTTGATATCACGAGATACGTATGCAGTTTTGAAGCACATGACGTTCGGGGACGAGAATTGATTGAATATTTCGACATCCCTATTGATATTAAGTTCTGATGTGTTATTGATTACTGTACTATTAAAAGTTCGAATTAACGTCACCCATGGTACTTGCCCGCAAATGTATATCTAGATAATTTTATTGTAACTGGCCCTGTCGTATTTTAATTATAAAATGTACGTCCACCGATTCCGCAACTGTTAGACACCTTAGTTCTTGCAACCTAATGGCCCGCCCGTTACGTTCCTCTACAGTGTAAATGTCTCCTCATTATATACGATTACAGTTTGCTCCGTGGCTGGCCCACGTGGTTATAGGCCCGTATTTGTATACTGACATTTTCACAATAAAGGTTTTTAAAAGAAAACTTGGTAGTAGTGTTTACATTGGTAAAGTTTTTAATAATAGTCACTGTTTTCGAATCAGTAAAAGGCAAGTGAAATAAAGCAGTCCAATTACATGAAGGGTAAAAGGTATAATACGCAGGAACGCAGTAAAGATAAATGGTCAAGGGCTGTTGTGTTTTCTACTCCTGCAACATAAAGTGATCGATAAGAATCTGATATTCAGGCGTATCGGCGACTAAAACAGCAGGCCGAGCCTCTTTTGCTCAACGGCTCCGTCATGGGACGAAGAAACGCCCTTTTTCTCGAAAAAGGAATATATTTTACTTGCAGGACAGTTGTAAATTTTCCGAGAAAGTACATTAGCTTGGAACATTATAACATATATGTTTAAGAAAAAATAATGTTCGAAAGTAATAAAAAGTGTAATTTTTAGGTCATATTACCAAGCCTTTCATCATTAGAATAAAAAAAGTAAAATGAACCAATGAAAAGTTTTATTAACAAGTCACATGACCTGTTATGCTTACGTTACGCGCTGCGCGCCGCGCCCCGGATCGCTTCCGGGAAGCTGCGCTTCGCGCACTGGAGCACTTCCGGATGCGCTAACGCGGCGCGTCATATGACGCATTACGCGACAACGCAGGTCCAGAATATAGTCAAAATGTCTCCACCAACCAGCGGTCGGAACACAACCCCTTTCAGCAGGCTAAATAGTTCTGTTAAATGACAACAGAAGGGACAGGCAACAAGAACCATCAGTCAAAGAGGGGAGGGCAAGTTCTTCTCTACCGGGTCACGTTGGGGCGCTACCGGAACTGATCGAATTGGTAGTCTACAGTGTTTCTGGATGTTTCAGACTGAAGCTGGCGTCAGCATGAGAGCACCACCATCTCGTAGCTCCGTCGTGGCCATTCCACGAGCAATCATGGCAGCCGCTCCCCACCAGAAGCCTGCGGGAGTCGGGGGCCCCCAAGTCTTTTGTAGAATCTTCAAGGCTGAGGGGACGCTTTCGAGAATGGAGCCCAAGCCCTAGCAGACAAGCGTCCGAGTTCCAAGGTGTTGCAGGGCCATTTTAGTGGACCACGCCCAAATCTGAAGAGCCGGCCGCCATTTTGAGAGTCATGTGGCAACCGCCTATCGCTGCACCGCAAGAGCGGGAGCAACTCAACTACATGGTGAGCGAAACGCTGTAGTCGCAAGAGCGGGCGGTAAACAGCTAAATAGCGGAAGAGGCACAGTGTAGCAAAAGCGGGGGGAATGGCAACTGAAACAGTAAAGGGGCGCCCCACTACAGCGTGTCTTCAGGTCAAACGGATTGTGGGACAAGGTCTAGAATGGAAGAGTCACCAAAAGGCAAAAAGTTCCGCTTGACCCCGGGAGCCGGCCACCTATGTCGGGGGCGATCTCAGGCCACACCAGGGCAACACGACTTGGGGAGGGGGCCGGAGCCAAGCGCCCCCTCTGAGTCCGCGCCATCACACCGTCCCTCGGGGGCCTCCGTCAAGCGGTTCAGGGAGGCACCGCATCACATTGTTTTCAAATGCAGTCACGTCCTCAAACAGCCCCCACTTACATTGAGAATAGTGAAGCTGTAGCAGGTGCAAATAAGCTTCAGACAGTCTAACAAGCACTCCACAAAACTTTGAACTATCAGAGTGCATAAGTTTCATGCTCGATCGATTGAGCTAGCCGGATCAGGCAACAAAAAGTATAAAATAGTTATGTAAATAGTTATTTAATAAAATGTTTTACCCTGTTACTTTGCTGGTGTGTTGTATATATTTGTAATATTTGCATAGAGTTTATCGTTATTTTGGGCGGGGTGGGTGGCGGAGCCGAGCTGTCTTGCAGCCATCATGGTGTGGAGTTCAGTTCATCTCACTAGTTTCGTATTTCTCATGAGGGGTTGTTCCTAATGTTTCTATTTTAGCGAGGTCAAAAAGAGATCCCATTAGTGGCCTACTGATTTTGCTCGATCCCTTTTGTTTTTTTACACGATTTTTCACTATCTGCAAAGACTAAACAGAGTATTGCGACTCTGTGCTTGTTTGTAAATAGAGAATGAACCAAAGAGAACCAATTCTAAAACAGTAAATGCTTGGATAACAATCAATCAAATGGAGAGAGAAGCAGGCACGACGGATTACAACGGGGGCAAAGGCCTGCGTTAACTACCCTTCACTATCTGCAAAGAGAGAGTACTCCTAATAGAAATGAGGGGGGGGGGGGCAGCATTCAAAGCAGATCAGTGTGCATAAACACGAAAATGTTTTTACTTACCACGTACTTGACATTCGACAGCTTATGATATTTGCTATTAAAAAACCATTGAAATTCACTGAAAAAACCATAGGTTAGAGACCATATATAGTTAGGAATTAGCATTTAAAAAACCTTGAAAATTCACTGAAAAAACCATAGGTTATAGACCATATATAGTTAGGAATTAGCATTTAAAAAACCTTATTTTACTCACACAAAACCATTGAAATTCCATATATAGTTAGTTGCACTAACTATATATCGCGCACCCGCAATCCACTGCTGATGATGTCACATATTACATCATTCATGACATGGTCAGTGACATCACTGATGACATCACTGATGACATCTCAAATGACATCACTGATGACATCTCAAATGACATCACTGATGACATCACTGATGACATCATCCAGTGACTGTGTGTTTCTGTAAAGTTTAAATATGTTTGATATATTGAAGAATGAGTGGATGTATAAGTGTCTGGATGAAGGATTTAGTAGGTGCGTGACTGACTGTATGAGTGAGTGAATAAATGTGTCGTACTAAATGCATGGGTTAGTGACTAAACTGTCTGAATGTGTGCATCAGTATGTCTGTTGTGATGTAAACTGCTGCATGTGTTGATCATTAGCTATACGAGAGGCTATATGTGTTATTGATTGGTTGCCCAAGTATTTGTATGGGAGATTGAGTTTGTGTGGGGGTGGCTGGGAGGTGTGTGACTCTGTGCATAGATGTGTGAGCAGTTGATTCACTAGGTGTATGAGTTCAAGAGTGCATGTGGAAACAGCTACATGGGCGGTTGACTGTGTGCATGAGTGTATTGATGAGTGAATGGATATCTCAATGCTACATGTCATAGTAAGTACATATGTAAAACACAGTACATGTGAGAGTTGGCATATATAAATAACTGTGCATGAGAGCCACTGAATGTGTGAGTGGCTGTATGGATCATTGTGAACTTGTATCAGGGATTGTATAAGAGAGTAAATATGTGTTAGTATATGTTTGAATAAGTAAGGTGTGTATAACTGTATAGTTGAGGAAATGGAGGTGAGATTGTTTCTTTGCATGACTGACTAGGTGTGTGAGTAACTCCATGGATGAGTGACAGTGTGTGAGTGTCTGTATACACTGAGTGTATCTAAGGTTATATTAGAGTCTGAAGAGGTTTATCGTATTAGCACAAGAATGATGTCAAATGAGATGTCATCAGTGATGTCACTGACCATGTCATGAATGATGTAATATGTGACATCATCAGCAGTGGATTGCGGGTGCGCGATATATAGTTAGTGCAACTAACTATATATGGAATTTCAATGGTTTTGTGTGAGTAAAATAAGGTTTTTTAAATGCTAATTCCTAACTATATATGGTCTATAACCTATGGTTTTTTCAGTGAATTTTCAAGGTTTTTTAAATGCTAATTCCTAACTATATATGGTCTCTAACCTATGGTTTTTTCAGTGAATATATATATATATATCTATATATATATATATATATAGATATATATATATATACGGGATCGAAACACGTCATGCTGATGGTAGACTGTTGCTGAAAATAAATCTACTTTTGCACCTACCTGGGTCCTGGGTCCTCTGTCTCCTGTGGCAACGTGTGGACTGACTGAAGGTACGAAGGGAGTACGCAAATTTATATATGTATAGCGAGAGAGATATTTGTATGTTGACCGGAATCGGTTCACATAGCCTCCTATATATATATATATATATATATATATATATATATGTGTGTGTATATATATATATTACCTACTGGCGGGAACAGGCCATCTTCTTGGAGAATTTCGCGAAGATTTGTCAACCGGCGCCAAAGTTATTCCAAATAAAATGTTGCGGATTTCCTATGGAAACTAGGTCCTAACTATAACTACCTACTGGCGACTGCCAGTAGGTAATATATATATACGCACATATATATATATATAAAACATCTTCAAACCAGGAAGTGTTGGCAGCCATTTTGTGCCTCGGTAGAAGCAAGGGTCAAGAAATCAGTGGAACAAGTGTTCAAAACGTATAAAGGGGGCAGGTTAGAAATATCTTCAGATGCATGTTAGCAGTCGGTTTGCTAACCACTCACCTCGCATCTCCAATGAGTTGCAATGTAGGCGTTCCCAGGGGCAAGGTAGGTTTTCCTATGACAATAGAACATGGAAGAGGGAGGTACGACAATAGCGTTGTATTTACAAGGTGGCCCTGGACTTGATGAGCGATAGAAAAACTCTTGCTAATTGTGGTTTATGCGGGATCCTAACATCTGCTCTGAAGTAGACTAAAGCATGTTTAATATGCGAGGTGGATTGATATGTTAAGTCCACAGTCTTATATTAACAAGCTTTTCACTTGCGAACATAAATTATTGCTGTATGTCTTGCGATATTGGGGGCATATTTACAAGGACAGAGTTAAAATTATCGTCGCTTTAGCGTCAGGAAAGTGCCGCTAAAGCGGTGATAATGGGCTTCATAATAGGCTCTTGAGAATTCCTGAGAATTTCAAAAGAAGCCCAGGTTTACAGCAGAACATTTTAACGCTGTCCTTGTAAATATGCCCATTATAGACTCCTAATTTTACCGTAAAAATATTGTCACCTACTACTAATTCTTATTCTTCCCCGGGATCCCATCCCATGGGCGTATATACAACATTGGAGACCGTGGGTGGAGCCCCAATGTCTCTATGGTCCCAGCCAGCTCCCCGCGTCCTTCTGAAGTCGTCATTACTTTTCCACACGGGGACCTGCTAATATGCAGCTCCCCGTGGGGTAAAGCAATCTGCTTTGCATTTTTAAAGAGAGAGCAGGTTTCCCTGTTCTCTCTTTGAAAATCCCAACCAAGGGGCCGATTATGATGGCGGACGGACCTGAGTCCGTCCGCCAAAATAGAATAGGGGGGAACGTCCGCATGGGCAGCGGCGTTCCCCCCGTGAAGATTAGGATGTGACCGCCGGGGTGGTGGTCACATCCTCTATCCTTAACATTGCGGCGGGTGCAGCTTCAAGCTGCACCCGCCGCAATGTTAAAAATGCATACATTGCATTTGTATTCAGAAAGCGGCAGGCACCGCGCGTTGCCTGCTGATCTCTGCATACAAATGCAGGAGGGTACCATAGGTACCCCCCATGTGCACTCCCCACCCCCCCCCCCTTCACCTAGGGGGCCCGCAACGGACCCCCGCAGTGAAGTTCGACATGCTTTTCCACGGCGGAAAATCCGCCGCGGAAAAGCATCTTTCCAAGCACTTCCTAATATGGTGGACGGTGTCTGAGAGACACCGCCACCATATTAGAGCTTTTCCGCCACGGTTGTAAGCCAACCGCGGCGGAAAAACTGCGGACGGAAACCAGGACCCACCAGCCATCCTAATGTGGCGGTGGATCTTTGGTGGGTCCGCTGCGGTTTTTCCGCATCCTCTGGGCCGGCGGTGGCTTCCGCCGGCCCGGAGGATGCGGAAAAACCGCAATCATAATAGGCCCCCAAGTCTGCTATGGCAGGGTGGGAGCTCCGGCTCACACCCTGCCATAGCAAACAGCAGTGTAGAAAAAATCTCCCGGAAAGACAACAAAGGATTATCAAGCCCATTATCGCCGTTTTAGCAGCAGTTTGCTGCCGCTAAAGCGGTGATAATTTTAACGCCGTCTTTGTAAATATGCTTCTAAGTTTTGTAATGTGGACAATCGTGTCTCCCATTTAAATAGCCACTAAGTATTTAGTGAAGTGCACACTGTGAAACGTGAAGCAGCAATGTCTGATTGGGATCGATAAGGAATTGCCCATTGTTGAGTACAGAGTAGGCAAATTGTACATGGGGTTTTGTAACACCAATGGCTATTGCTTGCGTCCTCTCTTGAGGTTAATTCGAAGAGTTGTTTACTTCTTTTGTTCCTAATGTACACAGTGTTCTGTCGTCTCTGTTCGCTTTCTCCTCTGTCATGTAGAGGACTTTGGGTAAATATGACGGTTTCTGTATAGCCAGCACCTTTAAACCCTACCCCCAAACTGCTTACTGCCTGTTACCATAGTAACAGTTCATGGAACACTCAATTGAGCACACAGGTCACAAGTTCAACACACAATGTTGCTAATCCAAACAGCAAGTGCGCTTGACTTTTCAATCGCAGCTACACCCTCTTATTGAAAAGGTAGAAGAGCTGGTAAAGAGTAAGCCCGGGTATTACACTTCTAGTTATAAACATCATTCTTTTCTTAGTAAAACTTTGAGCCACCTCAGTAGTTCTTTTACAAATTAAGGGGTATCATTTTAATGGTTTCCTTGTAAATATGCCCCCAAGTACTGTGTTAATGTCACATGTGAATTGGGCGCGGAAGGGTACAGAGACGTTTTGTAGTCTAGGAGATGGCCACCTTCCCGAGAATTATTTACTAATTGTTCGAGGAGTTCGAGGCAACTTAAGTCCAAAGATTGTCATACTCAGGATCTTTATTTTAATATGCAGGGTGTGCGTCGGCAGTCTCTGAAGCCTCGGTGGGGCTAGGCGGTGCCTTATTTGTTTTGTAATCACACGGGCAGTACTTATGATGTTATAAAGTGATACACTCATAGAACTCTTGTACTTGTATAATTACTCAGGATGTATTTGCCTAAGAGTTACTCACATTATTTTTTGTAGGTGCACTGTAATGTTAAATAGTATTGACTTTAAAATCTTCTATAGCAGATGATAATCACACTAAATAATAGTCAAATGTTGTCATAAAAAGAAGACCTATACACTCAGTTATTATTTTATTTTAATTATCCTTTATTAAAATAGAAATAAATAAATAAGAATGTAACTTTAACAGAACAGTATAATAAACAAAACGTGGGATGGACCCCAGTGGTAGCAGCGTAGGTAACCTGCAAAATAAAAATGAAACATAAGTATGTGTGCTATGTCGAAGAGGTAAAACAAGCTAGTTCGAATTAAAGGATCATAGTGAAAATGGAAGGGAGGGTAGTGGGTGTAAGTGAAAAGGGGTGGGAGAGTTAAAAGTAGAGAGGCAGGAGGAGATAGAACGTTTGCTTATTGCACTCAGTCTTTAGTGTTTACTGTTTGTCACTCGTTTGTCTAGGACGCAGGGATCTGCGAGATAGAGTGTGGTTTAAGAAGTCTTTAAAATTAAATACATGAAGCCAGAGATCGCTGTTGTTTGATAATATAGTCCTACATTATTACTTACTGGAAAATCGCTTGTATGCATCTGTGCACCCAGAGTGCTGCACCTCAGTCCCTACCCCACAATGTGCTCAATTGTAGGTCTTGCACACTGAATCTTCACAGCTCGCCTGCCACCACTGGTGTGTCCCTCAACGTGTTGGTGCAAGCTCCGAGTCCGGGATACATTTGTATGGAAGAGCAGATCTCCACAATGGAACGGTGTTTTGATACTGCAATGGAAGTTGTTACAATGCTCAGGGCATCATTGCAGGAGAGAGTTCTCGCTCAACCCCTTTCAGCCAATCAATTCATTTCTGTAAAGATAGAAGTAATTTAATGGTGGAAATGTTTGCAGGTAAATGAATGTTTATTTTAAGCTTGATAGAAAATAGGAGTGGAGTGCATTCTTCGTTTTTGAAGTACAGTCAATTGTTAGTGCTAATCGTGGTTCAAAGAGGAGTTGCAGTGCACGAGAAAACACAAGGTTAAATAATAATATATCATGCATCGTCCCTCCCTCGCTTCCCTTACTTACACAATGAGGCATCCCTGCCTCACCAGACACCCATACCCACGTGATTTATCACGTGGGAAATATAGGAAGCCCCCAGCCCCCGCACACCTCCTGGTTTTTCTTGTCTCACCTGAGACGCGCGTCCCACGCGCTGGCCATTTGTGGAGCTGCAGTCATTCTACTTTTGCTTCAGGGGGCTTTGCCCTCGATTTCTGAGGCCTGCTGGGTCTGGCGGTGCCGGCCTGGAGTGCGCGAGCCTTTCCTCACCACGTCTCGGAGTAGCGGTGCACTCTTCGGCAGCGGGGCGGACGGGGTCCGGGTGACAGAGTCACCGGCCCTGAGTGGCTGGGGCTGTGTTTCCGGTTCGGGAGGCCGAAATGGGAGACGGCTGCTGTCGGGAGGGCTAGTGATCCTCGGCTGGCTGTTTCTGGTGACCCGTTACAGTAAGGGCCTTGTGTGAGGTCGTTTTTATTTCTTTTTTGTTGTTTTCTGATTGGTTTTTCCTTTCTTGCTTCTCCTTCATTGGTTTCCTCACGGTTTTTCATACCTATTGGTCGGTTTCTGGGCTGCTCCCTATTTAATGCTTGTTACTGCTGTGCTTCCAACTGTCGATTTCATTAAAGCGGACTTCCAAGCGCCTACGTGTTTTGTCCTCCTCTTCTGAGGATGAATTGGTTGTCCCGCTCACCAGACTAGGTCCCGGGGTCCAGAGGATTCTTCGGCCCTCCTGTCTGCTTCTGAGGTGCAGGCCATGATTGAAGCTGCTGTGGCTCGCGCTCTGGAAAGCAGGGTTCCTGCGAAGCGCAGGTCTTCTCGCGCTGCGGTGGGTCCGGTGGACTCTCCCTCTGAGGACTCTTCTTCTTCGGACACTGCCAGGCCTTCTACCTCTTCGGGGAAGTTTGTGCGTAGGGAAGAGGTTCTTGCGATTCTCCAACACATTAGGGAGAACTAGGGGTTTTCGCCATTCTCTGCTCCCGTGGGGTCGGATGACATCTTTCCACAGTATGTTAAACCTCAAGTGCTTGCTATGCCCTTTCATGGTCGCATCAAGGACTTGATTTTGGGGAGTGGCGGGATCTGGAGCACTCCTCAGTTCCTCGCTTTTTGCAGAAACTTTATTCCCTGGAGGAGGGGGAGGTCTCTCTTCCTCACTCTGTCTAGGTGGATGCCATGTTGGCCACTCTGATTGGTCGTACGTCTATCAATCCGGAGGATTGTTCTCCTGCTGATGCTACGGATAAGAAGGTGGATGGGGCACTGAAGAAGGCCTTTTCCGCTGACAACTTGTCTTTGCGAGCTGGCATTTACTCTGCTTATGTGGCACAATCCTTGGTTTCTGACTTTGGGAAGCTGGCCACGGCTATTCAGGAGGAGACAGACTGCTCTGGCTTGCTTGTCCACATGGAGCAGCAGGTTAAACTCTTGGCTGACGTCTCTTCGGATGTGCTTCGGTCTTCGGCCATGGCCTCTGGCTCCTTGGTTTTCGCTCGTAGGAATTTGTGGATGCGTGACTGGAAGGCTGATTCTTCGGAGAAGTCCTCGCTCCTTAAGATTCCCTTTGATGGCAAGATGCTTTTTGGTGAACAGCTGGACAGTATGATCACTAAGGCCTTCAAGGATCGTAAGCATGCACTGCCTTACTAGAGCAAGGCGTCTGCCTCTGGTTCTCGCCATTTCTGGAATCCGGCTCCTTCCTCCGCTTCTTCCTTCCAGTCTTCCCGGCAGTCCTCTAGGAACTTTTCAGCCCGTCAGCGCAAGTTCCAGCCCAGGAAGTCTGCTGCCTTAGCTGGTCCCAAGACTCCGTCGGATGCCTTCAAGAGGAAGTCCTGACGTCTACTGCATTTCGGCCGTGGGTCCTGTGGGCGGGTGACTGTTGTCTTTCCTGGAGGCTTGGCGGCTGGATGTAAGGGATCTCTGGGCATTGACTATTATCAGGAGAGGTTATCTTATCGACTTTGTTGCCATTCCGCCAGGCTGGGGCACCATCCGTACTCCTATCCCCAGGTCTCCAGCCAAGCGGGAGGCTCTTCTGGAGGGGGTTCAGGATCTTCTGTCAAAGAAGGCAATCGTTCCGGTCCCTCTGGCGCAGCGGGGTCAGGGATGTTATTCCATTTTGTTTCTGGTCCAGAAGGTGTCAGGGGGATTCCGGCCGGTTCTGGACCTCAAGAGGGTGAATGGTTGGGTTCGGACGGTTCACTTCAAGATGGTGACCTTGCAGTCCATCATTCCATTGGTGGGGGTCCGGGACTTCATGACGTCTATCGATTTACAGGACGCCTACCTTCATGTTCCAGTGGCTCAGGCTCATCATCAGTTTCTGTGTTTTGCGATTGGCGACTCCCACTTCCAGTTTGCGGTTTTGCTATTCGGGCTGAAATCCGCTCCTCGGGTCTTCACCGAGCTTTTGGCTCCATTGGTGGCCCTGGTCCACTGTCAGGGGATATTTCTTCATCCTTATCTGGACGATTGGTTAATTCATGCTCCCTCGTTCCGGTTGGCTCTCAGTCACACGGAGGTGGTTCTAGCCGTTTTGAGGGGGCACGGCTTTCTTATCAATGTGGGAAAGTCGTTCCTTGTTCCGTCCCAAGATTGTTTCTTCATTGGGGCTCGGTTTTGGACAGATTAGGGGGTTGTCACTCTGCCCGAGGCTCGGGTGGACAAGATTCATTCTCACATCCTGTCTCTTCTGTCCGGCCCGGTTCAGGTGGCAGCTCGTTGGCTCCAGGTTCAGGGGTATATGGCGGCCACGTTTTTTCTGGTTCCGTGGGCCAGGTTTCATTTGCACACTCTGATGGCTCATGTTCTGGCGCATTGGTCTCCCCATTGTCTCCCCCTCTCTTCTCCGATCCCGGTATCCCCTCAGATCAGGTTGGGTCTGGGTTGGTGGCTGGTTCGGGGTCATCTGCTGAAGGGTGTCTCACTCTCTCTCTCGCTCCAGGTGTGGTTAGCACAGATGCCAGCCTCTCGGGGTGGGGAGCCTGGTTGGGGGTTCATCGGTCCAAGGGCTTCTGGTCCCCCTCTCAGAGCAGGATGTTGTCGAACTGGAGGGAGTTGGAGGCGGTCCGTTTGGCTCTGTTGGCCTTCTCCCGGTTTCTGCAGGGTTCCATTGTTCTGGTCAGGACGGACATCGTCACTGCCATGGCTTACGTGAACAGGCAGGAGGGGACCAGGTCCTCCTCTCTGGCTCTAGTGGCGAGCCGGTTGTTTGTTTGGGCGGAATCTCATCTTTTGGCGCTCTCGGCGATCCATATTCAGGGGGTGTCCAATTCCCTTGCAGATGTCCTCAGCAGCGCCATTCCGTCCTCTGTGGATTTCTGCCTCCGCCGGGAGTTGTTTGTGGATCTGACGATACATTGGGGTGTTCCAGTGGTGGACCTCTTTGCGAGTGTGGGCGATGCCATGGTGGCCCAGTTTGTCTCCCGCATTCGGGAGGGGTCGGCCTGGGCGGTGGATGCTCTCTCCTGCCCTTGGCCCCGCGGGCTTCTGTATGCCTTCCCTCCTTTCCCCCTTCTTCTCCGCTTCCTGCTGCGGGTCCACTCCTTGGGGGCTTCTGTGATTCTGGTGGCTCCTGCTTGGCCTTGGGCCTCCTGGTTTCCCCTCCTGGTGGAGATAAGGTCGGAGGTGGAGTGGTTGCTGCCTCTGTCTCCGCCCCCTTTGATCTTCCCAGTGTTGCAACAGGATGTTCTGGCCCGGAAGCGCTTGGCGGCTTGGAGATTGAACGCTTAGGTCTGCTGCATCGAGGGGTTCCGGCTGGCTTGACCTCTACTCTGCAGGCTGCTAGGCGCGCGTTGACCAACAAGTCTCGCCTGCGGCACTGGCGTTCCTTCAGTCGGTGGTGTCTTGTCAAGGGTTTGGACCCTACTTCCTCTTCTTTGTTTGAGGTGATGCTGTTTCTCCAGGATGGTGCTGCCTTGGGCTTGAAGGTTTCTTCCCTTCGTTTACATTGGGCTGCGATTAAGGCGTTTCAAAGCTCTTGGGGCAATCTCTCGGTTTCTGAGGGGTTGGTTGGTCGCCTTTTTAAGGGGTTGGGTAATGTTCTTCCTGCCCCTCTGAGGCATTTTCCCACCTGGGATCTGTCTCTTGTCTTGAACGCTTTGATGTCCCCTCCCTTGCCCTTACTTTCTGCGGATCTGCGCCTTTTGTCCTTTAAGGCTTTCTTTTTGGTGGCCATTTCCTCTGCTCGCCACCTAGGTGAACTGGGTGCTCTTTCTTCCAAACACCCTTTTTGTCGGGTTTTTGAATACAGGATCGTGTTGCGGCCGATTCTTTCCTTTCGTCCTAAGGTGGATTCTCAGTTCCACAGGGATCAGGAGTTGGTTCTTCCTTCCTTTTTTGATTCTCCGTCTTCGGAGTCTGAGGTGCGGCTGCACTCTTTGGATGTTCGGTGGGCTCTCCTGGTCTATTTGCAGCGGGTCGCTCCTTTCCGTCTCTCGGATTCCCTTTTTGTTAATTTTGGGCCTGTGAATCAGGGTGTGCGTCCTTCTACTCCTTCCTTGAGTCATTGGGTTCGGTCTCTGATTTCTTTGGCGTACAAGGAGGCGGGGCACCTTTCTCCTTTGAGGGTTCAGGGTTGTTCCACTCGGTCCATGGCTGCGTCCTGTGCGGAGGTCCAAGGGGCTTCCATTTCTGAGATTTGCCGGGCTGCCACCTGGGCTTCACCGTTGACCTTTGCCTCTCATTACAGAATTGGCCAGGAGGTTGACTGTGCTGATGTCTTTGGTCACAGGGTTCTTTCCACTATGGTTCCTGTATAGTGGTTTTTACCTGTTTGCTGTGTTTTTTAATAAACCTGTTCTTGCATACCTTCTTTGGTTGTCCTGTTTGGCTTTGTACATCTCATTGCGTAAGAAAGGGAAGCGAGGGAGGGACGATGAGGTAATGCCTCAATTACTTACCGGTAATTGCATTACTCTGAGTCCTACTCCCTTGCTTCCCTTACTCACATCCCTCCCTCCCTCCCTGATGGTCCAGGCCAACCTTTTGGTATGGTTTCGGTCTATGTGTTATTACAGGAGGTGTCTGGGGGCTTCATATAGTCCCCACGTGATAAGTCACGTAGGTATGGGTGTCTGGTGAGGCAGGGATGCCTCATTGCGTAAGTAAGGGAAGCGAGGGAGTAGGACTCAGAGTAATGCAATTACCGGTAAGTAATTGAGGCATTCAGCCCCACCCAGAGATTGCACAGCTGTGCTATGTCCGCGAGGTCCCGAAACTTGTGTGCCAATTCATTGCAATAGAATTATTGCTGGTCAAAAGGGAGATTGCCATCCACAGGGGAAAAGACATACCTCTACACAGAAAGCCTGGCTAAATAGCATTCTCCACTGCAACACAAAATGTGAACTATATGTTACATTGCTCCCAGTCCCATCCAGGCAACACGGCATATGGCAGCTGCTGCAGCAATATATCCTAGAGAGGGCCTCTGATTCCAATTCACAGCCAAGAATTGGGAACTATTCAACTGGCGAGGGGCGGGGTCACCTGCTGTCGAATGTTCAAGGCGTTAACGCCATGGCCGAACGATAATGCCTGTTGGGTAACAAATGTATAATAATAAAAGCCTGTCAATAGGATTGATCATTATGGCATTGAAATGTATAATCTTGGTGTAATTATGCGCATGTGACAGTTTTACTGTGTACTGCAACCTGATATTTTACTTTTTTTGCTACTGTTAGGGCAAAAAATAATGAAGAAAGTTTAAAAAACATATATATTCTCACTCACAAATGTACAGACCGGATTTTATTTGGAGAAGTTTGGAAATGCATGTTGGCAGAACTTTGACCATTAACAAAAACAGTACCTCTCTGTGTGTCTACAATCAAGACACTAACGTTTTTAATAGAAATTGGTTCATGTTAGGGAGCTGGGACGCAACTACAACACTCAATAAATTATTGTCCAATAAGTTCCTATTTATTTTAAAAAGGAATGGGTCTTTTATTGCATACACTTTATTTAACACTATTCATATAATTTAAAATGCATGCAATCAGGTAAATGGAAAGACTTCCATTGACACTTCATTACATTTTATCCAAGTGGGTTCTGAACCCTGCAACTACAATACCCATCCCCTATAAAAGAGGCAACATCACAGTATAAGGGGAAGTCATCATCAATACGGCAGGCCGATTGTCTTTGTCAAGTGGAAGCCGCCAAAACCCCCTCAAACACTTCTTTCTCCCTGCTCTCCACTCCCCCACTGCCATTTTGGATTTGTGAGGGTGTCATAACACTAGTAAAATCAGAAACATATTATATTTCACCACTGCAAAACGACAGATGTCAGTGGAGATAGTACCTACATGCAATGCATGTTATAAACTACGACTAAAGTCAGTAGGGGTTGTACCAACAGTCAACTGCACTCATTATACTTCAAAATTGTGCATTGTCAACCATTAATATTGACAATAAAGCATTATATTAAATAAATTGTGTGCCAGAATCTTTCTTTTACTTTTCCCATGCTGCTACTGCCGTCACAGGACAGAGTCTAAGAGTGGTTTGAACACAGTCAAAATGTTTTCTAGGGAGCATGAAAGTGGCCCCCTGAGGTACTTAGGTTTTCTTTTGTGGGGTGTCTTCTTGGGAGGGGGGGCGTGGGAGCTGCTGCACTCCCTGCAGCTCTCCAAACACTTCCTGTTTACATATGAGGCTTTGCAGTTTCAGCAATGATGTTTCCTTTTTAAAACGTTTCTCCAGCCCTATATGGCCAATCTGAATGCTCTAGGGCTTGTTTTGCTCCTGTTGGCCAGCCTTAACCACCAGGAGCATTTTCTTCAGATCTCCTTGTCTCTAAAGTGTGCTTATTTTTTAGGAGCGTGATATTTACTGCTTCTTACTTCAGACCTGTCCTCTGGCTGGGCTTCTGTACCTCTCTCCTCCTTTGGAGGTGTCTTCCACTGCCCCTCCACAGCCAGCCAGCAGAAAAGCCTAATGGCCCCACTCTCCAGCTTACACAGCCTCTGGGGTTCTTGAAGTGCACTTGTGTGTCAGCGCAGTCGGAGAACAGCCATTACAACGCGGGGATTACCCCGCACTACCATTACAACGCGGGGATTACAACGAAAGTTGTTACAACGACTTTCGCTGGAGGGCCCTGTTGGATAGGGAATAGTTTAATTTTCTATCCAACACCTTCCCTACTGTCAACATGGGCTGGAGTTGGAATAGAAAATTAAACTATTCCACTATCCAGCACCCTCCAGCGAAAGTCGTTGTAACGACTTTCGTTGTAATCCGCGCGTTTTAAATGCATGCAGGGTAAATGCAAGCGTTGTAATGACATACAACCGCCCAGTCAGGGGCCAATCCACAGATGTCCCAAGGAACCATGTAGGGTCCTCCAGCTAGTTTATTACTCCAACTGTTCCTCAAGGAGTATAAGGGGGCAGTGCTATTGGCCCTGAAGAGACCCATTGTAGTCGTGGAGATATGTTTAATCCCCATTCCATACTTGTAGTGGCATCATGCGGCATTTCCTTCCAGCTGGGTCTTCTTTTGTCATTGTCACAGGTCCAGTATCTTCTTATCAATCTCTCCCTTGTGCAGTGGCTTTTAAGTGGGGGGTAGAAGTTCTGGAAGCCAAGCAACGGTGGCAAATCCTAGGGTGCCACATGATCACTCCATCCCTGTTCTGACCCTCCTGCACAGAATTCTCTGACATTCCAGTATAGCAACTTCATGTTGCCCATGGAAAGATATTCTTTAAGAGCCTCAGCACCGGCCCCTAGCTAACACAGATGCCTGATCCAGTCTCACCAAAATTTCAATAGGCGGCCCCATCTGTGTTGGGTTCCAGAGTTTGGGTCGTACTCCTTTGCTTCTTTTGGGCATTTGCTCAGATGACAAGCTAATTAAATAACAGATACCGATTTCCTTCCCCAGCCCTTCTTTTCCCCGGAACTGGGTCAAGCACTGTTAATGGCTCTATTATGTTGGAAGGTATTTTAGCCTCTTGTTGACCACCAGAGTATTTACCTTGGCACAGTGAGGGTTCAAAGGCCTGGAATCTGATTCTGAGCTGAGCCAGGGAAATATGATAACACACAAGAAGAGTACAAACAAGGATCCAGGTGTACAAATATTTAATCAGGTGAAGCAATGTGAATACTAAACTTGTGATCAAATATAAAGAATTTGTAAACATTCCTGAAAGTCTAAATTGGACAGTACAACAAAAAGGAATGCAAAGGGCCTGGAAAATGGTGCATAGTGGATGCTACTGGCTTAACTAGAAGGCTCAGGGACCACTGATAATATTTAACACAACCTATAGTGGAACTGGCTATAGTGGAACCAGGGCAGGTGCCACTCCAATGTATGTGGACTGTGGGTACATCTGACTTTCAGTATTTAAGCAGCACACAAAAGAAAAATAAAATGATAATAACAGGATGTTATTATCATTTTATTTTTATATGCAGCACTAGGAGCCAGGTGGGGGCAGGGCTGGGCTCCATGACACCCAGCAGAGTGAGGAGTGGTTTGCACTCCTCTATGTGCACATGACAGTCTGGCTGGCTCTCTGGCATGCCCTCCATTGGGCTGTGTTGCATGGCCCCGTGGAGATTATGCCCAGCCTCCCCAGGCACTGCCTGAGATTCCAAACAGGATAGTCAGACCAATCAGGATGCTGCTTCTGCAACGTTGTGAATGGCTGAGAGAGCCCGGAAGCCTGAGTGCTACCGGTGCTGTGGCAGACCTGAAGAGGACAGAGGAGAGGCGGCAGCGTTGCGGTGGAAAAGAAAAAGGTACGTTTTAAAAAAAATCCTTTTCTATCCCCAACACCACCCCTGTTTCCAGTCAGCTGCCATTGCTCTTCCATATCCCTCACCCAGTCATCTGCCCAACTGTACCACGTTACATAGTGTTATATGTAAGCACTGGATGGGGCCAATGGGAAAGGTTTTTTGGGGATTCCTAAATCCAGTACTCCACTGGAGGCACATATAACTTGTGGACAGCGATTCTTCCCCTACAACACACATGTACTCTGTATACTGGCTCCCAAGCAGTAGACACTTACAGGCTGATTTAGAGCCTGGCGGACAGCCAGATCAAAGGTTTCCGACGGCAGAATCAGCTGAAGCTTCACACTGGAAATCTGCTGCTTCACCCACCACCAAGTGAGGAGGATGAACCGTGAGTTTGGCGGGGTAGAAGAACCTCAACTGTGTGGCAGGTCACCCTCCCCATCAAACTGTAAATGACACCATCAGCGGTTTCTCTACCAGTCAACCCCAGAGAAGACGGCAGCTGTAAACACTTGTCACTTGTGAGGCGATTGATGAGCACAAATGCTGCACAATGATTTACCCTCAATTTTAAAAAATTGATAGACCGGAGAGAACATACAAAGGGGTGTTAACGGGCATTGGCACAGTAGTCTGTTTTCTGTCCAGATAATGTTAGAGAGCACAAATCTTGGGTGAAGGTTATGGGGCCATATGCTTTTCAGTAGGGGGACGGTAATAAAAGGCTTGTTCTTCTTCATCCCTTGTACCAGTAGACCCGCTGTGTCCTCACCCTACAATCGATCCCATCGCCACCTCAGGGGAGGTTGCACAGAATGTCTGTGTTCAAAGTACATTTCTTGTAAAGCACTTAGATATCATTTAAGAACCTAAAGTAAAGGTTTAGGTTTAGATTGAAATCTCAGACGAGGAGCAGCAGGTGTCGCGCTGAGAGCCGTTTCAGCTGCACAAGCACTTAGAAGAGCAAAGGCCACCTTCAACTTTACTACTCATGACATATGACCTTACAGGGTTTAATTCAGCGCTAAGTGTACATAAGTGTACACCCTGCTTCATGCTCATGGATGTATGGCTTTAGTTGTTCTGGAATGTCTCTGTCCCTGTTATTCTATCCACTGTTACAGCCACTGCACAGGATCCACTACATTATACTAACACATATTCATCAATGGTGCACACCCGGAGGGTGTATCAGGGCTTGCCAAAGTTTACGACAACTGACTGTAGTGGTATTTTTAGTTTCATTTACGCTGTCAGTTTTGCCCTTGCTACTTGGTCCTGTCCACCAGTCTTCTAGAGTGCGCTTAACCTTTCTATGCTTTCCAAGACATTGCTTTTTCGATTGTGGTCAGCAGCACTGCTGAAAGGTGGCATCCGTCAGATCCGGACCAACCAAGATCCTGCTGAGTATCAGACTCTAAAAAGCCTTTCACAGACGAAAAAAGTAAGTTTTCTGATATGTTTGCTACATTATCCAATGCTCTTGTCCAGAACATACGCCTCATAGGGCCCCTTTGTATATAGCCTTTGGTGGGGACATTTCTTATAAAATATCATTGTGTTGGGTGTGTGTTTTTTGCTCCTTAACAACTCCTCCACTGGATCTTTCATCCATGTCCCCATTAGTTTATTTTTTTAATTTCAAATACTTTATTGAATTTTTCACAATAAACAAAAAATACCAAAAAAGACAAGTTTGGAATAATGTATAAACTGGATATTCGAGCCGAAGTTACAAGCTATCATTGTATAAAAATGTAGGGTTGTATGATGTTACAACTCGTGTTATTACAACACGTGCTGTTACATCGCATTCGTTACAACGACTGCAATGTTACCACGCTATGCCTTTACAGCGCAAGTCTTTACATCGACTTGCGCTAGGTGGCGTGCTAACATTAGAAAAGTGTAATTTACTATTCCAACTCCAGTCCACTTATCAGTAGGGAAGGTGTTGGGATAGTAAACTACACTATTTTTAATGTTAGCACGCCATCTAGCGCAAGTTGATGTAAAGACTTGCGTTGTAATTGCATAGCGTGGTTACATCGCAACGTTGTAACGACCGCGATGTAACAGCATTGCGATGTACTGACCGTGTTGTTAAGGATGTTTCCCAAAATTTAGCAATATACCAAAATTAGTATTCCAAACCATATATAAACCAAAAATTAAAAATAAAAAGATGGACATAAGAAAAAGGAAAGGAAAAAGAGCCCTTGAAAAACAGAGGAAAAGAAAATAAAGAGAAAGAAGAGAAAAAAAATCTAGATAATAAACACTAAGGGGGTCATTAGGATGACGGGCGGACTTAGTCCGCCCGCCATCCTATCAGGACGAGGGACCGCTCGCCATAAGGGCGGGGATCCCGTGGGTGGAATTAGGATGTGGCCGCCACAGTGGCAGCTGCATCCTGCATTTATAACATTGTGGCGGGTGGTGCTCTCTGTACCGCCCGCCACAATGCCATAAATGCATGTATGCATTTGCATACACAATGCGGCAGGCACTGCGCGGTGCCTACCGCATTGTAAATGCAAATGCAGGGGGGTACGACAGGTACCCTCCGTGTGCACCCACCACCGCTCCTTCACTTTGGGGGCCCGCAGGGGGCCCCCAAAGTGAAGACTGCATGCCTTGCCGCCACGGAAAGGCACCTGCCCAGGCCCATCGTGATATGGCTGGCGGTGTCTAATAGACACCGCCACCATATTATTCCTTTTCCGCCCTGGCCGCAACGTGACCAGGGCGGAAAAGCGGCAGACGGTCTTTCCGTCTGCCGAGGTCCCCCCCGCCATACTAATATGGCAGGGGGGAAAACGAGTGTGGATGTTGGGCGGATTGCCCCAGCCAGGCTGGCGGTGGCTACCGCCAGCCTGGCGGGGGCAATCCGCCCGACATCATAATGGGCCCCAAAGAGAGAACCTATATTAAGGGACTAATAGCATTAGTATCAACTTTTGGGAAGCTCACTGTGAACACAAAAAATTAAGAAGAACAGGCCAACAAGTATTACAGAATTAATATTACAGAGAATATAAACTGAACATGAATGTTCACGGAGGTTTGTGTGTATTGAAGTTAATGTCCAAGGAATTCCACAATGATCTAAACGAGGGTTTCTATGGAGAGCTCTGAAGCGCAATATTGTCTGCACCCGCTAAGGTGAATGACCCAGTTTGAAGTCTTGTATGTGTCTTTCCAATTATTAAGGACTATCTTCACTGCTGATGTAAGTAAAAGCTCAAGAAGGACTCTGTCCGTATAATTACATGAATCAACCATTAAAAAACAAGTAGTTATTGCAGAAAACTCTCTTTTCAACTCACATCTGAATACTTTGGAAAGAAAGACAAAAAACGTGTCCCAAAAGGATAACAGGGCCTTACAATGTAAAATAAGATGTGCTAAGTCACCAGTTTCCTCTTTACAGTTCCAGCTCAATGGATTATCACGAATACAAAGAGAGTGTAGTCGAGCTGGGGTCCAAAATGCTTTGTACAGAAGCCAATATTTAGTTTGAGATAGAACTGGGGATATTTTATTGCTTGTAATCGAATTCCACACTTGTGGCCATAAAGAATAGGGTATCGGGTTAGTAGAGTGTGAATCCAAAAAGGAACAAGATTATCATTGAGTTTGAGCAGAGAAGTTTGTAAATATGTGAAACTTGGTGGCCTAGTTTATTATTCTGTACAACAAAAATTGGTAGGGAAGGAAGCCCATTATGGATTTTGTCTTTAGTAATAGCCGCTCTTACTTTTTAAAAACTACAAAATTCGATGCTGTCTAATTTATAAATGGTTTGAAGATCTGCAAACGTCACGGGGTACAAAGAGTGTTCCAGCTGATAAGGGAAGAAGATACCATGATTGATCCAATCACCCAAGTGCAAGCTTTTTCCTTTGTATACGGTTTAGCCATAAAAATTCCATATTAGATCCCCTACTATGTACGTCTAATTTCTTATCTATCAGCAGAAGTGCCAATTTTGTGTTTTTGAAAATAGATTTAGATCTGTTTGGATAGAGTTGGTTAGAGGTGAGTAATGCCAGAGGATTGATAATATCAAGAATGGATTTTTCTACATCTACCACACCGGATTATAGTGGGCAGGGGCGAAATCCAATAGGAACCCTGCTTTGCAAGAAAAGCTGATTGATATAATTTAAAATCTGCAAAATTTACTCCACCCAAGGATTTGTCAAGTTTCTATTTTTTTTATACAAATTCTAACCTTTTTGCCACGCCATAGAAACTTTGTAAGAAGGATGTCTAGTTTATGGTGAAAGGCCTACATCAAGAGAAGTGGGAGCATGTTTATAAGGTAATTACCTAAAGGTGTGATCCTCATTTTTATGGTTTCTATCTTTCCCCACCATGTTATACATTTTGGTGACCAGGAATCCAAACGTTTTGTGATTTTTTCCCAAAGTTACCTTCTCGTTGTGATGCAGGGCATCAACTATATTGCAACCAAATTCGATCCCTAAATCTTTTATATATCCTGATTGCCATGCCAGGCCCAAATTACCTAAAACGTCTTTGGTGCAGTGCACATTTAAGGGTTTCACTTCCGATTTGTTTCTATTAAGTTTGCAGTCTGAGTGTACGGGGTATTCTGCAATCCTAGTCATCAAGACAGTGATTGAAGGATCCAGATGTTCAGTCATAATTAGGATATCATCCGCATAGGCAGCTAATTTAACCTGAATATCTTTAAAGCCTACCCCCTTTATATTCGAATTAATCTTAATATCCTGAATTAACGGTTCCAGCGCCAGCAAAAACAAAGATGGAGATAAGGGGCAACCCTGTCTAGTGCCTTGTTGAAGAGTAAAAAACTCCGAAAGAGATCCAGTAATCGCAATATGAGCCGATGGCGCTAAATAAAGGGACATTACCATTTCTATACAGGATTCTCCCAAATTAAACATATGCACACATTGTTTTAAAAAGGCCTGAGAGACTCTATCAAAGGTCTTTTCTGCATCCAATGTAATAGCAATCTGGTTTAAAAGCAGCATTTTCTAAAACATGACATAGCAAGCGAGTGTATTCATTAGACATTCAACTTTTCTGGAACCCTACTTGAGAGTTACTTATTAAATGTGGCAGAACAGTGTTAAGCCTTGTAGCTAAGATTTTTTAATAGATTTTACAATCAACATTGATGAGAGATATTGGTCTATAGTTCTTTGAGAGTAGACCTTCTTTAGGTATGACTCCATTGTTTTGATTTTGAGTTCTAATTTAACTAATTCAGCATTAATGTGTTTGTTTATTTTCATTTTAATTTCAATATTTACTCCCCTAATGGTAGCTTTCAAAGCATCCCATAGGGTATTAGCGTTTGTTTCAGCAGTGTCATTATGCCTAAGATAATCTATAATAGCCTCTTCAATTTTCTTTTTGTCCTCAGGGTCTGATGTCCCCATTAGTTTCAACCTATCATTCTGCTTGATCGTCATGATGGCGTAGCAGGGCTGTGTAACGGTCCTTTCTTGCGTTACCTATGTCATAGGTTGTGGCAACACTATATTTGTTTTCTGTTTTGGGGCAACGTCTTCCATGTATTGTTAGACGCTTGTAATATCCAGACACTGCAGAAGGTGGCCTACTGGGAATTATAGCACAACCTGGGTATTTGGGAACATGCTAAATTTTAAAATGTGTGCTTGTTGCAGATAACATTGAATCTCACATTTCTTATAATGGTACATCAATATATGTTCTCAAGGCTGGAGACTCAAAGTCACTATGTCACCTTCACATGCATCTTTACCAGCTATTAAAATGTTGTCAATGTATAAGGGCGCTATAGGGAACTATTTACTAGGTTTTGTGTTCGCTATCACATTACACAAAGCCTTACCGCCGATTTACTTACAATTATAAAATCCTGTAGATACAACACAGAATTGGGCAGTGCATTGTAAGCACCTATGCAACCCTTAGTAAGTAACCCCAGATGGATTCCCTCTTTCCAAGTATTGTCCCAAAATTAATTTGTCCCTTTCACAGAAAGCAATTTAGCAACGAAGCACAAAGGATGGGACAGTGTCTACCCCTAACTTATGCTGCTTTGCCTGTCCCGGGCTTCAGATATTTTTTGTCTCTCCTTGAACTGGACCACTGGTTCCTCAAAAAGCAGGCATATCCCTCCAAGTATATCTGGCCATAGTTCATTTTCCTACTGCTTGCATGAGGAACTTCCATCTGATCAGGAGGGTAAGGCAAAATGGTGAGGCCTGTCTGCAGAATGAGGTGCGGACTCTGACACTCCTGTACTTCACTGATATTCAAATGCCTTAAACAGAATGGAGAACCTCACCAACAGTGGGGGACCTTGCCCCAATTCGCTGCAGTGATCTTTGTTTTCCCCTTACTCCAGTTGAGCAGAAGCCTTCCCTTCATCTAAACAGGCTACACCTGGGAGAGAGACCCTCTCCTTAACCATGTGCATGATATGAAGAAGCGCCTACATTTAACCGATGCTATAACTCTAGTAAATATCCTGACTGGTCTCTGTGAACTACTGCGGTAGGTAAAGTCTGCTTTTGGATCTCGAGGACTTTGCTTAGTATTCTTATATCACCGTTGATCATGAATAACAACCTGTTTCAGGCATAAATGCCAGTGTTTTAACTTAGTTCAGGGAAGTCTTGGACAACCTACAAAACCTCCTCTCCCACCTTTACTAAAGTTCTGCAGTAGTGATCATGCTATGCAAGGCGTTGCACGTCAATTTGCGCAACATTACATTGAGTTGCGTTGCTGCCTCCGAAGTGGATAGTAAATATGAGCCTGGGAGTATGGAGCGATATAAGATTAAACATATTTTGTAGGGTCTGCTTGGGAGATCAAGGTATATCGGGATGAGAGGCTAATGGTGGCAGCCCAAGAATGAGTGAGGATGAGGAACAGACATGCCAAGAACAAGGGGCGATAGAGCTCAGGACGGTTTGACAGTTTGATATGAGGCCAAACAGAAATTGAGGATGGCCTTGTCTTTAAGAGCAATGGGGCTTGCTGGTGGGTACTGGGCAGTGACTGTATGTTGAAATACTCTTCACCAGTTTCCAAAAGTCATAGACTTGACCCTGTTCCAGGCAGGCCGCTCCCCACGCCGCACAGCTCCACCTGATTGTGCCCGTGTCCCTGCTCTCTGACCTCGCTGCTGCCACGAGTTTGAGGTGCTCCTTCACCCGCAGGCTCCCGCCTGTACCTCATCCCTGGTGGCCCAGTGGTGAGCCGTAAGTATCTCTCTGCTCTCTCTGTTCCATTTTGCCTGTTGGTACTTGTCTGCTTTTATTTCTATTCTATTTCTATTTCCTTGTATTCTGCTCTTCTGACGATTTTCTCTCGGTACCCCTTCCAGCGTTCGAGCCGTGCCTGCCCCTTCCCGCTGCTCCATCCCCTGCGTCCCCGCCCCCTCGCTCCCTCGCTCGTCCATTCGTAGCCGTCCCGCCTCCCAGCTGCTCCTCCTTCCCACCTCCCCTTCTTATGGCAGCTGCTGCGCGGTGAGGAGAGCGACTCTTGACCCTTTTCCAGGCAGGTCGCTCCCCACACCGCACAGCAGGCTCCCGCCTGTGCCTCATTCCTGGTAGCCCAGTGGTGAGCTTTAAGTATCTGTCTGATCTCTGTGTTCCTTTTTGCCTGTTTGTACTTGTCTGCTGTTATTTCTATTATATTTCTATTTCCTTGTATTCTGCTCTTCTGCCCGTTTCTCTCGGTACCCCATCTAGCGTTCCAGCCTTGCCTGCCACTCCCCGCTGCTGCATCCCCTGCGGCCCGCCCCCTCACATGCCTATTAGTTGCCGTCCCGCCTCCCAGCTGCTCCTCCTTCCCAACTCCCCTTCTTATGGCAGCTGCTGCACGGTGAGGAGAGGGACCCTTGACCCTGTTCCAGGCAGGTCGCTCCCCATACCGCACAGCTCCACTTGATTGTGCCAGTGTCCCTGCTCCCTGACCTCGCTGCTGTCACGAGTTCGAGGCCCTCCTCCACACGCAGGCTTCCGCCTGCACCTCATCCCTGGTGGCAGAGTGGTGAGCCGTAAGTATGTGTCTGCTCTCTCTGTTCCTTTTTGCCTGTTTGTACTTGTCTGCTGTTATTTCTTTTCTGTTTCTATTTCCTTGTATTCTGCTCTTCTGCCCGTTTTCTCTCAGTACCCCTTTCAGCGTTCTAGCCTTGCCTTCTCCTTCCCGCCTCTGTGTACCCTGTGGCCCCGCTCCCTCGCTTGCCCATTCGTTGCTGTCCCGCCTCCCAGCTGCTCCTCCCTCCCACCTTCCCTTCTTATGGCGGCCGTTGCGCAGTGAGAAGAGTGACCTTTGACCCTGTTCCAGGCAGGTCGCTCCCACGCCGCACAGCTCCACCTGATTGTGCCCATGTCCCTGCTTCCTGACCTCGCTGCCGTTGCGAGTTTGAGGCCCTCCTCCACCCACAGGCTCCTCCCTGCACCTCATCCCTGGTGGCCCAGTGGTGAGCCGTAAGTATCTGTCTGCTCTCTCAGTTCCTTTTTGCCTGTTTGTACTTCTCTGCTGTTATTTCTATTTCCTTGTATTCTGCTCTTCTGCCCGTTTTCTCTCGGTACCCCTTCCAGTGTTCCAGCCTTGCCTGCCCCTTCCTGATGCTGCGTCCCCTGCAGCCCGTCCCTCGCTCGCCCATTCATTGCTGTCCTGCCTCCTAGCTGCTCCCTCCCACCTCCCCTTCTTATGGTGGCCGCTGCCAAAAGCAAGCCCGTCTGCACCCTTTTGTGCCTGGATAGTGCCCAGCGCCTGACCCCCTGGCCCCCGCGATGCCCACCGCCGCTATGACTCCACTACCCTCCACAAACTCAACGTCGGCTGATCATCCACCTGCTGCTTGGCCACCCCGAAGCACACCCACGGACCCTTCTCCTGCCGGAGCTGCAACTTCACCAGCCTCCAAGTCATCGGGGTAGGATGAAACAACCTCATATTCAATACAAATGGAGGTAACCAGGTAGGATTTCAGGCACACAGCATAAGTATGACAGGAGGTAAAGTGCATACAATAAAAAGGGTACTCAAAAGCAAGAAAGGGAAGGTCACCCCACTTCCCTACAAACCCAAAACGTTAGTTCCAGTTGCAACACTCTTAATAGTTCCTTGCTGAGCACTCCAAATTCCACAGTTAATATATAATATACAATATCAATCCAAGTCTCAAGTAAATGTCCAGGTAATCCAAATCAAACCCATTGTATCTAAATCATGTCCATATAGAAAAAAAGTCACTCCAACTGAGACACCAAGGATTGTCCTTGGTCACAGTGTTGATCCAATTTTATTACACATTCCTCCCAATCAATATAGGGTTACAGCAGAATGTAGGGAGACCGCCTGTGTCTTGCTTTCTGCTGCGGGTCTCGCGATGTATAGATAGGCCATGTGGAGATAAATTATTAATAATTTCTTCACTCTGTACACCAACCGGCACTGATGGCATCACCTGCTAAGACTGGAATGACGTACCTAGAAAAGAAGGGTTCGAGTACCCGGGATCTCGTTTGAATAATGGGGACGAATATTTATATTTTATTATTCTTTATTTTGAATAATTACACGTAGTATTTAATATTTCCTGAGTTTACGTAACTTTAGGTTTACTCCGTCGTCTTATTAAATCTGAGAAACATGTATGGTTCGGGAGCAGACATCATTGTCGAGAGTGTGCGTTCTCGCAATTATTAATTACATTCCTTACAATACTGATGATCTAAGGATACACAAGACTATAGTTTATTATTCAAAAACCTTAAATTTAAGGAGATGAGAAAGACGGATAGAGATGACTAGTGGGTAACTAGCCACTTTAAGATGGCGACCGTTTTGATACCGCTTGGGATGCGGTTACTTAAACAACATGGCGCTTGTGGTGCACACCAGTTGCCGTTTTGATGCCGGAGTGAGCGTACACGCTGACAGAGACAGATAAAACCTGAATAATGGGGCTTTTTGAGTAGCTACAGTAATGAGTACAGATTTTTAATAGGGAATTTATTTTGTGCTTTTATTTATATACCAGCAGACTGACGCGTACCCGTGTTCGTCTGATTAACTCTTCTGAAGATGTTTATAACTGATTAGAAGACTTGGAATACGATATTGATATGTTAGACTACTGAAGTGGAGGTGAGTGTGAATCGAGTGTTATATAGCTATATGAAGACTAAGTAAATGTATAGAGGGTACTATTACTGTATGTTATACTTATGTTTACCACAGGAGATATACGATGTCTTTACTGTGATTGGGGCATGCTTGGAGCCTGTTTTGTGGATAATGACAGTGGATACATACCATGATTTCCTTGAGCTAGTGGAGTGAGCATGATTTACTCGGGATGGCCATTTTGTGCACGGTGGGCCCGCTGTAGACGCGAGAGTAAGGATGGATTCCCATCGTTTCAGGTCTCGATCCTGTTTTACATACTGAAGAATACATTTGCTTTTTCAAGAAGATAATTTATTTAGGTAAAGACGTTTCAAATATGTATATAATTGACTTATGTGGGGCTTTGGGTGCTGTTATGTTTACTGTAGACACCTTGGGTTGCACTATTCTATTCAGGTGCCTTTTCTTTTTAAACATGATCACTTAAGGACTATGCCTTTTCACATAGATGGTCATCTGATTATGTGTAAAACAAATTTCAAAGGCGTCCTTTAAATACTGTATTTTTATACAGTTTCTTATGTTTCTAATATATCTTCTTGGCTTGCAGCCCTGAAGAAGTCGGTGTGGCATGATATGAATGCCTGACGAAACATGTGTTGGCTGCTGTAACCCTATATTGATTGGGAGAAGTGTATAATAAAATTGGATCTACACTGTGACCAACGACGATCCTTGGTGTCTCAGTTGGAGGGACTTTTTGTCTATATGGACATGATTTAGATACAATTGGCTTGATTTGGATTACCTGGACATTAACTTGAGACTTGGATTGATATTGTATATTATATATTAACTGTGGAATTTGGAGTGCTCAGCAAGGAACTATTAAGAGTGTTGCACCTGGAACTAACGTTTTGGGTTTGTAGGGAAGTGGGGTGACCTTCCCTTTCTTGCTTTTGAGTACCCTTTTTATTGTATGCACTTTACCTCCTGCCATACTTATGCTGTGCACCTGAAATCATACCTGGTTACCTCCATTTGTATTGTTTGTTTCAGGTTCAGGCAGCCGCAATTGGCTTATACACTATAGCAATCAGAGATGAATCGTGAACAAGAGGCTCAAGATTTATTTAAGAACCTCAGTTCAGGTTCTTCTATCAATGTACCTATTACGTCAGTTTCTCAACCAAAGCAAGAGGGACTCAGAGCTAAATTTGTCAGATTAGAGAGACTTAAAAGGTCTGAATTAAACAAATGGTGGGATGCAATAACTCTAAAGCAATATCTCACCTTGAACCGTATTCCCTGAGGCCTTAGATCTCAGATTATACAAACGTACGAAGATTTGGAACCGGACCTCTTAGATAAGTGGGAACAAGAGTTGACTAGTAGCTCATGCACCCTGATTAGGATCCTAATTGACAATGCTGAAAGAAAAATTGCTAAGCTCCTCGTAGAAATACAAACGTGTGAGGACGAGATCAAACAGTTAAATTTACCAGAAGCAACAGTGAAAAATTACAGTATGCTAGATGACTTTTGACTAACCTGCAAGCAGATATAAAGCGTAGGAAAGCCCGCAAGCTTAAGAGAGACGAGCATGACTATGCAACAGGTTGAGTGTTTACGTTTGCTCGTAAATTTGATCACTTAATTAACAAAGGGCAAAGTACTAAAAAGGGTCCGACGTCATCTAGCTCAGAATTAAATACATCCTCTAGCAATATTTCTACTAGTGGAAATGAGGATAATCCTGACTCTAATACAATTTCCACCTCAGATAAATTCTCTTTTTCAGAGGAGGTCCGTCGCATCAGGATGGAGAATCGAGAGCCAGGGGGCAGATATGGAAGCAATCCAGGAGAAGGACAAGGAGAGGGAGCAGCGGCAAAGGCAGAAGAGGCAAGACCAAAGATGAGACTATGTTCCTGAAGGAAATGAATGAGGGAATTAATGAAATTGAGATTATCAACCTTTCATCTATTGAACTATCAGAAAATATGATATCAGTATTAAAGAAAGGTCTGGGATATTGTCCAACTGCCTGTGTTGACTGGTTTTTAACGAAAATAGATTTATATAAATTTTCAAGATTACTGAAATTGAAAAAACATTTTGCTAGACAGGGAAGTAGTAACAAGACAAAGGTCAGCAAACCTTTATTTAGTATTCTTACTATTCAAGAAGTCTATGACACAAAACTACTGCTGTCTTTATCAGAAAATGAAGATGACCCAGTAACAGTAAGCTCTCTTTTGGAGGACCTAGAGATTAATCAGGGTTATGCCTCTATTAGTGGGCTTAAAGTTAAATCGAAATGGACACCACAATTATCGGCTGGGAATGTAGTGGATGCCTTTTACAAATCAGTGACAGCTGATATAGATAATTTGATAAAGAGGGAAAGAAACAAAAAGAGATATCCTGGGTGTAATTTGAAACCAGATGAAAGGTTGGCTCTCAAGGAACTATCATCACACCCTGATCTTATTATTCGTATGGCTGACAAGGGTGGCAACATCGCTGTAATGAATAGAAAAGACTACAATGATGAAATTTTATCTCAGCTTCATGATTCTAGGTATTACGAGAAAGTGATGTCTAACCCCATAGTGACAACTACCAATATGATTAATACTAAATTGAAGGAGTGGTATGAATGTTCCCTACTCAATCATGATGAATATTTATACTTGAGAGTAGAGTTCCCTAGGGCACCATGCCTGTATACTTTACCAAAAATTCATAAAAATCGCCTAAAACCACCTGGCAGACCTATAATTTCAGGCATCGGTGGACCTACAGAGAGACTTTCACAATTTATAGACTTGTATTTAAGACCATTTGTCCAAAATCTTCCGTCTCATATAGACGATACCAAGCACATTCTTAACATCATGAATGATGTAGCTTGGAAGCCTGATATGATCTTGGTAACATTAGATGTTGTATCCCTATACTCCAATATTGCTCATGACTTAGGTATAGAAGCAATGGAAAGTTTTTTGAACCAAAGACCAGTTGAATACCTAGATCATACTACCATGATTTTAGAAATGACTAGAATGGTGTTACAGAATAATTTCTTCTTGTTTGAAGACATATGGTATAGACAGAAACTGGGGACTGCGATGGGTTCCAGATTCGCTCTGTCCTTCGCGAACATTTTTATGGGGCGCTTAGAGGCGGAGTGGATCTGGGGCCCGAAGCCAAAGAATGGATAGATCATATTTACTACTGGGGAAGATTTATCGATGATTGTTTACTATTGTGGAGAGGGACCCCAGATGAACTCAACATGTTCTTTGCTTACCTTAATTCAAATGATATGAACATGACGTTTACCACCCAATTTGATATGAATCACATTGCTTTTTTAGACATACAACTATTTGTGGAGGACAATAGACTATGTAGTCGTATGTTTCGGAAGGAAACCAGCTGTAATGCACTATTATGTGCAGATTGCTGCCACCCTAAAAGCCAGATTAATTATATTCCTTTTGGAGAGATGATAAGAGCCAGGAGGAATTGTTCTAATGATGATGACATTAATATGAATATTCAAGACATGACCAGAAGACTTAGAAATAGAGGTTATGAGGAGAAAGTTATTGGTAAAGCTTGTGATAGGGCTTTTAAACTTAAGAGAGAAGATACACTAAAACCTAAGACCAATAATGAGATAACAAAGAATTGTCAGAAAGCCAGGATGATTACCAACTTTGGAACAGGGAGTCACAAACTGTTTGCAATTTTGAATAAACACTGGCATTTATTGCGAACAGACAGTGATATTACCCCATTCCTAACAAATAGACCTAGCCTAACATTCCGAAAGGGTACCACAATAGCGAATATGGTGAGTCCGAGCTACCCAAAGCCTGTGAAACCCCAGCAGACAAGAGATTGGTTACGTACACGACCAGTGGGTTTTTAATACTGCGGAAACTGTTGCTCATGTAGATGGGCTACTAGGAAAATACAATCTTTTGAGTACAATAACACAGGCATTTTTAAAATCAACACATTCATTAATTGTGAGACTACTTTTGTGGTTTATATAATAGCATGTTCATGTGGTAAAATGTATGTTGGTAGCACTGTAAGATGATTGACAGACCGGATGATGGAGCACTTCCGTGCCTTAAAGAATGGGGATACGAGATACCCAATTGCCTCCCATGCTATCCAAACTGGTAATGATTCTGTCAATCCTAAATTCACATATCATGAAATTGAACATGTTACCTTGGACCAACGAGGTGGAAACAGGATGTGAAATTAAGACGAAAATAAGCAAGATGGATTATGGTCCTGCGTGCAGTTGAAGAGGGTTTGAATTTAGATTCAGAACTGCAATTTTTCCTAGGAGATTAACTATAACTCTCAAAGCAAGGAATATACAAATATGGTTGTATATGTAATGTGTAAACTTGAGAAGTCGCTCATATATAACTTTTGTGTAGATGCATGAGGATAAAATGTCTAATGTAAACGTAATAACCTCTAACTCAATATACAGGGGAGCTAATTAATGTTTATTATAAACATGATGTGATGCATGAGAAATATGTAAATGTTACGTGCTACAGATAGCACTCTACTAATCTTATATATATGAATATCCTCTTTCGCCTTTCTCAGCATTGTCCCTCTCCTATTTTCCCCCTTTCTATTTATGGTGGTGGAAATCCAGGATCTGGGTAACTGGAATGTAGGGAGACCGCCTGTGTCTTGCTTTCTGCTGTGGGTCTCGCGATGTATAGATAGGCCATGTGGAGATAAATAATTAATAATTTCTTCACTGTGTACACCAACCGGCACTGATGGCATCACCTGCTAAGACTGGAATGACGTACCTAGAAAAGAAGGGTTTGAGTACCCGGGATCTCGTTTGAATAATGGGGACGAATATTTATATTTTATTATTCTTTATTTTGAATAATTACACGTAGTATTTAATATTTCCTGAGTTTACGTAACTTTAGGTTTACTCCGTCGTCTTATTAAATCTGAGAACGCATGTATGGTTCGGGAGCAGACATCATTGTCGAGAGTGTGCGTTCTCGCAATTATTAATTACATTCCTTACAATACTGATGATCTAAGGATACACAAGACTACAGTTTATTATTCAAAAACCTTAAATTTAAGGAGATGAGAAAGACGGATAGAGATGACTAGTGGGTAACTAGCCACTTTAAGATGGCGACCGTTTTGATACCGCTTGGGATGCGGTTACTTAAACAACATGGCGCTTGTGGTGCACGCCAGTTGCCGTTTTGATGCCGGAGTGAGCGTACACGCTGACAGAGACAGGTAAAACCTGAATAATGGGGCTTTTTGAGTAGCTACAGTAATGAGTACAGATTTTTAATAGGGAATTTATTTTGTTCTTTTATTTATATACCAGCAGACTGACGCGTACCCGTGTTCGTCTGATTAACTCTTCTGAAGATGTTTATAACTGATTAGAAGACTTGGAATACGATATTGATATGTTAGACTACTGAAGTGGAGGTGAGTGTGAATCGAGTGTTATATAGCTATATGAAGACTAATTAAATGTATAGAGGGTACTATTACTGTATGTTATACTTATGTTTACCACAGGAGATATACGATGTCTTTACTGTGATTGGGGCATGCTTGGAGCCTGTTTTGTGGATAATGACAGTGGATACATACCATGATTTCCTTGAGCTAGTGGAGTGAGTATGATTTACTCGGGATGGCTGTTTTGTGCACTCTGGGCCCGCTGTAGACGCGAGAGTAAGGATGGATTCCTATCGTTTCAGGTCTCGATCCTGTTTTACATACTGAAGAATACATTTGCTTTTTCAAGAAGATAATTTATTTAGGTAAAGACGTTTCAAATATGTATATAATTGACTTATGTGGGGCTTTGGGTGCTGTTATGTTTACTGTAGACACCTTGGGTTGCACTATTCTATTCAGGTGCCTTTTCTTTTTAAACATGATCACTTAAGGACTATGCCTTTTCACGTAGATGGTGATCTGATTATGTGTAAAACAAAATTCAAAGGCGTCCTTTAAATACTGTATTTTTATACAGTTTCTTATGTTTCTAATATATCTTCTTGGCTTGCAGCCTTGAAGAAGTCGGTATGGCATGATAAGAATGCCTGACGAAACATGTGTTGGCTGCTGTAACCCTATATTGATTGGGAGAAGAGTATAATAAAATTGGATCTACACTGTGACCAACGACGATCCTTGGTGTCTCAGTTGGAGTGACTTTTTGTCTATATGGACATGATTTAGATACAATTGGCTTGCTTTGGATTACCTGGACATTTACTTGAGACTTGGATTGATATTGTATATTATATATTAACTGTGGAATTTGGAGTGCTCAGCAAGGAACTATTAAGAGTGTTGCACCTGGAACTAACGTTTTGGGTTTGTAGGGAAGTGGGGTGACCTTCCCTTTCTTGCTTTTGAGTACCCTTTTTATTGTATGCACTTTACCTCCTGCCATACTTATGCTGTGCGCCTGAAATCATACCTGGTTACCTCCATTTGTATTGTTTGTTTCAGGTTCAGGCAGCCGCAATTGGCTTATACACTATAGAAATCAGAGATGAATCGTGAACAAGAGGCTCAAGATTTATTTAAGAACCTCAGATCAGGTTCTTCTATCAATGTAGCTATTACGTCAGTTTCTCAATCAAAGCAAGAGGGACTCAGAGCTAAATTTGTCAGATTAGAGAGACTTAAAAGGTCTGAATTAAACAAATGGTGGGATGCAATAACTCTAAAGCAATATCTCTCCTTGAACCGTATTCCCCGAGGTCTTAGATCTCAGATTATACCAACGTACGAAGATTTGGAACCGGACCTCTTAGATAAGTGGGAACAAGAGTTGACTAGTAGCTCATGCAACCTGATTAGGATCCTAATTGACAATGCTGAAAGAAAAATTGCTAAGCTCCTCGTAGAAATACAAACGTGTGAGGACGAGATCAAACAGTTAAATTTACGAGAAGCAACAGTGAAAAATTACAGTATGCTAGATGACATTTTGACTAACCTGCAAGCAGATATAAAGCGTAGGAAAGCCCGCAAGCTTAAGAGAGACGAGCGTGACTATGCAACAGGTCGAGTGTTTACGTTTGCTCGTAAATTTGATCACTTAATTAACAAAGGGCAAAGTACTAAAAAGGGTCCGACGTCATCTAGCTCAGAATGAAATACATCCTCTAGCAATATTTCTACTAGTGAAAATGAGGATAATACTGACTCTAATACAATTCCCGCCTCAGATAAAACCTCTTTTTTAGAGGAGGTCCGTCACATCAGGATGGGGAATCGAGAGCCAGCGGGCAGATATGGAAGCAATCCAGGAGAAAGACAAGGAGAGGGAGCAGAGGCAAAGGCAGAAGAGGCAAGACCAGGGATGAGTCTACGTTCCTGGAGGAAATGAATGAGGGAATTAATGAAATTGAGATTATCAACCTTTCATCTATTGAACTATCAGAAAATATGACATCAGTATTAAAGAAAGGTCTGGGATATTGTCAAACTGCATGTGTTGACTGGTTTTTAACGAAAATAGATTTATATATATTTTCAAGATTACTGAAATTGAAAAAACATTTTACTAGACAGGAAAGTAGTAACAAGACAACGGTCAGCAAACCTTTATTTAGTAATCTTACTATTCAAGAAGTCTATGACACAAAACTACTGCTGTCTTTATCAGAAAATGAAGATGACCCAGTAACAGTAAGCTCCCTTTTGGGGGACCTAGAGATTAATCAGGGTTATGCCTCTATTAGTGGGCTTAAAGTTAAATCGAAATGGACACCACAATTATCGGCCGGGAATGTAGTGGATGCCTTTTACACATCAGTGACAGCTGATATAGATAATTTGATAAAGAGGGAAAGAAACAAAAAGAGATATCCTGGGGGTAATTTGAAACCAGATGAAAGATTGGCTCTCAAGGAACTTTCATCACACCCTGATCCTAATATTCGTATGGCTGACAAGAGTGGCAACATCGTTGTGATGAATAGAAAAGACTACAATGATGAAATTGTATCTCAACTTCATGATTCTAGGTATTACGAGAAAGTAATGTCTAACCCCTTAGTGACAACTACCAATATGATTAATACTAAATTGAAGGAGTGGTATGAATGTTCCCTACTCAATCATGACAAATATTTATACTTGAGAGTAGAGTTCCCTAGGGCACCATGCCTGTATACTTTACCAAAAATTCATAATAATCGCCTAAAACCACCTGGCAGACCTATAATTTCAGGTATCGGTGGACCTACAGAGAGACTTTCACAATTTACAGACTTGTATTTAAGACCATTTGTCCAAAATCTTCTGTCTCAAATAGAAGATACCAAGCACATTCTTAACATCATGAATGATGTGGCTTGGGAGCCTGATATGATCTTGGTAACATTAGGTGTTGTATCCCTGTACTCCAATATTGCTCATGACTTAGGTATAGAAGCAATGGACAGTTTTGTTAACCAAAGACCAGTTGAATACCTAGATCATACTACCATGATTTTAGAAATGACTAGAATGGTGTTACAGAATAATTTCTTCTTGTTTGAAGACATATGGTATAGACAGAAACTGGGGACTGCGATGGGTTCCAGATCCGCTCCGTCCTTCGCGAACCTTTTTATGGGGCGCTTAGAGGCGGAGTGGATCTGGGGCCCAAAGGGCAAAGAATGGATAGATCATATTTACTACTGGGGAAGATTTATCGATGATTGTTTACTATTGTGGAGAGGGACCCCAGATGAACTCAACATGTTCTTTGCTTACCTTAATTCAAATGATATGAACATGACGTTTACCACCCAATTTGATATGAATCACATTGCTTTTTTAGACATAGAACTATTTGTGGAGGACAATAGACTATGTAGTTGTATGTTTCTGAAGGAAACCAGCTGTAATGCACTATTATGTGCAGATAGCTGCCACCCTAAAAGCCAGATTAATTATATTCCTTTTGGAGAGATGATAAGAGCCAGGAGGAATTGTTCTAATGATGATGACTTTAATATGAATATTCAAGACATGACCAGAAGACTTAGAAATAGAGGTTATGAGGAGAAAGTTATTGGTAAAGCTTGTGATAGGGCTTTTAAACTTAAGAGAGAAGATACACTGAAACCTAAGACCAATAATGAGATAACAAAGAATTGTCAGAAAGTCAGGATGATTACCAACTTTGGAACAGGGAGTCACAAACTGTTTGCAATTTTGAATAAACACTGGCATTTATTGCGAACAGACAGTAATATTACCCCATTCCTAACAAATAGACCTAGCCTAACTTTCCGAAAGGGTACCACAATAGCGAATATGGTGAGTCTGAGCTACCCAAAGCCTGTGAAACCCCAGCAGACAAGAGATTGGTTACGTACATGACCAGTGGGTTTTTAATACTGCGGAAACTGTAGCTCATGTAGATGGGCTACTAGGAAAATACAATCTTTTGAGTACAATAACACAGGCATTTTTTAAATCAACACATTCATTAATTGTGAGACTACTTTTGTGGTTTATATAATAGCATGTTCATGTGGTAAAATGTATGTTGGTAGCACTGTAAGATGATTGACAGACCGGATGATGGAGCACTTCCGTGCCTTAAAGAATGGGGATACGAGATACCCAATTGCCTCCCATGCTATCCAAACTGGTAATGATTCTGTCAATCATAAATTCACATATCATGAAATTGAACATGTTACCTTGGACCAACGAGGTGGAAACAGGATGTGAAATTAAGACAAAAATAAGCAAGATGGATTATGGTCCTGCGTGCAGTTGAAGAGGGTTTGAATTTAGATTCAGAACTGCAATTTTTCCTAGGAGATTAACTATAACTCTCAAAGCAAGGAATATACAAATATGGTTGTATATGTAATGTGTAAACTTGAGAAGTCGCTCATATATAACTTTTGTGTAGATGCATGAGGATAAAATGTCTAATGTAAACGTAATAACCTCTAACTCAATATACAGGGGAGCTAATTAATGTTTATTATAAACATGATGTGATGCATGAGAAATATGTAAATGTTACGTGCTACAGATAGCACTCTACTAATCTTATATATATGAATATCCTCTTTCGCCTTTCTCAGCATTGTCCCTCTCCTATTTTCCCCCTTTCTATTTATGGTGGTGGAAATCCAGGATCTGGGTAACTGGAATGTAGGGAGACCGCCTGTGTCTTGCTTTCTGCTGTGGGTCTCGCGATGTATAGATAGGCCATGTGGAGATAAATAATTAATAATTTCTTCACTCTGTACACCAACCGGCACTGATGACATCACCTGCTAAGACTGGAATGACGTACCTAGAAAAGAAGGGTTCGAGTACACGGGATCTCGTTTGAATAATGGGGACGAATATTTATATTTTATTATTCTTTATTTTGAATAATTACACGGAGTATTTAATATTTCCTGAGTTTACGTAACTTTAGGTTTACTCCGTCATCTTATTAAATCTGAGAACGCATGTATGGTTCGGGAGCAGACATCATTGTCGAGAGTGTGCGTTCTCGCAATTATTAATTACATTCCTTACAATACTGATGATCTAAGGAGACACAAGACTACAGTTTATTATTCAAAAACCTTAAATTTAAGGAGATGAGAAAGACGGATAGAGATGACTAGTGGGTAACTAGCCACTTTAAGATGGCGACCGTTTTAATACCGCTTGGGATGCGGTTACTTAAACACCAAGGCGCTTGTGGTGCACGCCAGTTGCCGTTTTGATGCCGGAGTGAGCGTACACGCTGACAGAGACAGGTAAAACCTGAATAATGGGGCTTTTTGAGTAGCTACAGTAATGAGTACAGATTTTTAATAGGGAACTTATTTCGTTCTTTTATTTATATACCAGCAGACTGACGCGTACCCGTGTTCGTCTGATTAACTCTTTTGAAGATGTTTATAACTGATTAGAAGACTTGGAATGCGATATTGATACGTTAGACTACTGAAGTGGAGGTGAGTGTGAATCGAGTGTTATATAGCTATATGAAGACTAAGTAAATGTATAGAGGGTACTGTTACTGTATGTTATACTTATGATTACCACAGGAGATATACGATGTCTTTACTGTGATTGGGGCATGCTTGGAGCCTGTTTTGTGGATAATGACAGTGGATACATACCATGATTTCCTTGAGCTAGTGGAGTGAGTATGATTTACTCGGGATGGCCGTTTTGTGCACTGTGGGCCCGCTGTAGACGCGAGAGTAAGGATGGATTCCTATCATTTCAGGTCTCGATCCTGTTTTACATACTGAAGAATACATTTGCTTTTTCAAGAAGATAATTTATTTAGGTAAAGACGTTTCAAATATGTATATAATTGACTTATGTGGGGCTTTGGGTGCTCTTATGTTTACTGTAGACACCTTGGGTTGCACTATTCTATTCAGGTGCCTTTTCTTTTTAAACATGATCACTTAAGGACTATGCCTTTTCACGTAGATGGTGATCTGATTATGTGTAAAAAAAAATTCAAAGGCGTCCTTTAAATACTGTATTTTTATACAGTTTCTTATGTTTCTAATATATCTTCTTGGCTTGAAGCCTTGAAGAAGTCGGTATGGCATGATAAGAATGCCTGACGAAACATGTGTTGGCTGCTGTAACCCTATATTGATTGGGAGAAGAGTGTAATAAAATTGGATCTACACTGTGACCAACGACGATCCTTGGTGTCTCAGTTTGAGTGACTTTTTGTCTATATGAACATGATTTAGATACAATTGGCTTGATTTGGATTACCTGGACATTTACTTGATACTTGGATTGATATTGTATATTATATATTAACTGTGGAATTTGGAGTGCTCAGCAAGGAACTATTAAGAGTGTTGCACCTGGAACTAACGTTTTGGGTTTGTGGGGAAGTGGGGTGACCTTCCCTTTCTTGCTTTTGAGTACCCTTTTTATTGTATGCACTTTACCTCCTGCCATACTTATGCTGTGCGCCTGAAATCATACCTGGTTACCTCCATTTGTATTGTTTGTTTCAGGTTCAGGCAGCCGCAATTGGCTTATACACTATAGAAATCAGAGATGAATCGTGAACAAGAGGCTCAAGATTTATTTAAGAACCTCAGTTCAGGTTCTTCTATCAATGTAGCTATTACGTCAGTTTCTCAACCAAAGCAAGAGGGACTCAGAGCTAAATTTGTCAGATTAGAGAGACTTAAAAGGTCTGAATTAAACAAATGGTGGGATGCAATAACTCTAAAGCAATATCTCTCCTTGAACCGTATTCCCCGAGGTCTTAGATCTCAGATTATACCAACGTACGAAGATTTGGAACCGGACCTCTTAGATAAGTGGGAACAAGAGTTGACTAGTAGCTCATGCAACCTGATTAGGATCCTAAATGACAATGCTGAAAGAAAAATTGCTAAGCTCCTCGTAGAAATACAAACGTGTGAGGACGAGATCAAACAGTTAAATTTACGAGAAGCAACAGTGGAAAATTACAGTATGCTAGATGACATTTTGACTAACCTGCAAGCAGATATAAAGCGTAGGAAAGCCCGCAAGCTTAAGAGAGACGAGCATGACTATGCAACAGGTTGAGTGTTTACGTTTGCTCGTAAATTTGATCACTTAATTAACAAAGGGCAAAGTACTAAAAAGGGTCCGACGTCATCTAGCTCAGAATTAAATATATCCTCTAGCAATATTTCTACTAGTGAAAATGAGGATAATACTGACTCTAATACAATTCCCACCTCAGATAAAACCTCTTTTTTAGAGGAGGTCCGTCACATCAGGATGGGGAATCGAGAGCCAGGGGGCAGATATGGAAGCAATCCAGGAGAAAGACAAGGAGAGGGAGCAGAGGCAAAGGCAGAAGAGGCAAGACCAGGGATGAGACTACGTTCCTGGAGGAAATGAATGAGGGAATTAATGAAATTGAGATTATCAACCTTTCATCTATTGAACTATAAGAAAATATGATATCAGTATTAAAGAAAGGTCTGGGATATTGTCCAACTGCATGTGTTGACTGGTTTTTAACGAAAATAGATTTATATAAATTTTCAAGATTACTGAAATTGAAAAAACATTTTACTAGACAGGAAAGTAGTAACAAGACAACGGTCAGCAAACCTTTATTTAGTAATCTTACTATTCAAGAAGTGTATGACACAAAACTACTGCTGTCTTTATCAGAAAATGAAGATGACCCAGTAACAGTAAGCTCTCTTTTGGGGGACCTAGAGATTAATCAGGGTTATGCCTCTATTAGTGGGCTTAAAGTTAAATCGAAATGGACACCACAATTATCGGCCGGGAATGTAGTGGATGCCTTTTACACATCAGTGACAGCTGATATAGATAATTTGATAAAGAGGGAAAGAAACAAAAAGAGATATCCAGGGGGTAATTTGAAACCAGATGAAAGATTGGCTCTCAAGGAACTATCATCACACCCTGATCCTATTATTCGTATGGCTGAAAAGAGTGGCAACATCGTTGTGATGAATAGAAAACACTACAATGATGAAATTTTATCTCAGCTTCATGATTCTAGGTATTACGAGAAAGTAATGTCTAACCCCTTAGTGACAACTACCAATATGATTAATACTAAATTGAAGGAGTGGTATGAATGTTCCCTACTCAATCATGACGAATATTTATACTTGAGAGTAGAGTTCCCTAGGGCACCATGCCTGTATACTTTACCAAAAATTCATAAAAATCGCCTAAAACCACCTGGCAGACCTATAATTTCAGGCATCGGTGGACCTACAGAGAGACTTTCACAATTTATAGACTTGTATTTAAGACCATTTGTCCAAAATCTTCCGTCTCAAATAGAAGATACCAAGCACATTCTTAACATCATGAATGATGTGGCTTGGGAGCCTGATATGATCTTGGTAACATTAGGTGTTGTATCCCTGTACTCCAATATTGCTCATGACTTAGGTATAGAAGCAATTGACAGTTTTGTTAACCAAAGACCAGTTGAATACCTAGATCATACTACCATGATTTTAGAAATGACTAGAATGGTGTTACAGAATAATTTCTTCTTGTTTGAAGACATATGGTATAGACAGAAACTGGGGACTGCGATGGGTTCCAGATCCGCTCCGTCCTTCGCGAACCTTTTTATGGGGCGCTTAGAGGCGGAGTGGATCTGGGGCCCAAAGGGCAAAGAATGGATGGATCATATTTACTACTGGGGAAGATTTATCGATGATTGTTTACTATTGTGGAGAGGGACCCCAGATGAACTCAACATGTTCTTTGCTTACCTTAATTCAAATGATATGAACATGACGTTTACCACCCAATTTGATATGAATCACATTGCTTTTTTAGACATAGAACTATTTGTGGAGGACAATAGACTATGTAGTCGTATGTTTCTGAAGGTAACCAGCTGTAATGCACTATTATGTGCAGATAGCTGCCACCCTAAAAGCCAGATTAATTATATTCCTTTTGGAGAGATGATAAGAGCCAGGAGGAATTGTTCTAATGATGATGACTTTAATATGAATATTCAAGACATGACCAGAAGACTTAGAAATAGAGGTTATGAGGAGAAAGTTATTGGTAAAGCTTGTGATAGGGCTTTTAAACTTAAGAGAGAAGATACACTGAAACTTAAGACCAATAATGAGATAACAAAGAATTGTCAGAAAGTCAGGATGATTACCAACTTTGGAACAGGGAGTCACAAACTGTTTGCAATTTTGAATAAACACTGGCATTTATTGCGAACAGACAGTGATATTACCCCATTCCTAACAAATAAACCTAGCCTAACATTCCGAAAGGGTACCACAATAGCGAATATGGTGAGTCCGAGCTACCCAAAGCCTGTGAAACCCCAGCAGACAAGAGATTGGTTACGTACACGACCAGTGGGTTTTTAATACTGCGGAAACTGTAGCTCATGTAGATGGGCTACTAGGAAAATACAATCTTTTGAGTACAATAACACAGGCATTTTTTAAATCAACACATTCATTAATTGTGAGACTACTTTTGTGGTTTACATAATAGCATGTTCATGTGGTAAAATTTATGTTGGTAGCACTGTAAGACGATTGAGAGACCGGATGATGGAGCACTTCCGTGCCTTAAAGAATGGGGATACGAGATACCCAATTGCCTCCCATGCTATCCAAACTGGTAATGATTCTGTCAATCATAAATTCACATATCATGGAATTGAACATGTTACCTTGGACCAACGAGGTGGAAACAGGATGTGAAATTAAGACGAAAAGAAGAAAGATGGATTATGGTCCTGCGTGCAGTTGAAGAGGGTTTGAATTTAGATTCAGAACTACAATTTTTCCTAGGAGATTAACTATAACTCTCAAAGCAAGGAATATACAAATATGGTTGTATATGTAATGTGTAGACTTGAGAAGTCGCTCATATATAACTTTTGTGTAGATGCATGAGGATAAAATGTCTAATGTAAACGTAATAACCTCTAACTCAATATACAGGGGAGCTAATTAATGTTTATTATAAACATGATGTTATGCATGAGAAATATGTAAATGTTACGTGCTACAGATAGCACTCTACTAATCTTATATATATATGAATATCCTCTTTCTCCTTTCTCAGCATTGTCCCTCTCCTATTTTCCCCCTTTCTATTTATGGTGGTGGAAATCCAGGATCTGGGTAACTGGAATGTAGGGAGACCGCCTGTGTCTTGCTATCTGCTGCGGGTCTCGCGATTTATAGATAGGCCATGTGGAGATAAATTATTAATAATTTCTTCACTCTGTACACCAACCGGCACTGATGGCATCACCTGCTAAGACTGGAATGACGTACCTAGAAAAGAACGGTTCGAGTACCCGAAATCTCGTTTGAATAATGGGGACGAATATTTATATTTTATTATTCTTTATTTTGAATAATTACACGGAGTATTTAATATTTCCTGAGTTTACGTAACTTTAGGTTTACTCCGTTATCTTATTAAATCTGAGAACGCATGTATGGTTCGGGAGCAGACATCATTGTCGAGAGTGTGCGTTCTCGCAATTATTAATTACATTCCTTACAATACTGATGATCTAAGGAGACACAAGACTACAGTTTATTATTCAAAAACCTTAAATTTAAGGAGATGAGAAAGACGGATAGAGATGACTAGTGGGTAACTAGCCACTTTATGATGGCGACCATTTTAATACCGCTTGGGATGCGGTTACTTAAACACCAAGGCGCTTGTGGTGCACGCCAGTTGCCGTTTTGATGCCGGAGTGAGCGTACACGCTGACAGAGACAGGTAAAACCTGAATAATGGGGCTTTTTGAGTAGCTACAGTAATGAGTACAGATTTTTAATAGGGAACTTATTTCGTTCTTTTATTTATATACCAGCAGACTGACGCGTACCCGTGTTCGTCTGATTAACTCTTTTGAAGATGTTTATAACTGATTAGAAGACTTGGAATACGATATTGATACGTTAGACTACTGAAGTGGAGGTAAGTGTGAATCGAGTGTTATATAGCTATATGAAGACTAAGTAAATGTATAGAGGGTACTGTTACTGTATGTCATACTTATGTTTACCACAGGAGATATACGATGTCTTTACTGTGATTGGGGCATGCTTGGAGCCTGTTTTGTGGATAATGACAGTGGATACATACCATGATTTCCTTGAGCTAGTGGAGTGAGTATGATTTACTCGGGATGGCCGTTTTGTGCACTGTGGGTCCGCTGTAGACGCGAGAGTAAGGATGGATTCCTATCGTTTCAGGTCTCGGTCTTGTTTTACATACTGAAGAATACATTTGCTTTTTCAAGAAGATAATTTATTTAGGTAAAGACCTTTCAAATATGTATATAATTGACTTATGTGGGGCTTTGGGTGCTGTTATGTTTACTGTAGACACCTTGAGTTGCACTATTCTATTCAGGTGCCTTTTCTTTTTAAACATGATCACTTAAGGACTATGCCTTTTCACGTAGATGGTGATCTGATTATGTGTAAAAAAAAATTCAAAGGCGTCCTTTAAATACTGTATTTTTATACAGTTTCTTATGTTTCTACTATATCTTCTTGGCTTGCAGACCTGAAGAAGTCGGTATGGCATGATATGAATGCCTGACGAAACATGTGTTGGCTGCTGTAACCCTATATTGATTGGGAGTAGAGTATAATAAAATTGGATCTACGCTGTGACCATCGACGATCCTTGGTGTCTCAGTTGGAGTGACTTTTTGTCTATATAGACATGATTTAGATACAATTGGCTTGATTTGGATTACCTGGACATTTACTTGAGACTTGGATTGATATTGTATATTATATATTAACTGTGGAATTGGGAGTGCTCAGCAAGGAACTATTAAGAGTGTTGCACCTGGAACTAACGTTTTGGGTTTGTAGGGAAGTGGGGTGACCTTCCCTTTCTTGCTTTTGAGTACCCTTTTTATTGTATGCACTTTACCTGCCTTACCTATGCTGTGCGTCTGAAATCATACCTGGTTACCTCCATTTGTATTGTTTGTTTCAGGTTCAGGCAGCCGCAATTGGCTTATACACTATAGAAATCAGAGATGAATCGTGAACAAGAGGCTTAAGATTTATTTAAGAACCTCAGTTCAGGTTCTTTCTATCAATGTAGCTATTACGTCAGTTTCTCAACCAAAGCAAGAGGGACTCAGAGCTAAACAGACGCACTGACAGAAAAGCCATCTGGTTCACTGCCGACCTCCTGGCATTCAAGCAGACCTCCCAAAAACTCGAGAAGAAGTGGCACCACGAACAGACACCGGACAACAACGCAGCCCACAAGAAAACCATCCGCAGGCACCACCAACTCATCCAAACCGCCAAAAGGACCTCTCTTAAGGATCGACAACAACCCACAGAACAGCAAATAGCTCTTTAACATCGTGAAGGAACTCTCGACTCCAACGACATCCTGCCGTCGCAAGACCTCTGTGACTCCCTAGCCACCTAGTTTTACTGCAAGATCGCAGACATCCACAATAGCTTCAACAACCAGGCCCCCCGACAGCCGCCGACACCTCAGACTTTTCTCCCCCCAGCCACATCGACCTCCTGCTCTCCTGGACCCACGTCAATGACCATCAAAATCATGAACACCATCCACTCCAGCTCTTCCGACCCCTGCCCACACCAAATCTTCAACAAAGCAGCTCCAGCATCGCACCCCATCTCCGGAAGATCGTCAACAACTCCTCGAGACTGCCACCTTCCCGGAGAGCTGGAAGCACACCAAGATCAACGCCTTACTCAAGAAACCCAAGGCGGACCTGAAAGACCTCAAGAACTTCCGGCCCATCTCCCAGTTCCGTGTTCCCGGCGAAAGTCATTGAGAAGATCGTCAACAGGCAACTGACAAGCTTCCTTGAGGAGAACAACACTCTGGACTTGTTCTAATCTGGATTCCGCAGCAATCACAGCACGAAAACTGCCCTCATGGCCGCCACCGACGACATCAGGATCCTGCTGGACAACGGCAAAACTGCAGCCCTCATTCTCCTGGACCTCTCGGTCGACTTCGACACAGTCTGCGACCACACCCTACTCACACGTCTCCACAACGCAGGGATTCGTGACAAAGCCCTGGACTGGACCACCTCTTTCCTCACCGGCAAAACCCAGAGTGTTCGCCTCCCTCCATTTTGATCTGAAGCCACCAAGATCATCTGCAGCATACTCCAAGGATCATCCCTCAGCCTGACCCTTTTCTACGTCTACATGACACTGCTCGCCAACATTGTCCGATCGCACAACCTCAACATCATATGATATGCCGATGACACCCAGCTGATTCTCTCCCCCACCAAGGACCTCACCACCGCCAAAGTCAACCTCCATGAAGGAATGAAGGCCGTCGCCGAATGGATGAAGAACAGTCGCCTGAAACTGAACTCGGACAAGACGAAGGACCTCATCCTCGGCTCCACCCCCTCCACCTGGGATGACTCCTGGTGGCCGGTCACACTGGGAGCTGCACCGACACCCACCAACCACTCAATTTTTTTTCAATTTTATTTATTTATGATTACGGAACTCTCATGAGGTCCATATAAAAAGTAAACATAGTATACATACAAATAAATCATGTATAAAATAAAAAGGAAGAATACATAAGAAAGAAAAAACATGAATGACATCAAATATACAGAATTAATCAAAATCACTAATAATACCACCTAATACAGATTCAAAAAACATTTTAAAAAATTGTATAATTTGAAACAAAACATTTCATTAGGGGGATTATTCATGGCAAAAATAAGATCAGAAGCAAATAAGATGTTCCATTGCAGACAGATAGGTCTTAGCCATTTACGTCTGAACGACATTAGAGCTGGGCAAACAAAAATAACATGTAGTAAGTCTTGAGTTTTCACGTGACATAGGTCACAAACGGCTGAAGAGCCATTCCATCTGGATAGGAGCGCTTTCAAAGGAGGTAAATCCTGTCTTACTAAAAACATAAAACGCCTGACACCATGAGGAATATTCCAATGAACATAAGATTGTGCTTTCCTCACCAGACAAGAATCAATAGCTGGATTAAAGCCCTTTTTTAAAATACGGAGCTCTCTATCCAGTCTAAACCCTGGTTCCCAAGAAGTAGTTTTCAAAAGGGTTTTTAACTGGTATGGCGATAAAGAAAATAAAACAGCTTTATCTAATTGTAATTGACTCACCGCATATCTAATTTTTTTTATAATTAATGAATAATCATTAAAGTGACCCAATAACTCATTTTTTTTAAATGTCTTAACGTGTCTGGTTCACTCGTTGCTAGGCTGAAAACCCAGCGCACAATCCCCGCTAGACCTTGGACCCAGCTACTACGTAAGCTGAATTCCTGTCTAAGAGCAGCTGTAGAACTGGCTGTATTGACAGATAAAAGGCTACGTAAAATGTTTCCTTCTGAGGAGTTTAAGAAACTCCAGCTTTTTATATCAGTTAACTCTATACCATAGAGTAGGGAGGCTGGGATTTTAGCTCGATATACTTCCAGCAGAATCGAGAAGTGCCTTCTGCCTGTGGCCTTATATAAGGATATCAAGCTCTTGCCCTGAACAATAGCTTTCCGGATTTTATTGGCTATATGAGCTTTTTCACTTAGATTGCTCATGACAATTTTACCAAGAAAGGTATAGGATTTCACAGTTTCCAATTTTTGGCCCCCCACTGTCCAGGGAAAATTCACAAATTTAGATCTCTTCCTACCAGACATACACATCACTTTACTCTTAGCAGTATTTATCAATAAATAGTGTTGTTCTGCAAACTTATGTAGGGCTTGCAGACGATTATTCAGCCCAATAGGCGTTAGGTCAAGGATCAAAATGTCATCAGCATACATCAGACACACAATTGGGGAACCCCCTAGGATTAGAGCGATACTTGTACTTGCAGAGAGAACCTGGGGTAAATCAGCTATATAAAGGGAGAATAACAGAGGAGCCAATAGGCAACCCTGCTTTAACCCGTTCGCTGTGGGAATAATTCTGGATAATCCTCTTTCCCCACCCAACAGCACTCTGCACCAAGTATCAGAGTGCAGGGCGTGAACTAATTTAATAAGAAAGGGAGGCATCCCTAAGTCAAATAACTTTCCCCACAGTAATGTTCTGTCTACTTTATCAAAAGCTGTGGAGAAGTCAATGAAAGCTCCAAAAACTTGCCCTCCACGAACTTTAACGTATTTCTCCAATATAACCTGGAGTGCAGTCAAATTATCTAAGGTGCCATGCTTTTGTCTAAAGCCTGTTTGTTCAAAAGGCAAAATTGAGGCCCTAGACACCCAATCGTTGATTAGCTTAAGGAGACATTTTGCAAAGACCTTGCCGATGGCATCTAGTAAGGCGATTTGATGGTAATTTTGAGGAAGAACTCTGTCCCCTTTTTTGAATAACGGAACCAGAATGCTCCCTTTCCAAGATGAAGGTACAGAGCCGCTAGAAAAACAAGACCTAAACACCGGAAGAAGAATGTTACTCCATAATTTACTCTGCTGTTTTAAGACGGAGATGGGAACCTCATCCGGCCCCATTGCGCCAGATAGGGCGCATACCCTTAATGGCAAATTCAATGTCTTTTTCGGACGGAGGGTCAAAAGGGTTAATGGACGCAAAATTAATGATATTGTTCCGATGTAGGTCATTACTGCTGCCACCTGGGGTTCATCCTAAACTCATCGCTATCAATGACCCAGCAAGTCAACGCCGTCTCCTCCTTCTGCTTCAACACCCTCTGCATGCTCCGCAAGATCTACAGATGGATCCCCACCGGAACCAGAAGGACGGTCACCCAGGTCCTCGTCAGCAGCAGACTGGACTACGGCAACCCCCTCTACGCCGGAACCACGGGCAAACTCCAGAAACGACTTTAATGCATACAGAACGCCTCTGCAAGCCTCATCCTCGACATCTCCCGCCACATCACAGACCACCTGAGAGAACTGCACTGGCTCACCATCGACAAGAGGATCACCTTCAGGCTCCTCACCCACGCTCACAAAGCACTCCACAACACCGGACCAGCATAGCTCAACAAACGACTCACCTTCTGCACCCCGAACAGCCAGCTTCACTCCACTGACCTCGCCCTCGCCACTGTTCCACGCATCTGCAGAACGACCGCCAGTGGCAGATCTTTCTCCCACCTCGCCACCAAGACATGGAACACCCTCCCCATCCACCTGCAGCAGACCCAAGATCTGCTGACCTTCAGGAGACTTCTCAAGACCTGACTGTTTGAGCAGTAGCAGCACAGCCCCCCCCCCCCCAGCGCCTTGAGACCCTTATGGGTGAGTAGTGCACTTTACAAATGATTGATTGATTAATAGATCTAGGTATGAATGAGTATACCTGATAATTGTTTGGCAGCACTTTTGGTGGACAAGGGACAATGTTTCATAATACAGGGCTGGATTATGCGGTAGGAGTTACAAAAGATGTTTAGATTCAGTTCTGCTAGCTGCAGTATTATGTATGCCGCATACACCACCTCGAAAGTGAGCCCGGACACAAGGTGATCGAGTGTGTAACACTTCTCAGGGCTACAGGCACAAAACCCTTAGTGAGGAGTCGCTTCACCTCCCTTTGCATGAGGACATGAAAGAGGCGATTCCAGTCCTTGCTGTTGGGCCTTAGGGCATCACTAAGGGAACAATGTTAGAGACTGCTCTCACCTTTGCCAACTCCCCATTGGCTGTCATACCCAAGCAGTCTGGTACAGAAACTTCTCAGTCTGCATTTAAAAGGGCGCTTGGGCGGTCACCCACCCATCAAGGTTGCACCCTCCCATCCCTATCACAAGCTGAAGAGCAGGATCTATAGTGCAGAGAGCCACCCAGCCTCTCCTTTACATTGTGGCATTCCAAACACCCCTTATGACCGGGCCCGGTCTGAGGGTATAAATATATGGGCCAGGAACGCACGTGACCACTGGCTGAGACGGTACTGAAGTGTCCACTTTGTTTCTACTGCCTGCCATGCCGTGTAGGCCCTCACGCCAGGACCCAGCCCATCACACTTAGCTCTGCACACATCCTGGATGGCCTACATTCTGCGCATCTCTAGGCATGTAATGCAAAATGCCACCTGTAGGGTTACCGACAATTTGTTATTTTTAAGGGCAGCTTTAGATAATTTTGAACTGTACACTAGGTTGCGCCCAACCCTGATTGGCTCTTGGCTGAGTTCAGATGGGGAAGGTTTCGGGTTTCTCCCTCTCTTAGAATTTTATGGCAAACAGGGCCTTTTATGCAAATTAGATTGGTAGTATTTGCTAAATGTCCTAAATAGGAAAATAATTTAATGACAAATATATGCGGACTCCCGCAAAGGCTCATATAAGTCGTAACCAGTGCTTAGACCAAAGGTGATGGCTGACTGCCCTGTCAGATATCCACAGTGTGATTAAATAGTGCCAGTCCTCCATTGGCATCAGGAACTGATACAAAAATGAATCTGTGACCAAAGATATCAACTCTGAAGTACAACCAATATAGATGGCTCGCAGGCGCGCAACGCCCAAAGGGTTAGAAGGGCTTCAGCCCCCCCACCCCACCCCCTTCCTAGTTCTCAGCCCGGGCTGCTGCAGCTCAAACTGCCGTGGGCTCGGCTGGGCGGTGTCTGGAGTCTTATCTCCGGCACACCCGAGTTATTCACAGGTCTGTAAAGACCATTTGTATATTTGCATACCTTTGTAAACTGGTTGCCGAGGCTTAGTTTTTGTTTCTGGTTCCAGTACCCACTGGGACTCCACTCTGCCTATCCCTTACATTTGCATTTTACATTTACTGCTGTAGTGTTAGAATGCATTTCATGTAAAGGTAAAGGAATATAAAGTAGGGTTGCCAAAAGAAAAATGGCAGCCATGTGTTGTTTGAAATGCCTGCAAAGACCTCATCTTGACACTAAATAGGGTTATAAATAAAAATAACTGTATGTATTCATTTGTAATGTGACTTTTCTGTCTTTGTTCCCTTTAAATATCAGTCATGGATCATTCAGGCAGCACTAGAACCCAAATAAAAATATTTTCTATTTATATTTGCTGTTCGAAGTATGCACCGATAAGTGCTGAAAATACGGCTCTAGGTGACTGCTAATTTTTGTATCGTCTGGGACATCAAAATAATGAGCTGGCAATCCTAATCATAAGACTGAAGTTTGTTGCAGGATCAGCACATTATTTATTTCCTCCACCCTTGATCCCTGATTAATGCCATGAAAGCAGGGCTTTAAGCGGGCCGGGTCTCTGTATTGCTAAACCTGAAGTGCTCTACATGAGCACGAACAAGGACATCTTCATTTAATTTTTGGTAGGCACAGACGATTAAATGATTTGCCCAGAAACACAGGATGTTGAGCCAACGCTGAGACTTAAACCTGCTTCCTCAGCTCCAAAGTTGGCAGCTCTAGCCATTACACCACAACCTCTTGTGCAAAAACTAAAGCATTTTCAGTAATATATACAACAAAGCCATAGTTGTATGTATGTATGTAGTATATTTATCTTAAGCAACTAACAACCTTGGGCAAACTCAATAGTCCTGGTTTGTTGTAGGTGTAATGTTACCAATGTGAAGGCAATAACAGAAGCAGTGAAATACCAGTTGTGTGCCACAAGATGCTGTACACAGATTTTTAAAAATGGCAAGTGGTTTATGCACACCTATTCTAACAAATAGTTTCTTTCTATTCTAAAAAGAGTTTGATCAGTGTGCTGTGTCTGATGGTGTGTACCTAATCACAACTGGCATAAACTCAAAAGAGGTGGCCAGCCTGCTAACCTGCCTGCTGGACTCAGGAACGCACAACTCAGTGATATACAATTGTTTGCAAAAATCTATTTTAATACAATAGGAAGTCGATTATCAAAGTTTTAATCATTTCTTAAAACTTATTTTTTGTAATAGTTTCGTTTAGGTTCACAAAACATCAGCATTCTGATGCATATTTAAATGAAATCAAAATAGTAACATTCAATAAACATGAACACTTGTTTCAACTTCGTATTTAGTACACTATACATTGTAGATGTCTTAAGCCCAAAGCATTTCTGGACTTTTTTGTCCCTTTTTCAGGGGCAACACTGCAAAACAATAAAACAAGTAGGCATGTGTCAGTTATGTACACAGTTTCTAATCTGTCAGCACCAAAACCCATGGTGTAAAGTTGGATATATAATGTGCTTATTTTTATGTATATAGTAAACGTAAATATGAGCCATGAAGTAAATTTCCTACGCACATAGAGTTGCCAGAGTTTCAGTAATAGTAAGCAAAGTGAAAAATAGAGTACCGTCATCAGTCCTAAGCATCCAAAGTGAACCTTAAAGCATTTACTCCACTCAAGTTCAAGTATCAGCTTCGGGTTAAACGAACCAGGAGCAAAGACTATCGGTCACTCTGTTAAATAAAACAACCTTTGTGAGACAAACATGCTTTAACCAAAATCCAAGTATAATGAAAACTCACATGAGCGTAATCTTACTTACTCACAAGTAGACCCTGAAGTAATATCCCACCTGTAAAACAAAACGGGAATGAAGAAACTAGCCCAATGTCTACCCGTACCTACTGAATTTCACCAGACAATTAGAACTACTGTCAAACATACCGTGTACTCGAGTAACTTCAATTTCAGCGTTCTACTCTTTCCGCACCGCCATTAGCTTCTTCCTCCTAGCTGCAGGCAGTCTCGTGATCCGACGACGTATCAGCGTGGTTCCTATAGAAACAACAATACACTTTTAACCTTGCGCGTTTGTGGCACGTAGGGGTAACTATCACACAACTTTATTGAAATCCTGCCAGACAGCATCTATTGTCAATCTATCCTCAAATCAACAGATATTACTTCACAAAACTTAAAATTGAAGCTCTTGTGCCGCCTCACTTCCTCTCGCAAATAAACAATGCTGTGTCAAGACAGTGTCCAAACTTGCGTAATGCCAATACCTTTGGCGCCGTGAATTAACCCATATTAAAAGTTATAAACAATACAAACAGACGATGTGCGAAGCGTGATGAAAGAAAATAGAAAGTAAGAAGAAAGTTTAAGAAATATAGAGAACGTAGTTGATTAAAATCACATTATTTTGCATCTCAAACTACATGGCATTAACTATACATTTTAGTGCATAAGCATAATCAACAATCTGTATCATATTTACAGTACATTCATAGAGAACGGCTCATTTAAATACGGTCAATATAACTCATATTTACAATGTATTCATAAAAAACAGCTCATTTCAATACGGTCATTCAGACACCCTGGGCTCATTCAACCCAAACATTTTATCCAGGTCTCCCTCTGAAGTAATTGTTTATTCATATCTAAACCTTGAACGTCTGTGACGAACTCAATAATTTGGAATCTAAGTTGAGCTAGTGTGTGCTATTTCTCGGACCAGTGTCTCGCTAGTGAGGAGGTTATGATCTTGTTACGTATTCTGCTCTTGTGTTCCGAAATTCGAGTTTTAAGTTTTTGCTCTGTTTTTCCTATACACAGCAGCCCACAGGGGCACTTCACTGCATAAACAACATTATTCGTGTTACAGTCACCTTTATAATGAAGTTTCACTTTTCCTCCTGTATGTGGATTAGAGATAACATTTCCTTGTATTACATTATTACAATGTACACAATTTGTGCGTTTGCGCATACCAGCTGTTTCACGAACTTGTGTGGTTTTCCCTTTAGTTAACAATTCTTTAATGTTCTTAGTTCGTGTGTAGGCAAACAGGGGTCTTTCAGTGAAAATGTTGCAAAAACCTGGTTCTTATTGTAGCAACTCCCATCTTTTGCTAATGATATTCCGCATTTTTTGAGTGTTTAATGAGAATTTGGAAACAAAGACACTCCGCTGAATTTCTGGTCTGTGTTTTTTCTTTAACAGGTTGCTTCTGTTTTGTTGTAATGCACGAGATGCTGATTCCTCGAACAATTTCATGGGATACCTACATTCCATATATTTTCCCTTAAATGCCAGAATGTTCTCCTAGCAATTCTCATCCTGTGTTACCAACCGTTTAATTCTCAGGAACTGAGAATAAGGTAGATTTTTGAGAAGACTAGATGGATGAAAACTTTGGAAGTGTAGTGGGCTGTTTTTGTCCGTAGGTTTTTGAAATAAATTAGTGAACAATCGTTGGTTGTTTATTTCCACCCAAACATCCAGGAATTACATTTTTGTTCTACTTAAACAATGGGTAACTTGAATCCTGGGGTTCTTCGTGTTTAGGAAATTTATATTTTGTATGAGATTGGTTCTGTGCCAGACCATATAATAAAGATGTCATCAATATATCTACAAAAAAATTGTAGGTCCTCTGTCCAGTCTGCATTTTGAAAGATGTGTTCTTCCTCAAATTTTGCCATAAACGTATTGGCGTACGCCGGTGCTCCTGCAAATCCAATTGATGTACGTTTCAGTTGAACAAAGAATTTTTTTAGCCATTCAAAATAGCTATGGTGAAGGCAGAAGTGAGTTAGCTTAAGTAGAAAAATTGAATGTATGCCGAATACTGGATGACGAAGTAGTAACCATTCTTGCAATTCAAGCCCTTCAGAGCGGGCTATAGATGTATACAAAGATACAACGTCAATTGTGCAGAGTATATATTCCTTATCTGCTATCAAAGTTAATCTCTCCAATTTCTGAATTAAATCTGCTGTGTCTTGTATGTATGTGTGCCAGGATTGGATTAGAGGTTGCAAAAAATGGTCAATAAGTTTACCAGCTGGTTCAAAGAGAGATCCACATCCCGACACTATAGGCCGGAAAGGTGGGTCCTCCAAATTCTTATGGACTTTTGGCAACATGTAAAGTTTTGGCCTGCGTGGAAATATGGTGATCATGTATTTGGCCGTATTTTCATTGATCCATCCCATGTTTAGTGCTTTATCAATCAATTTTTGCAGAAGCTTTGATATTTCCACAGTGGGATCTTGATCCAGTGGCATATATACATTAATGTCATTCACATGCACGTAGACTTTTATTTCATAGACTCTAGTATCCATTAACACAAGGGCACCTCCCTTATCACCTTTTTGGAACGTTAGTTCTGTTCTTTCAGCCAGTTGAGACAGAATGCTTTTGTCAGTTCTGCTCAGATTGCAAGGCATGTTTTTTTTCTATAATTCAATTTTCTTAGCTCTTTCTGTACAAGTGATTCAAAGAGCTCCAATGTCTTATGTGATACCGGAGCCTCAAACGTACTTTTGGGTTTAAATACTTCTCTCTGTGGCCTCTGAGGATCTTGTGGAGGCACAACATTTTCAAAAAAATTCCTAAGCCTTAGTGTCCTCATCAATTTATAGAAAGAGCTTTCATTCTCAAAAAATGAACCTGAGTACGTACGTTCTCTATGAATGTAGTGTAAATATGATGATACAGATTGTTGATTATGCTTATGCACTAAAATATATAGTTTATGCCATGTAGTTTGAGATGCAAAATAATGTGATTTTAATCAACTACATTCTCTACATTTCTTAAACTTTCTGTTTTCTTTCATCACGCTTCGCACATCGTCTGTTTGTATTGTTTATAACTTTTAATATGGGTTAATTCATGGCGCAGAAGGTATTGGCAAAACGCGAGTTTGGACACTGTTTTGACACGGCATTGTTTAATTGAGTGAGGGCGTGAGGCGGCACGGGAGCTTCAATTTTCGGTTTTGTGAAGTAATATCTGTTGATTTGAGGAGGCATTGACAATAGATGCAGTCTGGCAGGATTTCAATAAGGTTGTGTGATAGTTACCTGTACGTGCCACAAACGCGCAAGGTTAAAAGCTTATAGTTGTTTCTATGGGCACCGCGCTGATACGTCGTCGGATCATGAGACTGCTTGCAGCTAGGAGGAAGATGATAATGGCGTTGTGGAAAGAGTAAAACGCGGAAATTGAAGTTACTCGAGTTCACAGTATGAGCGTTTGTTTGACGGTAGTTCTAATTGTCTGGTGAAATTGAGTAAGTACGGGTAGACATTGGACTTGTTTCTTCATTCCCATGTTGTTTTACAGGTGGGATATTACTTCAAGCTCTACTTGTGAGTAAGTAAGATTACGCTCGTGTGAGTTTCCGTTATACTTGGATTTTGGTTAAAGCATGTTTGTCTCACGGAGGTTGTTTTATTTAACAGAGTGACTGATAGTCTTTGCTTCTGGTTCGTTTAACCCGAAGGTGATACTTGAACTTGAGTGAAGTAAGTGCTTTAAGGTTCACTTCAGATGCTTAAGACTGGTGACGGTTCTCTATTTTTCACTTTGCTTACTATTACTGAAACTCTAGCAACTCTACGTACATAGGAAATTTACTTCATGGCTCATATTGACGTTTGCTATATGCATAAAAATAAGCACTTTATATATCCAGCTTTACACCATGGGTTTTGGTGCAGACAGATTAGCAACTGTGTACATACCTGACACATGCCTACTTGTTTTATTGTTTTGTAGTGTTGCCCATGAAGAAGGGACAAAAAAGTCCCGAAATGCATTGAGCTTAAGACATCTAGAATGTAGTGTACTAAATACGAAATTGAAACAAGTGTTCATGTTTATTGAATTATACTATTTTGATTTCATTTAAATATGCATCAGAATGTTGATGTTTTGTAAACCTAAAAGAAACTATTGAGGAAAATAAGTTTTAAGAAATTATAAAAACTTTGATAATGGACTTCCTATTGTGTTCAAATTGATTTTTGCAAACAATTGTATATCACTCAGAATTGTGCGTACCTGAGTCCAGCAGGCAGGTTAGCAGGCCCTTTGAGAGACCCCCCCCAGTTTTTCCATTGCACTTAAAGTCCTGCATATAAGCAATAGTTTAACTTATATCTGAAACCCTACACTGCCGTCTACAACATGCTGCGTTACTTCAAGTGTCTGGGAATGCACCCTGCACTGACAACTCACTCTTCATTCTTGCCCTTCACTTTCACGCTCACCCTGCACTCACAGCAATCGCAATGCACTCATACGGATGACCATGCACTCAATCCATTCACCTGCTCACCCTGCACTCACAGTGATCACTCTGAACTCACAATGCACTTGCACTGTTCACCCTTTACCTCAGCATGCAGTCACAATAGCACACTACTCACCCTGCACTGATGTGATACTTCACTCACCTGTTGACCTCACTGCCCAGTCTGCAATCTCACTTAAACAAGCCCATCACTAACCATGCATTTATTCGCCCCACTCTGCACTTACATATGCACCCAAATTCATATGGTCACCTCACTCACCCTGCAGTCATTCCTCTTACCCTACTCTCACACTGTCGCATCACTCACCGTGCACTCACATGTGCACTCCTGACACCCACACAGTGCAGAGGGTTATTGTGCCTGCTACAAAGAAGGTATACCATGCAAATCACAATCACAGAACTGAGTGTGAGTAAACTATGAGGAGCGCTATAAAATTTTTAATCTCTGTCAGAAAGGTGCTATAGAGAGATAAGGTGCATTGTTGGTGAGTGGTACTAAGGGAATTCATGAGAAGGAGGAAATGGGGGAGGGGTGCCAAAAAAGTCTGTTGCAGCGTGTGCGACCAGTGCTACGGCCAGCCATGGCTGGGAGTGTTAGCCAACCCCGCCCCCCCAATTTTCGTGTCTAGTTGCGCCCTTGATGGCTCTATAGATCAGTCAGAAGGATTGGTTTACCTGATGCTCCGGTTTACTTCAAAGTACACTTAACCCTGGTGAATCTGACTCACCAGAATTGCTCTGGGTCTTTATGAAGCTTGCCCCTCTTCCTCACTCAGGCGCAGTAGATGATGGTGCCAATACGTCCTTTAGTTGCTACAAGAGACCAGCTCAACTTCTGCCTCCTAATCTGCAACACACAAAAGGTCTGACATAGAGTATGACAGATGTGACAGATATCCCCTAGCCTGATTAAAAGCACATTATATCCTAATGCAATTGTAATAAGGCACATTTGTGATTTGAGTACCCAACCATCGAACAATAAATCAGGCCCAAAGTGTTATTATGTCAAAAACATACTCCTATTATTTTAATCATGGTAGATGTAATCTAAGTCGCCAATGCTCATGATTGACACTTTCCTTCACTTCACTGTTCTGCTAATGAGAGGTGTCTTAAAGGACAACTTATTTACACTACATCTGCTGCCCCAAAAACAGAACACAAACTATCAAGATTCAATGAAGAAACCCTCTCAGGCCATATTAACATTTAGAAATTAAAACTAGCTTCAGAACACTACTTTAAAGAAAAATCCCAAACTGATATTTCCCTAAGTCCTAGATAGGGAGGTATTTAAGGCAACAATTAGAGGAGAAATTATGAATATTAGATCTACAATGAATAAAGGAATAAATGAGGCCCTCCGAACTTTGGAGAAAGAAATTAGAAGTCTTGAAGCCCACCATATGATATTTAAGGATGTGTCTTTCTTAAGATCTCTTACAAATAAAAAATATGAATACAACACAATAATGAGTTCTAGGTCAGGAATTTGGATCAACAAACAAAAAAAGCTTTAGTCTCTGTGAGGCTAATAAAGCAGCTAAGATTCTAGCTTTGCACCCAAAATTGAAATTAAATAAACAATAACATTCCTCAATGATAAACGAGTTATCCTGCACACTAATCCTCAAATAATAGCTGATATTTTGAAGAAATCTAATAAGGAACTTTACTCCCATAATGAAATATAACACATATGGACTACAAGAAATATCTAAATGACCTACATCTCTGCCACATTGATGAATGATGAAAAACTAACCCTCGAAGTACCAATCACATGTGATAAAAATGAAAACACTGTACAAAAATTGAAAACAGAAACTCCCCTGAAACTGATGGCTTTTCCCCAACTATTCTATAGAAAATGTGTTCCCTTATTAATTGGTCCCCTACATCAATTATTTGGACAAGTCTCTGAAACCAGTTTTAATAAGGGTACGCCTTCTGAGGCATTAATAACAGTGATACCTAAAGACTGTAAAGATATAAGGTTGGAAAAAAATCTGCAGACAGTCAACGCAAAACTTTTAGCATTCAGACTTGGGGATATAATTGGAAAACGAATGGGCATTCCCAGGTGGGTTTGCAAGGAACCTGACATGACAAGACTTGTCTGCCAGTAATTGATAAAGTCAGATAATACTCTTCTCACACGGTTGCTATCATCTTGCATGGGGATAAGGCATTCAAAAAGGTTTCATGGATGTTTCCCAGAGTTGTCCTTTACAACTTTAATCTTTGCGATAAGGTCATGAAAATGCTCATGTCTCTATACTCTGACCCCAAGGCTAAACTGAGAACGGGTGTCATATTTCAAACCTATTCAACGCTAAACAGGTTACAAGACAAGGTTGCACCATTTTCCCAAAAATATTTCTCCTAGCACTGAAACCCCTAAAAATAGATATTCAAAACAATTATCAGATCACTAGTATAAATTTCAATAACAATAATGTGGAGATTGCGGCATAGGCCAATGACACTTTAATAGTCACAGAAAACACCCCTACTTCTATGAACACCTTAGTGGACACAACAGATTCATACTCGGCCATATCCAAATATAAATTAGAGACAAGTCAGAAGTTAAATTGATAAATCACTTAGGTTTCAAAGAACTGCTAAGTAATGCAAGGTCTAGCACGGCAACTGAAATATCGGCAACATCTAGGCATAGCTTTTGTGGATAACCTTGTTGACACAATTAGACACAACAAAAGCATAACACTTAAAAAGGTTTCTAACTTATTAGAGGAATGGCCCCCAAAATATTTGTCTTGGTGGGGTATGATTGAAACTTTGATGGGCACACCTGTTGTAAGCTACTTAATAAATATGATTCGTCTTATACTATTGGATGATTTGCATCATAAATTAGACTCTATTTTTATTCAATTCCTATGGAAACACAAAAACCCAGGAATCTAACTCAAAACACTTAGTCTACTAAAAGAATTAGGGTGTGTCAATCTACCAAACTTCAGGAACTTGCAAACAGCCTTCCTTTTTAAACTGGATAAGAAATTACTCCTAACATCAGAACCTTATGCTCCTATATGGCTGGTGATAGAAAACGTATTATTCCAAGCAGAGATCGAAGTGCATTACAAAAAAAGTATGGAAACTGTGATGCTGAATGCAATGAGGGTGGGGTCTGTGAGTGTGGTAGCAGAGGCAATGATGTAGCTAAAAAAACTAAATATTCTGTACTTTTGTTGGTCTTTTACCTTCAGGTAACTACATATAAAATAGCATGCAGCTTAAATGAAAAATAAATACAAGTTTATCAGTGGGAAATGCACTATAGTGCATTATAAAACCTCTATTAGTTAATGCACCACAGAGGTCTGTGTGTGTAACCAGAAGGCCACAGAACAGAATCTTGGTTGGTGCAGTGGAGAAAAGTGACTTGTACATTTTTACTGCTACAAGTCAATATTTTGAACTTGCATTACACAGAGTATAAGACAGGCTGCTATAAAATGAGCAAAAGGTTTATGATAAAAATGTCTTCCCAAAATATAGATTTTTGTAATGGCCAGACATTACAAAATGCATTTTTTAATATAACTGTCCCCTAAAAGCAGGAACTTCACAGCTCAGCTGGAAACTCACTTGGACTACCACTCAAAAAGAATAAACCTGTGACATCATTAAGCTTCAAATGATTCCATCAATAAAAGCCAATACCGTCTTCCAAGCACCCTTTACATTGCAGATTAACCAGTTGCGCACATGTATATTTCTTGCAGGCAAGCAGGCTTGCTTAGATCTCTGCCCCTCCCGGGGTTTCACAGCACAGCAGAATCCTTGGCTGACTCTCAGCTGAAGCATGTAAATTATCGGAATTACCGTCCGGGATGGTTGTACTTTCAGAAAAAGTAGGGTAATTGTTTTTCATAAATTAAAAAAGTATGGCATGTCGTGTCTCTCCGATCCCGTACACTTTGACCTCTGACTCCACGACCAGAGCTGGTCCTCGGACTTGAGGGGCGCTGGGAGAAAGGTAAGATGTGGGACCCCTCGAATGTGACATCACAAGAATTTACATCATAGAAAACCAACATCACAGGACTATTGATTATCTTTGTTATTGCTGCAGAGACCTATGGGCATATGTACAACAGAATGGAGAAGTATAGTGTCGAGCAAACATTGCTAACGCCACGCTTCTGCATTCTGAAAACGCAGGCCTGCACCATATTTACAAGAATATGATGCAGCCCTGCATTTCCCCTGTGCTGGCGCTAAATTGAGCTGCCTAATGTCAATGCAGGCACCCTTGCACCATAATGCAAGGGTGCCTGTGTTGACGTGAATATTGAAATGCTGTTTTGTAACTTCTATGTGTGCTGCTTAATACAGCACACATTAAAGTTGCTAAACAGCATTTTTTTTAAATGATTATTTATGTGCAGGAAGTGGGACATTCCTGCACATAAGCTATCATAGGCAATTTGCTGTTTCTATGTGTGCTTCACAAGGGGCATAGGATTGGATAGCAAATCTTTAAATAAACGAAGCCTGGGGAGGAGGCAAGCAGTTGATAGCAGAATAGTTTTGTTAGTTGCACCCTGGCTGTTTAACTGCAGATCAGGAGTTTGAATCTATGCGAGGCACAATCGTCCTTCCTAGATCCATTATATGAGCGTCATTAAATAGTACAATAGTCACTACTTAGACAAAGTGGAATGAAACACTATTATATGTAAGTGATAATTCAAATGACAGCTACAAATTACCTTTGACACACCACCACATAGGGATTGTGCGTTTCACCATTGCGTTAACACCTTAACGGCGGCCGTGATTTTGCGGAAGTGCGGCATTTCCGCAAAATGGGTGGGCCGCATCGGCCATTGGCCAGCGGCAGCACTGGGGAGGTAGTGCTGCCGGAAGGGGTTAATACCCAATGAGTTGTGTGCATCATAACATGTTAAATATTCTAGGCAAAGGATCAGAATAACATCACTGTTATCAAGCATTGGAAAAGTCAATAGGTCTTGCGTATAAGAACTATTGGCTTTGGCAATGTGTATGTGCCGTGTTGTACACCAGTGTGGCTGCTCTTCAGCATGATCAAAAGTTAGTGGCATGGAGAAGCCTTGAGGGGAGTGGTAGGAGTAGAGTGTCATAAACTGGATTTGTTGGAGTAGAGTGTTGTTGAGTGGAGTAGGCAGAGTAGAGTGGCATACAGTTGAGTAGAGGGGAGTAGAGTTCAGTGGTTCAGTGGCAGAGAGTGTTGTAGAGTGCAGAGTCGTGGAGCGGAGTGCCGTAGAGTGGAATGGGGTGGAATGGGTTGGAGTGGGTTGGAGTGGATTGAGATAGTGAGTGAACTGGATTGAGGTGGAGTGAGGTGGATTAATTTGATTGGAGTGGGTGGATTGAAATGGGGTGAGGTGGATTGGATTTAGGTGGATTGGAGTAGGGTGAATTAAAGAAGGGTGTATTAGATTAGTTTGGGGTGGATTGGATTGGGGTGGATTGGATTGGATTGGGGTGTTTTGGAGTGGGCCAAATTGTTTTGGATTGGAGTGGGGCAGATAGATTGGTGCAGATTGTAGTTGGGCAGAATGTTTTTAATTTGAGCTGATTGGAGTGGGGCACATTGTTTTGGACTGGAGTGTGGCAGATAGCTTTGAGTTGAAGTGGGGGAGATTATTTTGGGTTGGAGTGGGGCAAATTGTTTTGGATTGAGTGAGGCAGATTGTTGTAGGGAAGATTTTTTGGGATTGGAGTGGGGTGGATTGGATTTCAGTGGGATGCATTGGGGAGGAGGTGGATTGGATTGGTTTGAGGTGTGGTGGATTGGATTGGGGTAGATTGGATTGCGGTGGGTTGGATTGATGTGGGGTGGATTGTATTGGAGTAGGGTGAACTGTGGTGCATTGGAGTGAAGTGAATTAGGACTGAAAGGGTGGACTGGGGTGAGGCAGATTGGAGTTGAGTGGGGTGGATTGGAGTGGGGCCGATTGGAGTGGGGCAGATTGGAGTGGGGCAGATTGGAGTGGCGCAGATTGTTTTTGATTGGATGGGGCAGACTAGAGTTGTGCAGATTGGAGTGGGGCAGATTGTTACGGGATGGGGCAGATTGGAGTGGGGCAGATTGTTTTGGATTGGACGGGGCAGACTAGAGTTGTGTAGATTGGAGTGGGGCAGATTGTTTTGGAGTGGGGCAGATTGGAGTGGGGCAAAATGGAGTGGAGCTGATTGGAGTGGGGCACATTGTTTTGGACTGGAGTAGGGCAGATTGTTTTGGATTGGGGTGGTGCACATTGTTTTGGATTGAGGGGGCAGGTTGTTGTGGGGAATATTTTTTGGGATTGGAGTGGGGTGGATTGGATTGCAGTGGGATGGATTGGGTAGGAGTGGATTGGATTGGGTTTAGGTGAAGTGAGGTGAGGTGAGGTAGATTTGATTGGAGTGGGGTAGATTGGATTAGGGTGGGTTGGATTGCTGTGTGGTGGATTGGATTCGAGTGGGTGGGCTGTGAAACATTAGAGTGAAGTGAATTAGGATGGAATGGGTGGACTTGGGTGTGGCGGATTGGAGTGTGGCGGATTGGAATAGGGTGAATTAAAGCAGGGTGTATTAGATTAGTTTGGGGTGGATTGGATTGGGGTGTTTTGGAGTGGGGCGAATTGTTTTGGATTGGAATGGGGCAGACTAGATTGGTGCAGATTAGAGTGGGGCAGATTGTTTTGAATTGGAGCTGATTGGAGTTGGGCAGATTGGAGTGGAGCTGAATTGAGTGGGGCACATTGTTTTGGGCTGGAGTGTGGCAGATAGCTTTGAGTTGAATTAGGACAGATTGTTTTGGGCTGGAGTGGGGCAAATTGTTTTATATTGAGTGATTCAGATTGTTGTGGGGAAGATATTTTGGGATTGGAGTGGGGTGGATTTGATTGCAGTGGGATGGATTGGGGAGTAGGTGGATTGGATAGGGTTGAGGGGAGGTGGATTTGAGTGGGGTAGATTTGATTGGGGTAGGTTGGATTGGTGTGGATTGGATTGGAGTAGGGTGGATTGTGGTGCATTGGAGTGAAGTGAATTAGGGTTGAATGGGTGGACAGGGGTGAGGCAGATTGGAGTGGGGTGGATTGGAGTGGGGCAGATTGGAGTGGGGCGGATTGGGGAGGGGCGGATTGGAGTGGGGCGGGTTGGAGTGGGGCAGATTGGTGCGGGTTGGAGCGGGCGGATTGGAGTAGGGCAGATTGTTTTGGATGGAGTGGGGCAGATTGGAGTGACACAGATTGTTTTGGATTGGATGGGGCAGACTAGAGTTGTGCAGATTGGAGTAGGGCAGATTGTTTTTGAGTGGGGCCGATTGGGGAGGGGCAGATTGTTTTGGATTGGATGGGGCAGACTATAGTTGTGCAGGTTGGAGTGGGAAAGATTGGAATGGGGCAGATTGGAGTGGGGCAGATTGGAGTGAGACCGATTGGAGTGGAGCTGATTGGAGTGGGTCACATTGTTTTAGACTGGAAAAGGGCACATTTTTTGGATTAGAGTGGGGGGAATTGTGTTGGATTGAGTGGGGCAGATTGTTGTGGGGAAGAATTTTTGGGATTGAAGTGGGGTGGATTGGGTGGCAGTGGGATGGATTGGGGAGGGAGTGGATTGGATTGTGTTAAGGTGAGGTGGATTTGATTGGAGTGGGCTGGGTTGGATTAGGGTGAGTTGGATTGCTGTAGGGTGTATTGGATTTGAATGTGGTGTATTGTGGTATATTGGAGTGAAGTGATTTAGGATGGAATGGGTGGACTGGGGTGTGGTGGATTGGGTGTGGCGGATTGGAGTGTGGCGGATTGGAGTGTGGCGGGTTGGAGTGTGGCAGATTGGATGGGGCAGATTGTTTTGGATTGGGTGGGGCAGATTGTTTTGGATTGGATGGGGCAGATTGTTTTGGATTGGATGGGGCAAATTGTTTTGGATTGGAGTGGGGCAAATTGTTTTGGACTGAAGTGGGGCAAATTGTTTTGGATTGAAATGGGCAAATTGTTTTGGATTGAAGTGAGGCAAATTGTTGTGGGGCAGAATTTTGGGAATTGGAGTGTGGCAGATTGGAGTAGGGTAAATTTAAGAAGGGTGTATTAGATTAGTTTGGGTGGATTGGATTGGGGTGGATTGGATTGGATTGGGGTGTTTGGAAGTGAGGTGAATTGTTTTGGATTAGAGTGGGGCAGACTAGCTTGGTGCAGATTGGAGTGGGGCAGATTTTTTTGAATTGGAGCTGATTGGAGTTGGGCAGATTGGAGTGGGGCAGATTGGAGTGGGGCAGATTGGAGTGGGGCGGATTGGAGTGGGGCTGGTTGGAGTGGGGCGTATTGGAGCGGATAGGTTGGAGTAGGGCAGATTGTTTTGGATGGAGTGGGGCAGATTGGAGTGGCACAGATTGTTTTGGATTGGATGGTGCAGACTAGAGTTGTGCAGATTGGAGTGGGGCAGATTGTTTTGGAGTGGGGCAGATTGGGGAGGGGCAGATTGTTCTGGATTGGATGGGGCAGACTAGAGTTGGGTAGCTTGGAGTGGGGAAGATTGGAGTGGGGCAGATTGGAGTGGGGTAGATTAGAGTGAGACAGATTGGAGTGGAGCTGATTGGAGTGGGGCATATTGTTTTGGACTGGAATAGGGCACATTTTTTGTATAAGAGTGGGGGGAATTATTTTGGATTGAGTGGGGCAGATTGTTGTGGGGAAGAATTTTTGGGATTGGAGAGGGGTGGATTGGGTTGCAGTGGGATGGATTGGGTTGAGGTGAGGTGGATTTGATTGGAGTGGGGTAGATTGGATTAGGGTGGGTTGGATTGCTGTGGGGTGGATTGGATTTGAATGGGGTGTATTGTGGTACATTGGATTGAAGTGACTTAGGATGGAATGGGTGGACTAGGGTGTGGCGGATTGGAGTGTGGCGGATTGGAGTGTGGCGGATTGGAGTGTGGCAGATTGGATAGGGCAGATTGTTTTGTATTGGATGGGGCAGATTGTTTTGTATTGGATGGGGCAGATTGTTTTGGATTGAGGTGGGGCAAATTGTTTTGGATTGAAGTGGGCCAAATTGTTTTGGATTTAAGTGGGGCAAATTGTTTTGGATTGAGTAGGGCAGATTGTTGTGGGGAAGATTTTATGGGATTGGAGTGGGGTCGATTGGATTGCAGTGGGATGGATTGGGGAAGGGTGGTTTGGATTGAGGTGAGGTGGATTTGATTGGAGTGGGGTAGATTGGATTAGGGTGGGTTGCTGTGGGGTGGATTGGATTTGAATGGGTTGCATGGTGGTACATTGGAGTGAAGTGATTTAGGATGGAATGGGTGGACTGGGGTGTGGTGGATTGGGTGCGGCGGATTGGAGTGTGGCGGATTGGATTGAAGTGTGGCGGATTGGAGTGTGGCGGATTGGAGTGTGGTGGGTTGGAGTGTGGCAGATTGAATGGGGCAGATTGTTTTAGATTGGATGGGGCAGATTGTTTTGGATTGGATGGGGCAATTTGTTTTGGATTAGATGGGGCAAATTGTTTTGGATTGAAGTGGGGCAAGTAGTTTTGGATTGAAGTGAGGCAACTTGTTGTGGGGCAGATTTTCTGGGATTGGAGTGGGATGGATTGGATTGCAATTAGACGGATTGGGGAGGGGTGGATTGGATTGGGTTGAGGTGAGGTGGATTGGATTGGATTGGGGTGGGTTGGATTGGAGTCAGGTGGATTGTGTTGGATTGGAGGGGATGAATTAGGGTGGAGTGGGGGGACTGAGGTGGGGCAGATTGGAGTGGGGCTGAATGGAACGGAGCTGAATGGAGCTGAGCAGATTTTTGGGGATGGAGTGGGGCAGATTGAAGTGGCACAGATTGTGTTGGATTGGAGTGGCGCAGATTGTTTTGGATTAGAGTGGGAGTATTGGAGTGTGGTGGAGTGGAGGTGTTTGGATTGGTCTGGGGTGAATTGGATAAAGTGGGGCGGATTTGTGTGTAGTAAGGTGGATTGGCGTGGATTAGCGTGGATTGGAGTGGTGTGCATTGGGGTGTAAGTGCATGATTATGTGTTAAAACATCCTTTCAGAAAATACACATAAGAAAGAAACAATGTAGCGTTGCAATACAATAACCCTCATCTTTTGAGAACAGGGCCCACAAGCAAAAACAAAAGAAAACTTGAGTGCAAAGTAATCAAAGACTTGCCAAAATAAAAGAAACGTAACTGACAGGTTTTCGGCACCTAGCTGCATTTACTAGACAGCCCTCTAAGTTTATCAGTGGTGACCTGGGCTGGGAAGCAAACATGCTAGTACCTCTGTGTAATAAAATCTTGTGATCCAACAGTATAGCGCTGCGAGGCCAAGGATAGGGCCCCCCTGACTCGGGCCTCCTTGCACTACATAATGGCTAAAAATCCTTGTGAAAGGGGCAGACAACTAGATTTTCCAGCCAGATGGAGGGCTGCGAGGTCCACCTGCCCTGGACTTCGTAGAACTGGATAATGGCCCAATTACCAATGAATGGGGCCCCACACCTAACCTTGCAGCCTGATCCAGTGCTTCCAGGCCCAGGAGATGAGGACCGCCTCCCCTGTGCCTGGAAGCAGTAGTGGGACACGCTGCTAAACACTGCTCTACTGAGCCAGTCTGAGCTGTTAATGTTCGGCTCATTTTGGAAACAAAAGTCTCTTCCATTGCCTGGAAACTGAATACACAAAGGGCAGACAAGACTTCTCCACAGGCTTTTACAGCGGTGCTGCCCAGCCCTCGTCCCTGAGAGCACACTTTGCTGCCGTCACATCCCCTACCTAGTCTTTCCACTCCCCCCACCATTGCAGGCCCAGGAACATGGGCGTAACACAGGCCCCCTCAGCCCCTGCGGTGCGGGGGGCCTTAAGCTCCAGGGGGCCCCATCAGCACAGCAGTCTGACTGTAGGGCTCCTGAATGAGCCCGGAGGGGGTCCCCCGAGCTGCCTTGCAGGGAGGCCCCCTCAAGGTTCGTTACGCCAGTGCCCAGGAATGCTACCACGTCCTGACCAGCGAGGTCAAGACACCTCGCTTAAGATTGGCAATGTGATTGCGTTGTGGGGGGGTCCTGAAGGAGCAGGCAGGCTGACTATGAAAGTGTAGCAATTCAGACAGAAGCGGGCCCCATGTTTTGAACTGAGCATGGGGGCCTGGGCAGCTGCCCACACTGACCATGCCTAGTGCCGGCCCTGTCGACGACTTCAACACATCATCATTCCTAAAAATAAACACTAAACATTCCCCCTCTACAAACATCATTATCAACTCTAAAGGTGCAGTTTTGCAAATTGATGCCCGTGCAAAAATAAAACTTGAATACTCCATCCTGACTTCCCACTGGTTCAACAAAAAGATAAATATTGATAGTAATTATTTGGACTGACCTGACTGGTCGTTCAAGCGTCAATCATATTCCTCAAACATTCCGGCACCAACAAAAATCCATTTGCCAATTTATAGGGATCTCATAATCTTAATAATTAAGACTTCTACAAATGTTTCATCAAACTTACAACATACTTACGTAAATTATCAATACTAGATTTTAAAAAGTACATCATTCAATTTGCAAGTGTATTAAATAAAAGTGGTCACCTAGTTTTAAAGACCTACGAACACTTACAGCCCAACTCTTCGAAACTCTTACAGAAATACAAAATCTTAATCCAAACTCTTACAGAATACAGACTCACCGGGGAAAACTGATACTGTTAATTCTTATAATCAAATTCATTGGTCAATTATCTGATGCTATAGCAGGAGAACACCTCCATAGACTTCCAGGGTTGAATCTGAAAAGAACAAACAATATTTACTATATGAACTCTCACTGAGTAAATGTGCTCAATGGAGAACGTTCTAACTGTGCAGTATAACATACATTCTAATAGGTTTTTTTTAGAACATAATTTTATAATAGAGGACAACGCCCAAATACAGTCATGTTAATCACTGGGAACCGTGCAATGTAAATGCTTGCAGTGGTAACCAATACATCATGGTCGTAGAAGATATGTCTGTACAGTTTACCAGAAAGAAAGATGTAGCAATATAATAGACAATGTTGGATCAACACGAAGCACATGAATACATTCTAATAGTTAATGTCCACTTCAGGCAACGAAACAGATGGTGCAGGTGAACGGACTGCTAAATATTTGAGTTTTTTTCTGTTCCATTACTATGTTTGATTTATGAAGTCGAGTCGTATTTGTTGTAGTACGTACGTTCCAGTGTTCAGTAGTGGAACTTGTATTTCTGGTAAAACTGCCTTTTTCCACAGTTTTGCTGTCATTGTTTACCCTCCATTCATTGTGCAGCTTTTTCAAGCTCCAAAAATGCCCCCTTTCCAGTTTGACCAGGGGATAGGATTGGGAAGGTGATACTAGTTGCACGTGCTCGTGAGCTGTAAAAAGAAGGCGTTGCAGTTTGCTTCCGGACACGCGCGCTGCTGCACAAAAGATGTTCATCATGGCGAGAACGCTGCTGGTCGGCTGCTGGGTTATTTGTCTCGTGCTGGCAGTGGCTTCTAGGCGTGTGCGCGCGACGAGTGCGGCAGCTGTGTGCCCCTGCGCGGACCCTAAACTTTGCGAACCTATCACTGAAGTCAGAAATCAAGAGGTAGGTACCACTCCGCTTCCAGAAAACGTCTGGTAGGAGTCCCGGTCATTAATCGTTACACCTGCGTAGCAGCTTCCGTAGTTCAAACAATACAACAACGGTACGATGTGACAGGTTGGGAACCGGGTAGAGCGGCCGACTGTGAATTTCGGGAGCCAGGTTCGGTCTGGCGGGAGGTTCAAATATCTTGTGACTATGGGCAAATCACTGAATGTCCCCATGCCTAAAAATGAATGTGTCCGTCTGTAATGTAACGTGTGCTCATACCCTATCATCGATACCTTTGGGTCGAGTTGGCGCTGTATATAAATCTGTAAAGAAAAAAAAGTGTCGTAGTCTGCGATTTGTTTTCTCTAAGTAGAATGGGGGAAACGTGGGGGCCTTGGTGGGTTGATGGGGAGTGGGCCAAAAACAAAAGCATGGAGAACCAAGCTGGAGCTGATTCAATAGTCTGGCTTGGTTTTAAGAGCCAGTGCACGAGCTGAGCCATGAAAATATTTGCCATGTAAATCGTGCAACAAATGTGTAAATCTGATGAAATCTCTTCAAGATCCCAACACGTATATTTCTTTAACATGTGGAAGTTTTTGCCCCTAGTATTTAAGATTATATCCCTGCATTGAGAGGCACTTGTTAACAGCTTTTAAGAGCTACTGGTTGGAGACCCCTGAGTTAGACACATTCATGCCCAAACTTTCCTGACGACAATGCAAATAGGTAATCAAGATGCAAGTGAATTGTCATGTGCAGTGTACTTACCAAGCTCACAATTTGAATACGTGATATTTAAGAAAAAGCAGGTTCCTTGAACTCCAGTATTGGTCAAGGATGGCATAATTTGATGAAACCGGGTTTTGTGGTTGCAATTTGTGCAGTTCAGCTATTAAATGCTGATCTGCTTTGACTTTCTTGTAATTCTTTGCTCATGTTGTTACACCGTGGATGGCATGGAGAATCTATGTAAAAGCTCAGCTCCTTTTGAGTTGTGGGTCAAAGAGGAACTCGACCTGAGCCAGAGACAAGCATCTCTGGCTTAAGCTTTGAGGTGTTAGTTACCTACCTGTACAAGCCACTGAAAACTCAAGCTCATACTTAGCTCTGGCTCCGCACGAAGTCCTCTTTGACCTTCCAGCCCAAAATGAGCCAAGCTTTCATGTGGTTTCTGCCTGCCACCTACGCTTTTACATCATGTGGTATGAATAAAAAATAAAGCATAAACCATCGATGTTAAAAAGCAGAGGAAGCTAGTGCAATGGGTGGAGGTATATTGGTTATGTTTTCTTGTTTCCTTTTGAAAATATATATTTGAAATGTCAATGTCAGCTTTTTGTACTCTAGACTGTAGCAAATAGCTTCTGGGTTACAGAGCTCTGCATTGTATTTGACCCTTGACGCAATAAAATATGTTTATACAAAAAAGCAGAGAAAGCAATACCTGATCAGTGGCTAAATTGCTTAATGTGAATATAGAAAAACTGGTATCAATCCTGGCGTTCCTGCTTGACCGAATTCTGTGATCCTAGGCATGAGAGGCTGTCGCAGTATATGATGTACATTTATGCAAGTGGACTCCTTGCACTGATCCAGACAACCCTATGGTGATTGTAGTGGTCTTTGACAATCTTAGAAAGCTCTCTAAGTGGTAGCTGTGGAGAGCAGCCTTTAGGCTTAGTCCAGAAGGAATGTTAAGCAGCTTGTTTTACAAGAACACAATCTTAGAGTAAGTAAAAAAGAACCACACAGTGCATTAATAAAACTATGTATTTATTATAAGACACTCACTAACACATACAGATATCTCCTAGCCTGAGATATACACAATGCACACAATTCTTTTCAATAGAAACAGGTAAGTAGCACAGTGGCCCCAGGGGGAGAACAAATCATATACCAAAATAGTGGTATCCGAACCACCACTCAGGTCAAGACAATAGTCAGAGGACTTAGAAGTGCCAGGGACCCAATGAACCACCCAAGGTGAATATTTAGGAGCCCCACGGAGGTTGTGTGCAGTGTAGGAACAGGACCGCGTTCTCTGTACAAATCAATGTGTAAATCGCAGTTACAGTTTTAAAGAAGAAAGACTATTCCCAGAGGACCCCGAGGAAACCCTGCGAAAGACAGAAGGTTGGAGATCCACCCCACCTGTGAATATCTTAGGAACCAGGATACCTGCCTCAGGGTAGCCGGGTGCCTAGGTGTGAAGTGGCGTTGGAAACCGTTGTCGAATCCAATGGAGAACGTCAGGAAGAAGCCGCTGCTGGAGAAGGTGAAAGTGTCTGGTGGAATCCAAAGGTGAATTCAAGTCGAGCAGTACCTGAAAACAGAGGTGACAGTCTATGCCACTTGGAAGTGACTAGGAGGCACGGAAGACAAATGCCCACTAATGTTGGGTGTTGTAAGAAGAGTTGACAGTGCCCTTGGAACTGCGGCTGTGAGGACCAGGCTACATTGTGGTAGACCAGGAGCCGTTCACGAGCTGCCCCACGTCAGATGTCGAGAGTTGAGGAGTCGGTGTCCGGTGGAGCACCAACAAGACTTGGCTGCTGCAATCAACGTGGAAGTAGAAGAAGGTGCAGTGTCTGGACCAGCAAAGTCCAGGAGACTCACCACAAGCAGGGGAGTCAGGCAGGCCCGAGCAATCAGGGGTGCCTAAAAGAAGTATAAAGTGACCCTCCAGAGGACCCATAGGCCAAAGGCACTGGAGTTGCAGAGGACCTCTAACAACTCACCAAAGATGCAGGCCCAGTGCGCAAGTGATGCGGGGAGGGTGAAGATCTCAGTTGCTGGAACTGCTTGAGGTTGGGGCTACTTGGAGCCCGAAGATCTTGGTGGAATGAAGCCAACAAGCCTTTGCAACTGCAAGTTGACACAGTGCACAGTGGTTCAGTTCCTGCTGCTCCGACGAGGGATACTCACCTCAAACTTGGTGAGAGTGCAGAATAGGCCTTGAGGGATGTGAAGAACCACCACCTGTGTTGCTGAGCCTGTCGGAGTCTGTAGGAGCCCAGGATCATCAGACCGGTCAGCTTGATTGCGGTGCCTGCAGATGCAGGCATGTGAATCCTTCACTTCAAGGGAGATTCCTGCAGGTGTCTTGGATGTCCACAGGCCCTGGATGAGATCCTGTATGGAGCACAGCCACAGTTGTTGCAGCAGAAAAGCAGGGCGAAAAGATCAGGAGCCTCAGTAGTCTTCCGGGTTGCAGCCTTGATGCCCAGGGCGAAATCCAGAGTGCCCAGATGGTTGAATTTGAAGTGGGGTCGTAATTGTACTGTGTACTTCGACAAATTTAGGGACTCACCCATAGGTAAGCCCTTAAATACCCTAAGGAAAGGGTTGTGATGATACAGGGGTCCCTCCCTAAGGAGGGGCTGGACAAGGGGGAGGATGCTCCCCTGTCCGTTGTCAAGTTTTGCGCCAGAGCGAGAGCCAACGGCTCCCTGAACTGGTCTCAGCTGGACTATGCATGGAAGGCAGCAAAGGTGCCCTGCACGCACACTATGTGGCGCTGGCAAGCTCTCCCACCCTGCCCCAATGCACTATACCCTGTCTGGGAGGTGGTCACACCTCCTTGTGATAGGATGCCTATTGCTCTACCTCCCCCTGCTCGAGCTTAGCTCAGCAGCAGGAGGGCAGAATCGAGTCTCTGGTCGGCAACAGCCATGTTGTGCTGTGCTGGTTTAGAAGACTGGTACCAGGAGCTCGGAGGGCCTATCGGAGGGCCTTTAAAGATGCTTGGAATCATACTTTGGTTCCAACATGTTTGATACCAAACAAGATAGGGTTTGTTGCAGCCAGTTTCAAGATGTTCATCACATAATGATGTGGCGCCCCTCTATATATTATATGGCTGTCTCGCATACAAACCGGGAGAATGGACTCCGAAGGCTGTAGGAATGTCCTGCCAATCATGGGGCACCCTCACAATTAGAACCAAGCAAACTGCCTTCAGGATTGACAAGGCCTGCTGTAGGGGTGACATAGGTTTTGAGTGCAGTGACCTTAGATATAGGGAAGCCTTTATCTTTCGTAAGTGGTGCTAGCACCAGCTTACACAGGCTGAAATGGCAGGCCTATAGAGATAGTTTGAATGATTTCCATAGGTGCCATAATACATGCTTCAGCCTATGGGGACTTCTGGGGTACCTATGCCTTGGGTACCTTAGAACGATATACAAGGGACTGACAAGGGTACCCCAGTATCATTTTGGGATGTACCTAAGTACTTACCATAACAATTTAGGGGAGAAAGCAAAGATACTGGGATCATGATTAGCAGGGTCCCAGTCAGACTAGTCAGAAACAGCATAATGCCAGGCAAAAAATGGGGGTAACCATGCAGAAGGATCCTACCTTCCTACACCAGGCAAATATTTTATTTCAACAAGCCTCTTTTTTCATCTTTATCACATATGAAGGCACCTTACAATTTATGAGTTCAGGGCATGTGCTGTACAAAATCCTCTTGTGTTTGAGTGTATAGACTGTAATGTTGTTCCAGCTATAATAAGAGACCAGGCCCCATACATAATACATATAGGGAAAAACTGATTTGCCTCTTACGTCACTAATGGCATTTTCGGCATGGTGTTGGGCAGAAAAGCCTATATAAGTCCATTCCCAACAGTCTGCTTCATGAAATCTCTCATCACTTTAATTCAACTTCCTAATTTGATGGTAATTTTTCACAATTTGATGATTGGTTTGACAATCATCACCATATTTTGCAGTAGGAAGATAGCTAATAAAGGAAATACCCCCACCCCAGTAATGTGACAGGAGATTTGTATTCTATTAAAGAGACAGAGGCGAAGATTATGGCTGAATATCTTTACTGTTAAAATTCTAGCAGCAACGATGAATGAAACGTTATTAAAGATTTGGAAATTGATATCAGTGGTTCAGTGTGCTGGTGACCTCATGTCCTGTCCACCAATCAGTGTCCATAGTTATTATAATCACCTCTGCAAGGCACTAAAACCTCCCCTTCTTGCAATAAAAGAAACAAACTATACAAACTCATAAGAGATGCAAACAAACACAACTGTATTGTTGCCGTATGATGTTGAAAATACAGTCTTGAATTTGAATGTAATAAAAGGATGGAGGCGAAGAGCAGATTTCCTCTAGAAGAGTCTTGTACTGGAGTTAAACTGGAAGAAAAAGAATAATTGTAACACCTAAGAGAGGTGGGAGGTATAATCATCGCCTCCATAATTTTAATAGAATCCAAACCTCCTGTCATATTAGTAGAGGAGATTCCCATTCTGTCACGAGACTGGATGCTTGATTATGACAAATTTAAAGCTATGCCGTGACATTGGAAAAGGCATGAGTGATTGACTTGAAATTGAAAGTTCTAAAAGTAGATTCTCTTCACCAATCTGCTGCTTTAAGAACGTCCTCTAAACGTCCAGCTGGAATATATGCTTTAGACACCATTGCACCTCTTACTGAGTGAGCCCTGAACAAAGAAGCATCTATTCAAGTTTCAGCTGTAATCCAACTGACTCATCTAGCCAGTGAAGATGGATAAACGGATGCAAAGAGTTTTTGGAATGATATCAATAATTAGGAAGATCATGCAGAATGAAAAGCAGCAGTTTGGGCATAATAACAACAGAGATATGAAACCACACATAACATTTTACATTTGTGAAAAGCGTGATAAATAATTGAGGTGGAATTCGATTTAGTGCATTGTAGGAACGTGTCCCTTTTTGCATGGCTACACCCTAACTTTTTGCCAGATATCTGATGCCAACTTGAACCAGTGTATGCTGGGACCCTGCTAAGCAAGCCCCAAAACCAGTGTTCTTTCCCAAGACTGTACCTTTGTTTCACAATTGCCATACATCTGGGCCACATGTAAGTCCCTTGTGAAAGGTACCCCGGGTACCAGGGGCCTTGTGACCAGAGAAGGCCTCTGAGGGCTGCAGCATGTGGTTTGCCACCATCAGAGACCCCTGAACTTAACAGTGGTGCAGTCCAAACTGAAGAGTCGACATGGCACACATCCTTGTGTGTCATGCCCACCAACACTGCTTATGGCATGGGCAAGTCACCACTCTAGCAGGCCTTACAGCCCAAAAGTAGAGTGCACCATACCACAAGTGAGTCATAGCTGCATGAGCAATATGCCCCTACAGTGTCTGTGCCATTCTCAGACATTGTAAGTGCAGTGAAGCCATTTTGAGGACATGGGCTGGGAGGTTGTCATTACGAATGGCACAGCTCCATGATGGCTTTACTGAAAACTGGGAAGTTGTGTACCAAACGTCTCAGTATGATAAACTTACCCTGATGCCAGTGTTAGATTTATTATAAAATGAACTCAGAGGGCATCTTAGAGATGCCCCCTGAAAAAGATAAACTTTTGGTGTATTGTCTGACTGGTCCTCGCCAGCCAGCCACCACCAGAAAGGTTTCTCACCTCTTGGAGTGAGATCCTTTGTGCTACCAGAGGTAAAATACAAAGCCTGCTATGAGTGAAGGTGCTTCACATTCCCCCCTGGCAGGAACAGCCACACATGGGGGTGAGCCTCAAAGGCTCTCACCTTGTGATGTACTGATTTGGGCAGCTCCAGCTAGTGGAGATGCCCACCCCCTGTCTAGGCCCTACTTTTGGCAGCAGGACGGGCGGGAAAATTAGTAAGCAGAGTAGGAATGTCCACCTCAGCCCGGCATACCCCTAGGGTTGCCGGGAGCTGAGGTGTACCCATCTCTTAGAAATTCTTCATCTTGAATTGGAGAATTAGGCCCAATAGGCACAGCGATGTGCCCCTCTCCCCAAAGGGAGTGGGCACCCAAAGCGTGCAGTCACCTTAGGGGACAATTAGCCATTGGCTACTGCCCCCGACCTCAGTAACGCCCTTACATTTTGTATTTAAGGGCTCCCCTGAACCTTGTTCCTCAGATTTGACAGACCAGGATTGCAGTTGGACCAGGAACTGAACTGCTGCAGACTGAACCTGGCAAGAACTCTGCCACCTGCACCCGGGTAGACTACTGGACAAGCAGTCCTTGCAGAAACCCTGCCCAGCCTCCATGGCATCCTGGAGACCCCGCTACCTTTGCTAAAGTGCAAAGAGCCTCCCTGAGTACTAGAGGCTCTAGTCCCCGGAGTCCACTAGTACCAGACCTACAAGAACCAACATAGGGAGGACCAACACCTGTGTTGACGTGACTCCCTGCTACAAGAGAACTCCAAGAACTGTCGCAGTTGAGGCCTGACACTCCTGTCAATGTGACTCACTGCTACCGGACACCTCCAACAGCCACAGTGGTAGAGGACCGGTACTTGTGCCGACGCGACTGCCCTGCCGGAGGAAAGCACCGCAGATGGATGGCCTCCATGAAATCGAGAGATCTTCCCAGCCTCACAATTGTAGCTGTTCACAGCTCTGTGCCCGATAGCTGGCACCCTCCTGCAAGTGGCCCTGTAGGCCTCCTCCTGCACCATCTGCCCACCCGGGACCTCCCCAGGACGGTTCAACGATGGCAGAAACTCATTCGATCTACAGCAACGACCACCAGCGACTGCAGCGATACTTATGTGGGCCGTCTGCGGAAACCTATCCAACTCATTGCCTCCCGCCGACCACAACAAAAAATATCATTGCCAGTATCGACCGCCTCAGCATTGATACTTAATTTTGCACCTTTCGAGTGGTCCCAGCCCCCCACAACTGACACTGCGCTCAGTGGTGGCCTGTATGCAAAGTATCTGCTACTAGACTAAAACATGTTTCATGTACGTGAAAAGTATTGGTTGATTCGATACAAACCTATTGCCAACAATATTGAAAATATGAAATATTGCATAATTGGAAAGTCCACTTGTCCATAACTGAGTTCACTTGGTTCCTAAAATAAAAGTAACTAAAGTAATATTTTTACAACTATTGGACTGGAGTTAAGTCATTGGGTGTGTGTGTTCCTGCCTTGTATGAGTATGTAAAACAAATGCATTTGCATTACCCTCTGATAACCCTAACTGCTCAGCCCAGCTACCACTAAATTGAAAGTAAGGTATTATCTACTTTAACCTCTGCCGTACATTTGGGGACTCCCTGGACTCTGTGCACACAATACCTCTTTTTGGTATGTATATACAGAGCCAGCTTCCTACATTAGTGGATCAGTGGTGGGATCTACAACTTTAGATTTGTTGGACTACTCAGCCAACATCTGACCACATGACAGAAACTTTAAAAATTGTCTTTAGATTTAGTTTTTTGAATGACAAGTTTTTCAAAATGTTTAAAAGTCTGTTTTGACCTTGGTTTAGTCCCTTTAGCATTTCCTTTACAAACCAACTTGCTGTAGTTAGCGACAAAAGTATTTTTAGAAGTTTTTTAGACTTCTTCTAAAATGATCCCCACTAATAGTTAAATAATGATTGATACACAGGAGAAGGGTTGAGGAGCTCAACCTCACCCCCTACTTTCATCTAGAGATGAGTGACTTAAGGTCTCTGTGTAGACTTAAAAAGATTTCCCTGGGGTCCCGTGCCTCCAAGGTCACCTTCTGAGGGGGTAATCCAGACTTAGGAGATGATGATGTTAGTGACGTAGAGGGCAACCCACAAACTCCCTCACAAATAGGAAGTACAGGGTCCCTGTACCCCTGACTCCAAGCATACTACTCCCACCACCTAGGCCCTATACATATGGGACATGTACTGATGAGATCACAGAGGACAGCCACAATAAGGAGGACATCCTTCTAACAAGGTTGACCAAAAGAATAGATCTAGAGGTCAGACTCCTGGCTCTGGAAAAAACGAGCAGAGATGGGCTTACTTCCCATCAATGGTGGCAGCAAACCACCCTAAAATCCCCAAAGGGATTGCCCCTAAATATGAGAAAGGTGACCACATCACTAAATGGTTCATAGCCTTTGATAGGGCTGGTGGAATAGTGCAGATGAAGAAGTCACACTGTGGAGCCTTACTTTGGGAACTGTTCTCTGATAACTGCAGAGACAGACTTCTAACACTCGGGCAGTCCTATGACCTCATGAAGGGCACCCTGATTGAAGGCTTTGAACTCACAACTGAGAAGTATAGGATTAGATTCAGGGAGGCTTACAAAACCCTGAGCCAGTCCGGGGTTGAGTTCAAAGACTACTCAGTTTAAACACTAGATGGTTGGTTAGTGGGAAGTGACGTGCATGACTATATTGGGCTTTATAATCTGTTGTGTTGATGAAAGACCACATGCTAAGTAACTGTACAAACAAAATGTTGCATCTGTATTTGGTGGGCCTAGGTATAACTTCTCCCCAAGAATTGGGAAAGAAGGCAGACCAGTGGGTCAAGACTAGGCTGAACAAAACTTCCATTGGAGGTGACAAAAAGAAAGGGGTTACACAACCTCTTCAGGGGAATGGGGTGATCCTCCACCCCAAAAGATAAAAACCGAGAGTCTTCTAAAAGCCCCCAAAAACCTGTTCAGAACAGTGGGTCCAGAAGTTTTCTCAGCCCACTGGAGGGTGTAAGTGTAAAAATGTTGATTCCCTAGATCACTGGTGTTTCATCTGTAAGAACTTTGGATACCCAACCTTGAGATACTGCCTGTCCTAACAAGTATGTCCCTTGTCCAGAACAAATCTCCAGATGTAATCAACAATGTGCCCAGATGAAACCAGGGTTCCCACTGAAGCTGTTCTAGTTTCTGAAGGGGAGGGAGAGCTGACCACCGTAGTTATCTAGCCCCCTAACTTAAAGAAGTACTTCAAATACTCCTTAGTTAATGGGACTAGAATAGAAGCCCTGAGGGATATAGGTGCTAGTGTCACTATGATGAGAGATACACTGGTTGGCCCATGGCAGTACCTGACTGGAAAAACCAACCCAGTCATCCACGTTGACAGTTTCACAACAGACCATTACATGGCTATGGTGACATTAGATTGAGGAGTTACTGGCCTAAAGCAGGTAGTGGTCTCTTCAAATCTTCCAGCTAACCTGTCTGCTTCGAAATGACATTGAGACCTAAGCATACGCTGAAAACCCATGCAGCCTTGGTGCAAATCCCTAAAATAGTGTGTGTGAAGTCAAGAGCACACACTCTAACACAAGGTGAAAAAGAAGTGTTGGAGCCTGAAAGAATGGCCCAACCTTTGAAGTGAAAAGAAAGATTATGGGACCAGCTTCTAAACAGCAGCACGCATAGGACCCCTTTTCTCAGGGAGAGGACTTGTCAGCCTAAGAGGGAACTAAGCCCATGGAACTTGAGCCTTATCGGGTTGAGCTCCTGGGCGGGCCTAGGGGGACCCTCTAGGGAACAGCTGTGCATGGGACAGCAAGTCTGTCCCACTCTTGAGAGCCTGCGACAGCAAGCTGCTGCACAGGAAAAGGGAGATGTCAGAGGCTCCCACAGGACCTGTTGGGAGGAGGGACTATTGTACACTGAGGCCAGAGATGTCAACCATGGTGCCAATAGAAGAGTGGTAGTGCCTCAGCTGTATAGAGCGTTCTTGTTATGTTATGTTATGTTATGCACTTTTATTAGGCGCACAGCTGCTCCAGCGAAGGAGCGTCCTGGCGCCGCGACAAGGTAGCAGCACAACACAACGAGATATAAACACAGTAGAGAGAGGCTAAGGGAACAGGAAAGTTTTCACAGCTCGGCGAAATGAAAGCAGGTCCCTAAGGGCGCGAATCGCCGGGGGAAGGGAGTTCCACAGCATAGCTGCGCGGACTTGAAAGGAACGTCCACCAGCTCTGCTGCGCTTGAAGCGAGGGACAACAGCTAGTTCTAAGTCAGCAGATCTTAGTGCTCGCGCAGGAGTGTAGTGAGCCAGAAGTTTGGACAAAATCATGGCTGGAGACCCCTTGAGTATTTTGTAAGCGACACAGAGGACCTTAAACTGAATCCGCTGAGCCACCGGGAGCCAATGCAGCGATCGCAGGGTACTGGAGGTAGGACATGATCTAGGTAGTCCTACCACCGCTCTCGCAGCGGCATTCTGAATCCGCTGCAAGCGACCAATTTCTGCTTGGTTTAAGCCAGCGAATAGGGAACTCGCGTAATCCAGCCTAGAGATAACAGTGGCTTGGATCACGAGTTGCCGAGTGGCGGCATCAAAAAACGTAAGCACCGGACGTAGTCCCCATAGAATGCCAAAACAGCAGGCCGCCGTACGTTTGGTGTGACATACAAACGTAAGGGAAGGATCCAGCCATACCCTGAGGTTTTTAGGCTCGGAGACTGGGATAGGAGTAGGACCCAACTCCCCTGGCCACCATCTCCCTCCCCAAAGTTCCGGTTGTTTCCCAAAAATCATGACGTCGGTCTTACTAGCGTTCAGCTGGAGACAGTTGGACGTCATCCAGCCAGCGACCGCCCGCAGTCCTTGTTGGAATCTGGGTGCATCCACATCGGCATCCCCGCTGATCGTGACCGCCAGCTGGGTGTCATCGGCGTATGACACCATAGTCATACCCCATTGCCGAACAACCTCAGCTAGCGGCCTTACGTATAGGTTAAACAACGTAGGACTCAGCGAGGAGCCTTGGGGGACCCCCAGATCCAACAGATGGGGTTTGGACTGGTATGGAGGGACGGTCACGCTAAAGGTCCGATTAGCTAAGAAGGACCGGAACCATTGGAGAGCGGTGCCGGTGACACCAGCCTCCTCTAATCGACGCAGAAGGATGGGGTGTGATACGGTGTCAAAGGCGGCGCTCAGATCTAATAACACCAGCGCCGCCGTTTGGCCCGCATCAAGCACGGAGCGCAGATGCTCCACCATATACAGCAGAGCCGTCTCCGTGCTGTGGCCTGCTCGAAACCCATTCTGCGTCGTATCGAGGATATCGGCTTGGTAAAGATGTTCCGAGAGGACCGCGTTGACATGCGCCTCAGTCACCTTGGCGGGCCACGGCAGAAGTGAAATTGGCCGATAGTTTTCGGGCTTACTCCCGTCCAGGCTTGGTTTCTTGAGAATAGGCCGGACCATGGCCTGTTTCCACTTAAGTGGAACTATGCCAGATGTGAGCGACGTGTTGATCAAAGAGCATAGCGGTGAGATGTCATGCACCGCAAGATCTTTGAACACAGCCGGGCAGAGCGGATCTGCTGGGGACCCCGACCTCACTTGGCAAGCCAATTTGCCAAGACTTTCAGTTGTTAAAATCGGAAAAGAGTGCAATTCCTCGACAGTCAAGTCAAGGGTTTAAGAGGTGTATCTGCAGGTGGAATGGCCGACGGGAAAGCCCGATAGATAGCATTGACCTTTTCCACAAAGAAATCCGCCAATATTTCACAATGCTCAACAGAGCTCTGGAGGATCGCAGTCGCCTTTTTGGTGGTAAGATCTTTCAACACCTTGAAGATGGTTTTAGAGGGATTGGCACTAGTCCGAAACTGTAAGGCATAAAAGGCAGCACGGGTTCTGCACACTGCTCGATGGTAGAGTTTCACAGTGGCTTGGTACAAGGCCTTCTCCTGGTTGTTATAGGTTTTGCGCCATGCCCGCTCTGCACGCCTACAGGAGGTCTTGAGTGCCCGCAGCGCATCGTCGTACCATGGGCTGGTATTCCTGGCCCCTGATTTACACCAGACTGTGGGGATAAGGGAATCTAATGCCCTAGTCACCCAGTTACAGAAGCCATCATAGCCTTGATCTACCGCCCCAGTTATGTCTAGTGGGTCGGACGACAAAAGGTGGTAGAACTTTAATTTGTTCCAACGCCGTCTAGGGGTTGGACACACCACTGATTTGGGCTGCGTAACAGGTACGGGGCACTGGATCTGTATCAGATAATGATCAGTCCATGCCAACGGTGTAAGGCTAGTAATGCTGGCTTCCGCCACGTTGGTGAAAAACGGGTCGAGAGTATGCCCCCCCTATATGGGTGGGTTGTAAGACCATCTGGGCCAGCTGAAGCGACTCTAAGTCTGCCATAAAACTAGACACCGACGGGCTAGAAAGATTATCAAAGTGCAGATTCATGTCCCCAATAATGGAGAAATTAGAGCACCCAGCAGTCAGCTTACTGATGGCATCTGGTAGTGCAGCTCTAAAGGCCACCTCACTCCCGGGGGGTCGATAGATCAATAACCCCGACAAGGTGAAATTGGGCGTGATGGCTACCTTAAAGATTGCACTTTCACAGCCAGAAATCCTCTGTCCCTGCCACGTACAAGGGTAACAGGACTTGACCGCAAGGGCTATCCCTCCGCCTCTAGAGCCTCGGTTGAGGGTAAATACCGAGTATTCCGGCGGGAAAGCCAAGTTGACAATGGCTGTATCAGCATCCTGCAGCCAAGTCTCTGTCAGACAGAATATATCTGGCGAATCGTGGCATAGCAGGTCGGAGATATCCAGATGGTGCTTTGCCAGCGACCTGACGTTCAAGTTCCAGATGCTAATAAAAGGAGATGAACCGGCAGCCACAGTGCCACGCTCCTTAAACCCCCTTCCAAGGGGAGCGGGAAGACTAAACTGCCCACAGCCACAAGAGAGAGGGCCACCTAAGGGGTCCACCCGCGTTGTCCCGCAGGACCCCGATGACAAACCAATAGCAACAAGTCTGTCTCTGGCATAGCACAGCATTATGGTCAAAAGGAAAAAACCACAGGGGGCCACAAACCTGCCCCGTCCTGCACGTCCTGTCGCGGACGGGCGCAGACGGGCAGGACTCTGGCACGACTCCGGCCACGCGAGGACACGCCCGCTGCGCGATCCCGCTGCGCTAGGGGAGGAGCTTTAAATAGGTGTTCCCAGGCGGCTCATGCGCACTCAAACGCTGGCAGGTAGAAACGCCTCAATCCACTCACCCCACTCCAAGATGGCGACCAAAATCGAACAGGGCACCCACCCCAGGACCAGACCCGCCCAAACGGCGGTGCGGGGCTCAAATTATTGTGCAGGTAAGGGCGATTTTAAAAACAGGGTCAGATAACAGAAATATCAAAAAGGATGTTTAAAACAGCAGTTTTCAGCAAAGCGCGCGAAGCGCTCTCGCAGCATCAGCTACCTTGTCAGGGGCCGGTATCAGGAGGGACTCGCCTTAAATAGGTGTTCCCAGGCGGCTCATGCGCACTCAAACGCTGGCAGGTAGAAACGCCTCAATCCACTCACCCCACTCCAAGATGGCGACCAAAATCGAACAGGGCACCCACCCCAGGACCAGACCCGCCCAAACAGCGGTGCGGGGCTCAAATTATTGTGCAGGTAAGGGCGATTTTAAAAACAGGGTCAGATAACCAAAGATAACAGAAATATCAAAAAGGATGTTTAAAACAGCAGTTTTCAGCAAAGCGCGCGAAGCGCTCTCGCAGCATCAGCAACCTTGTCAGGGGCCGGTATCAGGAGGGACTCGTCTTAAATAGGTGTTCCCAGGCGGCTCATGCGCACTCAAACGCTGGCAGGTAGAAACGCCTCAATCCACTCACCCCACTCCAAGATGGCGACCAAAATCGAACAGGGCACCAAATTACTCAAATTGGCCCATGACAGTCCCCTAGCTGTGCACTTGAGTCAAACTAAAACTTGGGAAAGGCTTTTCAGCCATTTCTACTGGCCCCGTCACCTGTCACACCAGTGGCAAAAAAGGTAGACACACAAAGGCCCCCTTAATTCTGCTACCAGTGGTTGGGGCTCCCTTTGAGAAGGTTGGTATGGACATAGTGGGTCCGCTTAAGCCACCCACAGAACCAAGAAACAAATTCATACTGGTAGTAGTGGATCATGCTACCAGGTATGCTGCTGCAATTCCCCTTTGAACTACTACAGCCCATTCATTAGCTTTACCAAGTTTGGGTTTCCTAAAGAGGTGATGTCAGACAGAGGTACCAACTTCATGTCTGCATACCTGAGGCACATGAAGGATAAGTGTGGAGTGAACTACAAATTCACTACACCTTACTACCCACAAACCAATGGTTTTGTTGAAAGATTGAACAAGACATTGAAAGGCATGATCATGGGAATCCCTGAGAAATTCATAATGAGATGGGTTTGCTTTGTTCGCCCTAAGTTGGCCGGGTATGCCCAGACATGGGTCCCTTGCTCACTTTGCCACTGGATTCAAGCTAGTCTGGTTGATGAGGGGTGTCATGCCGAAACCGGACCCAGGATGCTTGTTTCACTTCAGGGAAGTCCTGGCTAGGCAGTTCAGGCTGGACTGTTCCAATGAGGCACAGGGTCAAGACTGATTTGCATATAGCTGGGTCTAAACTGAGGTGGCGAAGTGAGTTAAAGAACGATAATGGATTCAACCCAGATCTGTGACTGGGGTGAGTGTCTGAAAAGTTTCAGCGCTCCGTCCATCGTCTCCTTGTGTTTGCTATGTCTATTTGCCATGCCTGCTTTTTGCTTAGAGAGAAGTTCCTCAGAAGGGAGTAAGGTTTTCCCCCTTTGAACTTCTGTTTGGCCATCCTGTTAGGGCACTACTTCCTCTTGTAAAAGAAGGTTGGGAGAGGCCTGTCCATGAACCTAAACAAGATGTCGTGGACTATATACTAGGCCTCTGCTCCAGGATGGCAGAGTTCATGGAAAAGGCAACCAAAAATCTTGAGGCTAGCCAGCTGCAGGAGTTGTGGTATGATCAGAAAGCCGCACTGGTAAAGTTCCAAACAAGGCAACAGGTGTGGGTTTTGGAGCCTGTGGCACCAAGGGCTCTCCAGGGCAAATCGAGTGGCCTCCACCCTATCTTAGGGAAGAAAAGTGAGGTCACCTAGTTGGTGGAACGGGGCACTAGCAGGCACCCTAAGAGGGTGATTCATGTGAAGAGCCTGAAAGTTTTCTGTGACAAGGCTCATGTGTCCATGCCGTGGGCCACAGATGAGGATCAAGAGGCTGAGACTGAACCTCTCCCTAACCTCCTCTCTTACAGATCAAAAGATGGGCCAGTGATTTATTTATTTATTTATTTATAACGTTTTATATAGCGCGAACAAGATCCCGAAGGATATCAGAGCGCTTTACAATAGGTTGGAGGAGAAGACAAAAATGAAATGTACACTGTAATTGTGAAAAACAACAATAAACAGTAAACAGTGGTACACGTATAGAGTATAATATTATGCAGAAGAGACGATCGGTGACTATTAGTTGTGCCATGGAGATAGAAACCAAGAGCAACCGCCTTATGAGTGCATCCACCCCTTATGGTAAGAATTTGCTCATTAGGAATCTTTTGGCTTCCAGTTTGAAAGCCGTCGTCGTGGAGAGTCTGTGTGCATCCGGAGGAAGAGAGTTCCATATTTTAGGGGCAGTACCAAAGAATATACTATTTTTTTGTGGAGGGAGGTATGGATGCCATTTCCTCCACCTCTCTAATTTGAGATAATAGTTGAAAGCAAAAGACCTGCAAATGACACAGGTTTCCGAGTAGGAGGATTGGCACATGTCAATCTACAGCACCACACGCTATGAAAATAAGCTACATGTTAAGTAGCATTTTCCATTTGTGACAGGTGTGGCTGTAGATACATATTGGCACAGACTCTTAAAGCAGGGCCCTTCGGAAACAGAGACTAGTGTGTGGTTGATGCAGATGCCTGGAACAAAGTCCTTAACACCGTCTGGTTGACCATGGTTTGATGATGGGCTAGGATGTCCGAACAGCAGTGCTTGGGAATGTTTTGTGGTGTCAACCAGGTGGATGCCTTGCAAAAAAGACACAAGCTGGATATAAACCACAAAGGCATTAGTGGTGGATTAAGTGTATCCTGCAAGTTGAGCCCTTTTTAGGTCTCGCCGGGCGAAAGCAGCGAATGCTCAGCTCTCGCCAGGGAAAGAGGCTTTTGTAATCGATTCAGCCAAAGCTGAATGCACGTGTGTCTAGATGGACAAACATGGCTGCTCTTGCCGCCCGCCAAGCTAAACATGCACGCGTAGGGACAAGAAAATGCACGCGCATGTGGGCAGCCCCACGCCATCTTTGACACATATGCGCATTTATTTGTCCGTAGGCGTGCTTTCGCTTTTCCTCCCTCCCCCCCGTCGGCCCTCTGCACCCCTGCCATGGCGCTTTTTGGATGTATCACTAGTGTTAGTGTGGTTAGTTGTGTCAAGAGAGTATGTAAGGCACACATTGCTTCTAGGCGCTAACGATCGATGCTGCTCTGCGAATGTAGCCGTTTAGTATACGGTGTACAGAAGAATACTCTTTAGGTACCTTGAGACCCCACCTGCAGGATTTGGGACTTGTCAATGTCCACCTGAGCTGCCTTACTTTAAGAGAACATATACATACGGTCACTTATATTTGCCTCTAGGCACTAGTATGGACCGGGGAGTCAGCGCGCCAAGTAGCAGGGGTAACAACAATATAAAAATAGCCCCACGCTCTTTAATGTCTACATGAGCCCTCTAGCAGGGATAGTCCGTCCCTTCGGTGTGCGTATTGTCACCTATGCGGATGATACCCAACTTGTGGTCTCCTTGGATCACAAGGAGGGATCATCCAACACCCTGGGGCCCTGTCTAGAGGCTGTAGCCAAGTGGATGCATTCTTCGTGTCTCAGGCTCAACGGGGAGAAGACTGAGATTATGTTGCTAGGCAATCTCGCACCGACCACTCTGGTGTCCATCTGGCCCGCCTGTCTTGGCCCCCCTCCATCTCCTAAACCCCATATCAAGAGCCTTGGAGTCTGGCTTGACAAAGCACTAGACTTCTCTGTGCAGGCCACCAAAACAGCCTCCATCTGTGTCGGACTAATGAGAATGCTCCGGAAGATACTCCCGCTGCTTCCTCTCCAGGCGAGGAGAATCATGGTTCAGGCCTTGATTCTCTCCCGCCTGGATTATGGAAACGCGTTATACCTAGGAGCCCCGGCAGCAGTGATCAACAGACTCCAAGTCACACAGAACTGTGCTGCCCGACTTTTGTTTAACATCCCTCGTTGGCAGTCAGCATGGAAGGCCCTAAAAGAACTCCATTGGCTTCCAATTGCTGCTAGAACACAGTTCAAGGCCATGTGCATTGTGCACAAAGCCTTTCACCAAACAGGCCCTGCCATTTTGCTCCCTTTTGTTGTACCCTACACTCCATCTAGAACCCTCCGCTCCAGCGTCTAGCATCTTGCCACCATTACTAAAATCAATAAAGCTCGATGGGGAGGCAGGGCTTTCTCACATATGGCGGGGAAGATGTGGAACTCCCTCCCGCCGAACCTCCGGGAGATCAACAACCGGATGGCCTTTAGGAAGGCGCTAAAAACCCACCTGTTTGTTAAAGCGTGTTAACTACCCATGCTCTCGCCACAGTAATCAGTCGAAGCGCTGCGAGGCCTCTGGGTATGTACGCGCTATATAAATATAATTTTTCATTTCATTTCATTTCTTCTCAGAAACCCTAGATTGGACCTCGGTCTAAAATCCCTGGTATTATTGCACAATAGAAGCTGTTTGAATTACAGTATTGATTGTGCCAAGACTGATTCATCTTCATTGAAAGATCTAGTATTTGAAGAGTTAGGGAGATCTAAATACAGAGATACAGAATTGTATATTACAATGATGGGATTAGGATCTTCAGATTTGCCTGACATACAGGAGATGGGGCAAGTGACTGAATCTGTGCGAAAAAACGTAATACGCATTATGCTTACTACTAGGCAGTGGACCCTAGACTTGCTACAAGCCGGAAAATACAATCATATTGATTTAGTGAATTATATTTATATGGTACAGAGTCAAGAATATTTAAGATCAAACCTACCTGGTCATAAAAAAATGAAAATTTTAAGATTCAGACTATTATATATACTGATTTGGGAGTTTGAAATGTAATGAAACCAGGCTTTTAAAGGCAGACCAACTTGCCGTCTTTGTGTAACTTCTGTTGAATCTCTTGTACATTGAATATGTTCCTGTCCATAACTGTTGCCCATACCGAGCATATAGTTACGATCCTTGTTTAAAAATGGTAAAATAAGAACAACCGCTAGGGCCGTTAGCATACTGTTTTAGGCTCAAAGAAGACAGTGCAATAATAATGACAATAACATATTTAGATCATACATATAAAGCATTAACACCGTAAATGTCCCATATAGTGGGAAGCAACAACGATTTTATCATAAGAGAAATTAATTTTATTGTACCATTTTGAGAAAATTATGTATCTCGGACTTAAGGCACTTTAGCACTTAGTATATTGCTGAAAGTAAAAACCGAGCCAAAAAAAACATAACACAGAGGTAGATGGGTGAATACATTTTACACATCCGGCACCTTAGCACTTTAGTATATCTATGAAGTCAGAGTTTGAGACATAGAAGATTATAATACTGGCAGATGGTTAAATAATATATGTAAATTACTGTAGAAAAAGGAATACAAATTGCATTCACACCTGGAAGGTGTACATATTGAATCTCTTATGGTAAATTAGATGCATATATTTTGCCTAATCAGCACTTTATCCGTGAAAAAGGAATAGACTTAAGTAAAGAATATTGTTATACCGTGGTAGACAGATGAATAATGAACGCAAACCATTCTGGGAACTTATAGAATTTTGTATTACAAAGTGTTTGTATTGACCATGATAGTAAGTTTTAATCATTGAAATTTTAAACTATTGGCTATTTTTCTTTTAAATGTTTGCATTTTTATTGTAATCCATTGATTAATACAATAAAGTATTTTACTGACACTACTCAGAAACCTTCCCTGCACAACAGCAGGCTGGGAAGCCATTTCCTGCAACAATTTGCTGAGCTCTTCTCCTTAACCCCTGGACAGACACACTGGTGTACCCATGATGTCGACACTATGGACAGCTTGTCTGTCAAAACAAAGCACTATCAGCAGTCTGACCAAGTTCAAGAGAGCATCAAAGCTGAAGTAAACAAGATGCTGGAGTTAAGGGTTATTCAACCCTCTAAAATTCCCTGGGCCAGCCCAGTGGTCATAGTCTCCAAACCTCAACCGAGGGTGGAAAAAGAGAGATGAGGTTCTGTGTGGACTTTAAAGGTCTCAGTGCTGTCACTAAGACAGATGCTTACCCCATACCCAGGTCTGATTAGCTGATAGATAAGGTAGGGGCTGCCAAATTTCTCAGCACCTTTGACTTAACTGCAAGGTAGTGGAAGATCAGCATGGCCCCAAGAGCTAAAGAGAAAACTGCATTCTCCCCCCCTGATGGGCATTACCAGTTTACTGTTATGCCCTTTGATTTAAAGAATGCCTCTGCCACCTCCTAAAGGTTGGTGAATCAAGCCCTTGCTAGGTTGGAGACCTTTAGTGCAGCCTATCTGGTTGATATTGCTGTCTCTAGCTTTTCCTGGCAGGATCACCTGATCTACCTGGAGATGTTTGTACAGGCTCTGCAGTCAGCAGGCCTAGATATCAAGGCACCCAGGTACCAGATAGGGCAGGGTACTGTTGTATACTTGGGACACCTTATAGGTGGAAGCCAAGTTCAACCTTTACAACCCAAGATCCAGACAGTTCTGGAATGGGAAGCTTCAACAACCCAGACCCAAGTCAGGACATTCCTTGGCTTTGACTGGGCATTACAGGAGGTTTGTGAATGAGTATGGATCCATTGTGACACCCCTCACAGGAATTAATTCCAGGAAAATGCCAAAGAAAGTGAACTGGACAATTGGTTGTCAAAAGGCTTTTGACACCCTGAAAGACAATGTGCTCTGCACCTATTCCCAAAGCTCTAGACTACTCCAAGCAGTTCATTGTGCAGACTCTGAGCTAGGGATAGGAACGGCCCTATCCCAGCCCAACGATGATGGCCAGGACCAACGTGTTGCTTTTATAAGCAAGAGGCTATCCCCCAGGGATCAGCGTTGGAGTGCCATTGGGAGGGAGGCCTTTGCTGTGGTTTGGTCCCTGAAGAAGCTGAGACCCTACCTGTTTGGGATTCACTTCCTGATCCAAACTGACCACAGACCTTTCCGATGGCTAATGTAAAATAAAAGGTGTAAATCCCAAACTGTTGAAGTGGTCCATCTCTCTACAGGGAATTGACTTCACAGTGGCACAAAGAATGGGACTGCCCATGCCAATGCAGATGGACTTAAAGTTTTTTTCCACTAAATAATGAAGACTCTTTTGCAAAAGGTTATTCTCATCCTCTTCCCTTTGGGGTCGGGGGAAGGTTGTTTAGGAAAGTGGCCTTTTTTGCATTGTTGTCTCCTAACTTTTTGCCAGATACCTGATGCCAACTTGACCGAGTGAGTGCTGGGGCCCTGCTAACCAGGCCCAAGTACTAGTGTTTTTTCCCAAAACTGTACCTTTGTTTCTACAATTGGCACACCTCTGGGCCACATGTAAGTCCCTTGTAAAAGGTATGCCTGGTACGAAGGTCCTTGTGACCAAAGAAGGGCTTCTGAGGACTGCAGCATGGGTTATGCCACCCTCAGGGACCCCTCACCTTAACACCCATACACTGATATTGCAGCCTGTGTGTTTTGGTGCAGTCCAAACTGAAGAGTCAACATGACACACATCCCTGTGTGCTATGCCCACCAGCGCTCCCTTTGGCATGGGTTAGTCACCCCTCTAGCAGCCCTTACAGCCCTAAGGCAGGGTGCACCATACCACAGGTGAGGGCATAGCTGCATGAGCAATATGCTCCTACAGTGTCTGTGCCATTCACAGACATTGCAGATGCAGTGAAGCCATTTTGAGTACATGAGCTGGGAGGTTGTCATTACGAACTACACAGTTCCATGATGGCTTTACTGAAAACTGGGAAGTTTGATACAGGCTCTCAGGCATGGGGCTATAAACAGCTAGGGTCGTGGGGCTAGGAGGATCCCTCAAGGTTGTGGAGGACATCCAGCTACAGTGCTTTCTTCCGGCAAGGCAGAGTCATGTCAGTACAAGTGCCGGTCCTCTACTACTCTCGGGTTACACGGAAGTAGATGAAGCAATCTGGCTCACCACTACCACAATAATGTGATTGTGCATTTCCCACTGACTGGCGTCCAACATACGCGATTGCGCAGGGATGCTCTGAGACTAAAAAGTGGAACTGATACCTTGACTGCTGGCCGAGCAACCCTTACTAACTCAATTGTGAAGGCCCACGCGCCTCATAGAATTACGTGAGACTCATTTATAACTCCTGCCTTAGTAACATAAAAGGCGCAGCATATAACTGTCAAGACTACAATGTATAATTCTATTGTCCTGAAGATGATGCCTGGTATTTAATAGGGGCATCGAAACGTCGACGACACCGAGACACCTTATGCACTAAGATTAAGCTGTATTAGAGTGTGCAATGGTGTTTAAAAGTTGATATATGTCTGTGTAAACTGAGTACAAGTATACAGACCCATTTTGGCTTGCCTTTTGGCCAATCCCTTTCGTTGTTCTGTCTTGTGTTTTGTGGGTCACGGCTGTGCCCACTTGTTATTGATTGTTTCTTAAACGCTACTTATTGAAAAATATTATGAAAATAAATTCTTGTCCGGCTGGACAAAAGTCATACTTTCTATCTAGTTTATGATTATCTCCCCTTGTTTATTTTTTTAGAATAGGGACCACTGTTCTCTATAATATGGTCCTCTACTACTGACGCCTTTGGAGGTCTAGGGTAGCAGTGAGTCACAATTTAAGAGTCTACGATGAACCATAAGAATTGAATCATCTGGGAAGGAACAAAAATTGACATATTTTTATAAATCACAAAACTCAACCCTTGTGCATAACAAACCTTTGGATCTGGCTATCAAGGACATGTTGTCTAAGCATATAAGTAATCAAATGCCATGAGTTCCAAAAAAGTGTGACTTCTGGTTTATGGATTTTGGTAAAGCAATAGGGAACTGATGAGAGGTCAAAAGGTAAGAATTTGAACTAGAACCTCTGTCCATTCCATTGAAACTAAGTAATGAGTGTGAAAAGGATGTATTGGAAATGACAGTTCTACATCTCTCAGCTCTGTCTCCAACAGCCATTCCCTTCCATCTTTAAATGTCTGAATTGGATGAAACTGTCCAGTGGTTGCAGATTTATGGAAGGATGAAAACCCTTGCCTACTTTTCTCACTAGGAAATGATTGCTGAAAAAGCGGTTAGAATGTAGAGGTACTTTTTGAATTGCACCCTTGAAAAGCAACTCTTGGACCTCATGTAATATCAAATCTGTCTCCGTTACATTAAATATCATTTGGTCAAGAAGGAATCAATTGCAGTGGAGGAGAGTAAACATCTATTTTGTACCCTGTAAGCCCCATTGATCAATGTAATTTATCTCCAATTGTTGCAAATGATTGCCAGTCTGCCACCAAACCTTCTTGGGTAAAAAATGTAAAGTGTACTGACCTACCTGTATTGACATGGGTTCTCCATCTGCTTGTTAAATTCTTCCTTTATTTTGGGTTCCCCTTTATGGAAAGGCAAAGTGCATACCATGCTCAATCGATGAACCTGGGGGTATGCCTACCTCTGGGAGTATAGAAAAATGGTCTGAATGAGTTTCTATGGGAAATTGCTAAAGCCACAAGGCATGAATACCTTTTTAGGTTTTGTTGTGCCTTGTCAAGTGACTTAAATGTCTGTATATTTGTAGAGATGTCTTTCAATCAATCAGGGTTTTATAATGCACAGCTACTGAACCTTGAGGGTCTCAAGGCGCTTTAACAAAATAATCTCCAAAGTGATGCCCTCTACAATTGCTTTTCTGCAATTTTTGATAGTTTAGGATCGAATCTCATAAGGTTGCTTTTCCTCCTTTCTGCTGATAATGATGCATTACTATTACCTGTTAGGCAGATAACTCACTGAAAGGTTTACTGAAGCACCAGTAAGTGCTGCATCTTCAGTAATCTCCATTATTTGCATTATAAGTCCCCAGACATCTAAAAGCGTGCCCTGACATTGTCATAGTGCCTTGTAGATATCATATCTTTGCCCCTCCCCGCAAAAATTACTGAGAAGGTGATGAACATTCAACTAACTCAGTTCATCGAACAAAACCATCTATTTGATGATACGCAATTCGGTTTTAGAAAGGGACATGGCACTGAAACCGCACTTATCAAAGCTTCAGATGAAATTAGGAAAATAATGGATAATGGAGGAGCTGCGGTTCTTGTCCTACTGGACCTTTCAGCAGCATTTGACACGGTCGATCATGCCACTCTGATCGACCGTGTCACTGCATTAGGAATTGGACCGCGAGCTGGGTCCCTGCTAGCGTCTTTCCTGGCCAATCGTTCACAATCGGTTATGCTAGGTACTTTCACATCTCCCCCATTTTCATTCCCGTGTGGGGTCCCTCAAGGATCCTCGCGAAGTCCAACACTATTTAATATCTATATGCTGGACTTCGCGAGAGTCATCAAATCCTATAATCTGTCCCTTACATCCTACGCTGATGACACCCAACTTGTGTTAGCCATATACAAGGATGGTGATAGTGTGGCAGCCAACTTCCAGAATGGAATGCTGGCTATAAGCTCCTGGATGGCAGATAACTCACTGAGGCTGAATTATAGCAAGACTGAGGTCATGATCTTCGGTAAGCTTACACCGGCCTGGTCAGCCCTTTGGTGGCCATCCGATCTGGAACCACCCCCTCTCCCAGTCACTAAAGTAAGAAATTTGGGAGTCATTTTCGACACCAAACTTACCTTTATGCATCATGCCAACTCTGTGGTCTCATCCGCATTTCATTCTATCAAAATTATAAAAAAAACTCCTTCCCTATCTCCCAGCATCAGCTGCTAAAACACTGGTAAGCACGTTAGTAATGGCCAAAGTAGATTACTGCAATGGACTGCTGATCAATGCACAAGAATTTCAGCTAATTCAAAATGCGGCAGCGAGACTCCTGACGGGCACCCCCAAATTTGCTGCGATCTCCAAAGTGGTTCGCCAGCTCAATTGGCTCCCGATCAGAAGCAGAGCCAAGTTCAAGGCGCTCTGCATTGCCTATAAATCTATCCACTTAACGGGTCCCATTTTCCTCAGGCAGTCTCTTTGCCCCTATATCCCTTCCAGACAACTCCGATCATCCAGCACTAATCTTCTTACCGTTCCACGGACAAAAAGGCATCATGGGGTGACAGATCGTTCCTACATGCCACCACCAAACTTTGGAACAGGCTGCCTTCCGACATCAAGACTAGCCCTTTCCTGCTTGTTTTCAGTAAACACTTAAAGACCTGGCTCTTTAACCAATGATCTATCTTATCCACTCTGCTTTGTTGTTCTGCAGCGCCGAGACACCTCCGGGTATATGTGCGCTTTACAAATTGCATGAATAAATAAATACAATTTTGGGGACCACTGCCTTTCGTGGCTGGAGAGGAAAGTCACCACTGAAGGGCTCACACCTGGGGTTGGTGAAAACGTAAGCGGGAGTAGAGGCCTGGGACACTCCGCTCACAGTTTGGTACGACTGGTCTTTTTCATTGATCTCTTATCCAATAAGATAAAAATGTGGAAATAGTTATTTAAGGGGCCCATTCATTTGACCTGGGAAGAGATGCCTATTGAATCCAGGGGTGTTTCTGAGGGATTAGGATTTTGTGTATCTTGAAGAGTTTGCGGGACCCCCAAAGTATCATCATCCGTGTGTTAAGGATTGGCAGTGTAGTAATTGACCAAATCGGAGTGTTCTGGCTGGACCAACAAGTCATCTGACTGCAGTCTGCAACAAGATACCTCCTGAAAAGGAAATGTTCCTCTATTTTATTAGGGGGATATTCGCTAGAAGGGATGGGAAAAGAAGTGAATGGCACATGTGCTTGATGTGCCTTGTACCTCTTTTCTATGAGGAAACCAGTTTCTGTTTTGCGGAGTGGGATCAGCATCTCTAAGAGGTCTGTAGATCATCTCTTGAGCAAAGATGAAAGTAATTAATTTAAGAAAAGCCGCAATGGAGTGGATTAGGACCTTCTGAGTCGATTGCATCAATGCTGTGACTGCTGATTGAATAACATTCATGACTGTACCTTGTACCTCAGTTGAAGACTCCTGCTCAGTATGCCTTTCCTGGCTATCCTCTTCCACAGAAGGTTTGAAATCAAGGTGGGTGTTGTAATGTACTTTTACTTATTACACTCTTCCTACTGTGGTTCTCTCCCTACTCCTCAATCAGTGATGACATCAAATGGAATGTTACTTGTGTTGATTTGTAAGAGAATGTCAGTTGGTGAAGATGGGCTGAGCAATGAAGAGCCTGCTCCTGGTGGGGCATTCCTATAGATCGAACTACATCTGATCACCTGTAACTATGAAGAGATCTAAAGAATAAAACAAAGATCTTATCACCTACTTCACCTGGACTACGCTTCTTTTACCGTTGTAACACTGGCGACGATTCAAAGAACCCATGGAGCTACCTTGATGGATTAACTTTTAAAGACTGAAGTAAATGAAGCTGGTTTGAAGGAGTAAGAATTTCAAGAAAAGTTTCCTTCTGTTTGGAAATTTGTGAGACTTAAAATACCCAAGTAAGTGAACATTGACTTATAGATATGATGAAACTAGGCACACAATTGCCCCACCAGTGACCCTGACAACGGTCACCCTTAATTAGATTGTGCCAGTTTCTATTTGCCTGCTTACAACCTGGGAAGTAAGGGTCAGCTTAGTTCTGATTAAACTTAATAGAATTTTAAGAGAGCCCTTTTCGTTTATTATAATGATTTGGCAACTGAACTGGATTTTACCTAACTAGACTGGATTTTCCCTTCATCAGCGTTTTGCAGTGCTACGCCTGCTGAGCACATTCAAGGACCGGTGCCAATATTAAACATTTGAGGAAAGTATCAGCGATTTTTATCAGTGTTTATTAGCAGCGCTGATTTGTTTTACCGCATTCTAAGACAGGCGCTGTTCTCCAATAGCGTTTTGGTATTAATTAGCAGTGCAGTTCAATATCAGCGCATTCAGAGACCGCCGATATTCTTCACTAGTGCGCTACAGTATTGAGACAGTGTGTATAGTCTGGACCGCTTCAACTTTCACTGCCTTTCCATCCAAACTTGTTTACTCACCGTCTGATGTGTTCGTGACGGTTGAGCAGCAGAGCTCTTCTCAGTTCCACTGCTAACGTTTGATTGATGACGCATCTTGTATTCATCTGGGTGTTAGCGAAGGTGCTCACGTTCTATTCCTTCATTCCTGTGACGTCTGAAGACATGCTGCGTTTGTTACTCAATCTGCTTACGCCTCTACGGTCTATGTGGCGTCCAGTCTGTCTTCGGTTCTATAACAATGACAATAGTCAAACAACTTCTCTGCCAGTCTCTTTTCAGTTTCTGTGGCATGCGGAAGAGGAACAATTTGTCGCAACGGAAGATGATTCGCATATCAGCAGCAAGCAGATTATGAGAAACAGAATAGAAGAGTTTATTCACATGGACTTGATCACATTCTACTTTGCTGGTGAAAATCGATGGCGACTGCGTGGAGTACAGTGGCGTCTGCAGGGAGCAGAGTACACAGACCCAGGGTGAGAGGTCGCTCACCGGAGCTGATGTTAATTATTTATTTATAACTACTTATGTTCCACTGCATACTATTTAACATAGTCTTATATCTTGAGAATGATGTGAAGCCAAATATTGTTTCAGTCAAGGTACTGTGAATTTTCACATATTCTCTTTCTTCATTTTGACATTCCTCAAAGGCAAAGATCGTGCCCTAGTATATGATTCAAAACGTCATGGATGATCCAACAGACTATAAGACTAAGACTAGAAAGGAGCACACAATGGAGAAAATAATGCCAATATACCTCACTTTTGCTCATTGTTTCTATATCTTTGAAGCTTTACCATGTTTTGTCTATTGTATATTTAGTATGTGAGTTTTGTTTACAGGGAAAGTTCAAGTAGAGTGAGCTGTCACATCATTATATTTGGGTATATGTATACTGAATTCTAGTGTATGTTATAAGAGTGTCTTATCTGCAAGTTTGTGCTCGACTTTTCTGAATTTCAAGTTTTGGTCAGTTTTGTCTAGAATTCAGGGTTTTATGGAATTGTTAAGGGTTTAGGAAACCCTAGATTGTCATTTGGGTTGTCGAATACCTTTAATATGTTAGTTTTGGATAGGTGTTTCCCAAAGAAAATTTTGTCTGTATTTTGGGTTAAGGGATACCCTGAGTTTGTTTTTGTTTAAGACTGTGCGTCACTCTTACGCACGTAGAGTAATTTTTCGGACAGTGTGTTATGGGTGCACACTAGAGAAGTTTTCTACTAATGTTACTTCTCCTTGTATACATTTTTTTTACCCTGCATATGATTAATACTTCTAGTATGTGTTTGACTTGCGCAATGTGATGTGCGCATTGAGTTTGGAGTTTCTCTTGATATATTTGTTTTGGGTTTAAGCAAACCAGTTTATGTTTGCTTTGGAGATTCTCACTATATATTGCCTTGGGTTTTAGCAAACCAGGATATGTTTGCTTTGGGTTAAGGGATACCCATATTGGTTTTTTGTGTGTTTTGAGGTTTTATTACCCTGGCTTAGCTTGGATTGTGTCTTCTTCCAATTTTTCTGGGTGGACCTGTGTTTTTGCGGTTGGGGGTTGTAGATCCCTCTTCTGCCACTGTAATGTGCTTTAGTTTGTGGTACACCTGGCTACTCATGATTGTGCCCATAGTTGGGACGTGAGTTTTATGGATAGTTTCCACTGGGTTTGAAGTATGTTTTAATTAACTTGTTTTTTTTTGTTTGTGATCTTTAAAAAAGGGAGATGGGAGTAGTATTTTAGTTTCCATCCATTTTCGTTTATCCTCAATTGTATATTTAACAACTTTCATACAATTACTATTCAGATCACTTTAACTTAGAGATGTTATATAATTTTCTTATTATTACATCCTCTTTTGTTGGAACGTGTGAAATGTCATCTTCACATGTATTGTTTATTTTCCTTCATTATAAAATGGGAGATGTGTTGTAATGTACTTTTACTTATTAGACTCTTCCTACTGTGGTTCTCTCCCTACTCCTCAATCAGTGATGACATCAAATGGAATGTTACTTGTGTTGATTTGTAAGAGAATGTCAGTTGGTGAAGATGGGCTGAGCAATGGAGAGCCTGCTCCTGGTGGGGCATTCCTATAGATCTAACTACATCTGATCACCTGTAACTATGAAGAGATCTAAAGAATAAAGCAAAGATCTTATCACCTACTTCACCTGGTCTACGCTTCTTTTACCGTTGTAACAGTGGGCTTTGTAATTTCAAACCTCTTTAGGCCACTTTTATTTTATACCCTCCATACTACGCTTGTTTAGCATGAAAGCTAATTGGTGAGTTGAAAAAGAGTAATACGAAAATATATCAAATTAAATATACTCCCTTACCCCTTTTTCTCTCTGTTTAATAAGGTTAAATATCCACTTTGTCTCCTTTGTCATCTTTATACTAATTTATTTAATATCCTGTAAAAAAAGGAAATGGTGTATTATCAACAATGCAAGTCTAAGAATGTAGAGAAAGCAGACACTAGCCAGATTCATTGTCCTGGGAATAAATATGCTTGAGCACTCATCTGTTTAGCTGAAGAAAGTATAGGGGAACAATGTAGCAATATTTTCCAGCAAAGCAGCAGCGATGTAATACAAGAGCCTCTGCAAGGAAGCTTTCCCAAAGATTCTGAGGGTGAACACTTAAAGGAGAGAGCACCACCTGAGGTGTGGGGAAAGCATCGAGGTGTCTGGACCGCAGATATGAACTTTCAAAAGCTGCACACTGAAAATGGTCAAACAAGCTCTCGTTTGAAAAACTGTGTGTACTACCATCTAGCAATTACAAAAAATGTAATATTTTTATGTGTCTTTCTATCACGCTTAATCTAAATTATTCGTAGTTTAGACAAGGCAAACTCAAAACTTAATGGTAGTCGCACAAATCATAATTTGCAATTGACACAAAGCAAGATCAAAATGTCAAATTAGTACATGCTTAATGTTCATCATGCGTTAATATAGTTAACATTTAATCTGTCAACTAACATAATTATCTATACAATTTTCATATATACAAAATACAGAGCGAAGCGTTCCAGGATGGCCCGATGCATTTCGAGACACCACGTCCCTTCTTCAGGGGCCACTACAAATAAGAAAAAATATACAAGCCAATATGTAATTTCCAGATTCACATTCTATGTATCATACATTAATGATCGTATTTACATTGCTACCAAAATAAAACCACACAGAGGTAAAAATAGCAAGATCCCTAAATTGAAAAGAAGATTATTCATCACCAAAATAATCCACATTTGTATAGCGCACAATCACCCGTTAGGGTCTCTAGGCGCTGGGGGCCGTCGGGAAGATTAAGCAAGCTATTGCCCAGAGTCGCATGGTGCTGGGCTAACCTGCCGCCGGAGCCGGGGATCGAACCCTGATCCCCAGATTCCAGCGTCAGTCGCCCTGGCCGCGGCGCCACACCTCTCCCACCAACAGATACCAATGATTAAGTGACAGAACTGCAAAAAGAAATAGAGGTTGGAAGAACCAGAATAGGACCCCCCAGATATGAAGTCAACAAAAGACAACACAATTTACCTATAGTGAAGCACCTCAACAGCACAAGTATGCGAAAATGGTGTGTGTATCAATCCAGCTGGCAAAAGTAAAGCATAACTGTAAATACAAAGTACCGAACCACCCAACATTACCCAAGTCGCCTGAAAGTTAACCACAGGTAGTTACCTGAATATAAAGGAGATTGTTGTTAGCTGCAAGACAATAAATGAACAAATGCAACAATGTTGCTCAATGAAGCTAGAACCTTTATCACAAAAACTGATAACAAAATGTCTAACTGAGAAGACCACATACCTTGATCACCAAGTTTGCCAATAGACAAGATGAAGTTGACTGTCTACAACAAACATATAAGTAGAACAAGCATAGTGTCACTGAATGTCGGCAACGTGAACGTGTGCAAAAGAAAAAATGAACTCGCCGCTACTTTAATGTTTGATGCGCTGCTAACCCCTTTAGATTTACAGTAAATCCGTGCACACTATCTACTAAATGAACACCAAACTGAATGTCAAGTACCACTCTGTAGATCACATACCTTAAAGAAAGAGGTTGACCGGCCAACGATGTCTGTAAAAGACATACAAGCAACACTTAACGTGAGCTCTCTGCATAATGTAATGGCGATGTCAGCAAAAGCAGCAACGAAACTGAAAAATGAACTGCCCCCGATGTTTGAAACTTGCCGGGAAATGTACCAAGCCGTGCTTTTAGTCTCAAAAGGTTTGTACACCCGCAACGCCCGAGAGGTAAAAAAAACAGACCTAACAAGGTCACATGACATGTGTATTGAAAAGAGAAAACAGACTGCTATGCTGAAGCAACCATGCCACAAACGTGAATCTCGAGCTTCTTAAACGAAATTCTTAAACGAAAAACAGTCCTCAAAACACGGCGACCACGCGGGGACTCCCCCGAGGCATCTCCGACCACTCCCCCCTTAGTATAGAGCTTACCTACCACCAACACTTCAATCGAGGGCCGATCAATATTAACCTGTGGATCCTTATGGTCCCTGACATTAAAGAAGATTTAATTGAACACACAGACTTTTATTTTGCTGAAAATGTCGGTTCAGTACGCTCGGCGGTCACGATCTGGGAGGCCTACAAGGCCGTCCTCAAGGGAAGGGCGTTGGCTCTCAGAGTAGGATACCTACGTAAACACAGCGAACAGGTACTCCAGGCTGAAACAGACCTACTCTGCCTTGAGTCGGCTCATAATACCAATCCATCCGAAGACACAGCTCGTCAACTCCACTCGAAACAATTAGAATATAAGGCCTTGGCCTCTGAGATGGCACAAACCAGGCTCCTTCAGACCCGTCACCGGATCTATGAACTGGGAGATCGCGCCGGTAAAATGCTGGCATGGTTGGAGCGCCGTGTCCAGGGATCAAGATGGGTCCAGCTGATTGTCCGCTCCGATACGACTCGCATTACAGATCCCCAAGAGGTGGCGGAAGCTTTTGCCGACCACCTAGAGCAGGTTTACACGGCGAGAGCACAATATACAGCGGAGGAATCTCGGCAACTCTTAGATGAGATGCACCTGCCCACTCTCTCCGAGACTGACAGAGACGCCCTAGAGGCGGATATTACATCGGAGGAGGTTAATAAAGCTATTTTCGCCATCAAATCTGGTAAGGCCATGGGACCTAATGGAATCCCCATTGAATTCCTGAAGGGCATGGCTCTTGGTGTAACTCCTCACCTAAAAAATATGTCCGAGGAGAGCCGGGAGAGAGGTACCCTGCCACTTGACCGGAGGTTGGCCTCCATTGTAGTTATCCATAAACTGAACAAACTGGTCACAGATTGCGGATCCTATAGGCCGATCTCTTTAATTAATTCAGAGGCCAAGGTGCTAGCGAAACGTTTAGCGACTAGACTCCTCACGGTCCTCCCATCATTGATTTACGCCGACCAATCAGGATTCCTCCCAGATCGCAACACAGCCCTGAACTTCCGTAGGGTAAACAATGTGTTGGGCAGAAAGTCCTGTATACAGGATGAGGCCGCAATCCTCTCTCTAGACGCCACAATGGCGTTCGACTCGATCGAGTGATCTTATCTCTTCGAGATTCTATACAGATTTGGCTTTGGACCTAACTTCATCCAGTGGATCAGACTATTGTATACAGATCTTCTGGGACAGGTGCGAGTCAATAACCATACGCCCCGACAATTTCCGTTGCACAGGGGGACCAGGCAGGGCTGCCACCTATCACCATTATTATTCGCCCTAACTCTAGAACCATTGGCCCACTGGATCCGCACAGACGCCTCTATCTGGGGCCTTAAGTGGAGCGATGATACAATCGATAAAATCTCCCTCTACGCAGATGACATTTTAGTTTACGTGGCCTCCCCCAAGTCTTCCATCAACAGCCTATTCCATGTCATCACAAATTTCGGGTAATATTCTGGCTATTCCATTAATTGGTGTAAATCAGTGTTGTATATCTTGTATGGCCCCCCGCCCACCCTGCCCCGAGGCTACTCCATCACTTTGGCCCTCGACGGTTTTAAGTATCTCGGCATCTTCATCACTTCAGATCCTAAACTTTTCTATGATCGTAATCTACTGGGCTCATTGCAAAGGTTACATGAAGATATCTCTTATTGGAGATCATTGCCTCTGTCCCTCCTAGGTAGGGCAGCCTTATTCAAAATGCGGGCACTCCCGCGCTTCCTATATGCTTTCCAGAACTGCCCGTTTCCCATCGCAGATTCGTATTTTAGGGCGCTGGAAGGGGATTTGCGCCTCTTATTGTGGGATGGAGGGACACCTCGCATCGCCCTCCGTAAGCTCACCAACGGATGGTATGATGGCGGCATTGCCCTACCTGACATGCATCTGTATTATTGGCCATCCCAACTGGTGGCCACGAATCACTGGATCCACGGATCACCCACGAACATGACCTTTCATCTGGAACGCTACCAAACAGGGCGAGAGGGATACTTAGGGGCTCTATATAGTAAACCTGTTTGTAATAGCTATGTGGGTCCAATGGCACAGACAATAGCTATATGGCATCAAGCTACTAAGAGCCTGGGTTGGTCTGATAGGTTCACCAAGGCCACGCCCCTATGGTCCTCACAGAGCCTTGGCTCCCTATGTTGCCAATTAGGTTTTGACAAATGGGACACCATCGGAATCTCCTCATTAGGAGACTTGATTCACAAGGGGAAACTTTTAACCTTCCCCGACCTCCAGAAGAAACACGCACTCACTCAGGGAGAAGCCTTTCGATACTTGCAAATTAAACATGCCATTCTTACGAACATACATGATCTCTCCTCCCTCCCAGAAGCCTCACCCCTTGAGGACAGACTGCTCTCCGAACCCCTTTTGACTAAGGCAATTTCATGCACATATCGTAAACTATGCAATAATCTACCTGATTCTTTTCAAGCCCTATGCGACAAATGGGAGGGTGACGTAGGACACCTAGAAGACGAAGACTGGCTAATGGCACTGATGTCCCCACGGGAAACAGCGATAAACCATCGCTTCCGCCTGATACAGCTAAAAATTTTACACAGGACGTACATGTCTGGTCCCCTATTGGCTAAGATAGGCCGACGCCCTGACGACCTGTGTCTAAGAGGATGTGGCTTGACTGGCACCTTTTATCACACCCTCTGGGAATGTCCTGTAATTCAACTCGTATGGACAGGGGCGACCAAGAAACTAACTGAGGCATTGGGGAAGCCAATCGCAATGTCACCCAAGGGAGGGATCCTCAATATTTGGGAGGCGACGGATCTGACAGAGATGGAGCGTCTATGGCTGGCCCTGGGATGTCTTCTCATAAAACGCTCGATAGCAATGCATTGGGGCACTCCTGATCGTCCGCTAATAGTGAGCTGGGTAGCAGAAATGGACAGATCAATGATTGCTGAAAAAACCGTCTATAAACTTAGGGGCTGCCCCAAAAAATGGGACAAAAAGTGGGGTCATTGGAATGTTTATAGGGGCGAGATTTGCAGCTCTCCTATTGCTGACATGGCTATGAATAGAACTAGATCTGTACACCAAGACTCCAATGATATCAGATGTCTATGATTGTACTGTTTACCATATCATATCGTATATGTCATTACGCTATTGAACTGCTGGCTCTGCTCTGTTTTTATTTCAATAAAATATTATTTTTAAAAAACACGGCGACAAAGGGTAACCAAATCAGGATCAACATGACATTGCCGGACAACAAACAGTAATAAGGATAGTTTACATGCCTGAAGGCTATGCCAGAATAGTATAATAATCATTCCAAGATGGCCGCCGTTCGAACTGACGGAGCCCCATCTGAATCAAGACTAAGCTGAATATGACAAGAAATAGAGGAACAGTGAAAAACAAGTCACAAGTGAAAAAGAGGTGCGAATGTAAAGACAAAAGGATGCATACATCAAATGATGTCTAATGAAAGAACAGAGTACATAGTACATATCAATGTCAATAATATTCAATTGAATGAACAGTTCACTTGTGTTCTGCATCTAAACTCCCTTTAAGACATTCTGCATGTAAAACCAGACTGAAAAATGTGAACAACATAAGTTCATGGACAAAGGAATGTGTGCTAGGTGTGAAACATGTATTGAAGGTATCTGGAGGATGAGCTATAAGTGTAGAAACCTTACTATTAGTTATTTATAAAAAGCAACTGAGGTCGATTTTATCATTCAAGCCGTCAGGCATTATGGTTTGCAGTTTGTGGGTCCAAAATACTTCCCTCTGGGAAAGTTTCTTACTGTTGTCCATACCGTGTTTCGTATGTACCTTTTCAATGATGGTGTAAAGAACCTGAGAAATATTGTGACCCTTTTCCAGCCAATGTACAACCAAATTAGAGTTGGTATTTTTATTTCTAATCATACTTTTATGTTCGCCAATTCTAATTTTGATTTTCCTTACCGTTTTGCCCACATGTAGTAAGCCACATGGGCATTTGATGCAAAATATGACATTCATCGTATTACAATCAGATGAATGTTTGAGTTGAATTTTAGTTCCTGTCCTCGGATGATTAATGGATGTTTGTTGTATCACTTTATTGCGATGTACTCAATTTTAGCATTTTATCATGCCTGTGAAGTTAGTTTCTGTGGTTGTCTGTCTGTTTGTTAGTCAAAAGTTCTTTAAGGTTTGAACTCCTAGTATATGCAAACAGTGGTGGTTGCACGAAAGAAGACCCAAAGTCCGGTTCCTGAGACAGTAATTCTGGGTAACCTCACGGTAGCCGTGCTGAAAAAATCCCGCGAACACGCAAAAAGCCCCGCGAACACGCAAAAAGACCCACGAACACGCAAAAAGCCCTGCAAACACGCAAAAAAAAATTTTGCTGTTTCGCGGACCGCGAATTCGCTTTCGAGCGAATTTGCGGACCGCGAATTCGCAAATTTCGCCCATACTTAAAAGTGAGCCGCAATCCGACACTATTGGTCTAAATGGAGGATCGGTGGCATGTTTATGGATTTTTGGCAAAATGTAGATATGTGGCCGTTAGGGATTCTGTTGCAACAAATATGCTTTGGTTTTGTTTGAGATCCAATCCATGTTGAGTGCTCTTTCCAAGATGTCTTTCAAAACCTGGATGATTTCCATGGTGGGATCATAATCCAATTTGAGATAGGTGTTCTCATCGGAAAGATGATTGCATACTTTTTGATGATAATAAGAGGCATCCATCATCACTAATGCGCCTCCTTTGTCAGCAGATTGAAATATGAGCTTGTCATTTTTGGCTAGTTCTCAGAGAATGTTTTGATCTTTGACTGATAAATTATGCTTTTTTCTGTTGATGGTAATTTAGTTTACTCAAGTCTTGTTTGATTGCAGATTCAAAACAATCCAACATTTTGTGAGAGACGGGCGCAGTAAATGTACTTTTGGGTTTGAACTCTAAGAATTCTTGTTCTTCTTTATTGATGGATTGTGGTACCACATTGTCGAAGAAGTTTCTTAATCTCAACTTTCGCATGAAACGGTAAATTGCGATTTCAGTTTCATGGAACGTGGTATTGAATGTAGGAAGAAAAAGTAGTGCCTTTGTTGAGAAGATGCGTTTGTTTGGTACTGAGAGACTGGGAAAAAATATTGATAATTATTGTCTCTGACTTCTTAAGTTCTGACGTACATTTCCCGGTAAGTTTCAAACATCGGGGGCAGTTCATTTTTCAGTTTCGTTACTGCTTTTGCTGACGTTGCCATTACATTATGAAGAGAGCTCACGTTAGTGTTGCTTGTATGTCTTTTGCAGACATCATTGACCGGTCAATCTCTTTCTTTAAGGTATGTGATCTACAGAGTGGTACTTGACATTCAGTTTGGTGTTCATTTGGTAGATACTGTGCATGGATTTACTGTAAATCTAAAGGGGTTAGCAGCGCATCAAACATTATAGTAGCGGCAAGTTCATTTTTTCTTTTGCACGCGTTCACGTTGCCGCCATTCAGTAACACTATGCTTGTTGTACTTATATGTTTGTTGCAGACAGTCAACTTCATCTTGTCTATTGGCAAACTTGGTGATCAAGGTACGTGGTCATCTCAGTTTGACATTTTGTTATCAGTTGTTGTGATAAAGGTTCTAGCTTCATTGAGCAACATTGTTGCATTTGTTCATTTATTGTCTTGCAGCTAACAACAATCTCCTTTATATTCAGGTAACTACCCGTGGTTAACTTTCAGGCGACTTGGGTAATGTTGGGTGGTTCGGTACTCTGTATTTACAGTTATGCTTTACTTTTGCCAGCTGGATTGATACACACGCCATTTTCGCATACTTGTGCTGTTGAGGTGCTTCACTAGAGGTAAATTGTGTTGTCTTTTGTTGACTTCATATCTGGGGGGATCCTTTTCTGGTTCTTCCAACCTCTATGTCTTTTTGCAGTTCTGTCACTTAATCATTGGTATCTGTTGGTGATGAATAATCTTCTTTTCAATTTAGGGATCTTGCTATTTTTACCTCTGTGTGGTTTATTTTGGCTTGTATATTTTTTCTTATTTGTAGTGGCCCCTGAAGAAGGGACGTGGTGTCCCGAAATGCATCGGGCCAACCTTGAACGCTTCGCTCTATATTTTGTACATATCAGAATTGTATAGATAATTATGTTAGTTGACAGATTAAATGTTAACTATATTAACGCATGATGAACATTAAGCATGTACTAATTTGACATTTTGATCTTGCTTTGTGTCAATTACACATTATGATTTGTGCGACTACCATTGAGTTTTGAGTTTGCCTTGTCTAAACTATGAATAATTTAGATTAAGAGTGATAGAAAGACACATAAAAATATTACATTTTTTGAAATTGCTAGATGGTAGTGCACACAGTTTTTGAAACGAGAGCTTGTTTGACCATTTTCAATTGACTCAGAAGGGGGATTGGCAGCCCACGAATACTGTGTAGTACACCAAAACATTTCTAACTTCATAAGCTGATCAAGCATTGTTTCCTACACTGTTTAAACTGCATACACCAGGTGTGCACCGCTGACTTCTATTTCACGTAGTTAAAAAGCTGCACACTGCCATTTGGTTTTGCTGGCAGCCGACTGCCAGGAGGTTTGTCCCCCGGGAGTCTTGGTTGAATGCAGCAGCCCATGCTACAAATGGGCTACAAACATTTAGTAGGCAGCCCAATGTATATATATGGCCATTCTAAGGTTATTGTCACCATTTTGGGAAGGTGACAAGGGGGCCAGAACTTTATTATTTTCAAGCTCACATTTCAAGTACATAGGGTGGGATGGAAGACAACAGAGTCTGTGACACCAGCTGACTGCTCACAGCAGCAGATCGCATGGACTTAATTGCACCGGGCTTGAGTGTCTCGGCACGCCCGGCTCGTCGTTTAGCAGGCATGGTTGCAGCAGCTTTTATGGCGTGTTCGCCGCCCCGCCCGCGGGTCTTTGTTGGAGGCTGTGCAGGTAGGTACCACGGGCTGCTCGAGGGCACCCTAGGTCTGTGTGCATGGCACTGGAACTGTGAAGCGCATTGCAGTTTATGGCCAGAAGGGTGGGGTGGGCTGTGAGTGCTACTGGCACAACGTTTCAGCAGCAGGGATTGGGGACAACTGAGAAAACTGCCCCACTTAGAAAGAAAATAGCGGCGGCAGGGCCATTGGGCCCGAGTCTATACATTAACTAAAAAGGGAGGCAGGTGGCGCTGGAGGGGTAGGAGCCACAAGGGAGCGCGGGCGAGGGCGTTCATGGAGGGCCCGGGCCACTCAAACTGCCAATCCAGGTGGCAGGTAGCACGGGAGGGGCAAATGGTCTAGGCGGCTCTTCAGGTCCTGGGCCCCTAAAAAGGCTGATGAAGGCAGCAGGAAGTGACCGGGTAGGAGTCACAAGAGGTCACTTTTAAGGATGGGACTGCAAGCCCGGTCCCTTAAAAGGACAGAGGAAGGAAGCAGGTGGTGTTGGGGAAACTATTGTAGCCACACAGACCGGGCGAGGGACTTCCGAAGCTGGGGAGTTCTGGTAGGTGGCGGAGATCTGCAGACAATAACAAGGTGTGGAGGGTGCCAGCTGAGCTGGAAGGACAAGAAGGTGAGGAGAGTGGACTGAGTGTGGTAGCTGAGATTGTCCTAAGGTGAGAGCGTAGCGGGCACGGTGTCGGGGATTTGGGGAACAAGGATGAAACCGCATGGGAGTGGCCCCATGGTGTCATCGTCGCAGGGAGGTTGGCTGGACAGGGCCCCCTCGGCTCCCCGCTCACACTTGTTAGAAGAGAGCAGGTGGATGCAAGGGGGTAGGGCCAGGTCACTGTTACTCCAGTGAGTGGTGCGGACCATGAACGAGGTGCGGCGGAGGGTACCGCGGGGGGCTGTGCTACTGCTGAGCTAGCAGTGCTGTTGGATTGGATTAGACTGAATAGGATAATGGAGCGGACGGGGGAGGTGGGGTATGGGGTTCATCGCCCATTGGGCTGAAAATGAGCCACACCACAAAATATACATTCACAAGGGTGTGGGGCGGGGCACGTCAATGGCATGGTGAGGGGGGCCCTCAGCTGTAACAGGGTGGGGCCTAGGCAGCGCTGCGGCAGGATCACCATAGTGGGAGGCACTGAGGGGGACAGGCCGCAGGGACAGAGCAGCGAAGGGTAACGGCGTTAGGTGCCTGAGCAAGAAGATGAGAAGCCTGGTAGGTATACTGACAATGACATGCCGGACCTTCCTTACTCAATGCAGGTTTCTCGCCACATCAGTAGGGCAAACTCAGGCGCTTGGTGCGGCTCGTTGACCCTGAGGAAAAGAGAAGGCAGGGTCTAGGGCAGTCAGCTGGATACTGATGTGGGACAGATGACACATTGCCACATGAAGGTCAGGTGTGTCCTCGACAGTGCGTCAGCCCAGATGGGTCAGGACAGCCCCGTGGCGAATGAGTGCGCTATAGAATGGTGAAAAACAGAGGTACAGTGGAGGGGTGTATCACAGCCCCCTGATGACACTTGTATATTACAGGTGTAGATCAGCAAAAAGGGTAGAGTAGTGAAGGGACACAGGTTGTCTCGCACACAGAGCTCCTGGATATCAGGAGATGAGTACACCACTAGATTTAAATGAGTTGAGCTTAGAGGAAGGTGAAGTGATAGATGAGGACGCACCTGTGAAGGAGGAACACAGGTGGTAGCAAAGCGGGGCACAAAGGCAAAAGGGGGAACGGGTAAAAAGGTTGTTCCTGGTATTTTACAGGCATCACCTAAGGATCGGAGTACACTTGGCTGTGTAGAGGTTGGTTGAGGCCCTCCACAACTGGTTAGATACTGGATCCGGAGCAGAGTCCGACCTGAACACCAGGTAAGGGTGCTAGAAGTGCAGGGGCAAGAAGAGGTGACATGGGGAGGGTTTCCACAGGGGCGGATGCAGGGGGAGACTGGTGCAGGGGAGATCTTTGTTTACAGAAAGGTTTGTATGTTAAGGATGCAGGGGTAAGACCTAAAGAACAGGAGCCAGAAGGAAACAACTGGCTGTGCAGGGGGACACACCGACGTCTGGAGGGGCGGACAAAGGCGAGCAGGCCACACCACAAGACAAAGATGAAAAGGAGGGAGGACTAGAAAAGACAGAAGCACTGTTTGAAGGAAGTATGGAGAGTAAAGAGCTCAAGATCAGGAAGTTACCTTATATGAGGGTGACAAAGCCCCTGGGCGCCCACTTAATGTTAGAGAGACAAAAGAAAATATATGGAAGGAGTATGGCAAGATACTGAAGTTAATATACAGGAAGCTTAGGTCTAAAAAGGTTCCAAGGAGGAAGAGTACAAGTTTTCAAAAAGGCTAAAGGTGCTGACATCAATAGAAAACATGACCATGGCGTTTTTGATTTTCGCAAATGTCGAATGCGAAAAATATCAACAAAGGTGTGTGTCATTGTTCAAGTATATAGATGTGATCAGAAAAGCTCACATCAATTATAGGGGTTATGCCTGGGTGTAATACAATGAGGAGTTCTATGCACGTTTAGCATGGGACCCTGAGGCAAAATTGGGAGAAATTGACAACGATCTGTGGCAGCAAAAAATAGACCCTGCTGAGTTTTGAGAAACCACATTTACTGCAAGTGGTCTTCCACAAGTATGCTGGTCCATTCAGCCCCATCCCATCCTAGTGGGGTTGGGGGCAGCCGCGAAGAATCAGGGAGGGGTGTTTGGATATGTTGGGACTTTAGCAAAGGTTTATGCATGAAAGAGTAGTGCAAATTCTGGCATGAGTGCTCCAAGTGTGCGGGTAGGCACCCCCTTGTACAGTGCTATGGGGTGGGGGAAGTGGGGAGGGGCAGCACATGTGACACTGGATACAACACCAAGGGAATGCCAGTGCACAGCAGGGTAATCAGGTCACCAACGCTTTCAGGGAGGATGGGATATACACACAAAAACATGGGCAAGTGCTCATACTCAAGTTGATTTGGAGTGTTTGGAAGTTTGTTTGACCCAATATCACAACAGGGAGGATGCTCAGTGATGGTTTTAGGGAGGCTGAGGTATGAGGACCCAATGATGCTGGGGTGAGTCCAGAATTCAAAATGAGCACAGTCACACAAACAAGTGGTCAGTGCAAAGCTAAAAAAAGACGTGCAGGAGGTTAGAATGATCGGCACATTTGATGACTGGCCACTGCTGGATTTGATTATATCTCCCATTTGTGTGCTGCCCAAAAAGAGGAAGGTACGTTTCAGCTTATGCAATACTTGTCGTGGCCGGAAGCGAATTCAGTAAATGACTTCATATGGGAGGCGGTCACATTGGTCTCCTGTTCATTTATGTGGCTGTGGCACTGGGTGAAAAAGTGGGGAGGGGGGCCCAAATGTCAAAGTGTGACAGCAAGTCTGCATTCTGGCTGTTGCTAGCACATCTGGAGGATTTTCAGTTGTTGGGGATTCAGTTTGATGGGCAATGAATGGTACGTGGACAAGGCGTTAACCATGGGGCATTCCATTTCATGTGCTTTGAGTGTTTCACCTCCTTTCTCCAGTGGTTTTTCATGTAACACACGGGTCAGGGGACCGTGACGCATTACCTTGATGATTTCTACTTTGTGGGTCAACCCGGTTCTGCTGACAGCAGCTGGCAAGTTGAGAAGTCCATGAGACTAAGCTCAATACTCTCCGTTTAGGTACTCAATTAAATTCCGTATCAATGGAGGCACGCTTACCTGTAGACAAAAAGATGCACATGCAGCTGCTGTTAGACAATATGCTAGCGAAGCCTAAAGTACCTGTCAGGGAGGTGCAAGTATTGCTTGAAATACTTGAATTTTGCATGTTGTGTAGTCAGGGCAGGAAGGACTTTTTGCTGGGGGCAATGCATATCACTAGCGTGGCTGTCACAACCTCATCACCATATGGGTTTGTCAGCAGGCGTTGGCGCAGGTTTTTGGATGAGTTCAATGGCATTCCCATGAAGGCCCGAAAAAATTTGATTGGGATGTATAGGTCTATTCTGACACAGCTGGGAGTTTCGTATTTAGTTTGTACTAGCAGGGCAGGTGGGGCGCAGGAAGTGGCCTGCAAGCTGCAAACACGGGGCTGGAGCATAGCTTTTCATGAATTCTTTCCTTTGGTCGTGGCAGTGAATCTATGGGGTCAGAAACTGGCAAACAAGAAGGTATTGTTTAGAAATGACAACATGGCAATAGTATATATTGTTAACACTCTGCAAGAGATGCGCAGGTCCTCAATCTTCTGTAGGCGTTCGTACTGGGCTATCTGAGACGTGATGTTTCGTTCAATTCTAGACATGTGCCTGGGGTGGACAATGAAATTGGGATTGCGCTGTCTCGTTCACAGAGGGAGAGATTCCATGGGCTGGCCACTGAGACAGACAATGTCAAGACACCTATACTGACGGACTTGAGGGCCGTGGGCAAAAAAGGATGCTCCAGTTGGTGGTAGGGATGTTAGCGGAGTCCACCAGAAGGTCTAATGCACAGGCGTGGGAAGAATTCATGTCCAGTGGTGCACAGCGGAGGTCTGAGGTTTGGACTAGGGAAGTGGTTCAGTTCATATTAGCAGATTGGCATCAGCTGGGGACTTGAAAGGAGGATGCTGGAAGGGTGGGCAAGGGAAAGGAGTTGTAGAACCAAGGTGAAGAAGCACTTGATGAAATACCTTTTTGGCAAGGTAGTGGGGTACTGGCCACAATCTGTCACAGGGGGGAGAAGACACTTTTGTCTTCAACTTTAATATCATGGATGTTTTTTGGGGCTTCCAGGGTGTCTGAATTGCTGGGGAGAAATAGGGTTAGCGGGTCGTGGTGAGTAGGGCTAGCAGGATAGAGCTGTGCCTGCGCCTATCCATGCCAGACCACAAGGGCATTGGGAAGACTGTTGGGTTGCAGGAATTCCCAGTGCAGGGCGTGTGTCCAGTGAGTTGGGGCAAGAAACTGAGGGCGATTAGCGGGGAGCCAAAGGGTGTGGTCTTCCAACTTGCTAATGGGGCGCAGGCAACTTCTTTTCAGTTGCTTTGTGTGCTGCTGCTCGTTGGTTTGAGGAAGCCCCAAGTGACTATGGCACACATTCCTTCAGAATTGGTGTGGCAACGGAGGCAGTTAAAATGGGTCGGGCAGTTATAGGATCATGCAGCTTGGTAGGTGGCCTTCTGAGTGCTTTTGTAAATACATGAGATTGAAGGGGAGAATTGTTGAGGTTAAAGGATATTAGGTTGTGTCTTACACATGTTGTTTTATCAGGTGCTGTGGCAGATCCGGAGGAGGTCGAGCTGTCTATTTGGATCTTAAAACATTCCATTATTAAGTGGGTGGACAGAATGAGCTAAAAAAAATAGGGGGATTTTGTTCCAGATCCTGGGTTGTTTCAGATCCTGATGTTCACCTGTCACAAGTTTGCTTCAGGCGGATCTCTGGTGGCTAGTGATTTTTGTATTCTTCTAATTGTTGAGTGTAGTATGTTGGGTAGCTGTACAGTGGTAGATCTCCTGGCTGATCTGTTCTTAAAGGGAAATGTCAGGGGGAAAGATTAGCACTAGTCTTGTTGACTTGTGTGCTTTACGTTCAGTTGAAAGATAGTTCTACTCTACATATTGATATACTAAGTGTCAGATAATGCTTAATCAAACCTTGTCCATTATCCTCTGCTCTCGGGTTTCTTTGTTTCTTTAACTATCGGGTAGGACATGAGTCCCCAGACTCATCGCCAAACCCTAAGCCTGCTGTGTGGGGGAGGGGGGGGGCATTTTGGTGGTCTAATGGATCAATCAATGCTTCAGAAGATAAAGATTGGTTGAATTTTAGGGGCGGGTTAGGCTCAACCTGGTGTGTTGAAGGCCAAGCGATAAGTCCTGTAGGTGGGAAAACAAGGCAAACATGGAAGGCAAACAGAATCCAAATGTGTTGGTCCAGAATCATCATTATCTAACCAGATAAGTGACAGTGAGTTGTCCAGAAAACACCTCTATGCTATGCAGACATTCTGCACACTAACGTCAGAAGCAGGGCCATTCCAACAAGAGAAAGGACAATGAGAGGCAATAAATACCATCACTCTCACCACGATAGTCACTCAGGCACATGTCCAGGTACAGCAGTCCCTCTAGTTGCACACACCTGTAAACATCAATCCACTGGCAGCCCTTCCTTCTGATCATGGTACGTTTGAGAGAAAGAAATTAAAAATTCTGGGCAGGGTTGCCTGGGATTCCTGCAATCCCGAAGTAAAGCCACACTGCGGTTCCTAGTCCCACTATTCACCAGTAGGCACCGCCCATGGTGGCAGGAGGTTGAAAGTACTAACTCAAATATCTGGGTACAAGACATTTATGGAGGGCCTAGGGTCTTCCAGAATGCAATGGGTCCAAGTGATAAAAGAGAGGGTGTCATCCATGCTTGGATGCAATGCCTCATTTGGAAGCCTTGGCTATCAAATTCTCCACTAACGGGATTGCTGGACTTCAGTTTCAATGGTCCGGAAGGGAGTCATATATCAGGAAGTGCCAAGAGACTGTGGAAGTTGGAGAGATAAGTGCAGGAATATGGTGCAGGGAAAGAAATGGGGAGGGTGAGAGGTAAGAAGGTAGAGCCAGGTGTTTAACATTATCAAATTACTAGTAACCCATTACAAAACTATAGTCAAAATCTGAGTTGGTGTTTTTTCTCTAGACAGTTAAAAACAAAGTATGCGTAAATCTTGACACCTACTTACCTGTATTTAAGACCAGCTCAGCAATTTATGTTAAGTCTTTATTCTTGCAGGTTTTTGCATTTGATGTTGGGGGTAAGGACTGGCGGTTCTACGACTGGACTATGATCACAACTATTGCAACCTTTGGAGACTATGATCCTGAGCTGATGTGTTATGCTCACTCTAAAAGAGCTAGGGTGGTAGTGAAAGGTAAGTGAGCAGTATATTTAAAACTCAAGTCTCCCTTCAATGATGTGTTAATTGATCTGCTTGAAATGCTCTTTATTGTATTGATATTTATGTTATATGAAAAGTTCAGGAAGTGCATACGCTATAGCTCATGTATTGGGTGTACGTTTAAAGATGTTTTCAAAACAGAAACTTTTTTGGACTCAGTTCTACTTGGTTTTCATTCTGAAAAGTCCTTTTTTTCTCTCTCAGTCCTGTAGTGTTCCATAACTAGCTCTCTGAGAATCTATAGTGTTTAACCTTACAACTATCCAAGACCTTGCCTTGTTCCAAATCCAAAAGGCCTATCCCTGATGTTAGCTAAGGCAAAGAAAAGAATTAACGGAGATCATTTTTTTCTAGTATTGGAATGGCAAACCTTGTACTGCAATATATGTATCCTCCAGGCTTGCTTGACTTTTACATATTAATTTGCATTTTATAAACAGTATCCAGTGCAGTCCCCCAATTATAGATTTGATCACATTTCAGCTACAAATATTTACTCACAGAGGCATCACCAACTCTCCTAGCAGCTTCTGTTTAATAAAGTGCCCAGCTCCTGATTGGAATTGTCTGCACATGACTAAGCAATATGATGCCCAAGGAGACTTGAAATATTGCTCACCACTGGGTAGCCACTGTAATAGAGGAAGTAGATTGCAATCCTGTGCTTCACTGTGGTGCGGATCTGAATGAGAGTCAAATCTTTTTTTTTTCTTTTGCTGTTTTATGTAGTGAAAACAAGGCCTTCAAATGTGTTGACATCCAGGAGCTCTACAAGAGAACCAGACAATGCACATTTCTTTAGGTACAGTGTGAGAAGTTGGGATGTTGGCTGATTGGGCAGGATCCCTGGCCGTACAACAGCAGCAATCCCCTGTAGGGTGAACCACACAAGGTCACTAAATTAACCTGTGCTTGACCCTGGGTAGCTTGGTACAAAAAGCAGTCAGGCTTAACTTGGAAGCAAAGTGTAAAGTATTTATGCTGCACACAAATCCTAATAAAGTGAAAACACAAAACAAGAAAATTCCACACCAATTTCGAAAAATAGAGTTAATGTTAATACATTTTTTGATACCAAAATGACAAAAATCCAATCAGTAGAACCGTAGTTATAATTTTTTAAGATCAAAACTCCAACCGCGGACTACTAGTCGCACAAGACTGGGTCATAATTGAAAAATGTTGCAGACCGTGATTGAGCACGGTCCAAATACATGAAGTGGATGGGTCCGGTCAGCGTTTACCTTCTGACTTAGAAGAGATTTTGGGGAAAAAGGTTCTGAGAAGGTAAAAATCAGGGTAAGGCTGCAGGAGGTGTCAGAGGATGGAGCATCATTGTCAGATAGCCTTGGGTTGAAGCTGCTGTGAAGGTTTTGATGTTCAGACTTAGTCTTTGAAATGGAAGTCAAAATTCGCCAGTTGGATGAGGTAGAGGGATGTAGCCGAACTCAGTTCCATGAGGCCAGATACTTCTTTGGCGAAGTACTGCTGAACAGGATTTGCTGCTGTGGAGGATAACTTAGTGGGAGAAGCCGCAGATTCAATCCAACCGGCGATGCACTTCGGGCGGATAGGCTGGTCCCGGTCCTGGTTCTCAGAGCAGTTTTTGCCCAAAAATGTTTACGTCCCCACTTTTGAGTTTTGGCTGTCTGGTCACCTTAAACATCACTTTCAAGAGTCCAGTACTGAAGAGGCACCACTTGGAGGGTCAGGACTCACTCAGGCTGAGTTCAGTTGTGGGTCCAAGGTGAAGGGAGTCTTTGATGTCTCCAAACCTCAGAGCAGGAGATCAGCAACCTAGCTCTTTGGAGTCACTCTGGTGACCCTGGGTTCAAGTTGCAAGTCCAGTCCTTCTTCCCCAGGCAAGAAACAGCATAGCAGAAAGGCAGCAATTCAGCAAGACTGCAGCAGTCCAGCAGAGTTGCTGTCCTTTCAGACAAATTCTCCCAATCTTGTGCAGAGATCTGATTGGCTGCCAACACTTCAACCAGGAAGTGTTGGTAGCCATTTTGGGACTTGGCCTCAGCTGAGTCCCAAATAAAAAGATTTGTTTTTAAAGTAAAGGGGGGAGGGTAGGAACACCCTGACCCCCTAACCTTGGTGCTGGCAAACAAGCTTGTTTTTTTTAAATTTTTGGCAAAAATCATGGGGTATTTGTGAATTCTACAAAAATATTTTAAAAAAATAAGCTCTGTCTACCGCTCTTGTTTATAATATAGCCCCTGGTTGGGCCAGGTCCCGGGGGTATGTGGTAAAAAAGGAGGCAGGCGCAAAGGTCCCAACTCCTAATGCTATTTTGAGCCCCGGGGACCACTACCTCCTGGGGGCTTTTGAACTATAATGGAGGGAAGCTACGCAGACCCCACTCCATGGTCTCAAGGGAGCCCGGGGACCACCACCTTCCTGGGACCTTATTTTTTAAATGGAGAAGAGCCGCGCAGGACTCCCTGCTGGAGCTGTTTGAGGCTCCGGGGACCACCACCTCCCTGGGGCTGGCCCGTGCCAATTAAAGGAGGGGGGCGCACCCCCCACCCCACCTGGAGCCATTAATGACCCTGGAACCGCCGCCCTTCGCAGGGCTGGCTCCTGCTATTTCCCAAGGTACCCACCATCGGGAGATAGGAGTTTGCTTGTGAGAGCAAACAATAACTCCACTTTCAGCTGGCAGGAGCAGGAAAACTGCTCCCGCTCGCTGGGAGTGGAGTTTTCATCTGTTTTCCTTCCTACTGTCAAGTGGGCAGAAAAAACAGATGACTGAATTGGTCCTACATGCAGGGAGCAGCATTTTTTGCTGCCCCCTATGTGTGGGAGCAATGCCGGCTCCTGCTGGAGACGGGGAGCGAGCAGGAACCAAGGGGGCATTGAGGCTCCTCCGTGGTCTCCAGCGCAGTACACTGGGTGATATGGGTGGGCTCAAGGGCACCTAGGAGCAAGAGGCCAGGTCCCAGGGATGGGGTCTCTGGAGACAAAATCAGCCTGGGGGTCTACACGGTCCCCTTCTCCCATTGCATTTGGCCTGGCCCAAGGGATTGGGGTCTCAATGGCTAAAATCTGCCCAGGGAGAAGGGGCAGGTGGCACCCCTCCCCCATTTTGGCCTGACCCCCAGGGGATGGGGTCCCCAGAGCCGAAATCTGCCCAGGGAAGGGAGCCTAAGCGGCCCCCCTCCCCCTTTGAATTTGACCTGCCCCAGGGTAGGGTCCCCAAGGCCAAAATTGGCCCGGGAGGGGGCTGCCTGGTCCCATACTTTCTAGTAATTGGCCAGGCCCTGTGAGAAGGGGTCCCAGGGGCCAAAATTGGCCCACGAGGGGAACTCACCTTCTATCTTTTAAACAGAGAGAGTTCTTTCTTGGCCTCCCCTGGTGTTGGCAGAGTCCATAGTTCACCCTTTAATTTACTATGAGTATGCAAATATGCAAATCACCTGAAAGCATTGAGGCTCCCCTGTGGTCCCCAGTACAGTACACTGGGTGCCGGGGCAGGCTCCAGGGCACCCAGGAGCAAGAGGCCGTCCCCGGGGATGGGGTTCTCTGGAATGAAATCAGCTGGGCGGGCCTCCCGGCCCTCCTCCCCCATTGAAATTTGGCCTGGCCCAAAGAGATGGTGTCCCGGGGCCATAATCTGCCTGGGGAGGGGGGCCATGCGGCCCCCACCCTATTGAATATTGGTCTGGCCCCGAAGGGATGAGGTCCCTTGGGCCAAAATTGTCCCAGGGAATGGGGGCAACACGGCCTCCCTCCCCCATAAAATGTTGGCTCTTCCCCATCCACCTTAGTAGTATGTAAAGGTCTTCCTGCCTTTTGCTGGTATGATGGACAACTTAACAATAGGGCCCTGCACCAGTTGGGTAGACATTTTGTGCAAAACTGTGGTTTCTTGTTGGATAAACATGCAGGAGAGATTCCGTTCTGGCCCTGATGCTCATTTAAAAAAAATGTAACCTAATGGGAAACACTTACAAACATAAACATAGCAGGAGCCCCAGTTGAAGCTCCACTTCTGTAAAATACTAATTATCCTAACTTTCTGGGCTATGCGAAGGCAACACAAGTGTGTTTTTCAGCAGTTCCACATTGAAAAACGATCTCAAATCCTTGGTGAAGGTGAATGCATTGTTGATCTATTAAAGGGGAATGTGTAGTTACTGTGACGAGTGGGTTCTTTCTTGGCCTCCCCTAGTGAGAGCAGCGTCCATTGTTCTCCCTTTAAATGGTAAAGCGTATTCAAATGTGCAAAATCACCTTGAACCTCCGCCCTTTTGGCCCAGGCCTGTCTCACCTTTTGCCAGGATGATGGACAGCTTACCAAACGGCCTCTCAGTGCGTTTACCACTGATTTTGATGATGCGTTCTACATGCTGAAGAAAATGAAGATATCTTCACCAAACAAAGTAGCACTTGCTCCATATAGCTAAGAGGAAGAACCCTTGTTTGGTGGAGATTCACCTCGTCTTAGTCTTGTGGTCTTCTCTATAAGAGTATTCATGTTATCACAGTTTTCTGGATGAAGACGTACAAGGAACCATCATATTGCCAAAACACACACAATGTCGCTAGAAACAATTCCTTGTGGTCCATTATGGAGCTGTAGTGCAAAATATGCACTGGACATTTACCAAACTAGGTAGCACTTACTAATTCGCCTGAAAAAAGTACTCCAGTTGGGTAGACTTTTTGTGTAAAACTATGAAATTGTGTTAGATAAACGGGCAGGTGAGGATCCTTTCTGGCCCTGATGCTCACTTCACAGAAATTAAGCCTCAATGGGAAGCACTTACAAATATAAACTTAGCAAGTGCCCCAGTTTAAGCTCCACTTCTGTAAAGGACATATTATCCTAACGTCCTGCTCTTGGCGAAGGCAAAGCAGGTGTGTTTTCTCAACAATTCAACATTGATAAACTATCTGAAATCCTTGGTGAAAATAAATGCATTGTTGATCTATCAAAGCGCAATCTGTAGTGACTGTGACAAGTGGGTTCTTTATTGGCCTTTCCTGGTGACAGCAGAGTCCATGGTTCTCCATTTAAATGACTACAAGTATGCAAAAGTTTAAAATCACATGGCGGCATCACACAAACCCATACAACCATTCACACACCCACTCGCACACCCATATAACTACTCACACACCCACTCACAAGCTCATACAGCAGTCAAACACCTAGTCTCAGACCCATACAGGCACTGACACCCACTCACCAACTCACAAATCCACTCACTAGCACACCCTCAAAACTACTCACACACCCATAGAGCAGCCACGCACCCACTCACAGACCCATACAGCCAATCACACACCCACAAAACCACTCACACACCCACAAAACCACTCACAGACCCATATAGTCACTCACATACCCACTCACCGTCCTATACAGCTACACACACACCCACTCTCAAAGGTTACAGGTTTCAGTTAGGAATTTAACAAAAAACCTTCACTAAAAAACGAATGTTACAGGGACGTTATAATTAGGAACTAGAATTTAAAACAACATAGAAATTTACTGAAAAAAACCCACAGGTTACAGGAACGTGATAATTAGGCTCAGATTCCACTTATAAAAAGCCAGAGAAATTCAGTGGTTATAGTTACCTGAGTTAACTATACCTTGCGACCCTCATTGCACTGCTTATGAGCTCATATATTACATCACTCATGACATGGTTAGTGACATCAATTATGTCATTTGAGATGCCATTAGTGATGTCATTACTGAGAGAAACATCCTTTACAACGCAACTTTTACCACGCAGTGCCTTTACGACGCAACTATTACAAGGCATGTCATTACAACGCATTGCGCTGGGGGGCGCTCTAGGATAGGAAATAGATTTAATTGACTATCCAACACCTTCCAAACTATCCACGGGGACTGGAGTTGGAATAGTAAATTAAACTATTCACTATCCAGCACCCCTAGCGCTATGCGTTGTAACAGCATGCGTTGTAAAAACTGCGTTGTAAAGGCATGTGTGGTAAAAGCATGCGTTGTAATGTTGTACATCCCATTACTGATGATATCACTGATGGCATCAACCAGTCCACCTCAGGCAAGCACCGCCACTGACCCAATTCAGGAAAGATATCAAGACCTATCTCTTCGATTGAACGCTTCACCCAGACGGTTCAGCAGCCCCCCTCCCCCTCATCGCCTTGAGAACATAATTGATGAGTTGCCGCGCTATATAAATGTCAGATTGATTGATCCAGAGACTGTGAGTTTTCTAAATGATTGAGTGGAAACAAAATGTATTCCAGAATACATTTTGTTTTGGAAATACCACTTAGAATTGCGGGCTCTTTCTTGCAGCATTTCGAGAACGTGTTTGAGATTTAAAGGGGGCCTGCGCCCCCTGCCCTTGAATCGACCCCACGGAGTGGATGAAGTTGCATGATTTGCATGATTTTTTTTTTTTTTAATGTATTTATGAGTTTGTATAGCGCTAGAATCACTCCGCCAGGAGTATCTCTGCGCTTTATGCCCTGTAAATTAGCAACTACACAATGGAAGATGATTACATTTCATTTTTAAACAGAATAGTTTTTAACTGTTTCCGGAAGGTTAAGTGCTCTTTACATAACCTTAGGGCCAGCGGAAGCTTGTTCCACATCTTGGGGCCCATGGTTGACAGGGCTCTGCCTCCATGTCTAACTTTTTTAATATGCGGAACCACAAGAAGAAAATTATTGCTTGATCTAAGAGATCGTGAAGGAACATATGGTCTAAATTTCCTTTCCAGGTAAGTGGGTCCTAGTCCATTCAAGCATTTGTGGATTAAGCAGCATATTTTGAATTTTGCCCTTTGTCTGACAGTGAGCCAGTGTAATTGTTCAAAGAGGGGTTTGGATGCAGTTCTCGGGGGGGCATTCAGAACAAGGCGAGCCGCCGTGTTCTGGACAACCTGCAGTTTATCCAGTAACCCTTCGTTGACAGAAAGTAACAACCCATTACAATAGTCAATCCGGCTCAGGATAAGAGCCTGAACCAGAGTCTTTCTTGTTGAGTTGGGTAAGAGTGGAAAGATTTTCCGGAGTAAACCAATAGTGTGGTAGCATATCCCTGCAATGTAGCTAACATGTTGTTTTAGGGACAGGTCGTGATCAAGTCGAATACCAAGATTCTTCACGACCTGTTTGGGTTCAGGGACTGCTCCCAACTCAGGTGGCCACCAGTCAGGGGTCCAAAGTATCTTGGCTTCCCCAAATAGCATGATCTCCGTCTTGCTGACGTTACATTGGAGATAGTTGTTGGACATCCAATTAGCCACTTCCTCCATACCAGATGAAAAAGAGTTCCTAACCTCAGCGGAAAGAGTTTTAAAAGGAAACAGGAGCTGTGTGTCATCTGCGTAAGATACGGGAACAAACCCGTATCTACGCAGCACTCCTGCCAGGGGTGCCACATAGACATTAAAGAGCGTCGGGCTCAAACATGAGCCTTGTGGCACCCCCTTAGAAATCTCTGTTTCCGCCGAGCGAAATGCACCCATGGTGACTGTCTGGGTGCAATCTGTTAGGAAACTCCTTATCCAGTCAAGGGCTTTGTTCTTCAGGCCAGCGTTCGACAACCGTTGAGTCAAGATGGAATGTGACACGGTGTCGAACGCTGCCGATAGATCTAATAGAACAAGTATGACAGAGAAACCCTTGTCCTGGTAGGTATGGAGGTCATCGGTAACAGACAGCAAGGTGGATTCAGTACTATATCTGGGGCGGAATCCTGATTGGGATTCATCAAGGGCTTGCACTTGTTCAATGTGGATGGACAAGTGCTTGTTAACATGTTTTTCTATAACTTTCCCCAAGAAGGGTAGCAGAGAGATGGGTCTTAAATTACTCAAGTCAGACCAAGGTATGGTGGTATTTTTCCTAGTAGGTCTGACGAGTGCTCGCTTCCATTCCTTGGGGACAGTACCCGAAATGAGTGATAGGTTTACTAGTTCTGTAACCAGTGGACTTAAATATTCTTCCAAAATAGGCATTAACTTAGCAGGAATAGAATCCTCTGGACTTCCACTTTTAATCTGTTTTAAAAGGGTAGAGGTTTCTAGACATGAGATAAGGGGAAAACTGTCCAGGGATTGTGTGTCCACGATGGAATTCATGGGATCAGAGGGGAATGTCTCCTTGATGGGTATGGACTGATTTGTACATAAAATCTTATCATAGATTCTATCAATTTTGCTAGTAAAGAAACAGGAAACTTCGTCACACAATTTTTGCGATGATATGTCAGGGGCTTCACATGCTGACGGTTTCGCCAGTGTCTGCACTATCTGAAAGAGAACTCTAGGCGAGTTCCCAGCCTCCTGTATTTGGGTAGCAATATGTGCTTTCCATGCACCCCGTATTGCTTTGTGATAAGAGGATAGGGCAGCCCAGTATCTTTCTTTATCCTCAAGGAGATGGGAAGTTCTCCATCTTTTCTCCAGTTTCCTGGCTCCTTGTTTAAGAATTCGTAGGTGGTCAGAGAACCAGACTTCATGCTTTTTTGCTGACCTAGGTTTAAAAAGCTTTAGTGGGGCGATTTTATCAATAGTTATCCTTATTTCGCCTCCGAATTTCTTGAGAGCTACTTCAATATCATACGAAGGCCGAAAGACAGGAGGAATAAAATTTTCTGTAAAAGTAGACATAGTAACTTTATGCCACTGTCTACGAGTGCAAGGCAAAGTGTTGGGGTATGTTAGACTAGGTTCTCGACGAGGTGTGGTAAATTCCACGATGAAATGATCGGTCCAGCTCACCTGAGTAGCGGGTGGGCATAGTATCGCCTGAACATTGGAGAAAACTAAGTCTAAAGTGTGGCCAGCCTGATGAGTAGGGCCACTATTTTTCATCAATAAACCTAGTGTTGATAGGTCGGTTATTAGTGATTGGGGGTCACTACAATCCGTTTTCTCACAATGGACATTGAAATCTCCAACTAACGTGAACTCATCGTTATGAGCAATATATGGGGCAAGTAGTTCAACTAAATTATTAGTAAATTGTTTATATGGACCTGGTGGTCTGTAAACTAAGGCACCTTTGTAGTTCTCTTTAGAAGCTGATTGTATTTTAAAAATCAGAATTTCCATGTCAGGGGAACTAAGTTCCTCTAAAATCGTAGCTCTTATTTCCTCCTTATACACCACAGCAATGCCACCGCCAGTTTTCAAAGGGCGGTCCAGTCTCAATATTTTATAATTGTCTGGAATTGCAAGAGTAATAGCAGGAGTGCAGTGTGGCTTGAGCCATGTTTCTGTGAGAAAACACAGCTCAGGTTGATTGGAAACAATCATGTCCCAAACCTCCGCAGCATGTTTAGAGAGGGACCTGATGTTACACAACAAATTTTTCCTTCCTGGTAAGGTGGTGTCTGTGATTAGCGGTGGCGGAAGTATCATAGAATCGCGACTCAAAGTGCAATGGGTCAATTGCAGGACTAGAGTGCAATATATATATATATATATATATATATATATATATATATATATATATATATATATATATATATATATATATATATTCACTGAAAAAACCATAGGTTATAGACCATATATAGTTAGGAATTAGCATTTACAAAACCTTGAAAATTCACTGAAAAAACCATAGGTTATACACCATATATAGTTAGGAATTAGCATTTAAAAAACCTTATTTTACTCACACAAAACCAATGAAATTCCATATATAGTTAGTTGTACTAACTATATATCGCGCACCCGCAATCCACTGCTGATCATGTCACATATTACATCATTCATGACATGGTCAGTGACATCACTGATGACATCACTGATGACATCTCAAATGACATCACTGATGACATCACTGATGACATCTCAAATGACATCACTGATGACATCACTGATGACAACATCCAGTGACTGTATTTTTCTGTAAAGTTAAAATATGTCTTACATATTTAAGAATGAGTGGATGTATAAGTGTCTGGATGAAGGATTTAGTAGGTGCATGACTGACTGTATGAGTGATTGGTTAAATGTGTCTCACTGAGTGCATGGGTTAGTGACTAAACTGTCTTAATTTGTGCATCATTATGTCTGTTGATCTGTAAACTGCTGCATGTGTTGATCAGTAGCTATATGAGTAACTATATGGGTTATTGATTGGTGGCCCAAGCATTTGTATGGGAGACTGAGTGTGTGTGTGGGTGGCTGGGAGGTGTATGACTCTGTGCATAGATGTATGGGTTCAAAAGTGCATGTGGAAACAGCTGTATGGGCGGTTGACTGTGTGCATGACTGTATTGGTGAGTGAATAGATATCTCAGTGCTACATGTCAAAGTAAGTACATATGTAAAATACAGTACATGTGAGAGTTGACATATATAAATAACTGTGCATAAGAGCCAGTGAATGTGTGAGTGGCTGTATGGATCATTGTATACTTGTATCCAGGATTGTATAAGTGAGTAAATATGTTTTAGTATATGTTTGAATAAGTAAGGTGTGTATAACTGTAAAGTTGTGAAAATGGAGGTGTGATTGATTCTTTGCATGACTGACTAGGTGTGTAAGTAACTCCATGGATGAGTGACAGTCTGTGAGTGTCTGTTTACACTGAGTGTATCTAAGGTTATATTAGAGTCTGAAGAGGTTCATCGTATTATCACATGAATGATGTCATCAGTGATGTGATCAGTAATGTCAAATGAGATGTCATCAGTGATGTCATCAGTGATGTCATCAGTGATGTCATCAGTGATGTCATTTGAGATGTCATCAGTGATGTCATCAGTGATGTCATTTGAGATGTCATCAGTGATGTCATCAGTGATGTCATCCGTGATTTCACTGACCATGTCATGAATGATGTAATATGTGACATGATCAGCAGTGGATTGCGGGTGCGCGATATATAGTTAGTACAACTAACTATATATGGAATTTCATTGGTTTTGTGTGAGTAAAATAAGGTTTTTTAAATGCTAATTCCTAACTATATATGGTGTATAACCTATGGTTTTTTCAGTGAATTTTCAAGGTTTTGTAAATGCTAATTCCTAACTATATATGGTCTATAACCTATGGTTTTTTCAGTGAATTTCATTGGTTTTTTAAAAGCTAATATCTATAGCTGTAAAATGTATTCTTCTTTAAATCCAAAAATATATTTTATATGTTTATTAATAATTTTTTTAAAATATTTTTTTTGTTTCGCTCCCGGTCCGCGAACCGGGAAGCTTTCCGTTAGCTCAAATTGATGCCGCGACCCGGTCCGCGAACCGGTAAGAAATCAACATAGTGACGGTATCGCGTTGCCGCGTAATGCGTCTTATGACGTACTGCGTTAGCGCACCCGGAAGTGCCCCGGGGCGCGGACCGAGGCGCGAAACGCAGCTCCCCGGAAGCGATCCGAGGCGCGGCGCGAAAGCGCAACGTATCGCGTTGCCGCGTAATGCGTCTTGTGACGTACCGCGTTAGCGCACCCGGAAGTGTCCCGGGGCGCGGACCGAGGCGCAAAGCGCAGCGACCCGGAAGCTAACCGGGGCGCGTTCCGCAGCGCGTAACATGAGCGTGAGAGGTCATGTGACTTGTTAATAAAACTTTTCATTGGTTCATTTCACTTTTGGTTTCATAATGATGTAAGGCTAGGTCAGGTGACCTAAAAATAACACTTTTCATTGGTTGAGAAGTATTGTTTTTCCCAAATGATGAAAACCCCTCCTTCTTTCCTCACTCTGACTTTCATCATTGTGAGAGGAAGACCTTTATTACTATATCAGAAATGGCTTCAGTAGTTGCTTCAGCTGGTGCACCCCCACCACCACCTCCACCTCCTCATGGGAAGAGAGGACCACCTCCCCAGGTCATGACCAACACTGAGGAGGAAGAGGAAGAAATGGATGAAGAGGAGGGAGAAGAACCACAGTTCTTAGAAGAGGTGCCCCGGGTTTCCCATAAGAAAGCCAGTTTCATCTGGCAGTTTTATTCGATCCCTCCTGGCCAAAAAAAAGTGAATGCGAGGTATGTCACCTGCCTCATCTGTAAAGAAAAATTATCCAGAGGGACGGATAAGAAATATAGTTACACACATGACCAGGAAGCATCCACTCAATTATAGCCGGGCGGAAATACGGGATTTGCAGGAAAATCCAAGATCAACTCCTGTGGCCAGATCAAGAATATCCATTTCATTGACACCAGCAGAGGCACGGGAAACTGTGCCAAACATACAAGAAAATTTTGGCCACATGATCCACACTTGTATGCACTGTCGTGCGTTGTTAGCATGTGGCAATATGAGCATAAATGCTATCAACCTGGCGTATGAACATCATAATTGCCCTAACCGCCCCCAGTAATTTTTTTTTTGCTCCTGTTGAGCCCTTTTCAATGCCTGTTTTTTGTTGTTTCCCCCCCCCCCAAAAACCAAAAAAAATATAAAATCGTTCAAAAAATACAAAAAAAACAAAAAATGTTCAAAAAATAAAATAAAAAATATAAAACAAAAATATTAAAAAAAAGTTCTTTTCAGAACTACCTTCCCTTTCAAAAAAAATTGCTAGAATGTTTAGCACTCTGGCAAGCTCTATTTCTTTTGGTTCGCTTCCCGGTTAGCTTCCCGGTACGCGGACCGGGAGCTAACCAAAATTTTTTTTTTTTTTTAAAAAAGAGTAAGTATAAGGAAAGTAAACAGAGAGTGATGTTAAAAGAAAGACAGCTATAGGGAGTAAAGAAGAGATACTGTTTAATAGATCTATTTACCAAAGAAAAGACGGAAGAGGGTATAATTGTGAAAAACAAAATAGATAACGAAGTGAAAGAAAAAAAAAGAGAGTATAACATTAACAAAGAAGAGTTTCTTGGAGAATGTGAGTGAATGTTCAAAATAAGATTAAAACATGAGGAATAACAGAGAGAAAAAATAGAAAACAGAAAACAAAAAATAACAGAAAAAGATTAATTGAAACAGCAAAGAAATGTAAGTAACATAGAGCCATATCATCAACATAGGCAATAAAAGTTTTGCAGCTTTTATTGGCAGAAATGTGTCGCTAAAGCTGCTTTTGCGGCAGAAAACTGCCGCTAAAACCACTTTTGCACCAGTTTTCTGCCAATAAAAAGAGCAATAATTTTATTGGCTGTGTTCATAATATGCCCCTTAGTGTGCTTCAACTACACAGAGAAAGCATTATGAACAAATAGTGATACAGTGATCAGTCAAAGACACTAAGAGTAATAGAGACGGAGTGAGTGAACAAGAGTGAGGAACTATGAGAAGAGAGGGACTGAGAAAAAGAGTAGAAGGAGTAGAGTAAGTAAGTAATAGAGAAAGGAATGAGGGAAATATCAAAGGCAGGAAACTGAGGGTTAAAGAAATGAAGTAGTGGAACTAATAGAAGTTAAATGTGATAGAAATGTAACGAAAAGAGTACAAAACATTTACCTTATAATTGTCGTTAAATTACTCACTTTTTGTTTTTATACTTTCAATCTGTGAAAGAGAGAACAAACATTTGAAAAATATTAAAACATGTATTTAAAAATTACAAAAGACAATGGAAAAGATTGAAGGACAAACAGTTTTTCAACAACTTTGACACTTACAGAAGCTTATGCTTCTCCAGGCCCCCTACACAGTCCTAAAGATATACATTTTAAACTAACAGTATCTTGATGCAGATGAAGTAAGGCCTATCTTAAAACATGGTGCATCTTTTGCATTGCTGTTGTCTCAGAAAAGTGTCGCAAGACACTAAAATTTTAAATAATTGCTTCAGGATGCCAATAAGATGTCTCCTATCCAGAGGTTTGTTTGAGGTGAGGCCTACTCAGGGTTGCAGATGAAATTTCGAGTTGTTGAAGAGAATAGAGGACATAATATATGTGAAGGTCTACCAATGAAGTGAATCATGTCCACTGCACTCTTGAACAAAGTCCAAACCTCCTATGTTTCCCTGGACAGACCTAAACTTGATCTGCACAATGTGATTCGTAATGATAGGAAACACAGGTGATGTAAATGAAATACGTGCAATTTATTTTGCTCATTTCACAATCACATCACTTGTGTTTCCTTTGCTTAGGTATCTCATTGTGCAGATGTAGTCTAGCATATGAAAGAATACGCAGAAGTGCAGCACTGCATGCAACAACTTTGACACTTACAGAAGCCTCACCTTCTCCATGCCTCCTACACAGTTCTACATATACATCATAAATGCAAACAGTACAGAATTAATTATACATGTTAAATGGTTTATTTTTGCTGTTCTCAGAATGTATCAAAATTCACTAAAAACAGTGACTTGAAGGTATTCATCATATAACAGCGGGGGAAAAAAAACACAATCAAAATGATTGTGTTTAAAAAACCCATACAACATAACAAATCAGAATTCAGAACTCCTTAAAGTTAACTTACTTTCCATGACGTCAAAGGATGTCCTATGAACAGCTTACACTCTTTTGTGCTGTTATTACTTTCAGCCCGCCACTTTCTGAAAGAAAATCTCCATCGTTTTTAAAAACATGTTACATGCAATAAATGACTTCTTGCTCTCTACCACAAGTTTCCACAAGGCCAAATCTTGTCAGAGCCATTTATAACTCTTGGATTTCTTGTAAGCCAATCCCGTCATTTGGCATTTCTGCAACTTTCAGAATTAAAATGTTGAAGATCATTTTCACAATCCTGGAATAGTAATATCTTCCCCTTCTTGCTCAGTCATGTTCTACATTTTCTATGACACTGATACTGCTTACTATGAAGCAGACTTACACTAACTCTATGACTAGTACAATTATTTAATTCTCTACATCACTTTCAATCACAAAGCAATGTAAAACAGTAGACAGCATTGCAGACTTACATTCCCTCTACTCTATGTTTTGATTGGCTGCTTCAATTAGCTTATAAAAAGAAATAGTTTTTCTGAACTCATTCAAAGTGCACTTATTTCTCCATGACGTCCAGTCTTATGGTTAGAAGTTATGTCTCTGAACTACACTTATCCTCAAGGCCAAATTGTGTAGGAGCCATTAGAACTTCTTGAAATTCCACAGAGCACATCCCGAGATTATTTCCCTAAAATTTTGGTTTTAAAAACACCAGGTAAGAGTTTTTAAGGTCATACGGCAATTTTTTTTTGAAAATTAAAACAGAATCGTTGCAGAATGACCAGCCATTTCTAGACTTTAAATAAGCTGTGTAATGTCCTGATGTTATTGAAGGGCCGTCATGATATATAATTGCTGCAGTTACAAAAGTCCTTCCTGATATTGACAACTGCGAAGCTACAACATTTTTTATTAAAGTTGTCAATTTTGTTCCATCAGGCCTACATCGTTGGAACATTAAAATGACATACTGGCCATATGTTCGTATAAATAATGTGGACATCATTTCAGATTTACATTGGCTACACTCCATGTTGTGATCAGCTGCTTTTACTAGCTTATTAAAGGAGACTGATTTACTGTCTGGCAAAGTTAAATATATAAATCTTTCTGAGTCTACACTAGTAGTACTTGATACCATACAGTTCTCGCAGTCATGCTGCCATTGATAAGAAAGCCCAAACAGCTGATCTACATCTACACCTTCAGCATGCAATACATCAAGCATATACATTAAAAACTCCTGACAATCTTGCTGAATATTTTGAGAGAATTGTGTTTGGCCTGAACATCTGTCTAACAGATTTCGAATTTCAGACACACTTTCTATGTTTGTTCTATCAGTGCTACATTTCTCTAACACAGAATTTAACAAACTGCAAAATCTTTGATCAGAATTGACCACAATCTCTTCTTTTACATTTTCTAGAGAAAACAAAACATTAACCACTACATTAGCATAGCAGTTGACACCAGAACTGTTTTCAAATTGAAAACCAACAACATCTTCAACAGAATCCTTTTTGTTTCTGCTTGTAATTTTAGGTTCATCGACTTTTCGTCTTTTTGCTACAACCTCCCCAGTATTGGTCACATTTCTTCGTTTCCGGCCTACCACACGTTTCTCAAACAAAGGATACTGAGGCAAATGTGGCGCATACTCTCTTCTTAACCTATTGCATTCCTTAACACAATCTAGATCCGCACAAATGTTTGTGACATCACACTCAATCAAGTACAATCCCGATAAAGTTCTAACTCGTGACAATGCCACATATGCCATACCCTCCTTGAACACAGAACTGCCAATATTCACCAATGCACAGTCTACACTTAAACCTTGCGATTTATGGATTGTCACCGCATATGCCAAGCAAACAGGAAACTGCTTACGGCGAACATATAAGTCTTTTACAAGCAAAAATCTAGCAGAGCAACGACCAATTAGCTGTACTTCCTCAATGCCATCAAATTTAATTTTTAAAAATTCAATTCCATATCTATTTCTGTATTTTACAAAATCAACAACATTACCCATTGATCCATTTACCAGACCTCTTTCAACATGTAAATTCCTTCTTAAAATTATTCGGCAGTTCAAGCACACATTCAGAGTCTTTTCAAAACCTGCAGTTTTAGATATACTCTTCTCTAATGAATCCAATTTTGTTTTCAGATTCTCAGACAAAATAATTGTTGATCCCATATGCTCTACTCTGTCAATAGCTTCCAGTTTCACAATCTCTTGCTTTTCTAAATGCAACATTTTGTTGTTGAATTTGGCACATTCTGCAAGAGTTGGCATCAAACATATTCCAGATTTCTTATCAGTAATTTTCTGAAAAATATTCTCAGGCACAACATCTTGTTCTGGATATAAATTTGACAGTAATCGTGCATGTAAAGCTTCTTTCCCATGCTCGGTCACTTTTCCAATTCTAACATCTTGTAGAATAGTCTTGTAAACTTCATCCTTCGCCTGACTCATATTTTCATGCAGTTCAGCATAATTGAAGTTTAACCATATATTGACGTTGCCAATGCTGCCTAGGCACTTCCTGGTATCTTCATGCGTGAGCATTTTGAACACAGGTTGCCCTTTCACTGGTGTCAGCTGCAAAAGATCTCCGAAAACAATGATGTGTTTGCCACCAAATAACACATCATACTCTGTTTTGAGAACTTCTTGCATTCTCAAATGCACAAAGGCAAGCATGACATTGGAAACCATGCTTACTTCGTCAATGATAAGAAGTTTCATTTTCCTCAAGATTCTTGAAACTTCAAAACAAGCATCTCCAGATAGCTTGTGATATTGTAATCTGTTGTCATGCTCCACTGGCAGCATCAGTAAACGATGTAAAGTAATCCCTTTAATGTTATGTGCTGCCAGTCCAGTTGGAGCGGTGACAACACAAGACAGCGATGACTCTGTCCTTTCCTGCAAATAGCATGAAATTGCTTTAATGAGGAAACTTTTTCCAGTTCCCGCTTCTCCACTCACGTACAGTCGGACAGGCTTCAACGACGTACATGAGCACTCTTTCTTGTCATGACTTAATCCATGATCAATTTGCATGGTAACTTCGTCATATATTTTCCTCTGCTCAACGTTGAGTTGTCTTTCCAACTCTTCTAAGTTAACCGCATCCTCCTGAGCATGTGCCATGGCTCTTTCCACTTCATTCATGGCAGTGGCAGCTTCATTTTCGATAACAGGTCCTCCTAGTGGATCCTTACTCAATGAAGCAGAACTCTGACTGTCCTGAGAACTGTCTCTGGCAATCTCGGCTGCAATCGTTGCTTCCTGCTCAATTTCCGCATTCAACATTTCTACATATTTGGGAAAAGCAGGACATTCTATGGTCTCCTTGGCGGCATTGAAAGAGTCTTCGTAACAGAGGAAATCTCCAAGCAGTTCCTCTTCTGCACGCCAAGGCTTGAAAAGTTGCAAAAGTGCTAAATAGAAAAACTCCTTTTTTTCAGGAGATTCGCCACTCAATTTTCGATGGTTTACCAAGTGCCATTTTCTTTGCTTGACCAGACATCCCTCACTTCCTATTACAGCATACACTCCTTTCTCAGTATCTTCTTTGATGTTCCTCTTGAATATGTAATTTTGAAGAACCTCATACAGACAAACATTGTCGAGGTGACTGCTTCTATTTGGATAATATGTATCCAACATGTTGGTCTTCAAAATGTCGGTACTGTTTGGCTCCTTTTCCGCCAAATACTCAATTTCCCGCACAGGTTTCAGAACTCGATTACGCGTTGCAGCAAGACCAAGACTCGCCCAAATGATACTCCTGGACTTGGCATAGAGACTTGCTGAAGACAACCGGTCAGAGCATTCGTAAGCTCCAATTTCTCGATGCGACAACATCTTCAGACTGAAACTGTACAACTTCTTGCTGAGGCTCTTTTCATGGGAAATGTCCTCCCACATATCCTTCAATTCTGTCTTCTCTTTTTTGGTGATGTAAGACGTCACATACCGAGCCACAGCCATACAGTTATCAGCCACAAACTGTATATCCATGTTAGCATTCCACATGGACAAAATCACCGGGTTGTAGTCGTTGATGTACTTGGACTCTTCGTTCCTCTTCAAATTGTATGTGTTTTTAGGTGATTTCTTCATGACATTATGTCGCAGCGAAGACATCAAACTGTTTACTCTTCCTTTAGAAATCACCGGTCGTGGAAAGCCGAAACGACATTTAGTGTAGAACTTGTCCTTGTTTCGGAATTTACGACGGCAGTACTTTCCACATCGATGGCTTTGGAAACGCAGAACTTTTTCTCTTAGGCTTTTCTTCTCCTTTGCGTTTGGAACAGCACACGTAGAATACTGTTGGATGAAACTCATCACTGAGTCTTCTGGATCCGTTCCAAATTTAGGTGCATCCTTGATCCACAGTAACATATGTATATGAGGAGCACCTCTTGCTTGGTACTCCTTTCTCCAGAAGAAATCCAACACCTCTCCAAGAGGTGGATTCTTCTTATTCATGATGAAAGACATCAACGCTTCAAATCTATGATTGAAGTACCTACATACATTGACTGGATCCAAAGAGCACAGTTCTCCGGGTGTCTTGAATTCGATGTTATCTACGTTAGCATTTGCCTCTCGTAGAAATTCAAGTAAGTCTTCCCAGCCATAGTCGGCACAGCTCAGAGTGAAGAACCATGTGGGAGTACCTAAGTTCCTCAGCATACATTTTAAATCACCATGACGACGGTACCAGTACTCATTAGTACCACGCTGACACGCCATGAGATTAATCAGGTGAGAATCCAAAATACTGTCTTGGACATTGACTTTATCCATAAAGTCACTTGCCGAGATGTTTTGCATGTGTATACCACTTTTCAAGATGTGGTTCACTGCATATGACAGTCCAGACAGATCGCTTTCAAACAGGAGATGAAACAAATAAGGAATGCATTGTCGAAACCTAGCATCTCCTGCATACAATCGCAAAGTCCGGTATTCAGAAGCAGGAATTTGATGAGGTCGCTCATCATATCTTCCTCCCTGACCTGTTGGAAAAAGCTGTGGGAAACACCGAGCTTCCAAACTTTCCTCCCAAACACTAATGGGACTCCCTTTGGCTTGTTTCATTTGAAACAACTCAATAGCATTCCCCATGACTTCCTTGGAATGCAAAGGATGAACACTATAATGTTCATATATTTCTTCACTAGTAGAGGGTTCTACTTTCTCAATTTGACCAGCACACAAATCGCTATCCTCTTCCTCACTTACTTCCTCTTCTGCAACATATACATTCTTATAGTATTTATTTTTTTTTTTCAAATACAATGTTGCCTTTTTAACTTTCCTAACATCTACTAAATCTAGCCATATTTTCTTATTCTTTGTCGGAACCCCATTAACTAATATAACCAGAGGTTCCTCTTCCACTTTTTCTACTCCAATTGTGTTAATGTTTTTCTTCAAATCTAGAGGCAAATAAACAACTCTTCCCTTTAATCCTCTCTGTAAATCTGATGGAGGCAATTTCCCTGTCTTTGGCTCCATTCTTACAATAGCCTGAAAGGGATGGATACTTTGAATCAAAATAGATTCATAAGTATTTAAATCCTTCAATTCAGAAGGAATCTCAACCAATTCCAGATTATTATGAACTGCTCCAGCAGGCATCTGGTTTTGATTTAATTTGCAACAACAATAAGTACACACACGTTGATCGAATCCCAAATCAAAACAATTTTCTACCATCAAGTATGTTGCAAAATCCTTCCATTCACTATTATTTTCCCTTTCACTTTTTGCATATAAATCCACTAACTTAGTCTGATTCTTATAATAAGTGCGTCGACAACACACACAAGTGAAATTAGGCCTCTCACTTGATTTCACCTGAAACGTCGCAATTTCCCTCTGGAAATTATCTGTACTGGAAACCTGTACACTATCTTCCACATTACCCTCTTCTTCTGGGTCAATTTCAACATTCTCCTCTTTACTTCCAAAGTAACAAAACTCAATTTCTTCACATATGTTCTTCACATCTATTTCAGAACCATGCAAAAGAGCAGCGCATAATTGTTTAAGCATAATTGCTGGACTCTTAGCATAATACAACATTCTAACTAATTTCCTCACTTTATTATGATGCACTGCTAGCATCCTGAAATGATGAAAAACACTCTGGCATACTCTCCTGGAAAGACAAGCCAGTGAATGACCATGCAAACCTGTCACTTCTTTCACTCTGCAAGGATCTAATTCTTGCAACAACCTTATTTTCTGCTTCAAACTTTTCTTATTAAATGACCGTACAAAATCACAAAGCAAATTGATGGAATCCTGTCGCACACTGCAAATACTACTACACTTCCAGGTGTACACAGGACCCTTAGCACGTCTTCCTAAAACCTCATTACCTAACACCTCTTCTGTCTCTGTTGTCACAAGTTTTTCTTTTTCAACTGGACAACCATCTTTCACTTCATAAGCACGACCACTGGTGTCAACTGCATGCACCAAATCATTATCCTGGAAATAACTCTCCTCATTAAAAAATGCCTCACAGCTTGAACTATGCATCCATTCTCCAGAAAAAACTTCACAAAAATTACTACGATTAACTATTCTCTTCCATCTACTATTTCTTTTGAAATCATAAATTGCCTTGTTTAGCTTCCTAATTCTATTGATTATCAAAATAAATAACTTACGTTTAATTTCAAATGCCTGATCAATAACTTTCTTAACTTTTTTTTTCTCTTATAAAAAAGCACTTTCTGTTGACCTTTCTTAATATTTTTTAACAAATTGCCAATTATCCTGTTGCGGAACATTCGTTTACGAATGTCCCTAAACTGTTGTTTCCTTCTACTATCATGCACAGAGTTATCTCTTGCTCTAGCAGTAACATTTTTGATTGGCCTTTCGTTTCCATTTGAATTGGTTCTCTTTTTATGGACTGAAACATTTTCTGTAGTAATATTTTTTTTACTACACATATTTCTTATGAAATATTTTGTGCTCTTACCCGGTGCTTTCTTCGTGACTTGACAAATCTTTTTGTTAGAGGACTGCTGCTTATTTTGTTTCACCTGCTGTCTTTGACATTTTGCAGCCTTTCTCTGTCTTTCTATTGTTGGCATGGTGAAATCTTGAAATGATCTGCAGTTGAATCTGTGGTAAAATATAATAAAAAATGTTATTAACCATTATTACCAAACAGTAAATCAATAACAGTGATCAAAAACTTAACACACTACTTGACATTTTAAATAGAAGATTTTTTAGTCCTTGGCAAAATTACAATACAGAAATAGCAGAAAAGAAATGACATTTATATTTATGTTACCTGTGCTATTTTATATGTGAATCTGATCTAATTTTGTGAGCATATTTTAATATTTTATTGAAGACACTACACATAACCTATTTTTGAAGGTGTCTTTATTTTTAAATTAAACGGTTTACACTTTTACTTTTTATTTATTATAAATTTTAAAAATAAATGTTTATAGTTCCATAGGCTCAAGCAGGTCAGCTTCCCACCCTATGTCATATAATTCGGACAAATCTGCATCCTCATCACGCTCTTCTTCATCCTCAGGATTTAAATCATCCAAGGGATCAACATCCACTGATGTTTCAATTACAAGTTCAATGATGAGGTCAAAATCAACTGATTGCAGATTGTCGCTCATGTTGATGTTGTCTTTATCTTTAAAGAAAGATAACAACAATGAGATGTTGCAGAGTAAGAGACAAATCTCAGAGATTATAATAGTAAAATTGTTTAACAAGAGTAATATTTTGCAGCTATTATTTAGCCATGTCCAGCGATGCTGAGCAGGTGAAGCCTATGTCTAATTTTTCAGTGAACAGGACTCATCTCTTCTTAACCTTGGATAAGCCTCACCGACTCTGTGTGTCCTGCACATACTTAAATGTAAAGGGGCAGATTTATGTTAAATGGCACATCCCCAGGCATGCACCAGTTAACGTGCACCGCTGCTCTGCCACCCATGGTGTGCCGTATTTACAATCAGATAGGAGAAAGCTGCGTCAAAACCCTGCTCCTGCTTTAAGCAGGCATAGGTCTTGACGCAACATTGTGGAGATGGGGCACCCCTGAGCCTTGCTTGAGCTGCATCGCACTTGCGATACAACTCCAGCAATGCGCCACCTTTACAACACAGATACGTCACGCATCTGTGCCATTTTTGCCCCATGCTGCCCCGCATTGTAAATGCAGCACACCATGGGTGGCGGAACAGCGGCGCAGGATGACTAGCACATCCCTGGTGATGCGCCAGTCATCATAAATCTATCCCTAAGCTTCTTATCTTGTTACAGATGAACCACCATATGTACCATCAAACTATTTTGCATTTCCTAAATAGCGAATTTTAAGGAATAAATAGCAATTCTTTACCATTCCTAATTTGCAATGAGCAAATTGCTAATTGCAAGTTACCCATTCATTTCCATGGGCTAGGAGGCTCATAGGAATGAAGGTTTAATTTGCGATTAGCAATTAGCTCATCACAAATTAGGAATTTTTCCAAGGGTGCAGGCATAAAGATTATGGTGCTACCCTTGCCAAAATCCATATTTCCCAGCATTTGCAAGGCATTTATCGCCTGATAAATACTGTCAGCTTTGACCTGCCAAAAATGTATCTGGACAAGCAGATTTTATTGCACCGGTATTTACTGTTGCTATTTTTAAATCTGCAGGACTCATAATTCTGGTAATATGAGCTACCATCAATTTTGGAATTATATGGGATAGGGCACACCTAATAACAGGCTAAGTGGCCTATTCCCCGGATTTTTTCACAGATATAACAGCTAACTTACATATGATTTATATGAAGTAAGGTTTTATATAACAGAAATATGGGTATAAACAAATAATTTTAGGGGTATGCAAAATGTAATTACATGAAATTCAAATCTGCAAATGTACCCTTGTGTCAGTTTTCGACATGAGGAAGCATGTACACAAAAGCTCTGTGAACAACAGCCGTTTTTCAACAACATACCTATCGCATTGGACAGACACTTTTTTCAGAAGCTGCAATGTCTATTAACCCGAATTGGTCGGTGGAGGTTGAAGTCCTGGGTTAAAATGAAAGGCCCTCGCCTCTGTGTGATAAAGGTAGTTTTGAAATTACTGATATGAAAAGTTGTTATCATGCTGCACAATCGCACTTTGCGACTTAATGGTTTGATTCCCATTGCAAAAAGCTGCATTGGCTGATGGAGAGGGACCAAAAAGATATAGGAACCTTGAGAACAAATGTTGCAACACCCTTGTCTGATTCCTTGCAACTGATACATAGGGTACGGCGCACTTATTGGTCACTCCGAATGATGTGAAATGCTGTGGTCTCCCTCATATATTTTTTCCAGACCTATTCTTGCTCCGTAATCCTGCGCTGCCACCAACATTAGATAGGGGGTTAAAGGCTAGACTCGAAAGAGCATGTTTGCTGCAGGTGGGCCAACCTTTTGATGACCATAAATTTGTAACAATGGATCAGTTCCGGAGGGAAAGACTACTGACTCTGGAAGACATGTCTAACTACCTTAAACGAGCACATGCTGCTTGTACAGTATGGCCCTCCTTCCCGGAAGAGCTACCAGACATTGCTCGACTCATACAAACGCCACAATACCCTCAGAACAGGGTCTGGGTCTGGACACCCCAGCTTTATGGCCTATATACAGACCCCATTGTTAAAACTTCAACCAATATACTAGACGGGAGACTCAGATAAAGAATTGAGCCAGTAGTGTGGAAACTCTGCTTTGTGCAAACTTAGAGGGTATCAATCATTCACAAACATAAACTCTCATTTTAAATTCATCAATTGTATTTATTTTTCTCCCAGATTTTTACATAAGCTTATTTAGATAATTGCTCCTGGTGTAGGTACGCTGAGGTGGACTTTTATTATCTAGCATGGAGCTGTCCTCGGGTGTCCGTGCATTGGAGGGAGATGGCACTCATTACAAGAGACTAGGGGGCCCATACATTTTTACAGATACAACAATGGTACTACATTATGTTATGTTATGTTATAACAAATTGTATAGCACACTACTACCCATATGTGTCTAGGTGCTTGCGGTCCGCATACTTTGAGAGGGACATTAGTTTTTAAAAGTGACATTAGTTTTAAAAAAGCCACGTCTTGAGGTGTTTTCTAAAAGCATTGGCCGAACGCAGTGATCTGCTAGGGGAGTACCAGCTAAAAATGTGACAAAGAAATTGTGGGCCATCTCCGTAAAGTGCCTTGTGTGCAATACAAATTGCTTTGAATTTCACGTGCTGGCTGGCTGGGAGCCAATGTAGATCTTGAATCCTAGCCCTAATGGACTGGTGTTTAGGGACATCCAGAACTAATCTAGCTGCAGCATTCTGTACCGATTGTAATCTTCTGAGTTGATTGGACTGTAAGTTAATATATAAGGCCTTACAGTAGTCCAATTTAGATAAAAAACAGGGATGTTAAAACTGTTTTTCTGGCCTTTCTAGGAATGTACGGAAGTATTTCACGCACAGTTCTAATCGTAAAAAATGCAGAAGACACCATCTTTGAAATCTGGGATTTAAAATTAAGCTTTTCAACTATTATGATCCTCAAATATTTGGCTTTAGCTACCGGTGTAGGGAGAGGGCCCAACATGATTGGCCACCAAACTGGTGACCATAGAGGAGAAAGCTTTCCAAATAGCATCACCTCAGTTTTACTCAAATTTAACATAAAGCAATGCCTACTAATCCACTTACTCAAGGAGACCATACAATCATGAAGTTTAGTGGAGTAGTTGACATCCCTGTCTATGATTGAAATAACCAATTGAGTGTCGTCGGCATATGGAACGGTTCTGGCACACTTTACATTTGCTTTAAATTTGTTTTCATGCATATTTTGTTGAGCTTAGAACTCCTGCAGTAGAGCTAGTATGTTACATTTGTGTGACCTATGGTATGCTCACACCAACTTTACCAACTAGAGTGTAGTTACCATTGGGGCACAGTGCATAAATGAAGATCGAAATGCAGGAGAGGGAGTCAGGAAAGTACAGGAGATTCATGGGTCTTACTCATACCTTTACACATACGACAATACATGGCAATATGGATATTTAACAATCCTGGTATATGATGATATTCATACCAGTTCTTTTCAAATAAACGTTATGACTTGGATGGAACCCCATACATTTGCTATGTACATAAACAGACATATTAACGCTCTACAATATCAAGCCCTGATGAAGTTAATTGGAACGAAATGCGTTGGCTGGATGTTGTTTGGATATAAGAAGAGAAAGAATAACACATTTTGTTTGGATTTTATGTACTGAATATGTATTTATACTGCACATTTCTTACTCTGCACCCTTCCATTTGTTATTATACATCTACCAGTGTAGTTTTGTCAAGTACTGCTTTTAACTGCTTGTAAACATTAAAATAAAGTTTGTGCATTTATGGGAAAATAGTCCTTGTATTGCATGGAAAATATAGGCCCACACTTTTAAATAGACTCACATTGTCGACACATTACTAGGATGTATTGGTTCACCCATCACTGGTCGTATTCCTCCAAACATACAAAAGCAATATGTAAAATTCAAGTTAAAATGACGGTGAAGAGGCTCCAAGTGTAAATAATGTAGAATAAGTTTAAAGTAGTTTATATGATCCCATCCATCCAGCGGCCAGTGTCAGGTGCAACTGACAGCAATGATCAGTAAGATCTCGACACTAGGTTCTATCACCATGGTGCACCTTCAAACATACACAAGATGGGTACAGAGAGATGTAAAAGTAAGGAGCAAGTAATTACAAGTAACCAATTACACAACATTTATTCCATAAGGGATTGGATAAAATGTTACATCTGATAATAGTCAAATCTCAAAGGTAGTCTGGTAATTCTCTTGTTTCTTGGATTGTACCTATTTTTACTTTCCTCTGCAGAACTTGATTGGGAGGCATGCGAGGAAGAATCACCCTCATTAACCTTTAACTTACTGTTCCTAATAATACCCACTCTGTTTAGGTTCCAAATGCGTGAATCTTCCGTTTTGATAGCATTCGTTAACACTTAGATTACTCTGAGGTTTTTGAAACACATTAGATGATTTCCTACCAAACGGAGCTATGATCATAACCAAATCACCCACTTTAACAGGAGTAACTTTAACTGCTTTTCTTTGATCACAGCGTACCTTACGTGCCTTTATTCTTTCACTTTCTTTGAGCCTCCAATTATTACCAGAGACTTTCACACCTCTTTTAGATTCAGTGTCATTGATCCAGAAAGGAGCAACCAACGTGTTGGCACATCTTCCTTTTAGTAATTCAAATGGGGTGCGACTAGTAATGGCATGAGGAGACGCCATGTAAATTTCTACTTTTCTGATAACTTCCTCTTTCCAATCTAAACAGTTCTGTTTGGCCAAGTCAATGGTTTCCTACAAAACACGGTTGAAGCGTTCCACCATACCATTGCTGATATAGAGTACACCTCTTATGTTTGATGGAACACTTCAATAAGAACTCCTCCATTTCATTAGAAACAAATTGGGTTCCATTAGCAGTTAATATGACTCCAGATAAACCTTCTCTACCAAAAACCTCCCTGAGAAACACTATAACATGCTTAGTATCAATACATTTTGTGATTTTAACTTCTAGACATTTGGAATGCAAATCAATCAACACAAAGACATAATTTTTACAAATATTCCCACAAATGGGCCCCAAAATGTCAAGCGCTAACTCTTCCCATGGCTTCTTAGGACGTTCCCTAATGACCATGGGCTGAACTCTGGGTTTCTGACATTTCTCACTCATACAACAAGGTATGCAATCCCTTACAAGTCGTTCAACCTGCAAATCCATACCCGGCCACCAGTATGTACGTCTGAGTCTCTCCTTCGTTTTAGACATCCCTTGATGTCCTTCATGGACCATCTCAAGAAGTTCTTGACAAAGTGCACATAGAGGAACTAATCTAGTGCCGCTAAAGATAAGGCCTTCACTTTCAGATAATTCGTCCTTTACCAGCCAATACTTCTCACAATCACCTTTCACCTTATTGTTCCAACCATTCTTAAGTAATGAAGTTAGCTCATGAAATTCTTTGTCAACAGCACACTCTTCGCGCCATTTACTTTCCTTCTTTCCACTACTCTCAATAGCACAAACACATTCATTCAGTTTGTCCTCTTCAGAATTGGTGGAATCATCACTTTGTACAATCAACCATAACAATGTACTAGCGGCACTGTTCTTAGCACCTGGTAAGTATTCAACTTTAAAATTGTATCCCTGAAGCGCTACTACCCACTTGGAAATTCTTCCTGAAATTGCATCAATCCCTATCTTATTGAAAACTTGACATAAATGCTTGTGATCAGTCTGTACTTCAAATTTCAAACCCCACAGAAGATTCTTCAGTTTCTTTATGGCCCAGTGAAAAGCTATGGCCTCTCTTTCAATGACAGAGTATCACAGTTCTGCACCTTTAAGACTTCGTGACAGAAACAGAATTACATTCTCTGTGTCCCTGTTGTAAAACAGCCCCCAAACCTTTCATGCTGGCATCAGTGATGAGAACAGCTCTTTTTGAGGGATCAAACCTCTTTAACTGGGAGTTTTCTTGAGCATGACCTTAATCATATTAAATTACTTTTCACTATCATCTGACTAGATGAAATCCACACCTTTACACAATAGTTTGTGCATGTTTACACACATTCCTGTAAAATTCTTCATAAACTTACTATAATATTCTGACATTCCAAGACATTTCATAAGTTCTTCTTTATTGGAAGGAGACACTAGATTTTGAATTGTGTCAACTAGTTCTGCCTTGGGTTGTACGCCTTGACCAGAAATGGTGTGCTCAAGGTAATCTATGGAGGACCTTTTGAATTTGCATTTGTCTATTCTCACTGTTAAATTGTAATCCTGAAATTTCTTTAAAACTTCTCTGAGTATGGCATCATGTTCTTCTTCATTCTTCCCAAAGACAAGCATATCATCCTGATATATTTTCACTCCCACAACACCTTTCAATACTCTTTCCAACACTCTCTGAAACACAGAAGCTGCTGACACAAGTCCAAACGGTAACCGTATGAACCTGTAAGTGCCAAAGGGCGTAATCCACGCAGTTAAGTCTTTGGACTTATCATCCAGATTTATCTGATGATACGCAGTCTTTAAGTCTACTGTAGAAAAAACATTGGCCCCTTGTAAGAGCATCAACATATCTGAAATTTTTGGAAGCGGATACTTGTCTACGATGACCTGCTTCTTTAATTCTCTCAAGTCGATGCATAGACAAAGGCTTCCTTTAAATTTGCAAGCGGCTACCACTGGTGCCAACCACCTAGTGCCGTCTACCTCCTCGATTATGCCATAATTTTTTAGTTTCTCTAGTTCCCCTTTCATTTCATCCGTCTCAGATAATGGCACACCACGCACTTTACCAGCTATGGATATGGCTCCAGGAATTAACCTTATATTATGAACATAACCACGTACGCAGCCTAACTCAACCTTAAATACATTGGGAAACTCTCTCTTGAGAACAGTGGTAAATTCACAGTCAATGTTCTGAGCCAACACATCATTGGCTTGAAAATCTTCCTTTAGGATAATGGGGGGATCACTATTCAGATCTAACATTACTCCAAGATATCTCTGGTGAAACCAGCTAAGAATCCTGTCACCTTTTTGCGAGACCTATATTTTCCCTGAAACATATCTACCTTTATGCTCTATCAAACCTGAAAAGTAACTCAATAATTTTATGGGTTCTCCCCCCTAGGCGCTAGGTTTAATATCAGCTTTGAGCAGTTTCACAGCCTTAGCAAGTTTATTCATAAAAAATTGTTTTGAAATTATGGTGATTTTCGCTCCCGAATCAAACAGAACTCTTGTAAACTCACCTTCAACACTTATGTCATCCAAATGACCCTTCTTACGATTGTCAGAGACTTGAGATACAATTTGTCCACAGTAAAATTCAGACTCATTATCACTATCACTATTGCTGCCATATGCAATAGCAATGACTTTCCCTTTGTTTTCCCTGACTTTACGTGCTGACGTATAATGTCCTATCTTTTTACAATTCGAAGATGTCGACTTAAGACCTGGGCATTTTTTATCATTCGCCAAATGATTTTCACTCCCACATCTATAACACTTAAGTTTTACATCTCTCACAGTTTTCTTCTGTGCATTCGCAAAAGTTCTTTTGTAAAAATCTTTTTCCTTTGTACACATTTTTACAGAATGGATACTGTTTTCTTTGTTTTCACGTTTAGAAATTATGTCTACACATTTCAACGAGTGCTCAATTTGTTTAGCAATAGATATGACTTCCTCAAGAGAGGGTTCATCCTTTTGCCACAAATCCCTTCTAACCTCTACATTGCACCCCAACATAAATTGTTCCCTAATTCTTTCATCAAGAAGGGCCCCAAATTTACATGAGGATGTTAACTTCCTAAGAGCGGTAACAGTTCTCAACAGACTCCCCATCATTTTGTGTCCTCCTACCAAAATGATATTGTTCGAGGATAGTACTGACCTTGGGTAAATAGTGCTCATCAAGTTTTAAAATGCAAACCTCGTAGTCATTCAAAGTTTGATCATCAACATTGGGTAAATGATCAAACACCTCTTGTCCTTCAGAGCCGAGACAATGAAGGAGAAGAGCAGTTCTCCTTTAAGCACTAAGATTAATGCCACACACTTTGGTATATCTCTTAAACACCAGGGGAGGAAAGGAAAAATAGAGGAGTTGCCACATTCTGCATGATGTTGAACACCAAAAAAAACAAAGAAAATGTACTTTAGACCAAAGATAATATGGAGCTTAGTCCGTCCTGAGAACGTATCTAAATAATATTGGAAACACTGGAAAGATAACCCTATCACAAGTACAGCAATATGACTAATATAAATAAACTAAATAGTTAAGTACACAAAGTTTAGCAAATTGGCAAATGGTACTAATGTTACCCAAAAGGTTGTTAAAAAGTTTGATAGAAAAAACTAAAATGAGAAGCAAAAATTGCTAAAAGCAAAACTTTGTTGTTGTAGTAAAGTAATAACCAAGAGTGTTAATGTTGGAAGACCACAAGATGGCACTGTCGTATTAATTCTGCCCTTGAATTAAATCCATGCGTTGGAATTCATAGTAGTTCTGTGAAAGTTAAATGTCAGCACTGCGAAGAGCGGTTACTTGCTGGAGAAGATTGAGGCTCCGCGTTGTGAAAAGCCCACAAAATGTTCGCACTGCGAAGATTCTCCGCTTGTGAAGGTGTTGAGAGGTTTCCTGCTTGTAAATATGCGGGCGAGTCACTCGAAACACTTCCCGCAATGAAAGAATTTGCTTTGTATCTATAAATAAACTCAAAATGTCTGCCACGCTACAGACGCAGCTAAAATGTGTAACGTAGCGTGATGATGTAATCGTAGAGAAGAACTTCCTAATGATGGATGCAAAGAGTCAAACGTTCACGTGTCCAGGATACCAGGTAATCAGCTGCATGAAGAGTTGTAATTTGATAAATTCAGTTTCTCTGTTCAATGAATTCGCCAATGGCAGTAATGCATTTAACATTAAAAAAAACTCCCTTTATTCTATGTAACCTTACGGAATTCCACCCAGCAGCGAAAATGACGGCGAAGAGGCTTCAAGTGGAAATAATGTAGAATACGTTCAATGTAGTATAAATGATCCCATCCATCCAGCAGCCAGTGTCAGGTGCAACTGACCGCAATGAACAGTAAGATCTCCACACCCGGTTCTTTCACAATGGTACACCTTCAAACATACATAAGATGAGTACAGAGAGATGTAGAAGTAAGGGGTAAGTAATTACAAGTAATTTCACAATATTACACAATATTAGGGCAGGTGGCAGTGGATAAAAGCAACCTTCACAACATAAATACTACTCATCCTATTATGTGCAATTTGCCCACATTATTCCCATTTTCCCCAAAAGAAGCTGTTTTGCACTGCTTGAGTAGGAGCAACGGTAACAATATGTAATTCCAAACCTCCTTCAGCACATATGCAGCATTGTGACTTTCATCTACTCGTTTTAGCACAACGTAATTGTAAAGGAGCATTATGAAAGCTCTGCATAGGTGTCTACATGCTGCAAACCAGTATATAGATGTGGCCTCTGTGGATATCTCAGTACTAGAATACCATTTAATACTTCAGTTAAAGATATACCCTTTTCGGGGATTCTGTAAATGGCTCACTTATGGGACCACAGATCGTAGTGCAGTCATGAAGAGGTACACTGCCAGAGCCATAACACGAAAAAGACCATGCTAAGTATACAGGACTCACTATATTAACATTGTTTATGAGCCAGATATGCACTAAAGGGCAATTAGTTTCATAGCCGTACATTGTAATAAACTATTAGTCTTGCCCAGTATTGGAAGTAGAATGAAGCACTTCCCTGTGTCCTGAGTGCCGCTATTCTGAACAAATGTTGGTCATTGTAATTTGAGTCTTTCTATGGCAGATCAGACCTTTCATACTTCTGAGGCATGGAGGGAGGAGCATTTGGGTGTGTAATGGCAGGACCTGTTACATAATTTGTTCAGTTTGTGATATTTCCTCATGAATAGCGAATATTATTAGAAACATTGTTTGTTTTGTAGAAAGCAAAATCAGTTTGTGATAGGTACCGTGAAAAAAAACATTGATGCATCAAAATATACTTTGTGACAACACCTACTCCTAACTGGTCGAGAAGTCCTGGAACGACCTCCGACTTTACCTACAGACCTCATCCTTTCTGCTGGAATTCAGAAAAGGACTCGAGATGTTGGTGTTTGACTGAGCCCCTGCAGCAGTACTCTCATCGCCTGATTACCCTTAGTGGTGATTTGCTGGTCTTTACAAATCCGGATTGATTGACCAAAGTGAAGCATATGGCCAGTGCCACATTTTTAGGCCGAGCCTGCAAGCATGACCTGTTATATCTAACATTGTTTTAAACTCTCTAATAAGGGGCTCTCAGCCCGCCCATTACTTGCCATTCTATGGTATCATTATAATTCTTCTTTGCTGCCTTCCAGTTTTGTAGCGATGTGATACTGTCACTTCCTGGTCTTTCTGTGGAGCATGGAACAAGTGCAGATTGATTAGTGTCCTTCTACTGTGATTGAGGCACTATTCTGTTTTTGCATTTTCAAGGAAGGTATTGGGGCACTTTACATGAGCACCCCGTACATTACACACGTTCACATTTTTTTTTAATTCAGGGGAAATTAAGTGATTTGCCCGAAATCAAGGATGTTGAGCTGATGTGAGACTCAAAACAGGTTCCACATTTCCAAAGTCAGCATCTCTGCCCGTAGTGCCACATCCTTTTCCCTTCTCCCGCTAATTCCACCTTTCTGGTTGGGCATTACATTTGTTTAGCTATGTTGCCAGAAAGATAAAAACAAAACACTATAACACGAACAGCGCTGACCACGCCATAGTTCTTTTATTTTGTTTACTTTCAGCCAAGTTTCACAGTGACTGTGCAAGCTGGCTAAGAAAACCTTGACAAAGCCAATAGACCTCACATAGGCAAGACCTGCTGGCTTTGCCAATGCTTGTTCCTAATGCTTGTATGGTGACAAACACACCATCCAGAGTGAACAATACGCAACCAGTCAGGGGTGAGTCCGTAGATAGGAACTACTGGAAAGATAAGTGGATCCTCTCACAGTGCAATGGAGATGCGAGGAGTAGCAATGAAATCTAAGATCAACCCTAACAGCTTTTATTCAACTTCAGCTAAAATGGATTACAAGTAAGCTTGGGCAATGTAGAAGTAATAGGAGTAATTTTGCATTAGTCTTGTGATGGGAAATTTAACAAAATTACGCTATTATGCTGGTTTACATAATTTTGGGCAAAAATGCCAACCCAACAGCACAGGAAAAGAGCATGAGCAGCTGCTGCTGTTCCTGTTCTGTTGCATTTAGCCCTATATTCTTATCGGAAATGCATCCCCAGGTGTACTTTGGATGCCACAGTGCATTTTTTTGCTAAGAAAATAGAACTAAATCGCGTAATTTCACATAATCTTGCATGATTTTGCTGTAATTTTCCATAATTACGCTACAGCAAATCATTTAAATTATGCCCACCCCTTAATTAAAAGTGAAACATAGGTGTGGTTGATGTTCCAAGGTTACAGTGGTCCTTTATTGATTTATCGTTTTACTACTGTGGTAACTTTTTCAGGAGTCCCAGGGAAGACAGAGGTCATAGGGCTCCGATTGTGACAATCAGACCCTTTTATCATTGTTGTTCTGGGACTTAACCTTAAATTTAACCCACAAGGGAGCACCAAGTGCACCTGTTTAGCACTTGACCCTTAGAATTCGAGAAGTCCATAGCTTACTCTGGGAAGCAATGCTGGGTTAGTGACTCGGAACTCAATAGGCCATCCAACATCCATCAATAAATTAAAGACCAGTCAGTGGTATTTCTTTAAAAGTAAGAGTACTTTACTTAGGTACACACCACAATACTATGTATAATATCAGTGAACAGCCATAGTTTGTTATATTTTATAATTTGTACATACAATTCATGCAATTGGTTAATGCCTTTGAGTCACTTTTACCAAATGCCCCTATTATGAAATACGTCCACCACTATAGTGCCAAGCTGGACTCCAAGCAGAATTAGTGAATATCGTATGAAGGGCAAACTCACAGCGACTTGAAATATGTGGCTGTAAAGGACAAGTTATATGCCATCAGGGTTGGATAAATTCTGTGGCAAGGAAAGGCAAATTATGCAGAAAGAATGCTATACTATACAACTAAAGGGAAATTTAGTGGCACGTTCTGTGGCACCCACCTATTTTGAAATTTTAACACATACTTACATAGGAAGGATTACAATGCTATAGAAAAAATATTACTTTGTCAATAAAGAAAATATGACACATTCAGTCGTTTTTCTCAAATAACATTTGATAGCGTATTATTGAGGAGTGAAACTGCAAAAAAGTTGTTACAGTTACCCAATGTAGTGTATTTTTATTCTCATCCAATGCTTAAGAATGAGTGGGTGAGTTATCCCTGCTAGATTCAAAATTGCTCCCTGTAGGTCACTGCTTATTTCAGTGGTGATCACTAAGCCATTCCGGTAAATGTCACCAACAATTATTTATTTTTACTTACATTTAACGTATAGGCACAATTTAAATAACTGCCTTTTCTAACTCTAAAACTATAATGATTTGGTCTTTTCACATTTGTGCCCCTACCCCTTTCGGGTGAAAACTTGTGTTTGCACCCTAAATGAGACTACAAGTCAGGCACAAATTGCACCTAATGTAATTGTCTGCACATGCAATTTAAATTACGAAAAGTCTTATGAAAGTTGAAGGTGCAATTTGTTTTGAATTCCAGGGAGTGCATCCCTCAAATATTCTCTGATCCCGAGCTTCAGTGAGGGCAGGAGTGCTATTTGGAATTGGGTGCAAAATGTGTACCCTCTAAAACCTGAACTTCACGTTAGCAGTAATTAGTGCGTCCCAATATGTACAATTGCACCCAACATATAATCAGCAGATATTGTGTAAAACCTGTGCAGTGTTGCACTAGTAATAAAAGTTGTACCTTTGTTATGCTATATATCCATGTCTTCGTTATAGCGTTTACTCTGTAAACGCTATAACGAAGACATGGAGTGCTTTACAAAACATCCTTCAAAACAGTATTGTGTATATTATATTACATACTTTAAAACTGAAATCGGCTTTTGAAAGAGATGAATTGTGTTCAGTGTTGTTCTAAACTTTGTGCAAAACCTGCCGTTTTGAGAGAAATAGCAGATACTTTGAAAGCGCCTGTGAAACTACTGCTTTGAGAAAAGTGGATGCATAAACAGTGCCGGGTGACTACTAGAAGTGTATAACAAAGGGGCCCAAGCAAGAGGTCACCTTCCCGTATACATCCCACTTGACAAGCGAAAGGCCGTTTTACAAAACAAAAACAAATACGTAGTTTCGTCCTCTGACTTGTTTAAAATGGAGCATGTTGATAGATTTATTTTAATGAGCAAGACATGGGCTTCCACTCCCACCACACCCACCAGACCCACCAGGTGCCTGAATAAGGCCATTAGCTCGCTGCATGGGAGACATTTCACACCTTTTCAAAAGTCGGAGTGCAACTTCCACAGGTGATAGACCTACCACACTGCTGGGGGCCGGAGTGGATTTTGTGGAGTGTTTTGTGTTTTTAGGGCTCGACCTCTGGCAATGCGCAAGCATTGCAGATGTCGAGACATATTGGGGCTTATCCAGAGCTTATCCAAAGGGGCGATTTGATGCTGTGCCCGTGAAAAAGCGCGTGCACAGCATCAAAGCCCCCAGCCTCCCTCCCACAAGCTTTCCCCAGCGTGTGCTCTGGCATTTCTCCTCCCCTAATTATTCACTGCCCACGGCCGGCCAGCACATCAAAGGCTGCTGCCCCTCCCCCCCCCCCCCGTGCGTCTCCTCACCCTTACTCTCCTCTATTCTTCCCTTCTTGCCACCTCCCCGCCCTCCCCACCACAGCAACAATTCTCATGAATGGTACTGCAGCAGAGGTAATTAATGGGCTTTATAGGTATTCGTGTTGTTTTTGTCGTGATAGGACGGCTTCATTTCAGTTGATGGCTTTTTGGAAAAGGACCGGTAAATGAAAAGCGTGCACTTACGTATTGGTTCAGGATTGCTTGCATAGCCCAATCTTCTCTTTTGTGCTGATACCCTTTTGTGAAACTGTTAATGAAGGGACCAAGACTGTGGGTCTGAAAAGCTCAAGAAGTATATATTTGCTGCTTTATAGGTTTGTTTGATTTCGCCATGTTTTTGTACTCAACACAATATTTTGCCTTCCAGCATAATAAATTATCTTATTTTTGTCCAAAATAAGATTGTGAGGTTAGAAGAAATACATTTCTTTAAATGTTTCACATCACAACTCTAGGTAATTTTTTTGTTGTGCGAGTAGTTCCCAATGGTACTTTTCCTACTGTTAGTGTATGCCTTAAATGCGTATCTGCCTGAATGCCTTTCTCATTTTAATACCGGTGTCCCTCAGTTCTCTCAGCACGTTTTGGTGTCAGTATTTATCTCAGGCTTTGCTATCAATTATTTTTTCAACATCTGTTGTGCCTATCTAAAGCAATCTCTCCGTCACTGTTTCTTTACGTGTCTAATTATCTCTTCCTCTGGCTGTACTTCATGGTGTGTTCTGATTAGTAGTTGTAAGTATCTGTTTATATATGTGTGTGTGATTCAGTCTGTCTTTTGGTCTGCCAGTTCTGTCCGTATGTTTTAAGCTCTCTCACTGTGTCTGCTGTTAAGCTGGCCTTTGGTCTTTCCTTGTATGTTTATTATTGCTTCAGTGGATAAGAGTATTTATTCTAAGGACTGTCTGTCTGTGATCGTCAGTCTGTCCGCTGCTGTCTAGGACTGTGTAGCTGTCCTGTGCCCACCCTGACCGGCTACCAGCCAGTCATCTCATTTGAGGGATTGTCTGCTGTGTCTTCCCCTCAGAGATCCCTCATGTCTGCTGCTCGTACAGACTGCACGTCCGCTGCCTTAAGTGGCTGCCTGTCTTTCTTCTGCCGGCGTCAAGGCCATCTGCATCGCTTTGGTCTGCACTCCAAGGCTGCCTGCCCCCCTCGGCTCTCCAGAGATGTCTCTTTGTCTGCACTCTGGTCTTCAAGTCTGGTGTCTCTCTGTGTGTACTCTTCCACTTTCCTCTGCTCTCCAGGACTGTCTCTCTGCCTGCCCTCTGCTCGTTATGCCTGTGTCTCTGTCTGATCTCAGTGCCCGTCTGTCTGAGCGCACTATGCTCACCAGGGCTGCCTCTCTCTGTCTGTCCTCTTCCTCTCCGTGACTGTCGGTTTGAGTGCCCTGTGCTCTCCAGGGCTGCCTCTCTGCCTGTCTGTCCTCTTCCTCTCCTCTCAGTGACTGTTTGAGTGCCCTGTTCTCTCCAGGGCTGCCTCTCTGCTTGTCTGTCCTCTTCCTCTCCTCTCAGTGACTGTTTGAGTGCCCTGTGCTCTCCAGGGCTGTCTCTCTTTCTGACTTCTGCTCTTCATCTCTGACTTTCTCTGCCTGTCCTCTCCCTCATTGACCGTCTGTCTGAGTGCCTTCTACTCTCCAGTACTGTCTCTCTATCTTCGCTCTGCTCCTCGTGTCTACATGTCTCTTTGTTTGTCCCCTTCCTCTCCTCTCATAACAGTCTGTCTGACTGCCTTCTGCTCTCCAGGGCTGTCTCTCTGTTTGCCCTCTGCTCTTCATGTATGGCTGTCTCTTTGTCTGTCTCCTTTCTCTCCACTCAGTGACCACCTGTCCCAGTGCCCTCTGCTCTCCAATATCTCTGTCTGTCCTCTGATGTTCATATCTGGCTGTCTCTTTCCCTGCTCTGTCCTCTCAGTGGCCGTCTGTCTGAGTGTCCTCTGCTTTCAAGGGCATTCTCTCTGTCTGCCATCTGCTCCTCATATCTGTCTGTCTCTCTGCCTGTCCTCTTCCTCAGTGACTGTCTGTCTGAATACCCTCTCCTCTCGGACTGTCTCTGTTTGCCTTCTGCTCTTCATGTCTGGCTGTCACTTTGTTCTCTTTCTCTTCTCTCAGTGACTGTCTATCTGAGTGCCCCCTCCTCTCCAGGACTGTCTCTCTGTTTGCTCTCTGCTTTTTGTGCCTGGCTGTCTCATTGTCTGTCCTATTTCTCTTCTCTCAGCGGGCGTCTGCCTGCCTGTCTTCTTCTCTCTATCCTCGCCGTCGCTTCTCTGTCTCTCGACAGCTTGACAGGGCCTACTCATTGACACTGTCCCATCATTCACCGTTCCCCAACCACCCAGCTCCACCGATGCACCCACCACACAGCTCCACTGATGCACCCACCACCCAGCTCCACCGATGCACCCACCACACAGCTCCACCGACACAGCTCCACCGATGCACCCACCACCCAGCTCCACTGATGCAACCACCACACAGCTCCACCGACACAGCTCCACCGATGCACCCACCACACAGCTCCACCGAGGCACCCACCATACAGCTCCACCGATGCACCCACCACACAGCTCCACCGATGCACCCACCACACAGCTCCACCAAGGCACCCACCACACAGCTCCACAGATGCACCCACTACAAAGCTCCACAGATGCACCCATCACACAGCTCCACAGATGCACCCACCACCCTGCTCCATCGATGCACCCACCACACAGCTCCACAGATGCACCCACCACACAGCTCCACCGATGCACCCACCACCCAGCTCCATCGATGCACCCACCACACAGCTCCACTGATGTACCCACCACCCAGCTCCACCGATGCACCCACCACACAGCTCCACCGACACAGCTCCACCGATGCACCCAGCTCCACTGATGCAACCACCACACAGCTCCACCGACACAGCTCCACCAATGCACCCACCACAGAGTTCCACAGATGCCCCCACCACACAGCTCCACCGAGGCACCCACCACACAGCTCCACCGAGGCACCTACCACACAGCTCCACCGATGCACCCACCACACAGCTACACCTATGCACCCACCATACAGCTCCACCGAGGCACCCACCACACAGCTCAACAGATGCACCCACCACACAGCTCCACCTACAACGCTCCGCCGATGCACCCACCATACAGCTCCACCGATGCACCCACCACTCAGCTCCACAGATGCCCCCACCACACAGCTCTACCGATGCACCCACCACACAGCTCCACCGAGGCACCTACCACACAGCTCCACCGAGGCACCTACCACACAGCTCCACCGATGCACCCACCACACAGCTCCACCTATGTACCCACCACACAGCTCCACCGAGGCACCCACCACACAGCTCAACAGATGCACCCACCACACAGCTCCACCTAAATAGCTCCACCGATGCACCCACCACCCAGCTCCACCGATGCACCCAGCACACAGCTCCACCGACAAAGCTCCACCGATGCACCCACCACACAGCTCCACCGATGCTCCAACTAAGCTCCACAAATGCACCCACCACACAGCTCCAGCGATGCACCCACCACAAACCTCCACCGAGGCACCCACCTCACAGCTCCACCGATGCACCCACCACACAGCTCCACCAATGCGCCCACCACACAGCTCCACCGATGCACCCGCCACACAGCTCCACCTACACAGCTCCACCGATGCACCCACCACACAGCTCCACCGATGCACCCACCACACAGCTCCACCGAGGCACCCACCACACAACTCCACCGAACGACCCACCACACAGCTCCACCGAACGACCCACCACACAGCTCCACCGATGCACCCACCACACAGCTCCACCGATGCACCCACCACACAGTTCCACCGACACAGCTCCACCGATGCACCCACCACCCAGCTCCACCGATGCACCCACCACACAGCTCCACCGACACAGCTCCACCGATGCACCCACCACACAGCTCCACCGAGGCACCCACCACACAGCTCCACCGAGGCACCCACCATACAGCTCCACCAAGGCACCCACCACACCGCTCCTCCGATGCACCCACCACACATCTCCACCGAGGCACCCACCACACAGCTCCACAGATGCACCCACCACACAGCTCCACAGATGCACCCACCACACAGCTCCATGGAAACACCCACCACACAGCTCCACGATGCACCCACCACACAGCTCCACCGATGCACCCACCACACAGCTCCACAGATGCACCCACCACCCAGCTCCACCGATGCACCCACCACACAGCTCCGCCGAGGCACCCACCACACAGCTCCACCGATGCACCCACCACACAGCTCCACCGATGCACCCACCACACAGCTCCACCGATGCACCCACCACACAGCTCCACCAATGCTCCAACTAAGCTCCACCAATGCACTCACCACACAGCTCCAACAATGCACCCACTAAGCTCCACCAATGCACCCACCACACAGCTCCACCGAGGCACCCACCATACAGCTCCACCGATGCACCCACCACACAGCTCCACCGATGCACCCACCACACAGCTCCACCGAGGCACCCACCACACAGCTCCACAGATGCACCCACTACACAGCTTCACAGATGCACCCATCACACAGCTCCACAGATGCACCCACCACCCTGCTCCACCGATGCACCCACCACACAGCTCCACAGATGTACCCACCACCCAGCTCCACCGATGCACCAACCACCCAGCTCCACTGATGCACCCACCACACAGCTCCACTGATGTACCCACCACCCAGCTCCACCGATGCACCCACCACACAGCTCCACCGACACAGCTCCACTGATGCACCCAGCTCCACTGATGCAACCACCACACAGCTCCACCGACACAGCTCCACCAATGCACCCACCACAGAGTTCCACAGATGCCCCCACCACACAGCTCCACCGATGCACCCACCACACAGCTCCACCGAGGCACCCACCACACAGCTCCACCGAGGCACCCACCACACAGCTCCACCGAGGCACCTACCACACAGCTCCACCGATGCACCCACCATACAGCTCCACCTATGCACCCACCATACAGCTCCACCGAGGCACCCACCACACAGCTCAACAGATGCACCCACCACACAGCTCCACCTACAATGCTCCGCCGATGCACCCACCATACAGCTCCACCGATGCACCCACCACTCAGCTCCACAGATGCCCCCACCACACAGCTCCACCGATGCACCCACCACACAGCTCCACCAAGGCACCTACCACACAGCTCCACCGAGGCACCTACCACACAGCTCCACCGAGGCACCTACCACACAGCTCCACCGATGCACCCACCACAGAGCTCCACCTATGCACCCACCACACAGCTCCACCGATGCACCCACCACACAGCTCAACAGATGCACCCACCACACAGCTCCACCTACACAGCTCCACCGATGCACCCACCACCCAGCTCCACCGATGCACCCAGCACACAGCTCCACCGACACAGCTCCACCGATGCACCCACCACACAGCTCCACCGATGCTCCAACTAAGCTCCACAAATGCACCCACCACACAGCTCCACCGATGCACCCACCACAGACCTCCACCGATGCACCCACCACACAGCTCCACCGATGCACCCACCACACAGCTCCACCAGTGCGCCCACCACACAGCTCCACCGATGCACCCACCACACAGCTCCACCTACTAGCTCCACCGATGCACCCACCACACAGCTCCACCGATGCACCCACCACACAGCTCCACCGAGGCACCCACCACACAACTCCACCGAACGACCCACCACACAGCTCCACCGATGCACCCACCACACAGCTCCACCGATGCACCCACCACACAGCTCCACCGACACAGCTCCACCGATGCACCCACCACCCAGCTCCACCGATGCACCCACCACACAGCTCCACCGACACAGCTCCACCGATGCACCCACCACACAGCTCCACCAAGGCACCCACCACACAGCTCCACCGAGGCACCCACCATACAGCTCCACCAAGGCACCCACCACACAGCTCCACCGATGCACCCACCACACATCTCCACCGAGGCACCCACCAACAGCTCCACAGATGCGCCCACCACACAGCTCCACAGATGCACCCACCACACAGCTCCATCGAAACACCCACCACACAGCTCCACCGATGCACCCACCACACAGCTCTACCGATGCACCCACCACACAGCTCCGCCGATGCACCCACCACACAGCTCCGCCGAGGCACCCACCACACAGCTCCACCGATGCACCCACCACACAGCTCCACCAATGCTCCAACTAAGCTCCACCAATGCACCCACCACACAGCTCCAACAATGCACCCACTAAGCTCCACCGATGCACCCACCACACAGCTCCACCGAGGCACCCACCACACAGCTCCACCGATGCACCCACCACACAGCTCCACCGATGCACTCACCACACAGCTCCACCGATGCACCCACCACACAGCTCCACAGATGCACCCACTACACAGCTCCACAGATGCACCCATCACACAGCTCCACAGATGCACCCACCACCCTGCTCCACCCACCACACAGCTCCACAGATGCACCCACCACACAGCTCCACCGATTCACCCACCACCCAGCTCCACCGATTCACCCACCACACAGCTCCACTGATGTACCCACCACCCAGCTCCACTGATGCACCCACCACACAGCTCCACCGACACAGCTCCACCGATGCACCCAGTACCACTGATGCAACAACCACACAGCTCCACCGACACAGCTCCACCACAGAGTTCCACAGATGCCCCCACCACACAGCTCCACCGATGCACCCACCACACAGCTCCACCGAGGCACCCACCACACAGCTCCACCGAGGCACCTACCACACAGCTCCACCGATGCACCCACCACACTGCTCCACCTATGCACCCACCATACAGCTCCACCGAGGCACCCACCACACAGCTCAACAGATGCACCCACCACACAGCTCCACCTACAACGCTCCGCCGATGCACCCACCATACAGCTCCACCGATGCACCCACCACTCAGCTCCACAGATGCCCCGACCACACAGCTCCACCGATGCACCCACCACACAGCTCCACCGATGCTCCAACTAAGCTCCACAAATGCACCCACCACACAGCTCCAGCGATGCACCCACCACAAACCTCCACCGAGGCACCCACCTCACAGCTCCACCGATGCACCCACCACACAGCTCCACCTATGCGCCCACCACACAGCTCCACCGATGCACCCGCCACACAGCTCCACCTACACAGCTCCACCGATGCACCCACCACACAGCTCCACGAGGCACCCACCACACAACTCCACCGAACGACCCACCACACAGCACCACCGATGCACCCACCACACAGCTCCACCGATGCACCCACCACATAGTTCCACCAACACAGCTCCACCGATGCACCCACCACACAGCTCCACCGATGCACCCATCACACAGCTCCACAGATGCACCCACCACCCTGCTCCACCGATGCACCCACCACACAGCTCCACAGATGTACCCACCACACAGCTCCACCGATGCACCCACCACCCAGCTCCACTCATGCACCCACCACCCAGCTCCACCGATGCACCCACCACACAGCTCCACCGACACAGCTCCACCGATGCACCCACCACACAGCTCCACCGAGGCACCCACCACACAGCTCCACCGAGGCACCTACCATACAGCTCCAGCAAGGCAACCACCACACAGCTCCTCCGATGCACCCACCACACATCTCCACTGAGGCACCCACCACACAGCTCCACAGATGCACCCACCACACAGCTCCACAGATGCACCCACCACACAGCTCCATCGAAACACCCACCACACAGTTCCACCGATGCACCCTACACACAGCTCCACCGATGCACCCACCACACAGCTCCACAGATGCACCCACCACCCAGCTCCACCGATGCACCCACCACACAGCTCCGCCGAGGCACCCACCACACAGCTCCACCGATGCACCCACCACACAGCTCCACCAATGTTCAAACTAAGCTCCACCAATGCACTCACCACACAGCTCCAACAATGCACCCACCACACAGCTCCACCGAGGCACCCACCATACAGCTCCACCGATGCACCCACCACACAGCTCCACCGATGCACCCACCACACAGCTCCACCGAGGCACCCACTACACAGCTCCACAGATGCACCCATCACACAGCTCCACAGATGCACCCACCACCCTGCTCCACCGATGCACCCACCACACAGCTCCACAGATGTACCCACCACACAGCTCCACCGATGCACCCACCACCCAGCTCCACTCATGCACCCACCACACAGCTCCACTGATGTACCCACCACCCAGCTCCACCGATGCACCCACCACACAGCTCCACCGACACAGCTCCACTGATGCACACAGCTCCACTGATGCAACCACCACACAGCTCCACCGACACAGCTCCACCAATGCACCCACCACAGAGTTCCACCGATGCCCCCACCACACAGCTCCACCGATGCCCCCACCACACAGCTCCACCGAGGCACCCACCACACAGCTCCACCGAGGCACCCACCACACAGCTCCACCGATGCACCCACCACACAGCTCCACCTATGCACCCACCATACAGCTCCACCGAGGCACCCACCACACAGCTCAACAGATGCACCCACCACACAGCTCCACCTACAACGCTCCGCCGATGCACCCACCATACAGCTCCACCGATGCACCCACCACTCAGCTCCACAGATGCCCCCACCACACAGCTCCACCGATGCACCCACCACACAGCTCCACCAAGGCACCTACCACACAGCTCCACCGAGGCACCTACCACACAGCTCCACCGATGCACCCACCACACAGCTCCACCTATGCACCCACCACACAGCTCCACCGAGGCACCCACCACACAGCTCAATAGATGCACCCACCACACAGCTCCACCTACACAGCTCCACCGATGCACCCACCACCCAGCTCCACCGATGCACCCAGCACACAGCTCCACCGACACAGCTCCACCGATGCACCCACCACACAGCTCCACCGATGCTCCAACTAAGCTCCACAAATGCACCCACCACACAGCTCCACCGATGCACCCACCACAGACCTCCACCGAGGCACCCACCACACAGCTCCACCGATGCACCCACCACACAGCTCCACCAGTGCGCCCACCACACAGCTCCACCTACACAGCTCCACCGATGCACCCACCACACAGCTCCACCGATGCACCCGCCACACAGCTCCACCGAGGCACCCACCACACAACTCCACCGAACGACCCACCACACAGCTCCACCGATGCACCCACCACACAGCTCCACCGATGCACCCACCACACAGGTCCACCGACACAGCTCCACCGATGCACCCACCACACAGCTCCACTGACACAGCTCCACCGATGCACCCACCACCCAGCTCCACCGATGCACCCACCACACAGCTCCACCGACACAGCTCCACCGATGCACCCACCACACAGCTCCACCGAGGCACCCACCACACAGCTCCACCGAGGCACCCACCATACAGCTCCACCAAGGCACCCACCACACAGCTCCACCGATGCACCCACCACACATCTCCACCGAGGCACCCACCACACAGCTCCACAGATGCACCTACCACACAGCTCCACAGATGCACCCACCACATAGCTCCATCAAAACACCCACCACACAGCTCCACCGATGCACCCACCACACAGCTCTACCGATGCACCCACCACACAGCTCCACAGATGCACCCACCACCCAGCTCCGCCGATGCACCCACCACACAGCTCCGCCGAGGCACCCACCACACAGCTCCACCGATGCACCCACCACACAGCTCCACCAATGCTCCAACTAAGCTCCACCAATGCACCCACCACACAGCTCCAACAATGCACCCACTAAGCTCCACCGATGCACCCACCACACAGCTCCACCGAGGCACCCACCACACAGCTCCACCGATGCACCCACCACACAGCTCCACCGAGGCACCCACCACACAGCTCCACAGATGCACCCACTACACAGCTCCACAGATGCACCCATCACACAGCTCCACAGATGCACCCACCACCCTGCTCCACCCACCACACAGCTCCACAGATGCACCCACCACACAGCTCCACCGATTCACCCACCACCCAGCTCCACCGATGCACCCACCACACAGCTCCACTGATGTACCCACCACCCAGCTCCACCGATGCACCCACCACACAGCTCCACCGACACAGCTCCACTGATTCACCCAGCTCCATTGATGCAACCACCACACAGCTCCACCGACACAGCTCCACCACAGAGTTCCACAGATGCACCCACCACACAGCTCCACCTACAATGCTCCGCCGATGCACCCACCATACAGCTCCACCGATGCACCCACCACTCAGCTCCACAGATGCACCCACCACACAGCTCCACCGATGCACTTACCACACAGCTCCACCGAGGCACCAACCACACAGCTCCACCGAGGCACCTACCCCACAGCTCCACCTATGCACCCACCACACAGCTCCACCGAGGCACCCACCACACAGCTCAACAGATGCACCCACCACACAGCTCCACCTACACAGCTCCACCGATGCACCCACCACCCTGCTCCACCGATGCACCCAGCACACAGCTCCACCGACACAGCTCCACCGATGCACCCACCACACAGCTCCACCGATGCTCCAACTAAGCTCCACAAATGCACCCACCACACAGCTCCACCGATGCTCCAACTAAGCTCCACAAATGCACCCACCACACAGCTCCACCGATGCACCCACCACAGACCTCCACCGAGACACCCAACACACAGCTCCACCGATGCACCCACCACACAGCTCCACCAGTGCGCCCACCACACAGCTCCACCGATGCACCCACCACACAGCTCCACCTACACAGCTCCACCAATGCACCCACCACACAGCTCCACCGACACAGCTCCACCGATGCACCCACCACACAGCTCCACCAATGCTCCAACTAAGCTCCACCAATGCACCCACCACACAGCTCCAACAATGCACCCACTAAGCTCCACCGATGCACACACCACTCAGCGCAACCACAGCATCACTCAGCACCACCACAGCATCACTCAGCACCACCACAGCATCACTCAGCGCTACAACAGCATCACTCAGCGCAACCACAGCATCACTCAGCGCAACCACAGCATCACTGGTTCAAATATGTTCTTTCAATGTTTCAAGCTGTTTTCAAACTTTCATGCTTTATTACAAATCACAAAAAGATGTTAATATTTCACTTCTGTTCTTGGATTTTCGTCACAATAAAAAACACTGAACATAATCTTCACAAAAGTTATTTACAAAAGTTTAAGCTATTGCCATTACAAATTAAATAAATTATTTAAGTATTAATTATTTTAAAAAATTAAAAGCCATTGTTATTTGTAATATCAATACATCTAAGTCACGTAAATACAAAACATGTTGCATTACAAATGCTATAGGTGTTTGCGAAAGTTATACATATTGGCATTGTAAATGACAAAGTTAAAAAATTAGCTATTTTAAAAAATAACATAAATAAAAAAAAATTCATTTATAAGACCAATAGCTCAAACTTTCCTAATGCGAGCCCTATTGCATTTCCAATGCTTGTTTAATCTTTTGATCTTCTGCACTCAGGAAACAGAAACATAGGTTCCTGCTAATGCTGTATTGACAAATAGACTGAAACCTAGATAAACATTTTTACAGTGGTGTTAACAATATTACTTTTATGTTAGTTACATTTATCAAATACAAGTATGATTGGGCCAGACTGAGTTTCACTTAACAGCACTGCTTTAAAAAAAAACATGAAGAATTCTGTCTCCGCTCCCATTTTAAGAGTAAGAGTAATTTAAATCACTTCTTATGAAAACAGAGGTATGAATGGCCGAAGATAAAGTTCCATGTATTAGGTAAATATTATTGTCCATGAAACCGAATCCAGTACTACTGTGGATATGTACCCACACTTTTAAAACATGAATGATAAAAGTAGGTTTCAGATAACATTGCATTGTTCTATCCATTATTTCACAATAAACAATTTGCCTTAATAATACTGTTTTTCTCCATTTTGAGATTTACAAACATTTAAGTTATGTTATCACTACTATTGCACTAATACAGCATTACATTCTTATACAGCCAGCAAACCGGCTGTAGTCACACCAAGCACTTTCAGAGTTCTATTTAAGCCAGCTTCCCTCCCTTCTCCATCTCACTTTAGGAAGTCTTTTGTTATGCTAATTATTCAATCAGCCCAGGAAGAGCCAAGGGCAGGCAGGGCTGAAATGCTTTGAGAATGACCACCCCGTTTCCCAATGCAGATGAACTACGCTTATGAATCCAGCTAACCTAAAGAATAAAGAAAACCTTGGAGAAATGTGTTTTTATAAGAAAAACAGGAGGTCTGACCTTACCTACACTTATATTTCTGACAAAAGGCTTTGCTTTATTTTTTGTGCTAATATTCATATTCTTGTGATTAAAGAGTTTGCTTCCTTAATCAAAATATGGTGTGTGTGAACAAGCTCAGGTCTGAAGTTTCAAATATGACATCGATTTTTGGTATGTAACACTTTATTTTTTAATAAATCTGCTTCATTGTTTTCGATTCTGGAGGTTATAATAGAACCTAAATGTGTTTGTTAATTTAACTATGAGTATTTACAGAATAACTTAACTGAAGTGATGTAATGAAAGGATACATATTAGCAAAAATACGGGCGCCGTTTACAACCAGTGAAACCTGTATTTGCAAAATACCCTATTGTGAATAATATTTGACAAACTGACAGAAAGTCCATTCAGTTCTGACTTTTCTGAGGTGATACAAAGCTCTGCAATCCAATATGGTTTTATTACAAGTTAGTTGGGTCAAATACAATTTAGAATATAATCTACTCAGCTCAACCACTCACTTAAAAAAAAAAACACGTCTGTTGTACTTCTTTATTCCCCCGCACGGAAAAGTAGAACCACAAAGGCATACATTCAAAATAAATCAATAATTCCAAGTGTACATTCTATTGCATTTATTAAAAGGTTAAAAGTTTTAATGTAGAGTTTGTTGCTTCAAGAATGAACTTTTACATTTTAGCAGCAGCTGCTAAAATTTATGCCTTTGTGGTTCTACTTTTCCGTGCGGGGGAAGAAAGAAGTACAACAGATGTGGGTTTTTTTTTTTAAAAAGTGAGCGGTTGAGATGAGTAGATTGTTCTAACAGATAAACACAAAATAACCCAAGGAACGTCTTCATTTTCTCACTGTATTTTACCCAGTTCCTGTGGGTTCAAGGGTTACTCTCTTTCTCTTAAACTAGTAGCGGAGTGGTAGCATCCCTCATTAAAGGTTGAGATGTGGAGGACCATAAATCACACTTATGCTGAAAGACCTTCATTGGAGGGCCTGCTTTGTAAGACTGATGGGGGCCTAAACTGGAGAGTGTTGAGAGGGGCAAAATATTGCACCATGGGGACCTCATGAGAGGTGCGTGGGTGCACAAAATTTGAACTAGAATGCTTTCTGCTCTTTCTCACCCTCCCAGTCTCCCCATTCGGTGAGGACTTATCACGAACACTACCCAAAGGAGGAAAAACAAACTCCTTTTCCCTTCCTTGAGCACATTAGTGGAACATTAGAGAGTGTATTGCTTCAGATCAAGTAATAACGACTCCGGAATACTCACGGTTTTTATAGCTGTACAAGGAGTGAAGTATGCAATCACAAGAGGGATGGTTGGTTTTAGCATATACAGAGGGCCAGGGATTAAGGGTTTGACGGAAACCCAGCAAGTTGACCCATCACTTGGCACTACTTTTACCGTGGAATCAACGTTCTGTGAACACGTGACTACATTTAATGCGATATTGCAGGTCACTATAAATGTTAAATCCACGTTAGAACCCAAGATTGATAACATGGCACTGGAGGTGGGCCTGATTCAAACAGATCACAGTAAACTAACAGAAAGCATTGACACAAATGAGGCAAGGTTATGGATGATATCCTCCTCTGTGAAGGATATGCAACTAAAACTAAGGGAGATTCAGAAAGAAATCCACTTTTTGAAACTGAAAGTGGATGTTACAGAATGTCATTCACGCAGTAATATGTGCATCACAACACTGCCGAAACATGTGTAAGGCCCTAGCATTGAATTGTTCCTTTAATTGTGATTTGTTGACACAGTACTAGAAGAGAAACAATCTGTCTGTGAAGCATGCCTACATGGGTTCCGAAAAGCTGCCCCAGAACAGTGGTGGCACGTCTTCTTAATTATCAAGAATAGACACCACATAGTATAAACCTTCCGCAACAAGAGCTTGTGGCTGGTTGAAAATTGTCATGTGATCTTCTTCCAGACTATCCTACTGAGGTTTAAAAGAGGAGTAACTACTTCCAGAAAGTTAACGCCCTAATGTTTCCAGTCAAATTGAGTATCATGGAGGAGTAGTAGAAAAGCAAGGGCTACCTGTACCTCTCACTAGAAAAAAGTTCTGGGCTCACCATGTGTTTCCGAGATCCTATCAAGCATACCAGCTCGGTTCGTGATAGAGGATGTTTAAAGGGAGTCGGAGAAGCTAGGTTCTTTGTCGCCCAGACCATAGTTGGCACTTGGATCTGCAAAAATTCCATGTCTTCCCAAAAAGCATCATAGCTAGGGATTTTGGGCCAGATGGACAATGCATTTTTCGGGTCACAAACAGCCTGGTTCACAGAATTGGGCCATTTACGATGGGAAAAATGCTTTTTCAAATTTACAAAATGCAAAATGAGATTTGGTACCTTGTTACTGAATCGGTTCTTGCATTTGCGATTTGGTATTTGGAAGGGGCATGCTAAGGGTGTCCCTTTCAAATACCAAATCCGTATAGTATCACTGTTTCACAGCCAAATTCTAGTCGCAAAACAGTAGCAATTTACCACCAGTTTAAAACTGGTGCAACCCATTCACAAAGGGGAAGGGGTCCACAAGGGACCCCTTCCCCTTTGAGAATGTAAAAAATCATATTTTTTAAGAGCAGGCAGTGGTCCCAAGGAAAATGGCCTGTAATAAAAAAAAAAAAGATTGCTTTATTAAAAAACTATCACAGACATGGTGGTCTCATCTGGCCACCATCTCTGTGATGGCTGTGTTTCCAAATGGGTCTTAAACTGCGACCTACCTCATTTTTCATGAGGTAGGTCAATTTGTGACCCACAAGGAATCCCTAAATGAAACCCAATGAGTTTCATACATTAGGAATACCGAAGTCGGTATTCCTAATGTTTGTACATCTGGGCCTTCATTCTTCTCCAGTTACTAGGTCCAGCCTGGTGGTGTGGCACCATCTACAATGTGGAAAAGAATGAACTACCTTCCATTCCTGACTTACTCTGACAGTAGGAAACCCAAGTTTCACCCCAGTAATAAAGGAAGACTTGTTTGTACAATGGGAAATGGTGAGTTGTCAAAGGAAAGGACAATTTTTTGATGGGAATGAAATAAAATTTATAATGAAATAAAATGTATAATGCGCAACTAAAACCCGAAGGCATCAAGGCGCCTAACAAAAACAAATCAAAGCAAAAAAGGCAGAACACAACTACAAATATGACTTTGCGAAAAGCCGGGTTTTCAGAGCCTTTCTAAATGACTGCATGGTGGGAAGGGACTTAAGTTCCACCGGAAGAATATTCCACCACTTAGGTGCCAGAGTGGAGAAGGCTCTGCCACCCCATTTGGCTCTACGGGTGCGGGGGGCTGATAGCAGAAATTTGTTGGCAGAGCGCAAGTTCCTAGAGGGGCTATAGGGAGACAAGATGGATCCGATCCCAGTAGAACTGCCTCTGGCCAGGGCCCCGTAGGTCATGCACAAAGTTTTAAAGAGGATCCGATCTTCAATGGGGAGCCAGTGTAGCGATTTTCTGGCGGAGGTGGCCGAGGCACGTCTGGGCAGATCTAATACAAATTTGGCCGACGCGTTCTGCACCATTTGCAAGCGCTGCAGCAGACCCTTGTTTAGTCCCGCATACAGCGCATTGCAATAGTCCAGACGGGAGCCAATGAGAGCGACCACAACTTGTTTTCTCGCCTGCTGAGAAAGATAGTGTCTAATCTTCCTCAGTACATAGATTATGCCCCAGCAGGTTGAAACTGTTCTATTGACCTGTTGGCGCATGCTAAGGGTAGGATCGATCAGGACTCCTAGGTTTTTAGCTAATGTAGCAGGGACAGGACAAGCTCCCAGTGAATCCGGCCACCAGTTCGCCGACCATATCTCTTCCTTTCCTCCGAACACCATGACCTCCGTCTTCTCCCCATTTAATTTCAATGAATTGTGGATCATCCATTGAGCGACTGCCTCCATGCAAGATCTAAAATTGGAGGCAGCCGAGCTGGCCGGCTGGGAGAGAGAGACGAGGATCTGGGTGTCGGCGGCGTAGGAGACTACCTCCATCCCGAAAGATCTAATCAGTCTGGCAAGTGGGGTCACATAGATGTTAAAAAGGGTCGGACTTAATGCCGACCCCTGAGGGACCCCACAATGCACAGACAGGGATGGAGATAGAAAATCCCCCAGCTTCACCCTCTGCTCTCTCTGGTCGAGGAAAGAGGTCAGCAGACACAGGGCAGACCCCTCAACCCCAATCTCCCTCAGGCGTGATGTTAAGACCGAGGGAGAAAAGGTGTCGAAGGCAGCCGTAAGGTCTAGCAGGATCAGGAGGGTGGTCTGGCCCCCATCAGCTCGTGTGCGGATATTATCCAGCACTATGGTGAGGGCCGACTCGGTGCTATGTTCCCTCCTGAAACCATGCTGCGAGTAATCCAGCTGACCAAAACTTTCCACGAAGCCCACGAGATGCTTATTCAGATGGATTTCCAGCATCTTCGCAGGAGCAGGGAGCAGTGAAATAGGGCGGAAGTTCTTTAATACCCCAGGGTCGAGAGATGGTTTCTTGAGCAAGGGCTTTACCACTGCCCTCTTCCATTGCTGAGGAAAGATGCCATCCCTCATAGCCCTGTTCATGATCTCAACAAGAGGGGGCAGGAGAAATTCCCTGCACTGCTTGAGGATCTTAAGCGGGCAGGCATCTAAAGGGGAGCCAGACCTAATTTTATTCAGGAGGTTCTCTAATTCCTGAAAGGAGAGAGGGGAGAAGGAGGCAAGGCGCCCCAAAGAGGAGTTCTCAGCAGGAGCTGGTGCGGAAACAGAGGGGACAGAGGGCTCAGTGGTTAGAGTCCTCTGCAGCTCTAAAGCTGAATAAATATCAGCGATCTTAGTCTGAAAGAAAAGAGCTATGTTGTTACAGAGTTGCTGAGAGGTAATAACAGGGTCCGGGATCTGCAGGGATGTCAGAGAGTCAACAATCTTGAAGAGCTCTTTTGGGGAGGAAAGTGAAACAGTGAGAGCCGTGAAATATTCCTGTTTCACCCTTATTACCTCCACCTTATAGCCCCTCAATAAGATCTTATGCGCCTCCTTGTCCCTTAAATCCCAGCTGGTATGCCAGAGACGTTTCTGTCTCCTGACTCCCTGTCTAAGGAGTCTTAGGTGCTCAGAGAACCACGGAGCCGAAGGTTTTTTCTCGCTGAATAACGCGACGGTGCAGGGGCCAGTTCGTCAAATGCCATAGTAACGGCCTTTTCAAACTGTGAGACCGCCAAATGAACGTCTTCCTCTTGGGAGGTGGACATACTGGAAATCCAGGGGGCAAGGGAGCTATTAGAGATATTTTTAAAATTCCTCCGTGATTCCATTTTACTCGGGACCTTTTCGTTCCTGTCGACAATCAGACAGGTCACTTCAATCGGTACAGCAAAGTGATCCGACCACGAGAGGGGAAGGGGGTCCTTTACAACCAACCTGCCGTCATTGGAGAAGACCCCATCAAGCGTATGGCCCGCTTGACGGGTGGCACCTCTCACAAGCTGATTCAGCCCACAGGCGGACAAGGCATCCAGCAGGGAGAGAGTATCACTAGCCTCCAACTTCTCTAAGTGATAGTTCAAATCTCCCAAGACCGTGAGATGTTCACGGCCAAAATAGGGTTCAAGGGTGTGAAGCAGCTGTTGTCCAAAATCAGCTCTGGGGCCAGGGGAACAGTAAATCAGGATCCCATTAAATGGGATTTCATAAACGCCCTTTAGAGAAAAATACAGGGCCTGGAAGTTATCCTGAGGATCCGATAAAGGTAAGGTGTGACAATGAAAGCTATCTTTATAAAGGATACCCAGCCCTCCTCCTACCCGACCTATTCTATCCAGCCGAGCCAAAAAATAGCCCTCTGGAACTGCCTCAACAAGGTCTGGGCCAGAGGAATCCTTTGCCCGCGTTTCAGTGACAAATACCCACGAGGGCTTTGTATCCAGCACAAACTCCTTGAGAGCGATATTATGCTTGATTAGCGAGCGGGCATTAATGAGGAAGCCATCTCCTCTCACAGTGCTACCTCTTTTGTTAATGTAATGTCCCGATGGGTGGGATGACGGAGGGAGGCTGGAGCCCCCAAAGCCCTCAGAAGAACACCCGCAGCATAGAGGGTGAGAGAGAGCCTCCGGGGAGATTTTAAAGTGACATGGGAGCCAAGATGGTTTTAGGCTAAGCAGGTCGTAACTAGAGTACCTGACAGCCGTAGATTTTTCCTCGAGGCGACCCGACGTCCAGGCCGTCCTCAGCGCGGACGGGCGCAGACGGGCTGGACTCTGGCGTGACTCCGCCGTCACTGCGGTGCACACGCAGCGCGCACACGCTACGCGCCATCATATCAGGTTTAAATAGGGCTCTAGCCAGTCCACCTGACTGCTAGAGCGCAGAGTGAGGCGTGAGCTTCCCGGAATCCCCCCCAAGATGGCGCTCACAAGAGTAGAAAGAGCGAAGGACAATCCGCCAAAATAGCGGTGCGGGGCACAATTAAGGTGCGGCAATGCGGAGGAGAAATTAAAACCAAGGTAAAATGTAGTCCCAAACAAATACAAATAATATGACAAAACGGGAGTATTTAAAAGCCCTGAAGCGTCTTAGAGCAAAGCGCAACGCGCAGTAGTGAGGAGCCTAACAGGCCATTCCTATCTCGGTCAGCCCTTAAGTAGATGAGGCCCAGAGACTGCCTCTAGCCAGTCCACCTGACTGCTAGAGCGCAGAGTGAGGCGTGAGCTTCCCTGAATCCCCCCCAAGATGGCGCTCACAAGAGTAGAAAGCGCGAAGGACAATCCGCCAAAATAGCGGTGCGGGGCACAATTAAGGTGCGGCAATGCGGAGGAGAAATTAAAACCAAGGTAAAATGTAGTCCCAAACAAATACAAATAATATGACAAAACGGGAGCATTTAAAAGCCCTGAAGCGTCTTAGAGCAAAGCGCAACGCGCAGTAGTGAGGAGCCTAACAGGCCGTTCCTATCTCGGTCAGCCCTTAAGTAGATGAGGCCCAGAGACTGTCTCTAGCCAGTCCACCTGACTGCTAGAGCGCAGAGTGAGGCGTGAGCTTCCCTGAATCCCCCCCAAGATGGCGCTCACAAGAGTAGAAAGCGCGAAGGACAATCCGCCAAAATAGCGGTGCGGGGCACAATTAAGGTGCGGCAATGTAGTCCCAAACAAATACAAATAATATGACAAAACGGGAGTATTTAAAAGCCCTGAAGCTTCTTAGAGCAAAGCGCAACGCGCAGTAGTGAGGAGCCTAACAGGTATCCGATCAATCAAAATGCTAACGAGGAAATTTCATCTTCTGTAAATCGAACAGTGTATTTATCACAATATTAGCCACTATGTCCTGGTCACACTCTTTAAAAGATAGCACCTCACCCAGCCGCGGCCCGTGGAGGGAGTTACGGTGGGGCAGGAAGGCGGGGAGGGCCAGGGTGGAGGGTTAATGCGATGCAGTGCGTGCTACGAAATTCGTTTTATTAATTAAATTGTTTACTTTCCTGCCATTATCCATATGCCGGTTTTTAGCACCCTCCATCCTGCCCCTCCCCCTCCCCGCCTTCCTTCCCCACCGTTACTCCCTCCACGGGCCGCGGCTGTCCTCACCAAAGAATGTGACGAGATTTTCTCACACCTACACTGACTGGATTTAGTTCACCAGATCACAGACAAGAAGCGGAAGTATCTTCATTCCATCACAGAAGTGATCAGAAAGCATTAAGCCAAAAGTGACTTTTATTAAACTATTACTCTACTGCAAATATAGCCCTCCTACTTATGGTGCCTCAGATTTCTTGAGACATGCTGAAGAGAGTATTTATGAAGGAGAACTGTATCACACTTAATATGGGATTGCCCTAAACTTAGCGCTTCAGGTCGAAATAATGGTTGTGAGTGATAGCATGTTTCAAATGAGTTCTCCCACATTACCAGTATATATACTGTTTCGGCTACCCAATGCACAAACATACCCATTGTAAGCTCAGCAGATTGCACATGTATTTTCTGTGACTAGCAGCTGATAACCCCAGACTAGGGAAACGTGCAGATATCAGATATTGGGAAATGGCACATGAAACTGTGGGACCTGCTAAGTGTTGAAAAACTAACCACAGTTCATGTTACCTGACTTCAGTATTCAGGTAATTTACATGTCCCAGATTCTTTAGGGTACTCGGGACCATTCCATCAGGCTCACAATTTGGTGGGCTAGAAATTTGAGTAGTAGTTGAGGGCGGTGAGACCCACCTCAAATAATAATCACAATCCTTGTTAGGGTGAACCTAAAAAAATCCCTAAATAAACCTATGATTAACCATTTGGTAGGGCACAAAAGCAGTCAGAATGAGCTTAAAGACAATGTGTAAAGTATCTATGCAGTACTCAAAAAGTAATAAATTGAAAACACCACAAAAGAAAAGTCTATCTCTGTGGGGCGTTGACTATCACTATAATCACACACTATCTCTGTGAATACCTGACCATCACTATAATCACACATTATCTTTATAGGGAATTGAGCATTACTATAATCTCACAATATCTTTATGTGGGCTTGAACATTGCTATAATCACATACTATCTTTGTGGGAACTTGAACATCACTATAATTGCACTCTATTCTTGTGGGGACTTCAACATCGCTATATTCACACACTATTTTTGTGGCAACTTTAACAAACGTACCTTCCCAAACCATCTCTGTGGGGAATTGAATATCTATATGAGGATTTAGAGAGCATTATCTTCATGTGCCATCTTTGTGAAACTTGAACATCCCTTTAATCACAAAGAATATCTGTTGGGAACACCACAACAATCACTCTCTGGTTGGATGCTTAATTATGCCTACAATCATACACTGTCCCTGTTTCTCCTTGAACATCATTATCTTTAAGCAATGTGCGTGGAACCTAACATTAACTTTATATACTATCAGGTATCCGGTGGAGGTGTGTGAACATGATTACCACAACACATTATTTTGTGAGACTTGAGCACCCTTATAATCACACAATATGTATGTGGAAGTTTAAACATGCCAATATAAAGACAATATGCCCAAAACCTACTACAGTGTGGTATTCACAAACTGCACTTTTGTAATACCTTACACTTTTGTAGTAAGTCCCTACGTCCAATATTTTCTAAAGGAGGGTGCTGTAGTATCAGTGATTGGCCATGTGTTGTGCTGGACTTTATACAAAAGTGTAGGCTACTACAAAAGTGTAACTTACTACAAAAGTGAAGTTTGCAAATACTCAAAAGTAGTAAACGCACTCAAAAGTGTAAACTTAATCAAAAGTGTAAGTTACCTTTGTGGCTCAGGCAAATGATATATGTGGTAATTTGAACAACACTAGATTCACACACTATCTTTGTGGGGACATACATCACTTTAATCAGACACACTATCCCTGTGGGGACTTCAATATCGCTATAATTACACACTATCTTTATGGGGACTTAAACATCTCTATAATTACATACTATCTCTGTGGGGAATTGAATTGCCCAATAATCACACATTATCTCTATGGGGCCATGAATATCACTATAATCACACTATCCTTGTGAGACCTTGAGCATCACTACGATCAGACCCTATCCTTGTGGGGACTTGCACATTACTCTAATCACACTCTATCATTCAGGGGACATGAACATGATTACCTTCACACACCATCTCTGTGGGGACTGGAACATTAGTGTAATCACACAGCTTCTGTTTGGACTTGAACATCCTTATCTTCACACTGTGCGTGAAGACGTGAACATCATCTTTACATTCTATTTCAGTGAGGACTCAAACACTATTGTAGTCACACTCTATGTTCACACTGTATGTCTATGTGGAATAAAAAATCATAATAATCACTCACTAAAAATCATTATATTCACAGAAATCTGTGTGGAGCCGTGGGTGTCCGCAAAACCATTTCCGGGAGGAGGGAGGGACATCATTTTAACGTCATTTATCCTTGCCATGTGCCTGAATTTCCGGGAGTGAGTCCAGTGGCAGCTAGTGGCTTTTGAAAGTGGTGGGGCGAATCAGCAGCTGCAGGTCTCGGGGCTCATGACCAACTCATACATGCCAATAGACCCGATTAGGACGGGGGACTCCTGAATTGCCCTAAATAATGAGTTTACGGAAAGCAAACTCTCCTGCACCAAATAGTTGCAAGTGATAGTGGCTTTCTGCAACCAGCTCGTGCTGTTTCCACCGATTTTAGTGATGGCAATCACTCATGAAAAATCACTGGCATACATAATGAGGTTTTATTGGGCACTTGTGTGGGACTTGAACATTTTGGACAACAAGCTGACATTTAAGCAGAGTAGTTACAAGTCCCTTGGATAAGAGCACATAAAAGCCTGTGAAAAGTGTTGAGGCTGACCAGAGGGAAGGCTTTGTTCCCATGTGCGAGATACTGCTAATGAGTGAGACTTTTCTTGTCTGCTCGGGTGCGAGGAAGAGGCTGGTGTCCCTGAACAGTATGTCCCATGGGAGCTTCCATACACGGGTGGTGGTGAAGTATAAAAGTGGTGGGCCACATGAATTACTTTTCTATGATGGTGTTACCAGAAATAGCTGTGTGTACAAGCCGAAACATACTCAGTGCTAGCATGCGTACCAAAATATTGAGAAAAAGCGGCAAAAACAGAGGCTGATGAGTGTGTGTATTTTGGCATCGCGTCTTGGCCTAGTTTATGGTGCAGACCTATTCTATTTAAAGACTGTAGCGATTTGTGCCATAGAACATGAAACTGCTTAGAAACAAACCGTGGCAAACTGCATTACATATGATTTAAAAAAAAGGTTATATGAGGATGCGGTAATACTGTCGCTGGATGCCCCCTTGGCATTCGATTCTATAGAATGGCCTTATCTCTTTGAAGTCCTGATTCGTCTGGGGCTTGGACTGCGCTTTGTGAAATGGATCAGGCTGCTTTACACTGAGTTACGGGGTAAAGTCAGGGTGAATAATCACACATCCCGAATGTTTAAACTGAAGAGAGGGACTAGACAAGGCTGCCCCCTGTCCCCCCTACTCTTCGCCTTGGTACTAGAACCACTGGCATCCTTGGTGAGACATGACTTGGCTCTTCGGGGTCTACAATGGGAGGAAGACAATGAGGATAGGATTTTGTTGTATGCAGACGACATCCTGGTCTACTTAACATCCCCATATGCCTCAATACACAGCCTCCAAAATATATTCACAAATTTCGGCAAATATTCAGGACATGCTATTAATTGGACTAAGTCGGTGTTATTTGTTCTGCATGGCCCTACTCCTAGATTGCCCCGGGGATGTGAGCTTTCAGTGGTCTCTGAAGAGTTACGGTACTTGGGGATCTTTATTACACCCAACTTCGAACTTTTGATGACAAGAACTTGGCAGCCCCCTTAAATAGGCTCCAAGATGACGTCAAACACTGGAAGTCGCTACCATTGTTGTTAGTAGGTCGAGCAGCTCTATTTAAAATGCTGGCTCAACCGCGATTCCTTTACATGCTTCAAAATTGCCCATATAGGATCTATGATGCATATTTTAATAACGTGGAGGCGGAGGTCTGTACATTATTGTGGGATGGAGGGGCACCTCGAATAGCCCGAGGAAAGTTGACAAAGGGTGGTATGATGGGGGGATCACACTCCCAGATCTACGGCTCTATTACTGGGCATCACAACTGGTGGCAATTAACCATTGGCTATATGGCCATCCTATGAACCCAGCCTATAGGTTAGGGAAATATCAAACGGGGCGAGAGGGTTATCTTGGGGCCTTATACACAAGGGTTCGTAAAGGGAAGTATTTCGGCCCTATGGATCAAACGATCACCATCTGGCATCAGGCAGCTAAGCGTTTGGGCTGGACGAGAGTATTGACGAAAGTCACACCCTTATGGTCTTCTCAACAGTTAGGGTTGTGCTGTCACCATATGGGTTTTGACAAATGGGACACCATTAGAATATCCACCATAGGAGATCTCATACACTAAGGTAAGGTACTTACATTCAAAGATTGGCAAGTGAAACACGAACTAGCACAAGGTATTTAGGTATCTGCAAATTTGACATGCTATTAAAACAGCACTCCCCGACTTAACAACACTACCAGAATCGTCTCTCTTGGAAGACCCGTTTTTGTCGGAACCCATCCTAGAAAAAGCCACTTCATTCACATATCGTAAATTGTGTAACAATTTGCCAGACCCCTTCCACACTCTCAGAAACCGCTGGCAGGCGCACTTAGAACCTATTGACGATAATGACTGGCAGGCAGCATTGATGTCCCCAAGAGAGGCAGTCAAGAACTATCGCTTTAGATAGATTCAACTGAAAGTTCTGCATCGTACATACCTCACCGGAGTGATCCTAGCTAAAATGGGAACAAGGCAGGATGCACTATGCCAAGAGGCAACATTTCATCATATTCTTTGGGACTGCCCCCAGATAAGACTCCTGTGGGAGACGCGCTTGGGAAACAGATTACGTTGACACCACTAATGGGGATTCTAAATATTTGGGAGACCACTGATTTAATGGACATAGAACAGCAATTGGTCACCCTAGGCTACACATTGGTGAAGAGAGCAATCGCTATGAAGTGGGGAGCAGCAGATCGCACATTGACAATAGGCCGGGTAGCGGAAATGGACAGATGTATGATTGCTGAAAAAGATGTCTATAAATCCAGAGGCTGTCCTAAAAAATGCGACAAAAAATGGGGAGAATGGAATATTTGTCGAGGGGAATTATGTAATGTCAAAAAGGGGGAATCACAAACATGAATAGATGATCTGTCACAATGTAAATGATAAATGTTGACATATAAATGCCTTATGTATAACGGAATATACGCATATGTAAATCTGAATGTGACAAGTTTAGCTATAATAAAAAATGTTAAACAAACAAAAAAAATCTACAATTCCCAGCATGCACAGTGTTGTTAGGTAAAAAGCCAGGAGTAGAACGGAACCTATCCACATCTGTTGTAGAAGTCGAAAGAAAGTGACATGCTAGAATCGACTCATGATGTGGAGTTCTACTTCTAGATTCCTCACCAGACCAACACTGTGTGATCCTGGACAGTCACTTTTATCTCCCTGTCTTAGTTCCTTTCCTTCTCGGAACTGGGATCTGCTAGAAGTAGTCCATTCAACTTTAAGACATTTATAAAAATGAAACAATATTTTGCAATTAGCTAAAAAAAAAATATTTTCAGTTTTTTGGGCATTCTAGGTGCACCTTCGAATGTGACTTATGTATTGTACAGTGATATCCCTTGCCACCCCGCATTCTATTTTCACAGTCAAGTCAACTTTCGGTTGATATTCAAAGGGTGGCACTAACTTCGTGCTATTGTTTGTAACCAGCCAACTGGCAAACTGTGGACTTATCTATTTTTTAAAACTTTAGCTGTGCAGCACAGCATCAGAATGCTGTGGAGCACCGCTAAAAATCATTAGCAAAGCCAGTAGATCCCAAAAGTGAGACCTATTGACTTTGCCAATGCTTGTTTTAAAACACAAAAACTTCTTGTACTTGGCCAAAACAGAGGAAGCATCCTGAGGGCCCTGCATTCAGTTTCGGCCCCAGGCCTTGCACTGATTTCTGGCAAGCCTGCTATTACATTAGAAGGGGTTGGGGCAGATCATGATAGCAGATTCCAAAACATAAGGGTACAGAATGGTTAATAAGCATAGAGTGGCGTTCCCTAGCGTATCATTACTCTCCTCTACATTAGGATGGCCATCCCTTGAAATTGTGGTGGCCATTACTGGCATAACAAGAGTCCGAGCATATTGCGGGCACCTTTCGCATACTGTGGCCACCCAAAGCATTATCATTGTCATAGTGGTGGACATCTATAACATAATTGTGGCTAGAGGTGTTCTGTGTGGCCTGCCTGGTTATTGCTAACCTTACAATAATAATGAATACCAAGGCATATAGTTGACATTTTTGCCATCTCTGCCATAACGTGGGTACCCTAACATCTGGTGGTTATCCCTGTCTTACAGTGGGCTTGCTATGCATGTGCTGGTGCTACATGGGCATGCATGCCGGTTCTGTCAATTTGGAGCAGTGATACATCAGAACACTTTGAGAACTGCAGTTGTATTTGGAGACCAAACTCATGCCTGTACTAAAAGTTAAGATGATATTTGGGAACAAACCATTATTTATAAATAATGGGAACACCTTTTCTATGAAAACTGACTGTATGTACTCAAAAAGAATACTGTTCTTTGAGAGCAAAATATTTGAGTTTCCAAGCAATGTGGTGCCTGTGCTTGAGAAACAAGCATTTGCAATGCAATTAGTCTCGCCTTTGGGAACTTATATGTATTTAGCTATGCAGCACATTAGCCTGGGTGCTTAAACATCTACTGTTCTTTAACATGGAGGGAAAGTAAACACCAAACTGCGTGACATGCCAGGTATGGGAACACACGGAGCGATATATTGCCTTTCAGCTGGAAATTGTATAGTCCAAAGCTCTTTTTTAATATAAAATCAAGGCCTTCGGTGGTCATATCACTGAAAATACAAGATTTAAAAAAAATAATATTGTGTATGTGTGCTCGTGGAAGACAATTTCTATGGGCTGGAATCTAGAGAATGCTAAAGTAGTTCTGGTATTTACTGACCTCTGCTGGTCGTTTTCTATCAAGAAAGTTAAATATAGGCAGTTGCCAGAAAATGTTTAAAAAATAAAGTCCCTCAGCAGAAAGCAATACTGGTATTTTACTGAGATCTGCTGGTCGTTTTCTATAAATACAGTTAAATAGAGGCAGTTAAGCAGACAAAAAGTCCCTTAGCAGAAGTACACAAGTCCTAGGGCTGATCTCCAGAGCCCACAAAGTACATACACATATATGTATATCCTAAAGTATATACTAAAGTATATACAAGAGGTCTTGAATGCTCGACCTAAAAATTGGCTTATTTAGGAAATTCACTGATTGTACTCAAGGCCCAAATGTCTGTTCTTCAAAAAAAGGGCATGTTGGTGTTTGTTGACAAAATTATTTTATCTCGTTATGTATTTTAAATTAATAATGAAGTCATAATTCGTGCTGATTTGGGTGAACTTATTATAGGTATAATTTAGTTTCTGCCAAATATCGTTTGATGCTCCTGTTGTTTAAGTTGTATAGGCACTGTAGGCTTTGCTTTTATTTCCTTGACAGAAAAGGCAAAACAAAATAAATACTTTACAAAATGCACTGAAATAATTTAAAACATATTGACTAGGAAGGTATAACAACAAAGAGAAAAGGGAAACTACATGTGCGTGTGAAGAAACATTTCTTCAGCTTGCCATGGATATGTTGTTTTCGGTTTCCACTCTAGTTGTAGAAAGTTCCAAGTAACATGCAAGTGTTAACGCGGGATTTCTGGTCTATAGTTATAGATCTAGATCCCAACTCAGGTCGACTGAACCGTTGGTACCTGTCATTGAGTAAAAGGCAATCCACTACCAGGTTAATCAGTTAAAGACTTTCTACACTCTAAACAACCACTGAAGCTTAAAAGTTTTAAAAGTTTATTACAAAGCCAAACTTAACTGGAGATACAAACATCTCAAAATAAGATTTAAAAGATATACGGGTATCAATACAAACATGAATTTTCTAAATGCTCTTAGTCGGCAGAAGAATATCACCAAAACGAATTCTAGAATTATCAAAGTTACGAGGATAAACACAAGCTGTAGCTTGTGAGTCATTTACAGAAAGGAAAGGAATCAGATTAGACTGTCCCTACACTAGACTAAGTGACATCCCTACTTAACAAGATCTTAACCTAAAAAAAGGTGTCAGCAGTGGTGACTTCCAAAGAAGATCACACACTTCCCTTAGTCTTTGTTGCAAGTCGATGTCTCGCAGTTCCCTATCTGCCTACCCATCCGCTCTCTTAGGTTCCTCAGATCATCTGCCTTGCCTCCACCCAGGGGTGCTGTCCCTAATACAAAATCACATTTACATTAGAAACGCCCACAAAGACGCCCCTCACGTGGTGTTGGTTCTGGCGGCAACTTCCATGCTGGTACTCCTTCTAGGCCCATCGTTCGCGTTGACCTTGCTTCCCAGGCTCCTCTCCGGCAAGACGGTACCCCCAAGAAATTCCTGAAGACTCCTCCAGGCCTGTACCAGGCTCTCTTGAACAAAAGTCTATTCATCACTTTCCTGATAAAACCCCCTCGCACCTGCAAAAGACACTTTCTCTGTGGGCCCCAAATTCCGGCCTCCACCATATCTTTAAGTCGTAAACCATGTAACAGGCTCAGCGTCCTGTGCCTAACACGACTTTTCTCTAACGAGCACATGCAGATCAAAAGAAATGACTTTATCTATTCAGGCCTGATAGGATTCCATGAAACGGGCCTATGCACTTCTACAAAACATTTAATTTCTTTAGTTTAAACAATATTCTAACTTATTACACACAATGATTATATAAACGTCTATAAAACATATATATCAGTCCTAGGTTCAGTAATACTTGAATCATAATAACATTAAAATCCAGATTATGTGGAAATACATCAGTTTCTTGTACTCTTTGTGAACTGCCATGTGGCCTACACATTTCCACGTTTAGCAGAATTACATTTTCCTTTACAACAGCCACATAACATGAGATTTCAACATCATTCTAACATCTTTGAACACATCTACATTTAGCTTTTCACACTCTATATATGTATTCTATTCTAATTAAACACTATTATGTACCTTCACTCTATAATTTCGACACTCTTATATACTGTTCACTAAACTAATACAACATGCTTGTAAATATGGTGCGCTTCTACAGTTTTTCTTAATTTGCGCTCTCTCAATCCCCCCTTTGATGACTTTCAGTAGTCATCACCCTCAAAACACCATCCCTGAGGTATGGACTGAGTCAAACTGAAGTCATTTCAGTACCCCCTCGTTTCATCATCTCTAGAGCCTTTAGACTCCTGTACTGATTATCCTGCAACGCAGTCAATCTCCTCTCTTGCCTTCTCATGGTTCTTTGCAACTTGTTTGATCTATACCATTGATACAGCCGCACCAATCCCCACAAAGTGATTATACAAATCACTATTATGATAATATGTTTCAGTATGCACCAAATGATATTCTTTCCTAGGTTGGCAAACCAACCTCCAACTTTACCCATTCCTTGACCTACTTTTTCCCACACTGTTACCTTTGTCAAATCCTCTATCTCATGATGTATTTCAGTAATGTTTCGAATGTACTTCTCTAACGGTTTTGAATTGTCTGGAATGTAAGTGCAACATTCCTGAACCTTCAAAGCCTTACAGACTCCTCCCTCTTTGGCTAACAGAACATCTAGAGCAAGTCGGTTCTGAAGAACCATTGCCCTTATCGATTGCATTTCTCCTTCCACCAGCATTAGTGATCTAGCAGTACTGGCGGACAACCTATCTACAACTGTTGCCAATCTTCTAATCTTGACATCATTTAGTGCTATCCCTAGAATAGGAAACGTAGCACCAAATACGTCTCCAACTACCTCCTCAGCGCTTACATCTCTTCTTCCTCTAGCTTGTGTTTTTCCCTCCATGATTTCTAAATCCTTAGCATGGTATATTTTGGGGAAGACAATTGCCAAATAACATGACCCATACCAATTATCTGGTAGTTTCACGTATGCATTTCTCCCACAGACAAAATATACATTTGGGATCACCTGCATTTCCTTCAAGAAATCTTTAGAATAGTACTCTAATTGGAAAGCATGTTCACAACTGAATTTTCCCACAAACACATTCTCGTAATAAGTTTCACTTCTGTGTATGCACAGTTTCCCCCTTTTCTCTTTATCTAGAGCTATTGGACCATTGCTACCCTTTCTTTGGTGTGCCCTTTCTTCCTCGGTCCAATCTGTTTTCCATTGACCTGAAGATTTTAAAATCTTTTGTCTCCTGTATTGATCATCCACCTGCCCTATAAACTTTTTCTCAATTTCTGACACTTTACAAGTCAAATTATTTCTCCGGGCATGTGAAGTATCTAATGTTTTCCAAGGAAGGAAAAATTTCTGTAATCTGTCCTCACTCTTATAATAATCCCATTTATTTAAATGTTTGTAATTCGGCACTTCTGGTAACACTGAATCAAAGTTCGAAAAATAGTATTCGAACCCATCTCGTTCATAAAATATGCTCAGCAACAAACTACATGTGATTCCATAAGTCAATGGAAGATGATGGTATCTGATACCTTCGTCTACAGAGGCTGGCAGTCTCATACAGACATAACAGTTTTTAGCCTCCATAGCATCAACATATTCGTATAGCAATTTAGCATATGCATTCGATGTAAAGTTCCCCTGTGATTCATCTACATGTAACCTACGAGTCTCAGCTGCTAGTAAAGCTTTGTCTTTCTCTGTATTGTCCCCCTTTTTACTAGCAATAGTAGGTTTCTGTGTCGATGTAATCTTTGGTTTTGTTGTTGCTTTCTCTTCATTTTCATGTCCCACTACATATGATATTGTAACCACTAAAGCTATAAGAAAAATCACTCCCACTAAAAGTGTGCCTATTATACATTTGGCCCTGCGGTTCGGGTTGCCAGCCTCCATGATCTCAAACAGTGTAGTTCCAAATTTCTTTCACCGCACAATGTCTCTTGTCGAACCACACCTGGAAGCTGATAATCTTCTCCGCAAGATCAGTCTTTGTGTTCTATAGCAACAGACAACCCTAGCCCTTCTCCGTCCACTAAATGGAAGCCCCTAGTTTCTTCTTCCACTCGGCGCTAGGTTATCTCTTCATTAATTTATTTACAAAGTCTTTAGCAATCTGGAATTATACGTGTTCCAACGACTCTCATCACACCTTCTAGTATTTCTAAACGAAGAAGGAGCTCCTCGAGTATTGGACTCCTTGAACAACAAACCGGAAATTCTACTGTGTTTAAGACCAATTCTCTTATTCCACTCAGGAGAGGAGGATAGACAATATTGAGAGTCAGCAATCCTTCGACCTCCACTCCTGGTATCAGCAACTCTATTTCCACTGTTATGATGGGGTCAATTCTGGTTAGGGTCACTTGCCTCACCCTCCCAGTTCTGCGTGCTTCTGACATCTGCAGCGAGGTAGGTCCACTCAGGAGTAGAGTATCTTCTGCAAGGCACTCGCACCCTCCTTGATCTCCTTGGACCTTCCTGTTCCTGCTCTTGCACACCTTCGTCCAGATCCGAGTCTTCGGATATAGGAGCAAGAGTTTCCTCTTGAGCTGGCTTCAAGCTTGGTCTCTTTTTTCTTTCAGGCCAAGTAGCTGCTCCACACCTGGTTCTCCTATTTCTTGTCCTCTCACTCTGTTCTTGATCACTCTGGACTTGATCTGTGTCTGAGTTGTTTTCACAGCAGCTTTCTCCTTCAGTGGCAACTTCAGTTTCACTGCCGTTCTGTCCTTCTTCTTCTTGTTCTGTAGCGCTCCCAACTTCTTCAGACACCCCCACAGCTTGACTGATCCCCTCTAGTGGCTCACCGTCCACAACTGAATCTTCATCAGCGAAAGGAGCTGTTTCTTCTAGGGGTGCTGGAACTCTTAGAGTATGGGAAGCATGAATCCAATTCGGCAACCCTCCGCACTTCACAGCGGTATTCGTGGTAAGAATGACCTGGTAGGGCCCCTTCCAGCGCACGTCTAGGCAGTTCTTCCGGACATGTTTTTTCAGTAAAACCCAATCCCCTGGGCACAGATCATGACACAAGTCTCTGGAAGATGGGACCTCAGCAGCCTGCACCTGGAAGGACACAGAATTAATGGCGTCAGTCAGTCCCTTGCAGTAATCCAGGATTAGGTCATCTGTAATGTTCAACAAAGCAGTGGTTGGGACTGTTGGAAGTCTCATTGCCCTCCCCATCAGGATCTCATGCGGAGAGAGACCTGTCCTCCTGTCTGGTGTGCTACGCATACTCATGAGCACCAAAGGCAGAGCATCAGGCCAACTTAAGGAAGTCGATGAACATACTTTGGCTATTCGGGACTTCAACGTGCCGTTGATCTGCTCCACGATACCTGAAGCCTCTGGTCGATAGCTACAGTGCAACTTCTGATCAATGTTCAATGCAGAGCAAAGCATTTTCACAACTTCACTGTTAAAATGAGTTCCTCAATCTGATTCCAGGGAGTTTGGCACCCCGTAGCGCGGGATCAACTCTCCAAGCAACAACTTTGCTACTGTGAGTGTATCGCACCTGCGTGTAGGGTATGCTTCGACCCATCTGGAAAATATGCATACAACCACTAGAACATACCTGAGGTGGTTGCTTTTTGGCATTTCAATAAAATCTAATTGCATTCTGTTGAAAGCCCCCCCAGACCTCCCAATGTGACTCATTGTAACTGGTGTTCTTTTCCCTACGTTTAGTTGCTGACATGTGACACATCTCCTACACACTGCTTCTGCTGCAATCCTAAACTTAGGGCAATACCAAGTCTGCCTGAATACCCTCAGCATGGCATCTCTTCCTAGGTGTACTGGGCCATGTATCTGTCGTGCCATTGGACTCACTAATTCCTCAGGTAACACTGCTCTTCCATCTGCTGAAACCCAGAAATCCATTTCACTTTTCACACATCCTGCTGTTTCCCATGCCTTTTTCTCAGAATCAGGTGCATTTTCTTGCATGTTTTTCAAATCCTCCCAAGTATCCACTGTTTCTAGCATCATGTTTAATTCGGTCTTTTCCTGAACCCCACCTACTTCCACCTCCGTGAAAGAATATCCTTGCTCCGCACAATAGCGGGCAACTTCATCTGCATATCTTTTACCTTGTGACACAAAATCAGTATTTTTGGTGTGGGCTACACATTTGACGATTGCGATTTCAGCTGGACCTTGTAATGCTTCTAACAGTAATCGCACAAATTCTCCATTTCGAATAGGCGAACCAGAGGAGGTCATGTAACCTCTCTGAGACCACAACTGCCCAAAATCATGAACTACACCGAAACCATATTGGCTATCCGTATTGATGGTGACTCTAATTTTGTTTCCTGCTATACAGGCACGTGTCAATGCAATGATTTCTGCCACCTGTGCGGAGTGTACTCCTTCCAGGCAAGCGGCTTCCACAACTCCAGTAATGGTGCAAACAGCATAAGCTGCTCTCAACCGACCAGTATCGTCTCTTAAACATGAGCCATCAACAAAGAAAATTTCATCAGGGTCGATCAACGGCTCATCCACGATATCTGGTCTTGGTTTCGTGCATAGTTCAGTCACATCAAGGCAATCGTGATCTTCACATTCTTCGCCTTCAATATCATTAGGAAGTGGCATTAGAGTAGCAGGATTCAAAACAGAGCACCTCTTAAGGGTCACGTTCTCCGCAGCAAGTATAACTTGCTCGTAGCGTGTGAGCCTACTGTTGGTCATGTGCTGTGTCTTGGTCCTGGTCATCAACAATTCTACAGAATGCGGTACATACACCACTAACTGGTGTCCCATTACAATATTTTCACACTGTTCAATGCTGACACCTGTTGCAGCAACGGATTTGAGACATCCGGGCAACGCTGCGGCTACTGGACCTAAGGTAGCCGAAAAGTAAGCAACTGGTCTACGGGCATTTCCATGAATTTGCACTAAAACTGACAAAGCACAGCCTTCTCTCTCACAGCAGAAAAGTGCAAATGGTTTCTCATAATCTGGCATTCCCAAAGCCGGAGAACGACACAAGTCTTCTCTCAGCTGGAGGAACGCCATCAAACAATCATTGTCCCATGGTACCGGATCACTCACCTTCTTGTGCGTCAGTTTTTGTAAGGGTTTTGCTTTCAGTGAAAAGTTAGCTATCCACTGTCGGCAATAACCAACCATTCCTAGGAACATCCTGAGTTCTCTCTGTGTCGTAGGCGCATTCATTTTCATTATCGCCTCTATCCTATCTGGTGACACTTTGCGCTTTCCTTTTTCTATCCGGTGTCCCAAGTACTGTACTTCTGTCAGACAGTACTGCAATTTGCTCGGAGATACCTTGTGTCCATTTTCAGCTAAATGGTTCAGCAAGGCAATGGTATCTGTCTTACAAGCCTCTTCTGTTTCTGACGCAACAAGTAGGTCGTCTATGTACTGGACCAGAACCGAATTCTGGGGCAGTACCAGACTTTCAAGATTCTTCTTCAACAGCTGGTTGAAAATTGATGGGCTAGCTGTAAACCCTTGGGGGATACGACACCATGTTAAAACGCGATTTTCCATTTTAAAAGCAAAAAGGTACTGGCTCTCTTCATCCAGTGGGATTGAAAAGAAAGCCTGACAAAGATCTATCACTGTGAACCACTCAGCTTGGAATGGTATCTGAAACAATATCACTGATGGATTCGGTACCACTGGACAACATGAAACAACTATGTTGTTAATCTTTCGAAGATCCTGCACTATTCTAAATTTCCCACTAGGTTTCTGCAAACCCATAATCGGGGAGTTGCATGGACTTCCCACAATTTCCTTCAGTATCCCCTGTTGAATCATAGAGTCGATTACGGGTTTTATTCCTGCAATCGTCTCCGGAGTCAATTTGTACTGGGGCGTTCTTGGATATTCAGCATTTGGTTTAACCATAATCTTCACTGGTTCTACTCCTTTGATCAGTCCTATCTCTTCCCCAGTAAAATCCCATACCTCGGATGACACTGCACCTCGTAAATCCCATGGGAGCTCCTCCACTGTCAGGGTAGGATACAGCTCTATGCATGTTCTCGAATTAACAACCTTGAAGGTAGCATCATCGTCTGTAGTCTGTACCTCTACTCCCTGAGGTGTGCAGTATATGGTGCAGTTCAGTTTGCACAATAAGTCCCTTCCTAACAAACACACAGGACTAGAATCACACACCACAAACTGATGTTCATCCGAGTAGTTTCCTATTTTCACTGACACTGGTTCCGTCAAAGGGCTAGTCATCCTCTTATTTGCAACTCCTACCACCTGAATCGTTTCCCCCGACATTGGTAGATCTGGAACCACTGCCGATCTCAGAGTGGATCGAGTAGCTCCAGTATCCACCAAGAATGTTGTAGGACACCCTGCCACTTCAGCCTCAACGAACGGTCCTCTTTGATCCACCTCTAGAACTGCCCCGAGGGTACAGTCCTCCTCTCTACTTACACGTCGTCCCGTCAATGGATCAACGTAGTAATCCTCTTCTTTACCTGTGAACAAAGGCATTTGTCTATAGACCTTTCCTCCTGTCGTAATCTTTGGTGGCTGAGGGAACTGAGCTCGTGGAGCCGAAGTCCCCCCTTTGGCCGCATTACTTCTTGACACTGTCACCCTTTGAACTGGAACTTCCTGAACTTCCTCTTCTACCTCTATTTCTCCATTTTCAGGGTTATAGGGACACTCGCGTCTCCAATGTCCCACCTGGTGACACTGGTGGCACTTTGTCGTTTTTTTCAATGTAGCAAGATCTATCCTAGGTCTAGGGTTTTCCTCGTTGTCCCTATTCTGACCATTTGATTTCCGTCCCATGGTCCCTGTTCCCTGTTGCTGCTGTCCTCCCTTTGCAGCTGACTGCATCTGCACCACCATCAATTTTTCCTTTAATTTCTTTGCTTTGGACTCTATCTCATCACTACAGTAACTCGCGTATCTCAAAATCTCATCCAATGGTTTGTTTTGCCAACAAATTAAATGCTGCTGAATCATCAGACAAATGTCAGGTCTCAACCCCAAAACAAACTTTGATACAAACTGTCCTATATCTTTGGGGTCCATTACATCTAGTCCACTGTATTGTTTGAATGCTTTCAGCAATTGCTCATAATACTCGTGAACTGTCTCCTTTGGTTCCTGTCTTGTTCGGTCTATTTTTACCCAATCTATGTCTTGTGGTGGCACTTTATCCTTCAACCATGTAATCAACCTTTCATATTTTAACATTACACTTTCTGACGGTCCATTAGTACGAGGATCCCTTTCTGGTTCTACAGTTGGCCAATCGACACTAACCTTGCATGCTATCCACAAGTCCCCTGGAACCACAATATCAAAAGAAGGTGTTCAAATCAATCCACAACACCTTTGAAATCTTGACAAACCTCTCTACCTGCTTGTACCACTCTACAGGATTCTCCCTTAACTTCGGAAATGAGTTGGTAAATCCAGCCAAATCTCCCCTACTCCAGGGCACATGTACGTAATTCCCATTCGATATTTCCCGCAAAGGGAATGCCTCCATCTGCATTAGCCTTCCCTCTGGAGACATCACATTCGCACTCCGCCTGACTGTTCCCTTCTTGGACCACCTCTCTTCCCATTTGTCCAGGTCTCTCCATGCTCTTATTCCTGTGATCAGTTCTCTTATGTGTGTTTTTAATCCAGTTGTCCTCCTCTCATCTAAGTCCTGATCTGAATACTGCAACCTGTGATTACCCTGTAATGCCTTGGTTCTGGACAAATCTACCATATACTTGTCTGCCAATTCAGACAGTTTCTCATGAGTTGCTCTGGCTTTTCGAGTGATGTCCTTTGCTATAAACAGTAGCTCATCTTGTTCGTACATGTCGATCCTTTCTAAAGACAATGTACAGTCTATTCTATCGTTCAGATCAGATCTTAAGCTGGTCACATCGAGTCTTTTGGCTTTTATCACAGCTTTCAGTATGCCATCTCTAGAGAGTCCAATTGTATCTCTCCCATCACAGCTCTGAGTCCTACGTCTGGGCTCAGGCGTGTTATGGGGAGTCCTCCCATGCTCCCATCTCTCCAGGTCCCATGCAGTTCCATCCTCTCTAGGTGGGTAGTGAAACACTCCCCTATTCCCCATAGTTCCACATTTCCCATTTTGATGGTTTCTCTAGGTGCATGGTAAGATATTCCGTTATTCCCCATCTCTTCACCATTTGCCGGTGGTCTCTGATCAGTCGGCACCTGACAAGATCCTTCACTGTTCCCTATGCTCCCACGACCCCAGTGCTGTACATGATCACTGGGTGCATGGTGAGTGCACCTAAACCTATCCCTGTACTCTTGGGTCCTTTGTCCTCCCTCATTTTGAGTGAAACGAGATGTCTCCCACACTCCGTACTTCTGCCTCTTTGCTCCTGCTCATTTCCTCTGTCTGTAAGACGTATAACTCCTCTACTCTCCTGACTTTTACCATCCCACTCCTGACTGCCTTCGCTAGCCCCGCAATGAGATAATGTTCCATTGCCTCGACTTCCCCATTCTGCTTCTGCTCTTGACCTGTTGCTCTGTGCTTCTGTCGATGCATCCCATTCTCTCAAGTCAGCCCTCAGCTCTTTGTAGGATTTCGGCCGTGGTCCCCTCAGATCCATCGGTCCTCTCTGACTCCCTTGTTCTGTTACGGGGCCCACTGCTGAATCCAATGGGGTGCTCCACGTTATTGGTCCTGGCAATTGCCTCCAGGCATTGGTCGTGTTATTCCTTCCTTCTATCTCAACTCTTTCCCTGTCCAGCTGTACCTGGTTTTCCTCCCTCGCTTTCTCTGGGCTATACATCGACCATATAGGACCTATGGTAACAGGTACTTGTAGAGCCTCTGGCAATCCATGAGACTCAGCCCTCTCTGTTGCTGGCGTCTTCTGCACCACAAACCTTCCGCCCACTCTCTGTACAGGACTATGTTGAAGTGTCCCTTCATCTTTGGTAGGTACCCAATCCGCTAAAGGGAGTGGCCTATACCCTTCTATGCCAACCCTGTCTTCTTTTGGGAGCCCCGTACCTTCTGTCTCCCTATTGTCCGGAGGTGGTCTATCTATCAACAACCTATTTATGAGGCCGTCCTCCGACTCGCTCTCATCATCCCCTTCCATGGGTTTCTTTCCACCTGTAACCTCTCCCATGGGGTACAACTTATCTACCTCAATCACCTGTACCCTCCACTTCTTGGCTTCTTCATCCCATTTAGCATCTTGCACTGCCCTTACTGATCGCCTTACCCTTTCTTGGTGTCTGTTCTGACTCCTGTCGTGCGCCGCCCTAATCCACGCATTAAGGGCCTCAAACTGTGTTGGTCTAGGCAAAGGTCTCAGTGAGGACATGACTGCTTTCAACTGATGCAACACCTCTTGTCTAAACGTTCCGTATTTCGGAAAGGTCAATTCCTCATTCCCTTCTGTAATCTTACTCCAAGTCCCAAGCCACAGTATAGTATGCAACCCAACATTCGTTGCCATATAGTGAGCTGGTGTACCCTCCGGCGGCGCCTCTTCCCCGGAATAAGATTCTCTTCTTTTTCTCTTAAAAATCCCTCTCAAACATTTAAAACACTTCATGTTCAAACTCTACAAATTTCTATTTTCTCCGCGTTCGTTTACTTCCTGATGACAATCCACCAATCTCAGCGCGGTTCTCGCTAACTGGCCTATCACTGCGCGGCTCTTCGCTGACGTCACCCCAACCGCCCTATCACAGCGCGGCTCTCGCTGGCGTCTCTCGTCCCAGCGCGGCTTCACACTGACCGCCCTATCACAGCGCGGCTCTCGCTGACGTCACTCGTCCCCCTTTGCAGCAGTTCCCCTCCTTTCTCCGCTCGTCTCCCGGTCATGCATGCGTCCCATTCATACTCTGAAAAAAATGATTACTTTCGACCAAGCGATCACCTTTCTCTGACTGTACGTCCACAGTCTAACTGTAATTGTCACCTTAACTGACGAAATGTCTTTCCGTGTACGTCCAGACAATCGCCTTCTCTGATAGGTTACTTGCACACGGTTACTTTCGACCTGCGTCCGTGACCCACACACTCACTCTTGCATTCCCCCTATCTCGGTCCTGCGGGCGATCAATGGTACCTCATGACCCCCTTACTCTGGTCGACAATTACTCTGGATGTTCGATATACCCGAACCACTTAAGCTCTACCCCGAACTTAAGATTTTACCAGGTTGCGCGCGCTCACAACCTTCTCACAATCACACTACAGGCATTCAACTCCGCATGACATTACAATACAAATACAACACAAAACACCGCAATCTGTCCACGCATGACCCTTGTTATACTCACTCTCGTCCGATTCTGCTGCTTTCCTCTCGCGCCGTCAGCACCTTCTTCGGCAGGCCACCTCTCGATCTAGGGACCTTGGGGTAAACTTAACCTAGTCTAGATCACCTTCCTCAAGAAGGTAACCATCCTCACTCTGCTACCAACTGTTAACGCGGGATTTCTGGTCTATAGTTATAGATCTAGATCCCAACTCAGGTCGACTGAACCGTTGGTACCTGTCATTGAGTAAAAGGCAATCCACTGCCAGGTTAATCAGTTAAAGACTTTCTACACTCTAAAGAACCACTGAAGCTTAAAAGTTTTAAAAGTTTATTACAAAGCCAAACTTAACTGGAGATACAAACATCTCAAAATAAGATTTAAAAGATATACGGGTATCAATACAAACATGAATTTTCTAAATGCTCTTAGTCGGCAGAAGAATATCACCAAAACGAATTCTAGAATTATCAAAGTTACGAGGATAAACACAAGCTGTAGCTTGTGAGTCATTTACAGAAAGGAAATGAATCAGATTAGACTGTCCCTACACTAGACTAAGTGACATCCCTACTTAACAAGATCTTAACCTAAAAAAAGGTGTCAGCAGTGGTGACTTCCAAAGAAGATCACACACTTCCCTTAGTCTTTGTTCCAAGTCGATGTCTCGCAGTTCCCTATCTGCCTACCCATCCGCTCTCTTAGGTTCCTCAGATCATCTGCCTTGCCTCCACCCAGGGGTGCTGTCCCTAATACAAAATCACATTTACATTAGAAACGCCCACAAAGACGCCCCTCACGTGGTGTTGGTTCTGGCGGCAACTTCCATGCTGGTACTCCTTCTAGGCCCATCGTTAGCGTTGACCTTGCTTCCCAGGCTCCTCTCCGGCAAGACGGTACCCCCAAGAAATTCCTGAAGACTCCTCCAGGCCTGTACCAGGCTCTCTTGAACAAAAGTCTATTCATCACTTTCCTGATAAAACCCCCTCGCACCTGCAAAAGACACTTTCTCTGTGGGCCCCAAATTCCGGCCTCCACCATATCTTTAAGTCGTAAACCATGTAACAGGCTCAGCGTCCTGTGCCTAACACGACTTTTCTCTAACGAGCACATGCAGATCAAAAGAAATGACTTTATCTATTCAGGCCTGATAGGATTCCATGAAACGGGCCTATGCACTTCTACAAAACATTTAATTTCTTTAGTTTAAACAATATTCTAACTTATTACACACAATGATTATATAAACGTCTATAAAACATATATATCAGTCCTAGGTTCAGTAATACTTGAATCATAATAACATTAAAATCCAGATTATGTGGAAATACATCAGTTTTTTGTACTCTTTGTGAACTGCCATGTGGCCTACACATTTCCACGTTTAGCAGAATTACATTTTCCTTTACAACAGCCACATAACATGAGATTTCAACATCATTCTAACATCTTTGAACACATCTACATTTAGCTTTTCACACTCTATATATGTATTCTATTCTAATTAAACACTATTATGTACCTTCACTCTATAATTTCGACACTCTTATATACTGTTCACTAAACTAATACAACATGCTTGTAAATATGGTGCGCTTCTACAGTTTTTCTTAATTTGCGCTCTCTCACAAGTTTCAACAGAGGCTAATTGAGGGCTGAACCCAAGTATTTCCCAGCTGCGCCAGGCATACATTTAACGTCAAGAGGCAAAACTCTTCCAGAGTAGCACATTTACTCCGCCAGCAAGAAATCGTGGGACTATTAAATCACATTAATTTCATTACAACAGAGGAATAAAGAAAAATATTAGGCACCCTGGCGCGAGTCCCAACAAAAACCACCACTCTTCCTCAGAAGTTCCTCCTGCCATTAAGACGGTTCTTTGTTTTTGTTTTGATTGTGTAATATTTCAAGGCACCGTCCTGTCTCTGCGCTTCCGCACCTATAAACTTAGTATTTAACATTGTTTAAAGTTGACCAGGCTTCAAGCCCCCCACATACAGATTTTCAGTGTTATTCGCAACAATTTATGTCAAACATAAATATGTTTCCAATTTCCCTCACAACAATCGAGCTAAACAAGTTATATATTGCTTAAACATTGGTGCCGTGCCTCCTCTTCTTTCTTCTTTGCTCAGTGCATTTCCTTTTTAGAGAGGGAGTCTTAGGCTGTGGTGCGCATGCGTGAAGTCACTATGAGCAGCCACATCGAAGGTGCAGGCTGCAGACTCATCTTCTGGTGCATATGTAAACTTAGTGGGGCCGCTGCCCCTCTTTACATTGTTTAAAGTCGACCATTTTTTCTGTCCCCCACATACATCTCTTCAGTGCCATTTGCAACAATTTATCTGAACAACCATGCTAAAAGTTACGCATCCACCTGAAAAGCTGAGTTCAGAAACCCATTCAGCTTTTCGTTGCTAAAAACATCACCTCTTCCACTGTCCGTGAGAGGGCACGCTTGGCATGCTTTCTCGTTCTCACTTCTAAAGTGCTGTGCATGCTTTGTATAGCCCTACTCATGGACTTTTTACATAACACACAGAATGAGGATTACTGTGTATTCCAAACTGTAGTCCACAACGAACAGGTGTGCCACAGAACTTGTTTACTTCTGTTCACAGGTTTAGTTTCCAATAGTGCAGCAGTGGTACCTTGGTCCTGAGGTATAAGACTGGCCCCAAATCATGCCTGCCTTTTTAATAGCATATTATCGGTAAACAGTCACAGTTTATTTGCTTGCATGAAGGCCAACGGCTTCCTTGCTACAACACTTAGTTATAACAGGCTGTTGGGGTGCATTGCTCGTTGTGCGGTTCAGCAAAGTTAAATACATTGTTTGTGGTATTGCTTTCGTGTTGGTATTCCTGCCAATCCTACCTTACGCTGCACAAAAGCTCTGTGAACATAAAATCAGGAATACCATAGTTCACTACTGACAGACGGTGTGCAGCAGACTCTACAGCACTCATTGATGGAACTATGCATTTGCCAGTTGAAACCTTGGAAAAACAGTGGTCCCTCTAGAGGGGTTGGTTCTAAATCTTTGTCCACCCACCCCTTAGCGTTCATCATATGTTAACAGCCGACGAGCGTTCATCAAACGTAGACGTGCGGGTTGTACTACATTTATTGACTTACTCGCGTAGGTTTGACTCTGGTGGCACATGCAATAATCAGTTTGGTCCATGAAATGGAAACCTGCAGCCCCAGGCAGAGAAGAATGCCTGGTCTAATTAGATGACACGTGCAGCTCAGATTACCGCTGAACTTTGAACTCCGCCAGTGGCCTAATTCTCACCTCTCTGACAATACTACGGTATTGTTTGAATGGCTGGTGGACCAGAGACCACTTAAACAAGCATTGGCATTGCCAATAGGACTTGCCTTTGGGACCTTATAAGTTTTTAGCCATGCAACACTTGATGTTGTTGCACCAAGGAAATTGTGTTGGATAACTAAACACTTATAAGGTCCCAAGGGCAAGACCTATTGGCTATACCAATGCTTGTTATGTTTGGCTTGCGGCATTCATTCATGCCAACGCATTTGGTGATCTAAGAAAAGAACAAGGAGTGCATCAAATGCAATTGGCAACTTTGAGTTTGTTTGAGTTAGAGAGGTATTCAAGTTTTGCTTTAGATATAGAGCTTATTTGCAGCACCTTTTCTACTGTGGTATCTGAAAATTTTCATTGATGGAAGCGTTAAAAGTATCTGATTTTCAGAAACCATTTTAAATGCAGGCAACATGTGCTGCACTTGTGTATCTTCTAACTGTAATAAGTATTCAGTTTAGAAACTCGTTCTCTCTCATCCCTCTTGTCATTACGAAGCTTAACACCAGTTAAGTTATAACAGTCTGTACCCAGAGGTGTGGAAGAATAAAAAATGTGTGTAGAATTTAGTTTTGTAAAAAATGTTGTTCGTAGAAACGTGTTTACTTTGATAACAGGGAAACAAAAATAAGTGAAATAGCCAACAACATGAATGCCAAACAAGTGTTTTGTACAAAGAGTTAGAAACTGTTCTATTTGCACCTAACAGTCTAGCAGCCAGAGGGGCTCATGGAGACCTGTAGGCTGGTAAAGCCTCCACCTGTAGCTAATCGAAGCTGTCATCCAGCCATGGCTTTACGCCTAACTAAGTGTATAGAGTGGACTCTATAAATACCAATGCAATACAAAGAGTACAAATAAATCATGCCATGTTGATACAGGGTGGCAAGTGCAACGCTTCTTTTCAAAGGGGTGCGTTTATTCGCCTCTGGGATATTCACTTTTGTCAGTGTGGTGTCAAGTTATGTGCCCATAAATACAAGCCCGCTTGCCATATTGTTACAGACAGAAAGCCTGTCGGTCCAGATGAAAATACTGAGAACCAGCTCTAATGCCTGCTAGAGGGCGGACTCTTGCGTTGGTGACTCGAGTCACAGCTGGGAGGGATGCCCAAAGGTGAATTCCAGTGATGCCACAAGAATTTGAAGTCGTTCCTTGGAGGGAGTGGGATGCCAAAGGAGTGACAACAGTTGGTGTTAAATTTTTAGATTAACGATTTTGTCAGTTCAAATAATCGGGCACTTGTATGACAACTATGAAAGCGATTTTCAATATTTGAAGTGGTACATTTTGCCCAGGCATGTATTGGCCCCGAGGGGTGGGCACATGCCACTTTGTGATGCTGCTTCGTGTTTGCCCATCTTGCAGTGGTCGGTCATTGATTGGATAGTAACCTGGAGGCAAGGAGGGTAGCCTGTCCCAAAGGAATGTTGATAATTTGGAGTAGGCCCAGAAGTGGAATTGAACCAGGGTGTGGGGAAAAATACAAAGGGGTGTCCTGAACTCAGGAATTTAACAGCTCCAAGCATTAGTAGATCATCAATTCCAGGACTGGTAGTCCTGGTTTTGGAGTGGCTTTCATACGACTACAAATCCCAGTGTGCCGTAAAAAAACATCGGACTGGATGAGCTACTCTCTCATGGAACTGAATAGCTTAAGCTCTGGATCTTTTGCGGACCCCCTGGAAGGCAAGTAATCCCAGTGAATGAGTAATAGAGCTCCAGTAAAATAGAGGTATTGTGACTCTGTCACTAAGAACGCGGTGCTCCACTTGTGTTCTATTAATTAGTTGTTAAGGTGTGCGAGTTTAGTTGGATCAAGTGTTGGTAATTGGAACTACAACTCACAGAATGCATTGAACTGTTTAGCTTAATCCTGGGAGGGAAGCACTGCATCCGAGGTGGCATGGGGTGATCTACACTAGTCACTTATTTCATGGTGAGTTAGAACCAGGAATGCCTGTGCACCTGAATGCCGTGGGTGGACTTGCTAACTTTACAAAAATGTGTGTTGCCGTGCTCACACTGAAAGCGTGTATCCGGAACCAGAGGCGTTGTGCTGTGTACTAAAGGTAAATCAGTGACGAGACCGTGAGTAGCCCTGATACTATCTGAGCAGGCCACACCTGAAGCTGGCGCAGGGCAGTTGGTGACGCAGAGCAGCGCGCGGTGCTGAAGGAATGCGTCTCATCTGTTCGCACAGCAGCGCGGAGGAGGAATCGTGGCTTGGAAGACCCTTTCCCAAAGACTGCTTCAAAGGGCATCGGATGAGAAAATCCTTCCTGCGTTGTGCCGCCACTGACGGTGAACAGGAACAGAGCGCCTCCATCAGCACAAAGGTGCACCATATTCAAAGCGCCAATGCGGTATGGGTGCCCTGGAGCCAAAACACAAGACAGACCCGCACAGCTCACTGAAGGGCTTCTAACAGGCGCTAAACAGAAAACACAAAAATAACAGGACGCGCAGCAAAAGTGAAAGTAATCGCTCTATAAGAGTGCCGCGAGCGATGCGCTTAATGAGGCATGACGGAAAGCCAGAGGCCAGCAAAAGCGTGTGGTAGGACTTTTAAAAGCCCACTTACTAAATGTCTTGCAGTGCATCACATGCGCTGGCTCAGGCGAGACCTAAAACTCTGTTCAGTCCCACTGTATGACATAAAAAATCCCCCACCCAAAAAAAAACTACTGTGAATATATACAACTACACATGTGAGAAAGACTGAGAATAGCTGCCTAAAAGACCGATATAAAAGCACTTCTTGCGTACTCGTTGCACATGTGACTGTTAAAACTTACATTTTCAAGAAGATAACTGCACTCTCGGGATGGTAAATGCAATAATCAGAATTTGCACATATCTTTAATGGTGTGTTTCAGAGCCCTGAAAGCACGAATGCCAATTGTGTGAAATTCGCCTCGAAACACGGAGGTGCCAATCACATAACAAATGCACTCAAGATGGCTCTGCCAGTTGAACCCTCACCTCTAAAATCTGTAGTGAGAATCCTGACTGAGAATCCCAGCCTCCTGTACTGTTGTTTAATAGTAACAAAAACGGCCATTTTAAACCGATTGCAGCGCCTGGAGGCACTATATAGTAAGGCGCTAGGAACTATATAAACACTATTTATCCTAATTTAAGTGAAGAGATGCTGAATAATTGGTTAGTTTCTGAGAAGTGCACATAACATCAAGAGAGAGTTGTGTTACTTTGTCTGCATTTCACTCTTTATACTAGTGAATGACTTCAACCACGCACACACTAGAATTGTTCTGTAGTTTCCCAACTACAATTCAACTTGTTTTAAAGCTAATACCAAACACAGGTGTGTCGGACACATGGCCACCCTTTGCTTTTATCTTTTTTGATCTCGGAGCCATTTAACACCATAGGATAGTGCATTGTGTCTAATTTTCGAGGAGCAAAATGTATAAACTGTGTGAAGTAAAGTTTCCCATTACACCGTAAATCAGGCTGACGCAAGAAGTAATTATAGAAAAAAAGCTGCTATCATGGGCTTCCTGGACTTTACACCTCTCATCTCAACACCTCTATGAAGCCAATTAGGAGAAAGACCAGAGTGGGTCCGAGGAGATCCCTGAGTTCCAAGTGTTCACCGTGGCAAAAGTTAACACGGATCTTTACTGCAGCCAGACTTTAAAAGGAAACTCACACTTAGCATTTTATTTGAATTTGAAGAGTCTGCTCTATCTGCCCCAGACTCACCCAAATTCCAGCGTATTTGATTGGCCTATTTGCACAGTATATTCATTTGCAAACGGAAATCATTACTTCTGAAGCAAACGAGCATTGGCATAGTCAATCGGTTTTGGCTTTGGGTCTGAGAGATGTTCAGGAAAAGATCCTGGCCTGAGAGCGACAGAAGCATATTGCCAGAAATGGTTATAACACTTTTTTTATTATACCTTTTCACTTTAAACATGCTTCACAACATTCACAATATTATACAACACATATTAAAAACGTTAACAAAGCCCATAGCTCTGTCAAAACACTTATAACGCCCCAAAGGCGAGACCTATTGGCTATGCCAATGCTTGATTATTTTAACAATCTTTCAGTCACTCCACCGTCTGGGAAAGGGTTAATTGTTTTTTTAGAAAGCACCAATACCTGGATTCGTATAGGAGCAGTTTCGCTCATTGCTGCCGCTCAAAAAACGGGATCTACACTGGACTCATTTGATTTGAAGACTGTTTCCATTGAAGCTCTGGGATTCTTGTGCATCCATATTAATCAAGAAGCAATACACAGTTGTAAACCCTTATTGTCTTCCTTTAATTACATTTAGCAATATTTAGCAATACTTGCTAAAGAAATTGTTTCTTTCTGTGTAATTTTTCTATAAAAACTCCCTCTCATAGGTAATGTCGGACTGAAAGATATGATTGACCCAGGAAACCGTACTGCCTGGATAGCCCAGCAGCTGGATCAGGCCAAGAAGATGCACCTAGACGGGATCAATCTCGACATCGAGGAAGATGTTAGATTATATTCCCCTGAATACAATGCTTTGACAGCTCTTGTTCAAGAAACAGCTGAGGCCTTTCACAAAGAAATTCAGGGGTCGCAGGTAAGAGCTAGGTTGTATATGACAAAGAAGAATGGTATAAAGAAAATAATACTGCAGAATGTCAAATTTTTTGTGACCAATCTTTGAAGTTCCATTATATAATAAGGATGACACCATAAAAAGATGGTGCACTAACAAACTTCCCGAAACATGGCTTCTCCACTTAATCATCATCCTCTCACTAAGCAATAAACTAAACTCTGATTTTACACCGAATCCCAATTTAATCCTTTTAACCTTTTTAATTGTTACATCGCTATTTTTAAAATTATTTTTTAATCATTACTACATATGACATGTCATCATCTTTACTTTTCTATATTCTGAATGCATTATAGTATTTCCTGAATAGGTTATGTCTATTTTCGCATAATGCCAAAAACGAAACCGTACCAAAGGACATGGTGGTTATAGTTCTCATTCGTAACTTTCTTTAAGAAGGTGTGCCAGTCAATTTGGGTAATGGTTATTGTAAAGTTTTTCCTCTTCAGCGACTCCAGGAGATCGGTACAGATCAGTTGTTGAATTGTGAATAAACTATGATATGACATCTATGTAAAAATTCATACTAATTATATTGTGTACCTTTAGACCTGTTTGATGTGTCTCAACAGTCATTGTATGTATTCCAAGGGCATGCTACGCATTCAGTTTGTTGTTATTAGCCATTAAAATTGGTGTGCCGCAAAAACTTCATACAAAACAATTACAGTTTCTCAATCAATAAAAATCAGTTTTCAGATAAAGTTAATTGAACAATTTATAAAACCTCATTAAAATTGGTGGGTCTATGAGTTAGTAAGAACAATAGTTCTTCTCCTATTCAATGCCCCACACGCCTACTGACTCCTCATATTGTCATTTTACAGTGACTGCTTCTGCAGTCCCATAATTTAGATTGTATGTCACAAACGCCGCTATGTTCAAGAATATTGTTCCACCAATTTTCACTACATTATCCAATAATGTGAACATACAAGCGCCACCACATGCACACTAACGTCAGTTCCTTCCTTTCCACTCCATTGGCCTTGGAAGCAGAGCCCGCACTCAATCTTTTTCATCATCTTTGATAAACATTTGTTTGCTAAATTCTTCTACAGGGTACCAGGAAATATGTCCCCACTTAAGACCACAGGGTTCAAGCCTTGCTGGACCATCCCAAACAAATGTCTGTAACAGATCCCCACAGGGTATGTCTTTGGAGCGACCCTTGACCCTGTTTCCAGGCAGGTCGCTCCCCACGCCGCGCAGCTCCACCTGTCTGTGCTTGTGTCTGGAAACCAGCTGCTGCTGTGTGTTCGAGGCCCGCCTCCACCCGCAGGCTACCACCTGCACCTCATCCCTGGTGGCCAGTGGTAGGCCTTAGCTTTGCATTTTTTGTCTATATTTTACTGTTGCTGCTGTTTTTGTAACGGTCCTATTTTGTGTGTGTTTTCTCCTTCTCCCTTCACTTCCCCCTGCTTGTTGTGCCCATTTTGCCTTCTGTCCCTTCGCCGGTCCCGCTTTCCCGCCACTGCGTCCCCTGCTTCCCTGCCCACGCTCCCATTTGTTCGCTCACCCCCTCCCAGCTGATCCTCCCTTCCACCTCCCCTTCTTACGGCGGCCGCTGTGCAGTGAAGGGAGCGACCCTTGACCCTGTTTCCAGGCAGGTTGCTCCCCACGCCACGCTGCTCCACCTGTCTGTGCCCCGTGTCTGGAGACCAAATGCTGCTGTGTGTTCGAGGCCCACCTCCACCCGCAAGCTACCACCTGTGCCTCATCTCTGGTGGCCAGTGGTAGGCCTTAGGTTTGCTTTTTTGCCTGTTTTTTACTGTTGCTGCCGTTTTTGTAACTGTCTTATTTTGTGTGTGTTTTCTCCTTCTCCCTTCACTTCCCCCTGCTTGTTGTCCCCGTTTCGCCTTCTGTTCCTTCGCCGGTCCCGCTTTCCCGCTGCTGCGTCACCTGCGTCCCCGCACTCGCTCCCATTCGTCCGCTCACCCCCTCCCAGCTGATCCTGCCTCCCACCTCCCCTTCTTATGGCGGCCGCTGCACAGTGAAGGGAGCGACCCTTGACCCTGTTTCCAGGCAGGTCGCTCCCCACGCCGCGCAGCTCTACCTCTCTGTGCCCACGTCTGAAGACCAGCTTCAGCTGTGTGTTCGAGGCCGCCTCCACCCGCAGGCCACCACCTGCGCCTCATCCCTAGTGGCCAGTGGTAGGCCTTAGGTTTGCTTTTTTGCCTGTTTTTAGGTCTCGTCTAGCTATCGCGTAAGCGATGCTTTGTGAGATATTTAGTGGGGCTTCTGAAAGTGCTCCCAAAGTCTGCAGGCAGATCGGGTACAGTGCATGTGCGCCGGGCACGCGCACCATTTGTCAGCCTGCGTGATCACTTTCACCGCCGCTTTGATGTTCTCAGTGAGCCGCGCGGCCACTAAGACCATCAAAGCGGCCGCGAAAGTGATCACCATTTGCCGTCCGAAGGATTAGCACAATTAATTGCCTTGTTGCATGCTAGGACTCCAATTCCTGGCTCTTCGATTACAGTAGAGGTGTTTATATTCTGCAGTATTAAAAGTGGCTTTACCGTCCCTCCTGCCAGCACTTGTTTTTTTATACTTACTGTCTCTATAGTGGCTCTATTTTTCATTGATAGAAAGCCTCGGCAACAACTGCGTGGAGAGAGTTTGATGTTCCATCGTTCCTCCTATTCAGTCAGCGACATCAATGTTAAAATCCTCCAACTGCAGTTGCATAATTTACTAGCTAAAACACTGCTCTGTCTTCAGTTTCAGCACAATCCTACAATCTCAGCGTATGAATGTATATTTGGTTCCCTAACCATCCAATGTTTTCGAAAGATTTGACCTCTCCAGCTGTACCTCCCTGAATGCAGTATAACCATAATACATGCGTCGCTTGTTTTTTATTTCACATCATGCAACTCACTTTTAAGATCAATAAATAAGGTTGATGGAGCAAGGCCTGCCTAAGTAGAGGTTCTGCAGGATGCCCGCGAGCTTCCAGGCTGCCAGTGAACATTCTATAGCATCCGAGCCGCAGAGCAGTCCCACTGCAACTTGAATCGGGCCCGTCTGCCCCTTCCCACTCTGTTGGGGCTCGCTCCAGCGCCAATGGTCGTCTGCTGCTGATCAGCCATGATACTCTGCTCCTGTGGCATCCCACCTGATGCTGGGCCGCAAGTCGGAGAGGTTGTACGGAGCAGGCCGCATATGTCACTTGCGTGAGGGGGCCCATTGCTGCTTTTCATGAGAGATTAAGGCTGACTTCACAGGGGCAGCTTGTTTGGGTTGAACTGCTGTGTGGGGTCCTTCCTAGAAAAGTGCACGAAGCAATCACTGATAAACCGCCCGGTCACCTCCCCCACTGATGTACAACCGCACAAGATGCAGTGTCTTGCAAGCCATGTGGTGCATTCTTCCCGCCATTCGTTGTGACGTTGTGTTGTGTGATGTTTGCCTTTCAGTGCTCACAGTATTTATGGAGGTTCGTACGTACCCCAAGGCCACCTCTGGCCCACCGCCGCTGCCTGGCTGCTTAAATGAATTACGTTCGGAGATATAGCCATTTTTATAAAAAAAAAAAACTCTTGCTGATGCACTGAGAATCTTCATCGTGGTGGGCTGTGGCGCCGAAGAACAGTTATCAGTAAATACGTTCAGGAAGGAGGGCTTCAACGCGCATGTAAGGGCTCGCTCCCAGGTACTTCTGAGTGGCCGTTCTGTGCCTTGCCACATGGCCCGGCCTCCAGTTGTGCCTCACTCTGAAGTTCTCTGCGCATGCACGGGCTTGCTCCCAGGTACTTCTGTGTGCTCATTCTGTGCCTTGCCACATGGTCACTCGCCGGGCTCTACGATTACCTCAATCCGAAGTGCTCTGCGCATGTGCAGGCTTGCTCCCAGGTACCTCGGTGTGCCTTTTCTGTGACTTGCTGCACACTGGCTCAGCTTCCACTAGAACCCCACCCAAGAGTCTTCCTAGATATTCCAACATCCATTCATTCCTTATTTTCTGTGAGTCCCTGTGCAATATTTTGCACCCATGGGCTGTGTCTCTTGACAGGCGTGTTTTTGCCAAATCAGAGTAACAGAAAGGCCCTTGTTACAGTACTTAATTTGCAAAAAACAAGAGTGGGAGCTGAAAGTTTTTCTTCGAGCCAAAGTGCTGCTGAATGCGGTGCTCCTGTTGTTCCTGGCTCTTTATATATCACCCCTTATCTGGTGCGTGATGAGCAGGGGTCCAATAAAGAAATAATGTAATGACCCGTCCGTACCACTGACATTCTAGTTCATGTAATATGGCCCTGTCTTGCCTTCTCTGGGTTATGGTGACAGCAGACCTCTTAAATGGCAATACTTAACCATATTACACAGTTGCTCATTAAGTGTACTTGCTGTTGATATTATTAAGCATTGTTCCAGCATGTAACACCAACGCCCGAGTTTTGGTTTCCTGATTATGTTTCTTATGTAGAGCCAGGCTAGTAGGCTCTCACTGTCCTGCACTTCACATCTGTAGTTGTCACACTAAACACAAAGTATTTCCACATTATTATTCTTTATTGCATTAATGTTGCCCGTTTATCTGCCAAGTTGCAGACAGAAGAGGTACATATAGAGCCCCACCCCGCTCTAGCTGCTAAAGTGGGGTGTTCACAATGTGAATGCAATAGATCTATGATCTGTGGCTCGGAAGCTGGGGTGTGGCCTTTGGGGATGCTGCCCACCGGTTATTCGCAGCTGTCTCTCCCGTCTCCTTGTAACCCTGCCCCTCCTTTCACCAAAAGCTCTCTGTTTCTAACCCGGTTACTTATTTCATCTCAGCCTTTCAGTCTATCCTTGTGGCACTCCACACCACCACTCTAGGCTGTCTTTGCGCTCTCCTAGTCACTTTGCCCCTTCCTTTACTAGAGGCTCTGCTTCTTACCGGTCTCCTCCCTTCACTTCACCCCTTCAGTCTCTCCTAATTGCCCTCTCCATAGGCTGTCTCTCCCTCTCTGAGTCTCTCTGTTCCTCCTTTCACCAGAAGCTCTCGGCTTCTTAGTGGACTACTCCTGCCACTGTCTTCTAGTAGTACTGCCATCCTGTACTACACTGGCTATCTCTCTCGCGTTATTCTGTCCCTCCTTTCAGCAGAGGCTGTCCTTTTCTCAACCAGTCACTCATTTCATCTCAGTCTTTCAGTCTCTCATGGTGAGGATGGGGATGGAAGAAGGACTTGAGGAGACACCAGGGAGGAATAAAGTGATAACATTTGTGAACCTACATCATTCCAGTGCAGAGAAGCAAGGTGACTGGCTGCCTTCACCAGCTGGTATCTCATCGTGCCAGTGCAACGAAGCAGGGTGACTGGATGCCTTCAGCAAATGGCATCTCATTGTGCCAGTGCAGTAAAGCAGAGTGACTAGCTGCCTTCAGCAGCTGGTGCAGGGTGGCTGGCTGCCTCACACACACACAACCACACACACACACACAACCACACACACACAACCACACACAAACACACAACCACACACACACACACAACTACAAGCACACACATAAGCACACACATAACCACACACACACAACCCCACACAACCACACAACCACAAACACACAAATCCACAACCACACACAGCCACAACCACACACACAACCACACACACGCAACCACAACCACACACACAACTGCACACACACCCAACCACACACACACAACCACATATATAACCACGCATACAACCACACACACAACCACACACACAACCACACACACAACCATCAGTCTTCAGTGCACGCTTTCAACGGGCACAAACACCACCAGCCGTCAGTGCACGCTTTCACCAGGCACACACACCACCAGCCGTCGGTGCACGCTTCCACCAGGCACACACACCACCAGATGTCAGTGCACACTTCCACCAGGACACCCACCACCAGCCATCAGTGCACACATCAGTTGTTAACGCATCCACAATTGACTATTGTAGCAATCGCAGTATGGCACACTTTACTTTTAAACATATTCATCTAAAACGCAGCATGCCACCATTGCTAAAAAAATAAATACACATATTTTTGGCCTACAATTTATAGACTTTTGTTGCAATTGGTGTTGCAATATTTAGCAATGCCAATAGCTCAAACTTAATTAATGCGAGACCTATTGGATTGCAAATGCTTGTTTACTGTTGCTGCCGTTTTTGTAACTGTTTTATTTTGTGTGTGTTTTCTCCTTCTCCCTTCACTTCCCCCTGCTTGGTGTGCCCATTTTGCCTTCTGTCCCTTCGCCGGTTCCGCTTCCCCGACGCTGCGTCGCCCGCTTCCCTGCCCCCCTGCTCCCATTTGTCCGCTCACCCCCTCCCAGCTGATCCTCCCTCCCACCTCCCCTTCTTATGGTGTCCGCTACGCAGTGAAGGGAGCGACCCTGTTCCTGTTTCCAGGCAGGTCGCTGCGCAGCTCCACCTGTCTGTGCCCATGTCTGGAAACCAGCTGCTGCTGTGTGTTCGAGGTCCGCCTCCACCCGCAGGCTACCACCTGCGCCTCATCCCTGGTGGCCAGTGGTAGGCTTTAGGTTTGCTTTTTTACCTGTTTTTTACTGTTGCTGCCGTTTTTGTAACTGTCTTATTTTGTGTGTGTTTTCTCCTTCTCCCTTCACTTCCCCCTGCTTGTTGTGCCTATTATGCCTTCTGTCCCTTCACCAGTCCCGCGCGCAGCACCATAACCCCTGGCCCCCGCGAACACCACGACACACGCCTCTGCTACGATGCCAGCACCCTCCATGCACTCAACACCGGACGAGCACGCTCCTGCTTCCAGGCAGTCCCTTAGCGCACCTGTGGACCTTCCTCCTGCCGGAACTGCAACTTTACCAGCAACAGACCCGCCAATCCACCCACCAGTACAGGATGCGACCACCTCAGATGCATACTCCTGAACACCCGCTCTGCACGCAAACATGCCGTCGAACTCTGGGACCTGCTCGACGCGTCCTCCCCGGACGTCGCCTTCCTGACAGAGACCTGGATGAACGACTCCTCGGCACCCAACATCACCATAGCCATCCTGGACGGCTACAAGATCACCAGCAGAGACCGCACCAACTGAGTAGGAGGTGGAATCGCCATCATCCACAAGTCCACCATCAAGGTCTCAACCAACTGCGACAACACCATCAACACTGTTGAACACCTTCACTTCCAGATCCACGCTGATTCCAACACCACCCTCTGAGGAACTCTGATCAACAGGCCCCCTGGACCCTGGCCAGAGTTCAGCGACTCCATCGCCGACTTTGTCAGCACGCACGCCCTCGCGTCTACGGACTACATCCTCCTTGGTGACCTGAACTTCCACCTCGTGAAAAGCAATGACACCAACTCCACCACCCTGTTCGCTAACCTCGGACTCAAACCGCTCGTCACGACTCCCACCCACTTCGCCTGACACATCTTCTCCGCAAGCTCCCACATCTCCTTCAGCCACATCACCGAACTCCACTGGACCAACCATCGCTGTGTCCACTTCACCTTCAAGAAGCGCACCACTGCACCCATCAGATCCCCCGCCACTGCTGGAACAAAATCACTGAAGAGCAAGTACACACCGCTCTCACTTGAAGCCCACCCACGACCCGGGCGCCGCTGCCAGCAACCTCAGATGCTGGACCGAAGTCTGCGCCAACACCCTCAAACCAATCAAGAATCCCTCAGACAGCCGCACCAACAAGACCTCCGGCTGGTTCACCGTGGACGTCCAGACCTCCAAGCAAAACTGCCGAAGCTGGAGAAGAAATGTTGCTACAAACAGACATCAGAGAATCAAGCAGCCCACAAGAACGCCATGCGCCAACATCATCACCTCATCAGAGCCGGCAAAATGACCTCCTTCAAGGACCACCTCAACAACAATGCACACAACAGCAAAGAGCTCTTCAACATTGTGAAGGAACTCTCCAACCCCAGCGCCAGCACCAACGACATGCCACCCTCGCAAGACCTGTGCGACTCCCTGGCCTCCTTCTTCCACCGCAAAATTGCAGACATCCACAACAGCTTTGACAACCAAGCCTCCACCACAGCCAACAACACTTCTCACCCCACTGCCTACACCCACGGCAACCCACCTCTCACCTGGACGAACATCAACGACGACCACACCATCAAAATCATGAGCACCATCCACTCCGGCACCCCATCAGACGCTTGCCCCCACCACATCTTTAACAAAGCCAGCACAACTATCGAACCCCACCTCCGCAAAGCCATCAACATCTCCTTCGTGACCGCAACCTTCCCGGAGAGCTGGAAACATGTCAAGATCAACGCCCTGCTCAAGAAGCCCAAAGCAGACCGCAAGGACATCAAGAACTTCCGGGTCATCTCCCTGCTCCCGTTCCCGGCGAAGGTCATCGGAAAAACTGTCAACAAACAACTGACCCGCTACCTAGAGGAGAACAACATCCTGGACCTGTCCCAGTCCGGTTCCGCAGCAACCACAGCACCGAAACGGCCCTCATCGCCGCCACCGATGACATCAGGGCCCTGCTGGACAATAATGAGACCGCGATCCTCTTCCTCCTGGACCTGTCAGCCGCCTTCAACACTGTCTGCAACCGCACCCTACGCACCCACCTCCACGATGCAGGAATCCAAGGCAAAGCACCGGACTGGACCACCTCCTTCCTCTCCGGCAGAACATAGAGCATCCGCCTCCCTTCCCTCCGATCCAAAGCCACCAATATCATCTGCGGCATATCCCAAGGATCTTCCCTCAGCCCAACATTGTTCAACATCTACATAGCCCCACTCGCCCACGTCGCCAGACTGCATGACCTCAACATCATCTCCTACGTCGATGACGCACAACTGATCCTCTCACTCACCAAGGACCCTCTCACCACCAAAACCAACCTCCACGAAGGTATGAAAGCCGTTGCTGAATGGATGAAGAACAGCTGTCTGAAGCTGAACTTGGACAAGACGGAGGTCCTCATCCTCGGTTCCACACCTTCGGCCTGGGACGACTCCTGGTGGCCGACCGCCCTAGGAGCAGCTCCAACACCCACCGACTACGCACGCAACCTGGGATTCATCCTTGACTCTACACTCTCCATGACCAAGCAAGTCAACGCCATCTTATCCTCCTGTTTCAACACCCTCCGCACGCTCCGAAAGATCAACAAGTGGATGCCCACCGACACCAGAAGAACGGTCACCCAGGCCCTCGTCAGCAGCAGACTGGACTACGGAAAAGCCCTCTACGATTCAAGCTAGCCTGGCTGAAGAAGGGTGACATACCCTGAAACCGGTCCCAGGATGCTTGTTTCCGGTCCAGGACAGGCCTTGCCTGGCAGTTCGGTCTGGATTGTTCCCATGAGGCTCAGGGTCAAGACTGATTTGCTTATGGCTGGGTTCAAACTGGGGTGGCGTAGTGGGCAAAAGAACGATGGATTTAACCCAGATCTTTTGACTGGGGGAGAATGTTTGCATTGTCAGCATTCCGTCCATCATCTGTTTGGTGTAAAACTTTGTTGCTGAGCACCGTCGGAAGGTGCTTATTCATGCTCCTGGTTGAAGTTGAGTGCCAACTTGTTATGCTCTCAAGCCCATTGCTGCAAAAGATATTCCTCTTAGTCAAAATCCTCGGGTTAGTCAAAGATAAAGAAAAGCAAGAAAATGAATTGAGATTCCACCCCATTCCACTACTCTTGACAAGAGAAGTCCCTACTAGGTCAAGGTTCTTGGCGGTCTCGCACTGAGGAATCGATTTCACAACTTATCCCAATGCATCCTAAATTCCCATGTCCGTCTGTGAAATTGCAGTAGAAAGAGGCTTTCTATGCAGCCAGGTTACTTATATTTGCCACCCTTCAGCTCCCTCTGGCATGCATTTGGGCCCCATGAATCATAGGAGGCCTACAGTCTGATTACTATCAGCAGGTCCATCCTCAATGCTGCCCGTGCCTCTTGACCCTACTGTATGGCCCTCGCCATCACAGGCCAATGACCTACCCAACTTCCATCCCGGGGCCAAGACACACTCTGGTTACTGCTGTGTCGATGCTAGAGGAGAACCTGTTTGTTTTGTCTGACTCTGAAAGTTTGCTAGTAGATCTACAAGAAGCTAGTGGTTTGGACACTTCCTCTGACACTGATTTATGTCTGTTTCCCCAGTCCATCAACAGAGAATAATCAGTGTAATTTGCTGCAGTAATCAGGCATGCAGCATGGGTCCTACATTTTCAGCTCACATCCATAGAAGTCATAACCAAATCCTATCAGAAATTCTACAGCCTTGCCAGGCTTTGACATAGCCACCTTTACCATTTAATGGGGGCCTCACGGATACATTAATGTTGCACTTGGGCCAAGCTATGCTCTTGGCTTTCCTGGTAAATAGGCAGGTGGCTAGATCCAACAAACCCAGGAAACACTGCCTTCTTTTCTCAATATCCTCCACATGAAACCCTGGTTGTCCCGGCATCTATGAGCAGGTTGTCCCCAAACTCATGTGTTACAACTCCCCTCCACACAACACATTTGTCTAGGGCATTTGGGGAAAAAAATGTTTTCTTCGACCAGTCTCACCCTTCTTTCAGTCAATGCCAGCTTCTTCTTCAGAAGATATTCTCATCCATTGTGCAATTTGTTCGGTGCGATCTTGTTGACAGTTCCTAACTAATTTCTTCCAATTTAGCACAGATCATTCAGGATGGCCAAGATGCAGCAAAGTACATAATGTGTTCTGAACTGGAGCGGTGCTTCGGTGCTGCACGTGGATGTGATCCATGGGTTTTTCCAGTGAAATCCAAGTGTCATTTTATTATCTCTTAGGAGAGAAGGCATATTTGGCACTCGAGTACTTAAAAGAATGCAGGGCCACAGCTAACTTCCTAGGCATTTCTGTGTCTGTGCGCCAGTATCCCCAGCAGTTTCACCTCTTTCCAGGCTCTGGAAGGTGTTTGGCTAAAAGACAACACCAAGGCCGACTGCCCCAACAACAGATCTCCCCAGTCCTTTTGTGGCTATGGTCAGGGATCAGCTGACAATGTCCTAGCTAGTATGGGAAGAGTACTGCCCAGTGCTTCTGCTCCTCCTTCTTCAGCTTGCAAGTCTCTTTAGTTTGCCCTCAGAGGCACATGGCCACCCTGTAAAAGGCAGGGTTATTACCTTCAAGGGTGTCATAGTATTCGATCCAGCAAGTGGCTTCACCAAATAATCCAACAGGGTTAAACCCTGTCATTTCTGTCCGACCTGCCACACATTCCACCTGCATCAGAGCAGCTTCCAGGGATACATTTGTCCATTCTGCAGAAAAAAGTCCAGGTTATTTTGGACAAGGAAGCCAGAGAGAGGGGTACCTTCACCTGAACTATAAACAGGATGTTACTCTTGTTATTTCCTCGTGCCAAAGATGGATGGAGTCCTTTGACCTATTTCGGATCTTAGTACTCTCAACTTCATCCTGAACAAGGACAAATTGCATGTGCTCACAGTAATTAAGGATCTCTCTTTCCTGGATGCAGGATGCTGAATGGTAGCTCTGGATCAGCAGGGTGCTTATTTTAATAATTCTATCCTGAGGACTCGCGGGCGTTACCTGTGTTTCAGGGTGTGGCAATAATGTATTCTGTTTGGTGTGCTCCACTTTTGCATTGCCATTATCCCTCAGGTGTTCACAAAAGTGATGGTGGTTGTTGCAGCACACCATCTGATGTTGGGTATACCAGTCTTTCACTATCTCGACGACTGGCTGTTGCAGGCAGACTTGCCACGGTCAGTCGTAGGCCTTATCCAGATGATGGCAAATTTGCTAACATCTTTGAGTTCTAGACCAATGTGCGAAAGTCACACCTGACTCCTTTGCAGATGCCCCCATTCATCAGAGCCATTCTGCTTACAATGTACTTTCGAGCCTTCCCTATGGGTCAACACGTCTAGCATATTTGGGCAAGATCCTGATGTTTCAACCTCTGTCCTGGAGTTTTGCGAGAGTGGCTCTTAGACTTCTTGGACTCCTGCATTTTGCATCCCGCTTGTCAACCATTACAGATGGCACATTCGGGTTCTTCAGTGGGATTTCAAGTTTCAGTGGTCTCTGCTCCAAGGGAGCCTGTCCGATTCCATCCGGGTGTCAGAGGAGTTGGAGACGTGCAGTGGTGGCTGCTCGACTGCAATTAGACCAGCATTAAACTCCTCTCCCTATGCTGACAGATGCAGGCCATTCACTCAGAGTTGAAGGTCTCTTCACCGTCCTACAAAGGGAGACTGATTCAGGTACTCATGCACTACACAACCGCCATGTAGTACTGCAACAAGCAGGGTGGAATGTGGTCCTGGGTCCCAAGTCCTGTGCCAAGAGGCTTAGCGCCCCTCGAATTGGCGTAGTCGTCAGGACATCTCCCTGCTTGCCACACACCTGGCGGGATCTTTAAATGCCAGTTTGGACAAACTCAGCTAGCAATGCTGACAAATGACAGTTACACCCTAAAATGACACAGGGCATCTTCTAAGGGGAAAAACCTGGTGTGATATCCTGTATTGGTGGAATTGCAGGATCAATTTGGTTCATATCTTCATGGAATTGGAATGTGATGAGGTCAACTTAGTTTGAAGAATGCTAGTCATTTTGATCTGTATCTGCATAGCTGTTGGATGGGATCCTTTGTATTCAATAAACCTACATGAAGAATTCATCTGAGATTCATCTTTTATTTGAAAATACCACACTGGTATAGTCGGCAGCTACGAAGGATCTCAACTCAGAGGAGATATTTCATAATTCTACTAGAAAAGGATTTTTTTTTTTAATTCTCAGTTTTTCCAGGTGAGGATATTTATAACATGACTCTTATTTCTTCTTAATAAAATTAAGCTTGATAGATTAGTAATCTAGTGGGACCCGAGCTTCACCACATACATTTGTTAAGAGAGAAGGATTGGTTTCTCCTGTGAGCCTTAGGAAAGAGTTAATAGATATGGCTCATGTGTCTCATTCTGGAATCACAAAAACGAAATATTAAGATGTTCTTATTGGTGGCCAGGAATGGACAAATTTGTTGAGAGAGAAGTTCGCAATTGTGTAGCATGTAGTTTATGTGACAAATCCAAGTCTCCTAGAGTACAACCCATGGTTGTGCGAAGACGTCCCATGGGTCCGTGGGAGGACATTGCTTTAGACATATTGGGTCCCATTCATCATAAAGGTTCACAAACTTTTTTTATTGGTCATCATAGATATGTTCTCAAGATGGCCGGAGGTAATTTTTTTGTCAAATGTGGATACACAGTCCATTTTGAAATGTTTAAAGGAGTTATTCCATAGAGAAGGAAACCCGAGATCCATTTCGACTGATAATGGGGTACAGCTAATATCTAAACAAATGGAAGATTTTCTTGCACAAAGTGCAATTGTCCACAAGACTTGTGCTTTATATCATTCCGAAGGAAATGGAATGATCGACAGACTCAATAGAGTGTTAAATTGGCAAAATCTACACATCTTGAGTGGAAGGGTGAAGTGTGTAAAAAGGTATATGAATACTGGTTAACTCCACATTCCACAACTGGAAAATCTCCTTTTCTTTTGTTTCGTGGAAGAAACACCAACACCAATACCAATTTAGAACCATTCTGGGTCAATTATTTTTGTTAGTCTAAAGGTAGAGATGAAAGTGTTAATTGTGAGGATTTGAATGCTAGAGAAGAACATAAAGCTCAACAAAGAAAAAGGTATTTTGATTTTAAAAAATCTGTTAAAAAAACTTTGGTTAATGTTGGGGATTTGGTTGCCATTAGACGTCCTGGTTTCTTTTCAGGTGACAACTCTAAATTCCTTAAACCAATGTTAGTGATAAAAGTTTTCAATAATGCTGTTAAGACTCAGGACCATCGCATATGGAATCTCAACAGAGTGGTGGTTGTAAGATAAAAATCCATCAAAGACTTGCGAGGAGTTCATGATTGTTTAGGTGGGCATGTAGTTTCAAAAGACTCTGACTATTGCTCTGATCCTTGTTCTAGCAACAAGAGTGAAGATAATCATTATCGTCGCTCTTTGAGGTCTACCAAACGTCCATCATATCTAAAGGATTATTCTTAATAAGGAAAAAATTAAATATTATTTGATTTGTATATAGTTATTATAGGAGGGAGATGTGTGATATCCTGTATTGGTGGAATTGCAGGAGCATCTTGGTTCCATGTCTTCATGGAATTGGAACGTGATGAGGTCAACTTGGTTTGAAGAATGCTAGTCATTTTGATCTGTATCTGCATAGCCGTTGGATGGGATCCTTTGTATTCAATAAACCTACATGAAGAATTCATCTGAGATTCTTCTTTTATTTGTAAATACCAGATCTGGCTTGATCTCTTGGCCATCCAAAATGTCAACACTTGTGCACTGGAGTTCCTAATAGGGCTCTCCCTTGGAGATGCATTCCAACTAGGGTGGAGTCTAACTTTCTGTACGCCTTTCCACCTTTTGCTCATCTTCCAAGAGTTCTGAAGAAGATCCGTAATGTCCAGGCCTGGGTTATTCTAGTGAATCTGGGCATAAGTATCTATCCACTCAAACTTCTGTTTGGGAGGCTCTTCAGTCACAGCAGCAGGGCAGGGTCTTGCACCCAGGTCTGCGAAATCTACACATCAATGCATGGAGATTGAGCAGCTGCTGTTGACTGCATTTCACCCTCTTCATGGATGTCATTTAGGTGGCCAAGCGCCCATCTAAAAAAGTCTACTCTGGTTGCTGGGGCAGTCTTGTGGCCATGTGTGGTGCCTGCAATATGGACCCATTACCGGCAAAGCTGTGGGATGTCTTATTGCTTGTGTTGTCTTTAGCCCAGCAAGGCCTTGCAGTTGACAACTGTTAAAGGTTCTTTGTCAGCCCTTTCTGTCCTTTTGCATTTACTGGACCAACCCTCCGTGTCAACTGTTTTGATGTGTTTTCTTAAAGGATTAGGATATATGTTTCCACCTAAATCCTGCATGATGTTTCAGTGGGGCCTTAATTTGGTTCTCACATTCCTTATGTGCACCTCATATGAGCCAATGCATAACTATCCTTTGCGTCTTCTGACTCTCAAAACTGTTTTTCACACTGTGATATTTTCAGCTTCATGTGTGAGCAAGATTGAGGCTTTTTCAATACGCCACCTTTTTTCCTGACAAACTGATGTCATGGACCAGAGCAACGTTCTTGACAAAGGTGACTTTCTTTCCTGTCAGACATTCCATTGCTCTTCTGACATTCTTTCTCCACCTTAACCATCTATGGTTTGGACTCCAAAGGATTGCTGAGCTTTTACATCGATCGTACCAAGGACCACATGGTGGATGATCAGCTCTTTGTGGGGTTCACTGGGGCAAAGAAGGGAAAGGTGGTGCGTAAGCAGAACCTTTCACAATGAATAGTCCTCTTAGTTCAGATCTGCTATGTTTTGACGAAGAGGCAGCCTCCAAAATTCAGATCTGCTATAGTTTGACGAAGAAGCAGCCTCCAAAAGCTCTGAATGCTCCTTCCACCGGAGTCAAGGCTGCTAACACTGTGTTGGCACGTGGTGCCCTTGTCCAGGCTACCTCTCAAACTGCTACGTGGGCATTAGTGCACACGTTCACAAAGCACTATTGCCTTGACAGTCAGGTCCGTTGAGATTGGCATTTTTGTCATGAGGACGTTTTGGACTGAGCTGTTACGCAGACCCACCACCACCTTGGGTGGTACTGCTTTAGTATCCATTCACAAAGTGAGGAATCTACGGTTAGAAGTATTCATCAGAAGAACAAGTTACGTACCCACGACAACTGTCTTTCTGGGAGATACTCTGTCTCATTTTAGATTCCTCACCTCCTTACATAGAAAGGTCCGAATCTAGAAATCTGCACACTGTCTCATCTGGTAAATTATAAAGCTCCTTGTCCCAAGTTTTGGACAGATTCAAGAAAGAAATGGCATCACCGCACAGATGTGGCGTCTATATGAATCTCTAATGTCACTTTCAGGGTGGGACTGATCTGCCATCAGCCGGTTGACCCCTCATACTGGCCTAAGAAAGCAAAGCGATAAAAGATCTCCGGATCCAGCCAGCGCCTGTGGGTTTTTATAAGGTGAGGAAAATGCCGTTGGAGTGTCCAAAAGAGCATTACCAAAGAAAGGTAAGTAAGTTGTTTGTAATGCCAACTTGTAGTGTCGATCCTACCCAAATGCCTCTCAATAATCCTAAACAAATGTATTTGTCATTTAAATTAAATGAATTCAAATGTATTTTTAGAATTCATGGTACAGTAATTTTAGTCTTATCTCTAACACTAATCATTGTTTAATGTTTTCTGTTTAATTGTATCAAATTAAATAATATTAAAATGACTTTAATTTCCAAAAACAAGGCTCCCTTTCCCTAATGCTGTCTCTATCTCACACCCATACCCTTACACAATTCCTAAATTTAATTCCAACATGATAAATCATTTTTTAAATAAATAAATACAATTAATGCTAGTCCTAACTCTAAACCCCACAACAGGTAATACGACTGGTAATTATTTTTTTAAATAAATAATGGCATATTGGGCTAGAGTCCCATGGTATAATGGTCAGGATAGGTAGCAGAGCTGTGGAGGTACTAGTAGTGTATAGACCAAGGTGACACATGGAAATGTTGGGTAGATTAAGAATATGTCCCACTTCCTTGGCTTGGTCAGCCAATGTTTACCTCAGGTGGTGGTCAGTGCACTTACAGTTGGAACTCATACCTATACTTTTAGCCATGTCCACCCACCACATTCAGTTTCTGGTTAGCCTTTACATATAGTTATTTCTTAGAAAAATATTTCAGAAGATAGTCATGAGAATGGCAAATGCATAAACTGTCTACAGTCAACTTAACAGCACCCATAAATTAAAAAATTTGTAATGTGCTGTGCTTTTCTTAGACACGTTACGCGTAGGTTACGTGTTAATATGGTGAAGATGCAATGAAAAACTTTCTATTTCAATATCTGGTACACATAAACTACACATAAGCATTTCTTGAAACACCCAGGTAGAAACACTGTTTGTTTTTTGATCGCTTATTATACTCTCTAGCAGAGAGTGGAAATGTGTTCTGAAAAGTCACAAAAGAATCTTATGACAACTAAAATTATTTGTGTTTCAAAGTATTGCTTCTCCTGAAAGTCTCTCTCTTTCTTCTCAGGTATCTTTCGATGGAACGTGGTCTCCACGTGGTGCAGTTGGAAGGTGCTATAATTACAGTGCAATTGCTAATGCTTGTGACTACCTGTTTGTAATGTCTTATGATATGTGGTATTCAGTTGGAGTGGCTGGAGCCAATTCACCTTACAAAGAGGCATTAGCTGGTGAGTATTTTAAAACTGTTCTATGAATGTGTTTTTTTTTTTAAGTTTGAAGTTTATTAAGGCATAAAGAAGTAAAGACAGTAAATGAAGAAACAGTCATAAGGTATAAAAAACAAGAAATTTCTCTTACAAAGGAAGGACTTAATCAAAGAGATATCAAATACAGAAGAAATAATTTGCAATAAAAGTTCAGGAATTTTGTGGCAGGAGGGAAAACAGTGGAAATGTATAACGTATAAGTGATATAAAAGAAACATTGGAAGCAATCAATAATCTTGCATATAATTAAGATAAAACAATCACGGTGGTTTTTGAACTTCTTCATTGCGTATTGGAGAAGTGGGAGAAGGCCTGGCAATTCTGGATAAATATTCGGTAAGGGGGAGCCATAGAAGGTCACGTTTAATTGCTAGGGAAATTGGGGAGACAAAATTGGTGTCTAGTCGATGATTGAAACAAACTGCGTTCCACCAAGCAGAGAAGGAGACATCTTTAGCTTGTTTCCAATGCGATGTAATATGAAGAAAAGCAATGGCTATCATGAGATCAAGTAATTTGTGTCTATGGTGGGATCCAGAAAGATCAGGGGAAAGGGAACCTAGAAAAATATGAATGATTGAAAAGGGGAGAGTGAAATTGAAAATATTATGAAATTGGGACCAAACTAATTGCCAGAAATGTAGAATGGGAGGGCATTCGAAGAGCATATGTATCAAATCAGCCAAAGGGCAGGGACAGGACCAACAAGTGGAGGGAATGTCAGAGGAGAAAGATGACAAAAGTAAGGGAGTAAATAGTGTACGATTATAGATAAAAAATAAAGTTTGGGTAGTGTTAGCAGCTCTAGATGTACTGTGAATTTTAGACCAAATTTTATCCCAGAGAGTAGAGGGCCATATTTGAGACAGATCTTTCTCCCAAGCCAACTCAACCTTAGATTTAGTGCGTTCAATAGATTATTGTAGAGATTTATAGAGAAAAGAAGCAGAGGGGGATTGGTCAAGAGCATTCAAAATAGAAAGGTGTGCTGCAGGAATAGAGTTGGTAGCAGGGAGAGAGGAAAGATACTGGGTAAGGGAGGGGATCAGCGATAAATATTGTTTACGAGAAGAGGATGGCAACGAAAATTGGGTTTGGAGGAGATGAAAAGGAAGAGGATGAGTATCAGAAAGAAGTTGAGAGATCCATGTCAAACCACGTGAATGCCAAGATTTCCAATAGAGTGAGCGATTACGGATTTGAAGGTGTTTATTATGCCAAATAGGTTGGATGTGAGTAGAAGCAGTAGAAGGGTAGGAAGATAACAAGTAAGGCTGAAGAAGAGAACGAGAGTGAGTAATAATGGGAGATCTGAGAGAAGTTACATTAGAGGAAAAGGAAAGAACCTCAATGAATTCATAAGGATGAAGGAAAGATGATTCTATCGTCAACCAAAGTGGAGGATAATAGGGAAGATCTGAAGAAAGCCAACGCAAGGCTTGTTTTAAGGAAAAGGCATTATGATATGATTTAAAATTGGGAAATTTGACTCCACCCAGAGATTTGTCCTTCTTCAAAACAGAGATGGCTATTCGGGGTTTTTTACCTTTCCATAAAAACTTTAACAAAATAGAATCTATCGACTTGAAGTGGTGATTAGGGATGCGGATGGGGATCATAGAAATAGTGTAGAGAACCAAAGGAGCTAGCATCATCTTTATGGAGTCCAGGCGACCCCACCAAGAAAGAAAAAGAGGATTCCAACGATTGATGGATGTAGAGAGCTTAGTAGAGAGGGAGTCAAAATTGAATTTGAGGGTATCAGAGAGACGAGGAGCGAACCAGACACCCAGATATGTAATCTTAGAGGGTTGCCAGGAAAAGCCAGATGTATCAAATAGATGTTTTTGACATAAAGGATTTAGGGGTAGGATTTCACATTTGTCTGTGTTAAGTCGATAGCCAGATACCTTAGAGAATGAGGAGACTTGATTCAGGAAGGAAGGTAGAGTCGTTTGAGGGTCTGAGCAATAAAATAAAATATCATCAGCGTACACCGATAATTTAACTTGCTTTTGGGGACCATATTGAAAACCAGAAATAGTATCATCGCGTCTAATCTTGGTTAAAAAGGGTTCTAAAGCTAGAATAAACAAAAGAGGAGATAGAGGGCAACCTTGACGTACCCCACGACGAAGGGGAAAATAATCAGAAGTGATACCGTTAGCAAAAATGGAAGCGTGGGGGCTAGAATAGAGTAAGGAAATGAGAGAAATGAATTTAGGAGGGAAACCAAACCAACGAAGAGCTTGAAACATAAAATCCCAGCCTATCCTATCAAAAGCCTTCTCGGCATCAAGAGAAATGGCAGCCAGTGGAGAAGAGAGGGAGGTGGCTTTATTCAAAACATTAAAGAAAACACGAGAATTATCTGATGACAAACGACCTTTAACGAATCCAGATTGTTCAGGACCAATAAGTTCTGGTAGCAGAGGATCTAGTCGGAGGGCTAAAATCTTGGCAAAAATCTTATAATCTGTATTTACTAGGGAGATTGGGCGATAGTTTTTACATATGGTATGATCTTTATCTGGTTTGGGTATTAGACAGATTAATGCTTCCTGAAAAGTACCCTGAGAGGAACCAGAATTAACAAAGGATTGAAATAATAATAAAAGTTTAGGGAGGAGAAGGGAAGAAAAGTGATTGTAGAACTCAATGGTAAAACCATCTGGTCCTGGAGCTTTGCCACGACGGAGGATTGAAACAGCATGTGAAATTTCAGAGAGGGAAATAGTTAAATCCAATGATTGAAAATCAACATGAGAAGATGGAGGGGAAGGAATATCCTGAAAATAAGCAAGAAGATCAATGGGGTCAGGACTGGATTCAGGAGTGTATAAATTTTGGTAGAAAGAGACAAATTGAGTTAATATGTCTTTGTCTTTGAAGAAAGAAATACCAGCAGGACCCTGTATAGATTCAATCTTTGTTTTTTCTTTACGTATCTTGAGGTAATTTGCTAGAAGCTTGCCCATTTTGTTTTGGCCGCCGTAATAGCGGGAATTACATTTAAGGAGAGAATTTGATGCCGCATTTGTAGTAAATTTATTAAATTCAATTTTAGCAGAAATAAGTTCGCGAAGTGAAGATTCAGAGGTAGAATTATAATAGGTATATTCTAAATTCTTGATTTTATCCAAAAGTTGAGTTGATTTGGTGATTGATTGTTTTTTCTTTTGAGAAACGAAATTGATGATAAAACCTCTAGCAGTTGCTTTGAAGGAATCCCACACCGTGACAAAGGGAGTCTCAGGGAGGTGATTTAGTGCAAAGAATTCAGAGGTAAAAGCTGTAAATTTAGTGCAGAAAATGGGGTCTAGAAGTAAAGAGTTATTAAATCTCCAGCGTCCTGAATGAGGAGAGAAGGGGATAAGATCAATATCGACATAAACGGGAGCATGATCTGAAATTAAAATGGAACCAATGTCTGAATGAGTAGCTAGCTGTGCTAGGGGCTTGCTGAGGAAGAGGTAATCAATACGGGATTGGGAATGATGGGTGGGGGAATAGAACGAGTATTCTCTAAGGTCAGGGTTACATAGTCTCCAAATGTCAACTAGAGCATAATTTCGAATAGAAGTAATAAACTGGGAATGCATCTTAGAGGGAATAAATTTAACTTTGGAGTTTCTATCCAGAAAGGGGTCCATAACTTGGTTGCAATCACCACCAAAAATAACATATTGCTCATTAATTGTAACCAATTTGTCAGAAATAGCAGGCCAAAATAGTTTGTCAACACCTGTAGGAGCATAAACATTAAAAATAACGATAGGAATTTTATCAATAAGAAGATTAGTAAGAACCCAACGGCCATTAGCATCATTTTCATAAGATATAACTGAAACTGTTAACTTTTTATGACATAAAATAACAGTACCATTTTTCTTACCTAAAGCTGGAGATTGAAAAACATGTCCCACCCAACAACGTTTAAGTTTGTTAGCCTCCTTGTCCGAAAGGTGGGATTCTTGGAGGAGAGCTATGTCAGCTTTAAGCCGTGTCAAATGTGTTAGAACACGTTGACGTTTAATGGGGTTATTTAACCCCTTAACATTCCATGTAACTACTCGGAATTTGCAACTTCAATAGAATGATATAAAAAGAAGAAAAAATGAGTTGAAAAAGTAAGAGAATAGAAATGTGAATGGAAAAATAGTAATTGTAAGAGAAAGAAATCAGAAGCGAATAAAGAGAACATAGTAAGGAAAAGGAAGAGAATAGGTTGAAAAAGAGAATAGAAAAAGAGGACATTAGTAAATGCAGAACAATACATGAAGAGAGTAAAAAGATCTCAACAAATAGAAAACAAGTCAAAAGAACTGAGGGGTGACGACGCCAGAAGAGGACGACATCAACAACGGAGACTTACACCGTCGAACACCGAGGAACCAGCGATGGAACAAAATTGGAGGGAAATATGGGTACACCGGGATGAAGAAACACGAGGAGAGGATCTGTAAGAAGATAAAAAATCAGAAGAAAACATTATAGAGACATGTGGTAAATGAAACAGAGAAATAGCACGATAACACTGCACAAAATAGGGCTAGATATACATGGGTAAGAGGCACTCAATCAAATACAGTAAATAGAAACAAGATACAGCAGGGTAACAGAGAGGCAGACAAGCAATAAAACATGGTAAAACAAGAATGGTTAGACAGGTCTTGCAGTGTCCATGTTTTCGGTTTCGTGACAATGAAGGAACTCTTCAAGGACGAGTGGATCTTCAAATGTTGTTGTCCTGTCTTTGTAGGTCACCTTGAAGAGACATGGATGTAGCAGACCAAATCTAGCACCAAGGGTTCTCAGACGTGGTCTCAAATCGAGGAACTGCTTTCGACGATCAGCTGTAACTTTAGCAATATCTTGGGAAAGATATAACCTGTGCCCCTCCCACATAACTTGCTTTTTAGTCTTTGCTGCCGAAAGTACTTGAAGGAGATCAGTATATTTGAGGAACAGCATGATGACTCCGCGGGGTTTGGAGGAAACTTTCGGGCCAAGTCTGTGCGCACGTTGGATGTTAAGCGAAGAGGAAGGAGGAAGATCCAAAATTTTGGGTAAAAAGGTTTGGAAAAAAGCTGTCGGATTGGATCCTTCTGTAAGTTCCGGAAGATTATAAAGGCGTAGGTTGTTCCTCCGGTTGCGATTTTCCAACTCCTCCGACTGTCGTTTCAGGAGAGAGACATCTTTTTCTAAGCGTGAAATTTTTGCGCAGGAAGATTGAAGAGACTCGGTAGATTGTTCCACCAGAAGAACCCGCGATTCCAGAGTGGACCATTTGTCATGAAGAAATTGCAAGGTTTTAGTGGTTTCGGCCATGAAGGGTTTAAGTGCTCGAAGTTCCTCCAGGATAAGATCCATGGACGCTGAGTGCAATGAAGAACCTGGAGAGGGAGGGTCTTTTTTCAGACGTTTCGTTGAACCAGGTTGAATAAGCTTACTGGATGTAGTAGCCTTAGGAATAGCGCCGTGAGCAGCGTTTGGTTTGTGGAGAACAGGATCATCCATATTTTGCGTAACAGAGTCAGAGTCTGAGGAAAGTTGTGGATTGGCCTTAGAAACTTTAAGTTTGAGGTTTCGAAGCTTCCCCATATATGGCTAGGGAAGGAAATGCAATGTCACCACAAAATTCAGAGGAGAAGTGTTGTAAATAAGAAGCAGGAGGTACGCTTATGGTGAAAAACTGAAAAGCGTATATATGTTGCAACGAGGAATGATGAGATGCAACCAAATGTTAATCACAAAACTTATATTTTCTCCACAGAAAAAGCCAGAAAAAATTGTGTGAATATAGTATCACTGCATGGCAAGGTATAACAGATTAAAAACGTCTATGTCGACTGAAGAGTGTCCATAGGTGCTATGCAGATGAGCGTGTCCCCATATTGTGTGGGAAAAGGCGCCATACATGAGAAATGAGCGCTAAGGTTTGTTGAGAGAAAATGGCGTTTTTTGTTATCTTCAAAAAATAGGCTGAGAATGTCTCAAGTGGAGAGACATGATGTAGAGAGAGTCTCGTTAGGGCATGTGGCTGGTGTAGGAAATATCCGCAGCACGCACGCTGAGGTAGAAAAGCGGCGTTTGTGGTGGAAGAAAGAGCGCGGCAGAATGGAAGAAAATGGCGGCCGCTGGAGTAGCGAACCGCGTCACCAAAGGAAAGAGCGCATAACGCTGGAGTAGAGGAAAGCAGGGTAGCTCCTTCTGCTCACCTCATGTTCCGACAGCGGAATATGCTAGTTGCGCCCACAATTTCCCGGTGAATGCGGTGAAAGTCGCCGGTCCCGGTGATCGACTAGCGGAGCTCCGCTATCAAGCCGCCATCTTGTGCGGCGTTCAAGCCACGCCCCCTATGAATGTGTTTTCAATGAGAAACTGTGGTACAATTTGTTTCTATAAGCCTTATTTTTGGCATATTTCATGATTCATAATCAGTCTTTCCATGTGACATAACCAAGCTGTTCTGAGTTTTTTTATTCCCAGATATCGCCAAATCTCCATTTTGCACAGCTTCTCTAGAAGCAAAATGAGTAGCATGATACCAGAATGAGGGCAACCACAGACTATGTTAAACAACTCTGTAAAACGAAGATATGGCAGTCTCCTGAAAGAGAAACAAAATACCAAGTACAATGTGCTGCTAATATGATACAATTTTGTCTGCCTGGTTTCCTTCAGGATGTACCTTTTGGATGCATGTTCTTCTAAAAAGTTTCATGTATTATTGAGGCTAAATTATATTTATACTATCGCATGAGTGGAGTGATGCGTGAATTGCAGGAGGTTGGGGAAGGAAGGCTGGATCAGCAAGACGTGTAAGTGGGCAAATTTCATTTTAAGACACCAAACCAACTAAGTTGATAAGCAAGAAAGCTAATCAGAAATGTAATTGTACTCAATTCTGTTGTATACAACAGATATAGAAGAACCAGGTGTCATTGTCGAAATGCATGTTTTCATCTCTTGCTTGAGACAACACATGTGCTATCTCTTATAAGACATTTTGTTTACTTACTGCGGGCTTCAAGCCCACCCATTGCTTACCATTGGTTGGCATATCACCACTTTCTTTCCTTGCTTCTCTTTGGTCAACATGAGCCAGCTTCACATCCTCTTTGTGTGTTTCTCCCTCCCCTGAGCCTCGTCCAAGTACGTCTGCCTTGCCCAGTGTCCTACCACTGTTCTTGCTTACAGGGCTATATTCTTCTTTAAGCTTCAGTACTCCATAAGAGTGCATGTGTTTGCAGGCCATCTTCTCCCCACCCCTGTCTTGCTCCGCATTGTTGTGCTGACTATTGTTTCCTTTTAGCTTGACATGGCCACTTTCATTGAGCAATAAGGATGGTTGAGTTCTTACTGTCCATCTGTGACACTTGCGATTCCTACTTTTACGTTGTCCCCTCCCTTCAGTTTCCGCCTGAGTGGTTGGTACTTTCACATTTGCATTGACAGCTGCATAAAGCCACTGCATGTATGTTTCCCACCACAAAGCCACATAGGAGCCATTTCACTAAACACCAGGGGAGGGTTCTTTTCAACACGCACCAATTGACTCACAAACAAAAATCACATCAACATCATGGAAATGCCCTAGATTAAATGCAAAATAAATTCAGCATCATACTGATATAGCTCACTGACACCCAGGCACTAACTCTTTCATGAACAACAACCCTATGTACTTTTTAAAAATCCTAAATCCGACAGGTTGAATCGCAGAAAGTAATAAGGTGCCAGGGGTGAAGGAAAGAGGCAGCAACAATATGGAGGCAGCCTACGTGACTACTAGGTCATATCTAAAATATGCTTTGCTAAAACTGTCAGTTTGACGATTTAATGTACATGGGGAAGTCAAATACAAATATTAAACTATGCACAGAGTTTCAAGCAATGACGTTTATCCCAACTTCTTTCAACATACTGCATTGTCTTCTATCTACTGATATGTGTGAGTAGGGCAGCTGGGAAATGCCCTGTTTAATAAAACTGAATTGTGCTGCCTTTATTATTTTATGTCACCTTTGCATTTACATAAAACAAAATTACGAGCTGTAAAGCAGTTCAGTTTTCCTTCAAGGTGCCCTTGCTCATCTACATGACAATCCTATAATTCATATTAAAGAAAAGGATAACTTAAGATCTACATCCAAAAGTATTCTAAGAGCAGAGTCCACAAGCAAATTGTCTTAAGCACTGTTCAATAAGAATAGGGAAAAAGTCTTCAATATATTTTAAGTACAAAATAAAATAGCATTCTATCACAGAGACTGCTTGGTATGCCCTTTAAAGCCTTTCTTTGAAGTCTTCCTCACTTCAAAGGCACAACTGGGTACAAGTGATGGATCTCTGACTCCACCAACTCTTGCCTTGCTGTGTTGCCCTGCTGCCTGCTGCTCTCTCTCTGCCTGGGTGAGAAGGATTGGACCTACATCATTGGAATCCAGGGTGACTCCAAGGGCTTGCTGGCTTGCCTCCTGTTGCCTAGGTATCAGGATCACTAAAGACCTACAACCATTCTGTTCCAAATTCTGGGCTCTTCTGCTTGCGAGTCTGTCCTGCCATGTGGTGCCACCCCATTACCGGACCCTCGGAAGTAGACCTCGGGTTTGCTCCAGTAGAACCAACGCATCTTCTACTGTGAAAGCAAAATTGACCCATTACTGCTGCTGCAGGAACCAAACCTGTGCATCGTGGTAGGAACCTCCGCATCTCATCAGTAACCACGCCTCGGAACCAACGCATCACCGCCACAGTGTGGAGAAGATCGATGCATCGCCCCTGCAGCATTCACCTTCTGTGCCGCTGCGACCGGAACCGGCGCTTCGCTCAGCGAAACTAAAACATCTTGGGATGCGACAAGGATCAAGTTACTTTTGCTCAGTGGGCCCTGCATGAGTCATGTATTCAGCCTACGCTCCATCGATGGCGGCTTGATCTCTTGACTTTGTCCCAGTCCAGTATAACTAACTAACTCTTTGAGCACCGTTTGCTTCTTAGAGCTATTCATGTATTTAATCTTTAAAATGTATATCTCGACTTCTACACATTGGATTGTTGTCATTTTGGTCTTGATTTATTTATAAAACTTCGCTTATGTTTCTAAACCTGTGTGGAGTCTTTTTGTGGTGTTTTCACTGTCTTACTGCTTAAAGTGTTGCACAAATACTTTACTCATTACCTCTTAAGTTAAGCCTGACTGTGCCAAGCTACCAGAATGAAAGCACAGAGTAATTTAGGGGAAAGCACAGGATAATTTAGATTGTATTGTGTCCTACCCTGACTAGGATTGTGGTTCCTGCTTGGACAGGGTGCATACCTCGGCCAACCAGACACCCGATTTCTAACAAGATACATATGGCAGAAACCATTCAGCATTTTAGAAATTGTTTTTTTTAAAACATATTTTATTAGTTTTTTCTTATTTGGATCATACAACTTATGAAACATTGGCCCAAAAATGGTTTGTTGTTTGTGGTATTTCCAACATCTGGTCCACTACATTTGTAATTACAGTGTTGACATATTAACATTGATAGTAATCTTCCATATGTGCAAGTCATAGGACGTATTTTATGCCATGTGCTTTACGGTTTATGATGCATTATAATTTCCCCGTTTCTGTCTAACCCCTTTAACTCCCCCACCCCGAACTTTCGGATTGCAGTATCCAATCTGTGACACATCGGTTGAACCATCGTCAACTTTTTTTTAAAAGTTGTATTTCGTATAGGTATATATACAATTGCACATTTATTACACGTAAATACAACTACAAGGCATGGGCGACATATTTAACCACAATTAGGAAACTCTTTAATCAGTCTGGTCTATATCGGCTGCTTTCAACTCTACCAGCATAACTTCCCATTCCAACGATATCGGCATTTTACATAACCCTCTTATTTCTTCCCTGCGCAATATTGCACCGTCTGCACTGCTCCATCTTATCATTTCTGTACACCAATGTGATATGTTGGGGGGCTTGTTCGACTTCCAACGCATAATGAGGGTTCTAATAGCTAATATTAATGCTAGGTTTATGAAACGGTATTGTACCTTGTGTTTAGATACATGTTTGTGCAGCCCCGAAATGCATTCTTCCACGGTATCATGAATTTTGTGTTTTGCTACCGCCCCTGTAATTCTCCTAACCTTATTCCAATATCCCTTTATGACCGGGATAGCCCATACCATGTGTATCAGGTCTGCCCCTTCCTTTTTACATCGCGGGCAGACATGTTGTGTTTGTAGAGGGGCCGAGGTCGATCAAAGTGCTGGAGGGTTACCTGCCTACCTGCTTCCACGCAAACAGCCCATCTTCAGCAGAGGCTGCACCGGGGTTCTTGCTGCACGGCTCCCGCTGACGCCATACCAGCACTGCCGCCAGGGGTAGGACTCCAAGTCCCAGCACCCCCCAGGCGGCGCACACCACCAGCGTCACGAGGAAGCGCCCGGAGGCGCTTGAAAGGAGGAGCGCTGCCGGAGCTTGTGGGGGCCGAGGTCGATCAAAGTGCTGGAGGGTTACCTGCCTACCTGCTTCCACGCAAACAGCCCATCTTCAGCAGAGGCTGCACCGGGGTTCTTGCTGCACGGCTCCCGCTCCCGCTCCCGCTGACGCCATACCAGCACTGCCGCCAGGGGTAGGACTCCAAGTCCCAGCACCCCCCAGGCGGCGCACACCACCAGCGTCACGAGGAAGCGCCCGGAGGCGCTTGAAAGGAGGAGCGCTGCCGGAGCTTGTGGGGGCCGAGGTCGATCAAAGTGCTGGAGGGTTACCTGCCTACCTGCTTCCACGCAAACAGCCCATCTTCAGCAGAGGCTGCACCGGGGTTCTTGCTGCACGGCTCCCGCTCCCGCTCCCGCTGACGCCATACCAGCACTGCCGCCAGGGGTAGGACTCCAAGTCCCAGCACCCCCCAGGCGGCGCACACCACCAGCGTCACGAGGAAGCGCCCGGAGGCGCTTGAAAGGAGGAGCGCTACCTCCGCCCCGCGGAGCGCGCGCGGGAGCGCGCCGGGAGAAGCCCGGGACAAGGGCGGGACCGTCTGTGGCCGTCCGGGGCCGGAGGAGGCAGGGCAGGGCCACCCCATTTCCATCTACCGTACCGGTTTCAACCTGTGGTGCCGCGTCTCAGCATGTCAACACGCTCCGGTAAGGCCTTGAGGGGTTGCGGGGAGAGTGCCCCCGGGGGTGCTATGTTTGGCTCTATGGACAAATTCCTGACAAGGGTGGCGGCTGTCATAGACAATGAACTTGCCATATCTGAACGGCGCCTTTCACTTGACTTCCCTCTTGCTAAAAGTCCACCGCCAGCAATAGTGTTGTCCCCTCTAAATCTTACTTCCCCTGCACCTTTGCTTGGGGATCTACCTGGGGATTCCCTTATTGCACCTCCAATGGGTGGCTTAGAGGGGTTTGAAAGCTCGCTGATTGGTGTCCACAGTACCAGTCCATGTGCTGTGCTTGTGGATCCATGCAATGAGCTCTCTTTAGTAGGCTCACCCGGCATACAGGCCCTACACTGCCCTGAGGTTCCTGCTCCCGTCCGACAAGCTCCGACTAAAAAGCAACCTATCCAGGAGCCTATCAAAAGGAAGGGGAAAAGGGCAAATTACACTAGAAAGGGTTGCCCATCTAAGACCACTAACCATCCTAGGCACCCGCCCCTGAGGGGTCCTCCCCCCCAGAGCAAGCAAGGACCAATATCCACAGGGACAGCCATCTGCGCTCCGGCTGTTATTGATACAGTACCACCTCTCTTGTCGGCCCCACCAACGCCTGTTCAGGACAACGTGGGTCACTCTATGGAGGCGTTCGAGAAGATGGTCAAGTCTCTTGTGTTGCCACTTATAGACCAGGTCAAGAGGTTGGGGGAAAGGCTTGACTGCTTTGAGCAGGCTACTAGAGACAATTTCTTTGCCCTAAAGACCCTTCTCAAGCACCAGCCAAAGCCCAGTAAGGATAGGACTGATAGGCTAGATGAGTCCAATAGGATAGAGGTCCCAGTGAGCCCCCCCTGGGAGACCAACTGATGCAGCCGCCCAAGCACCATGTACCTGGGAATACGATCTTGGCTGCTCCAAAGGTCGGTCTTAGACAGATAAAGGCGAAGGCTCCAACTTGTGCTGCCCATGTGCATGCTACCCTTCCCCCAGCGGCAATATCTCCGGTGGCTACCCAGGCCCCAAGGCAACACAAGAAGGGTGGGACGGGCCCTACTTCGCAACCTGGGGTTGTTATATCTGACGCAACTGGTGGTGTTGTATCAACTCCTAAGGTTGCATCTATTCCCGTCCCACCTACAAATCGGCTCCCTTTGGGTCCTCCTCAGAACAGTAGACGCAAGTGTCCCCCAGTTAACCTCCCCCCTGAGTGCCACCCGTATGTTGTCATCCTTACGAAAGTCCCCCCTATTGGGAGTACCCAGCGGGAAAACCATCAGGCTCTAAAGAATAAGGTCATCCACTGGCTGAAAGCCAACAGGCCCTTGCCTGCGGGAGTGGATGGAATTATTCTTGGTGTGCGCAGGGTGGGTTGGATTGGACACGGGAAAAAATCGCTTGAAGGGGATTGTGTGGTTGTAAATTTCCAAGATGCTAGGGTTGCCCAATTTATATGCTCCCAAGGTCAACCCACGGCTGGTTCGGGTATCGACATAGTCGATTTGACATTTTTTTACCCACGGTCTATTATGTCCACCCCCTCACTCCACCTTGGACAACCCTCCTTCACTGGCAGCCCAGGGGGCCAATATTTGGTGGAAAACACTGCCCACGGCCTTCTGACCCCGGGAGTTCTCTCTCAGCAGCTATGCCCAGCTCCAGTGTTACCAAACTGGGGACCTGGGAATTGTTGACTCAGTTACGATCCGGGGGAGGATGTGGTGGCCCCAGGTTTTGTCGCTGGGTTAACACCATACCACAGATCCAATGGCTCCTCCTCCCCACTGCAGACTCTGGCTACGGCCGAGTCTGTAGAGAGGAAGGGGGAGACCGGGGCTTCCCATAACTCTCCGTTTGGTCCCCTTGATGTGGGTTCTGCGGACTTGTCACCCCCTGTCGAGGTTTGTAGCATTGCAGCTGTAACGGACCCCCAGATTAGGGTTTTCAGCTGGAATGTTGCGGGCCTCGAAAGGAAGCTGGCGTTGCCGGATTGGAGCGAGCGTGTGGAGCAATACTCCATTTGCCTGTTCCAGGAAACCTGGAGTCGGGTGCCCCTTCACAAGGCGGGTTATTCCACCCACTTTTTGCCGGCAGCAGAAAGTGCAACTGGTAGGGGTCGCCCCTCTGGCGGTTTGTTAATCTGGGTAGCCACCGAACTTAATTGTAGGGTGGAGGAGAAGGACACTAACTGCCCTGACCTCCTAAATATTTTACTTAGAAATCCCCAGGGCAGAGTCATTCTAAACATTTTTAACATCTATGCCCGTGGCACTAAGGGGGGAAGAGAATCCCCAGTTATAGCTTGCTTGGAAGCGCAACTCCGCTCATCTCCATACAGGTCTTGTACACTGTTGGCAGGTGATCTGAACTGCACCTTCGAGCCTCTTGATCTGGACATCCTAGCAGATCAAGAGGAACTTGATAATGGGTGGGGGATTCCTCCCCTCGAGCTTGGCCCTGTTAAAAAGTGGACAGATGTGGCCCTTCAGATCAACTCCTTAGTTATGGAGTTTGGGCTTAGAGCTGCCAATGGCAGAACCAGGTCCGATAAAGTAGGGGCGCACACCTATAACAGGCCAGGACACACGTCACGGATTGATTATTTCCTCCTTGACATACACCTGTGGGGCATGGTGGAGGACATGGTAGTTTTACCTTCTGTGGAGAGTGACCACAATCTCCTGTCCCTCACCCTCTCCCGCAGGTGCGTCAACAGCACCGTGAGTGGTTCTCCTTGTAACCCCGCTCCAGACCTGTCAGTGGTCACGAACTGTGGGCGAAGGCTAAAGTGGGCGAAGCTGGCTCTTTCGGAGGAGAAATCCTCTGCGATTAGGCAGCTTCTGGTTTCAGCCATGGCCAATCTTGACGGCCAAGAGGAAGGGCTGATGGAGGTGGCACCTAGGTTTTGTGTCATAATTCAGGCCATTGGCGACCTCTTTGTAGTCCCAGCCCACCCGAGCGGAAGGAAACCCAGCCTACGACCGGGTCAGGGCTGGTACAACCAAAAGTGTAGGGAGGCGAAATCACTTCTTATCGAGGCGGTCAAGTCCAAATTGCCGCTTAGGACTAGGGAGGCCAGGAGACATTACACACTTTGCCAGAAAAATGCTAGGATGGAATGGGAGGATAACTTCTGGCAGGACCTCCTGGCTGCCAGCCGAGGGAAAGATGCTAAAGGTTTTTGGGACATGGTGGGCAAAAGGAATCGTCCCGACGATTCCCGGAGGACTTGTGCGATCAATGCCCAGACTTGGTTTTCCCATTTCCAAAATCTTTACTCTCCTGTTGAAGGCCCCCTTAATGATCCCTTTAAAATCCCAGCCTTTACTCTAGACCGTGACCTGGATCTGTTTTCCTCCCTTGATGTAACAAAGCAGATCAAAACCTTGGTCCCCTTGAAAGCAGCTGGCCCGGATGGCCTACCAGGGGACATCCTCCGTGCTTACCCGGAAGAATGGGGGGCTCTTATCTCTGCACTCCTCAATGCAATTATGGGGGGAGGGCTTGTGCCTGACTCCTGGAGAGGTGCGGAGGTGGTCCCCATTTTTAAAAAGGGCAGTCGGGATTTACCCGGGAACTATAGGCCTATAAGCCTAATAGACTCCAGCCAGAAATTGGCCGGGAAAACCATCTTGGGGAGAATTACTCAATGGGTGGACGACAATCACATTCTGTCCGACATGCAGGCTGGGTTCCGTTCAGGTACAGGAACTATTGAACAGGCCTTTAGGCTTTTGTTGTTACACTGGAAGGTGGTGGTGCTGGGCAAAGGCAGTCTTTATCTGGCCTTTATTGACCTTAAGACTGCCTTTGACCTGGTACCAAGGGAGGAACTTTGGAGGGTGCTTCATGGTTTAGGGATGCCCCCGTACCTACTGAGCCTCCTCATTAACCTGCACACCAACACCTATGCCCAGGTTAGATGGGGGCTGAATGGGGAAAAGACCGATAAAATCAGGGTCGAGAGGGGAGTAAGACAGGGCTGTGTCTTGGCCCCTACCTTATTCTCCCTCTATATTAACGGGGTGGTAGATCATCTACTGGGCGAACCATCAGACGCTCCCAGCTTGGGTGGAGTAAAAATTCCAACTCTGTTGTTCGCCGACGACACCCTCCTCATCTCCAAAACCCCCCAAGGTTTACAGTCTTTGCTGAACCGCTTCCAGGATTTCTGTACCACTAAAGGCCTTGTTATCAACATAGACAAGACCAAGTACCTAGTCATGCACCCACCCCGCAAACTTGGTCGCCCTCCAATTCTGAACTCCATACCTCTAGAAAGAGTGGCGGAATTTGATTATCTGGGGATCCGTTTGAATGACGCAATGAGCTGGACTGCCCACATCGATAAAATGACTCTGGCCCACAAAAGGGTGGGGGGCGCCCTTCTTAAGGAGTACAATAACTCCTCAAAACATTGTGTTGCACCCATACTGGAGATTTACAAAGCTCGTGCAGTCCCTGCTTCTCTTTATGGATCGGAACTGTGGGGCTTGGGCAAAGTCGACTCACTGAGTAAGGCCGAAAATAAATTTATCAAGGATCTTCTTGCTATTCCATCGAGCAGCCCGACCATCCCAATGCTCTTGGACACTGGCTGTAAAGCCATAAGGGACCAGGCTCGGCTTCGTCCCCTTCTGCTCTGGGCACGCTTGTGGAGGGTCCCGGAGCTACAATCGTATGCCAATGGGCTGGCAGAAGTAATGCATGCTGATGGTTGGAGTAGCATCAAATGGCTGAAGGACATAAAACATCTTTTAGGGGAATTGGGTTTGGCCTCTTGCTGGCATAGTCACTCCGCTCCACCAAAGAAGATTCTAAAAAAACTTTTCTGGGAGTGGGTTGACGTGAAGCGCTCTAGTAGCCAGCAGCATTGCAAAACCACCGCAGCTTTCCTGTTGTTCAAAGACGTTGTCTTGTATGAGCCATATATGGATATTATAACAGTTGCTATGGATAGGTCCTTGTTCATTAAATTTCGGCTTGGTACCTTGCCCTTGGCGGATCTCTGTTCAAGGTGGAATAAAGCCCAGCCCACCTCTCGCTTTTGTGCCTCTTGTCCGGACAAACCAGAGACGGTGCCACACTTCCTTTTTGAATGCCCGGACTATGGTCGTCCCAGATCACGTTGGCTTGGCCCCATTTGCAGAGAACTGGGGACTCGTCAGCACTCTGTTGCCCTTCGGATTCTTTTAACTAACACAGCCCCTCCTATTGTTTGTGCTGTTGCAAAATTTTTAAAATGGGCTTGGTTGATAAGACTTAGAAGACTGTCTATAACAATTTAATTCTTTTTTATCTAATTTATTGCTGACATATCGTGTTTTAATTATCATTCCACTTGTACAGTCTTACTTATTTCGACATGCTGTTTTTATCTTTTTGTACTGCTTTTATGATATGTGCATATCGAAATAAAGCACCAATCAATCAGAAACATGTTATCCAATCTACTAGGGGATAAGTACAGCTTTGTAGAAATTGTTAAGTACAACAGGCTCAATCTAGAAACACTCCCAAACTTAATATTAAAATATGCCCTTTTACCTATATACAAGAAAATGATATCACAGCGTTGCGCTTATTCGGTACAATGCACTCTTCAAAATAGTCCAAAGCAAAAAGTGTAATTGTTGAGAGGGGTGGAAGCCCCTCTCAGGCAACAACCACAATCCTTGTCAGAGCGAACTTCAAAAGTCCCTAACATAACCTGTACTTAATCCTCTGGCAGCTGGCACAAAAGCAGTCAAGCCTATCTAACAGGCAATATGCAGCACACAAACAGTAATAAAGGGAAAACACAATGCAAGAAAAAAAAATCTAAAACCAATTTAGAAAAATAAAGTGTTCTTCAATAAATAAAATTATACCAGAATGACAAAGTTCAATTGGTAGAATGAGAGAAATTGAAGTTTAAAGGTATATGTACAAACTGTCGCTAAACGGTGCACAGCACCAACAAAGGGTATTTAGGCACGCTAGACCTGAACAAGGTCATAAGTTCAGCTGACCAAAATGAAGCACAGACCAGGCACAGGACCAAGTTTAACCCGCTAGGAGTTGTACCTTATGTCCTTGGTGCGAGGTCTACGTGGTGTTGCTTTTTTGTTCAGCGTCAGTGCAGAAGAGGCTTGCATCTGTGTGGCGAGGCTTTGCATCTCACTGCGTCTGTTCCAATGAAGCTTTCAGCTATGCTGAAAGGGTTTGCCGGGCTTTGCATGGCTCAGCATCGGTTCTGAATAAGCTTCCAGCTGTGGGGGAGGCTTGCCATGGCTTTGCGTCACCCGCGTCGGGTCCGATGAAGCTTGCAGTTGTGCGCCGAGGCTTTGCATCATGCTGGATTTAATGGATCTTCTGTTAGGCAAGTCAGAGTCCAGGAACTGGGGATGCACCTCTCGGGGTTCAGGGACTCATTACAGCAAAGGTCAGCAGGGCTCAGGCAGGTCCCTTTGGAGTTTCAGGCAGGTTGAGTGTAGCAGGCCAACTGGATAGTTGCAGGGAGGCCCCTGGAGCTTCCTTTGTCCCTGTAGCGCCGAAAAGGAGGTCAGCCAAATGACCCATGAAATCACTCTGGTTGGCCTGAAATGACGTGAGAAGGTCCAGTCGTCCTTCTTAAGGTGTAGGACAGTCCTTTGTGGAACAAGGTAGTCCTGCCTCTATAATAACCACAGGTCCAGGAGTGTACTGATGAGGTCTCAGGAGGTCCAATATTTATACCTGGTGCAGCCTTTAAAGTGAGGGTACTCCCTATATTATCCACACATATGGTTCTGGAAAGATCTTCCCTACACTTGCCAAGGTTCCAAGTAATCTGGAGTTACAAAAGACTGGTGGGTGTGCGTGCGTGTATGTGTCATTCAGCTAGATCTCTGAAAGTAAAAACTCTCCAACTGAGTTAATCCTCTGTAAAAGAAAATAACAACACACCCTTCGAATATCTCCCAAAATGATCAGAAATAACATTTCTGGAAAGGAAGCCCCTCACCTTAAGTTAACTTGTGACTCCATCCTTAACGATGTAGTTAAAACCTTGTTTATCTACCCCACCCAAAACGTATACATTCTAGAAAAACAATTGTTTCCCTTTAATACTCAGGTGGCTGTAATTGGTTTAGCCAAGCCCTAAAGTAGAAAACAAAACTGAGGAAACTAGAAAGTACATGCCATTGAAAGCCTAATCAGATGGATAAGGAGGCATATATATTAAGCAAAGGTGTAAATATTATTTGCTAATTAAAAAGGTAAAAAGAGATTATAACTTGCAAAACAACTGTCAGTACCCAAACATTTCAAAATAATTATTTCCAATTCTGAACTCCTTAAAAAGCCTTAGAGCCTTGAGCAAGATCATTCCCACACAAATTTTGGAAGGTAAAGTAGCTAATCATTTCTCAGACAAAATTAAGGGCAGCAGGTTTCAGCTACCCCCCTGCAGGGGCCCCAGATTATAAGCAGCCTAGTGTGTGTGTGTGTGTTGGATACAGCTCTTTGAAATGTAAGTGGGGTAGGGAACAGCACTACCCAAACTCAAAAATGGCTCATCCTGCCCCCCTTTGTCTTACTGTCTGGGAGGAATACACAATGGCTAACTGCCAAGGTATTCACAGTTATATGCCCCAGAGCACATGCAACAGGCACCCAAATGGCCAGGAAAGGAAAATGGCAGCTTTCTAAAAGTTGCACTTTCAGAATTGCAACCAAAAAAATCTGACTATACCATTAAAGAGGATTTTAAATTACAATTCCTGTGAGTCCAAACTTGACATTTCTACCTGCTCCCAATCAAAAGTTACCCCTTATTAAATATGATATGGTAACCTATTGTTATACTATGGAAGTGATAGTCCTTCCAGTAAAAAATGAATTTAGGAGTTTCTCACTACCAGGACATGTAAAACTTAAAAACACGTCCCACCATTTACATGCAATCTGCCCTATGAGCTGTTTAAGGCCTGCCATAGGGGTGACTTACATGTATTAGAAAAGAAGGTTCAGGCCTGGCAAAAGGTTTATTTTGTATATGACTCCGTATAGGACTCACACACTAACTTGTGAATTAGATGAGAAATTTCCATCTTTTTCCTGGTGCTGGTGCTGATTGGTGAATCCTCCGGAGTATGAAGACAGATAATTCACTTAATGTGCTATGCCCAATTTAAATGGGGGGTCTCCATTTCGCACTCAATTGTTCTTTTTAAATAAAGTTATTCAAACGTTTTAAAGATTTTGTTCTGAAATCTTTTTTTTTATTTGTTTCATTATTTTTTTCTTTTATTTGCTTTCTTCATTTAGTAACATCCATTTTGAATGATCATACTCATACATTCAAAACATAAATACGCCCAATGCATTTCGGGTATTACCCTTCATCAGGGTCTTTCTCCTGAAAACATAGAAGAAACTAGAGATTAGTCCAGGTAGGTACATTAATTTAGTTCTTGTGATTAATGAACCTGTTTCAGGTGTGAGTGATTCTTTGTATTGCAGTCATACAAGGTATTTTGTTAAGACATGAGTGTTAACCGGTGATTCTTTGTATCGCAGTCATATGAGGTCTTTTACTAAAACTTGAGTGTTTAATTAGGAAAAGTCGATCTTAGTCATACCAAAGCTGTTAATTCGATTGTGCCAGTGTTGTGAAAACTCGTGACTTAAATGCAAGGAACAATTGATTTCATGATTTTTGCTTGGTCTTTTTAACGTTATTAGGGTGTTACGAAAACCTTGTGCTGAAGATTTTAAAAGAACAAAGGAAAATTATAGTGCCTGTGTTCGTCGAACTCATGCGTTGTTAAAGTGTTACGAAAACCCTGTGCTAAAGATTTAAGAAAGACAATGAAACTACGTAATGCCAGTGCTTGTGGATCTCATGCTGTTGATCAAGATTAGTTGCATTTTGTGAACTCTCTATTTTGCCAGGTCGAATGGGAAGTTTAAAACTACACCGCAAGCTTCAGTAGCAGGCCTGGAACTTGTTTAAAAGTGCTGCCTAAGTGGGTGGTCCATAAAGTGCAGCAGGCCCACTAGCAGCATTTAATTTACAGTACAATACATGTAGTACAATATACTAGGGGCTTAGAACTAATTAAATACTCCAATCAGGTGTAAGTCAAATGTACGATGTGTTAGGGAGAGAGCACAAGCACTTTAGCTTTGTTTAGAAGTGATAAAGTGAACATAGTCCTAATACTATCATAAACGAAAATCTGTAAACCAGTAGGGTGAAGGTGACCCTGCAGAGAGGGCCTAGTCCAACAAACAGGAAAAGACCTGGACTCATTACAGAAGTACATACCGTTAGAACTCAGCTTCCTGTGAAGGCAATAAAAAGAATTACAGTTCATCTCAACCAGCACCTCAGCATAGAGCCTATTTTGACTAATTTGTTAAAAGGAAAAACACAGTAATAATGCATGCTGTGCAACATTTCAAAGCCATGTTTCTTCAATTGCCAGTTCCCCAAGGCCAAATAAATCAGTTCTCATGGCATACGTTTGCTAACGTAAACATATGAAAATGAACATTAATCTTTATTAAGAAATCTGTGCTCACAAGGCCAAGTTACCGCTCACATGTTACATCGAAGCTACCACACAAAAAAAATAGCCAATAGCTTACAAAATAGACTAGGCTCAGTAACACCCAACATCACCAGTTATGTAATATCCATGAGAGTTTACGTTCTAATCTATGTATAAAATCTAGTCATAATATGATATGCAGATAATAATAAATATAACCATATAGAATTCTGTGAGTATATGCGAGATGGAGTATAGTCTCACTATCTACCCAGGGATTATACTTGGTTTTCCTTGATATTTGTCTCTTGGTATTGAAAACAGTTTTTAAGAGTGCGGGGTAATAATAAAACAGCAGAGCTTTTAGTTAGTCTCACAGGCCAATTTTGTCCGGATCGTCAGATGGAGGGAATTCCGGATCCTAGGAGCACTCTCTGCTTTAGTGCTTTTAGTTAGAACTAGCTCAGCTATTTTCATTTACACTGAAAGATATTGGAAGGCTTACTTAAAGAAGCCCTGAATGTTTTTGGTTTCATTTCTACTAGGTTGTTGAGGTTAACAAGTTTGATGTAGGATTACACTCTATTTTTAGGTCTCACCTGCTAGACAACATATGCACTGTCTGTTGCAAGAAGTATTGTTAGATTACAATGAGCTTAGTGCCCACCCATTGCTAACCATTCATTGACTTTACCCATTTGCTTGCTTCTTATTCATCAGCGTGTGTGGGCTTTTCTTTCTATTCTTCTGTTTGTCTCTCCCCTGGAGTACTTGTTTCCTTCTCGCTTTTCAAGAAAACGTTGTTACTTTTTGCTGAAGGCTGCGTCATATTGAAGGTGTGCGCAACTACAAAATGACGCAGTGGATGTTTCAGAGCCTTTTTAAAAAACATTTTTGTTGTTCTGTACGACATCAAGGATGCTGTGAGGCTTAGCTGGGTGCCATTGGCTAAGGCAGTTGTCCCAAAGACTAGACAGTTCTTCTTAACAATGAGAATAAGTTATATCCCTTAGGAAGAAATTAAAGCAGTATGTTAATCACAATCCGGTAGCTGGGACTCATTGTCTGTTTTGGTGAGGTGATAGTGGATCCTTGTTACTGTGTGTTTCTGAATATATAGTTGAGGCAGTAAGGTACCATGTGGGGGATGGACGGAGATTGGATTTCACCATGTTCCTCACGGGATGCTATAGTAAAGCAAGTGCTTTTGAGGTCAGTCAGCAGTGATCCAAGTTCCTCACAATCATGGTCCAATTTGGTAGGGAGCATTGCTAAGTACATAGGGCAGCAATGTTATGTGTATTACCTGGTCGTATTCTGTTGCTTGCTTTTCTTGCCCTTTGAAATGGTGAGACGGTGCCTCATGTATAGAATTTGAAAGTAATGGACAACCAAATCGACTGAAGGTGCGTTTTCCAGTTTTTCAATGCAGGTGATATTTGTGTGGTACGTTAATGATTTGGTGGTACGCACTGGAATACTGGAGAAGTTAAGGTGCAGGTGATATTCTGGGGTAGGTGAGTAATGATGAAGGGAGTTCTTATTCACACCACTGCCCAGGAGCAATATAGTAGTTTCAAGTTTTCAAGTTTTTATTAATTTAGCGCAGTTACTTAAAACCATTGCTATACAAAATCTACTTTAGCACAATTATAAAATTTAGCTTTTAGTACATTTATCAGATAAAAACAAGGCTAAAAAAAACAATTTTCCAGGCCGGTATGCTTATTGAGGAACAACGTTATAGTTGCTGTGTGAGCGTTTGGCTGTGCTTGGCCAGATAAAAATAATTCAGACAGCGGGTATAGGGCCAAAGGACGGAAAAAGTCTGTAATGAGTCTTTGAGGGGGGGGGGGGGGGGGGGAAGCATGGCGGCCAAGTAACTGCACTAAATTAATAAAAACTTGAAACTTGAATATAGTAGGGTCAATGGAGATCTGTAAAGTAGTACTTACTAAGAGTTCAGATAAATCTTTCACCTTGTCCTATGTGTCATTTTGATTGTGGAGACAAAAGGAGATCGGCAAATGTAATGGGACGGAATGTTTCCTCATGAAGGAATTGAGTGGCTGTGCATTGGAGCAAAAGGCAATGAGAGGTACTTCTCTGCAGGTTTTGGACACGGTTGAGATGCTTCTGTCAAAAGGGAGGTGAACCTTCATGGATGAGAGAGGTCATTCTTGTGGGAGAGAAGGGTCATAAACTGGAGATCGAATAGTTTACAACTATCATCTGTGGCTTGGACCATCATTTTGCTATTAGCAAAGATAGAGATGGATAGATAGGCTTTAGTAAGTGAGGGGGCAAAATAACACCCTTAGGGAATTTTAGTATTTCAGGATATCTGCAGAGATTTTGCGAGAAATTCCACACAGCACAAAGTGGCTGGAGAGAAGAGGAGATGCCATCGGGATGCATTGATAATAATCTGCAATTACTGTTTTTGTAAGGTGTGCCACTCATTTGTTTGACAGTTACATGATTTTGTAGGAATTAGGGCCCCCTTTCTCTAGGTAATCAGAAGGAAGAAGTAATAGACAAAGTAATGTCGGATGTGTTGTAGCTAGTGGGTGAGAAAAAGCGAATACTAGTAAGAGCAAGAAGGTTTTCCTGTTCTTCCCCTCTTCCTAACGTGTATCTGAGCATCACACGTAACAAAAATGGGGTAACAGAACAGGGGTAAATACAGTTAATAGTGTCCTATTTCAGGAATTTATTTAAGAGGCACTTCTAAAAATAGGTGCCTGTGTGGAGGGGGAAGTGTATTTTCAGACTCTTCAGAAGCAACCAAAAACATTTAGTGCCATATTATGAGTTTGGCTACCCTCCTGTCGGCCTGCCACCGCCACGCCTACAGGAGGATCGCCAAGCCCGTTTGCTGACCTCCAAACGGGGGTTTACTGACTTCCCAAGGGGAGGTTTTACTTTACTTTTAAAACGTGCCCCTTCCACTTGGTATATCGGGCCCCTCTCTCTTGTTTTATAAATTTGACCACTCCACTCTACGCCACTATTCTTTATGCCTCTCCATTCTACGCCACTCTAAGTATCGCCACTCTACGCCACTCTACGCCACTCTACTCTGCTCTACTCTGCTCTACTCTACTCCATTTCACACTATACCTCTTTACGGCACTCTGTGCCACTCCACTCTACAGTAAAGTAAAAACTCACCTTGGGAGGTCAGTATTTCACACTCATATATTCCACAACCACGTGCTCAAGCTTAAACCAGGGTGACAGCCCAAGCAAAACAAAGCTAGTACCACATAAGTGTCAGAATATAGTTTTAATGAAGTGCTTGCCAGCACTTTGTAACATTTTTAAATCACGTATAAAAGTGTATGTCCATATTACATTAAAATCCTCTTGATATAGGAAAAGTTAAAAACATCTCATTTGATATATATTCAAATTATAACATAACCCCACAATGCAGCGCAGGAAAAAAAGAAAATAGAACACTTAAGAAACAATTAAAACATAACATCTAATCTGACATATAAACAAAGCATAAAATAACCCCACAATGCGGCGCAAAGAAAAAAAGAGAATAGAACATTTAAAAACATAATGAAGAGGGAGAAACAAATAAGACAACACTCTTTCCACTGATACTAATCTGTTATGATCATTGTAAGGTGCATGATGTTTCCAATTGGTGATTACTTATAGTATCACAATGTTGAACAGATTGAGTACACACAATATATGTTGCCGCGTTTCAGTGGAATATAGATTGTTATCACCTTCGTCAGGAAAAAACATCAAATAATTTCTCCCACAAATGTTCAGAAAAGAACAATATTTAAAAGCCTGTATGAAAAAAAATATAACACCATTTGTTATAATAATCTGAATGTTATATTACTAACTGCTGTAACACACAAATACTCTAGTGATGAATGCTCTGAGATATAAATAAGAGTTTATGAAATGTTTTTGTAACTCCATGTGCGTTTTAGATTATTATATTATATTTTGTCCTGGAGAAGGTGACACGTGTGTTGTCTTATTTGTTTCTCCCTCTTCATTTATGTTTTAAATCTTCTATTCTCTTTTTTTCTTTGCGCCGCATTGTGGGGTTATTTTATGCTTTGCTTATATATCAGATTAGATGTTTTTTACTTTTCCTGTATTGAGAGAATTTTCAATGTAATATTGACATAGACTTTTAGTTGTGATTTATAAATGTAATATAGTGCTGGCAAACGCTTCATTAAAACTCTGCGTATTCTTACACTTATGTGGTAATAGCTTTGTTTTGCTGAGGCTGAGGAGGGTTGTCAGCTTCAGGGCCGAACTGGGAACCAAAACCGGCCCTGACAAAGTGCTCGGCCGGACCCCCACCCCCGGGGTTTGGGGCTGCAGCCGAGCTCTTTGCCAGGGCCGGTTTTTGGCCGATTTTGTTACAGGGCCGATTTTGCAGCTATGCTGCAAAAACTGCCCTGTAACAAAAACGGCTCCCAGGGGCCCAAATCCGGCCCCCACCCGTGCGGCGCACCGGGGGATTTACCCGGTGCCCGCTACGGCCAGTCCGGCCCTGGTCAGCTTGATGTATGCTTGGGCAAGTGGCTTTGGAATATATGAGTGTGAACCACTGACCTCCCATGGGGAGTTTTTACTTTACTGTTTAAAACGGTGCTCCTTCCCTTGGTTTGTGGGGCTCCTCTCTTGTTTTATTTATTTGACCACTCCGCTCTACGCCACTATTCTCTATGCCTCTCCATTCTACGCCACTCTACTTATCGCCACTGTACTCTATGCCACACTACTCTGTGCCACTCTATTCCGCTCTACTCTATGCCACCGACTCTGTCACTCTTCTCCACTCTACTCAACTCTATTTTATCCCAGTCTACTCTACTCCAAGCCATACGATACCACTCTCTACTCCAATCAACTCTACACCACTCTACTGCACACAATGCCACGCTACGCCACTTTAGTCTACATCGCTCTACTCTGTGCCACTGTACTTTATACTACTCCGCTCCACTCTACAGCACTCCGCTCTACACCATTCCACTCTACTCTACGCTACTCTACTGTATGCCACTCAAGGTTACAGACATTTCCATGTGTGTTCCACAATCCCAAGGAACTCCCTGTCAGGAAACCTCACAGTCTATGATATTAAAACTGGAAATTAGCAAGTCCTGATAAAAACAGTTTGGTCTGTGAGGATGCCCATCAACCCATGAATGATATTTGTTGAAGTTAATATTTAGAGAGAAGTAAGCACCTTTTATTCTGTTTGTTATTAGTTTACTTCAGTTAGCAAGTTCTGATGTTCTGATATTTATGTCCAACTAGGATATGAGGACTACATTAATCTGGGCATTGATCAGAAGAAACTTGTGATGGGTGTTCCTTGGTATGGCTATGATTACGTGTGCCATAGTTTATATAAGGTAAGAGCAAATCACATATATCTTACTTTTTCTTGCTTGGTTCCATATTTGCCAATGTTTAGTTAGAATGAGATGCACATGATTAGAGGGGCGTTTTTCTAGAATGCCCCTGCCCCCATGCACTTCAAATCAATTTGCCTGTTTATTTAAGTGTTTGTCGTGTTCATGGTTAATTAAATAATTTTACCGGGTGGATGCCGTCCCCCCTGCTAAACAGATGGACTTCACTCTTTGGCCTCTTTGGGATGAGATCAGAGCTCACAGCACGCTGCTCACCTTCGCTTTTGAGCGGGGAGGAGGTATCAGACAGGGGCAGCTCAGTCTGACGCTGCACTGTGTCTTCGGTAGATGCCTCCCTGCAAGGAACCAATGCCCCCCCCCCCCGCCTGCTTCTCCTCTGTGCCCGTCACCCCATCTCATCGCTCGCTTGTACAAGCTCCCCTCACTGTATCCCAGAACAGCGCCCTCTCCTCGTCGCCTCTTGCACAGACCCCCCTCCCCCCTTCGCTCGCTTCTACTAGCCCCCTCACTGTATCCCAGCCCAGGGCACATGTGCCAATCACCCCCGGCTCCCTCCCCTTGCACCTTTCGTGACGTCACTTCGTGTTGTGACGCCACTTCCGGTGACAGCGTCCCCCTACTTCTTTTTTTAGGACTTCTGCCCTGACTGGGTTAATATTTACTTTCTCCAGTTTCGGCAGGATTCAGGTGCAAAGCACTTGTCATGTGCAGTAACTGGTTTGTGGATCTTTTCTCCAGCTGATGAGTAACTAGTCGTGTTTGTCTAAACTATTCAAAATCATACACCAAACATTCATAGAATACCTATCACATCCAACTGTGCAGCATTAAATCGGTGTCTCTTATCAAAGAAAAAGCGCATTCAGAGAACTTAGAAGTTGAGATAGGGCAGTCTAAAGCCTCTGTAGCAATAAATGGCATCTAAACTTTGATGCACTACTTCAGTCGTGCCTCCTCTGTATGGGTGAATACCTTACAATTTTTCTGACAGCCCAATAGTGTTGAGAAAACAATATAGCATCATGTTACATTATTTGCTCAACACTAATAGCTGGCTGTAACTACTGATTGTCCCACTGTGCACTTGTGCTGATCTGGCAGGCGATAATGATCTCTCTCTGGCGCAGTCATGGTCTCACTGTGGCTGTGGAACCCTGCAGGAAGCAGGGTGCAAACCCACGGTCACCTTTTGACACTTTGTCACACTAAGATGGAGTAGCGGGTCAGCAAGTTAGCTGACGCCAGCCCTCCATGTGACAACAAGGGGAATTGTTTATTCAGAGCATGAGTCTCTCCTCCTGAACCGTTTCCTTTATTCTACGTCCTTTGGAGAACCTGGCAGAAGATGCTTGGTTCTTCTGGTCCCCAAAACCATCAGCCCATTCCATGTATTGCTCCCACATCCACATCTCCTGCAAAACCTGCTCCTTTTGCCGAGTTTCTGGTACAGTCACTTTTTCGCCCATGGACCCTGTCACCCTCACCTGTCAAACCCAGGCGCCCTTCACAATTTTCTTTAGAATGACAAAGCATCAATTTTAGCCTTCCATCTCCTTGTTCAATTTATACATGCTCTGATTCCTTGAACTCTGGACAGAATATATATTTATTGTACAGTTAAAACACAAACTCGCGGAACTCTGGGGAATGGCTAAAGCAAAGCTACCATGTTCACTTTGCTCCTAATGAAACCTCTGCACATCTGTCTTGAGGGGAATGAAGATATTTCATTTTTCAATATATGCCATTCTTCACCCTGGACTGCACACATTCAAAAAGGAAAGTGGATTACAACTTCATCCTCCCTTTGTTACTCTATTTCCACAGATCCAGATCTAACCAAATTAAAGTTGACTCCTCTTCTGTCTTGGGGAAGGAGGTGAATGAGCCATTCACCAATTAATGGGCCATACCTCAAACCTTAGTGTCTGCAGCAGATTACGCCCCTTTGGTACCTTACTCTAACTCCCTCATCACGAGTTGGGATATTTCACCCACAGCGATAATAATGGGTGAAATACCCTGGAGCGAACTCTGGGTGAAATGCCCCAACTCTCAAACCCAAGTGTCTCGTGCCCTGGAATTAGCAGATCTGAAAAGTCCACAACCAGTAGTTCCAGGTACAAAGACACCTGTTCTGTCAGAGTTGGGAGAAGTGTGGTGCAGCAGCCATGGTGGCTGCCTGGGGAGTGCGTGGCTCACGGTTTGGAACCTCAGTGCTGGAGGCAGATCAGCTCAGCACCATGTGACTCTGGGCAATAGCTCACTTTATCTCCCCGACGGCCCCCAGCGCCTTGAGACCCTTCTGGGTGATTAGTTTGTGCTTTACAAATACCGGGTATATAATGGCTGCAGGGCAGGGGCTGCACTCACCCCCTACAGCAGTCTAGTGGGGGAAACACATGGCATCCCAGAAACCCTACAACATTTTCAACTCAATCAAATTGATTAAGTCCAGTTATTTCCTAGTTTGATGGCTCAAGCTGTTACAGTTATTTCAGTTGAGCATGGCATCAATTTCAGCAGTAGGGTGAGATTTGTATAAAACATGCGATGGCGCAAAAGCAGTTAAGTAGAGATACTTGAACAAGGAGAAATGACATTTTAAAGTTTTAACATAGAAGATAAAATAGTCATCCATATTTTTAATTTTTCAACTTTTTCTTTCTAGCATTGATTGAAATAACCTGAATTAGCCTTGATTGCAAATGTTTGAAATTCGTTTACTGGTGTGATCAACTTGCTTTTTAAAATATTTCTGTATGCCTTTTTAATACAGATTTGGCTTTTTTTTGTTGCAGGAGCGTGTGTGTACTATTAAACTGACTTCGCATTACAAAAGCAAAGTAGGCAACCAGGTCTGCTATAAAACACTTATGAAACAAGTAAATGGATCATTAACTGGCAGACTCTGGGATGATGGTGTAAAGTCTCCCTATTTTGATTACAAGGTAACTTCGCTTTTTGTCGCTAGTCTTTTCAAGTGTGAATACATAGATGTTTACAGTGCTTAATTGTCAACAGATTAAGTGCTGGAGCCCAAAGTTTTGCTCAGAAGCACGTGTTCGGCGCTATCGAATATTGATGGTGCCAAATACCAAGGTTGCATAGTCGTGACACCACCTTACGCCTCTTTCATTCACTACCAGACACTCCCTGCCTCTTTATTCACTCTTTCAGATTCTTTTTCATCCCTACTTAAATTTTGATGAGGGAAAATAAGTGTTGAAATGAGTTCTGGAGTGCCTCACTTGCGCTCACTCGCTAAAATTAAGTGTGTGTGCACCATATTTGTTCTGACTGCTTTGCTTACTTAATTATGTAATTCCAAGTACAAGGAAACCCATACCAAACAAATACAATAACGTAGCCAACTTGATTTCTTTTGTCGATGGCATCTTGGCCAGTTATTTTCTGACTGAAGATTTATTAGCGTCGTTTTTTCCGCCCCTCCCCAGTTACTGATGTGGTCTACTCTAGTCATTCCTCACTGGTCTACTGTCCCTTCTGCTGCACATTGTTCGACCTGATCACTCAACATACAAATGGACTGCAGTAAGTACCCAGGGCGGTTGGGCAGAGCCACATGCCTTGCAACCAGCTCTTTTAAAGTTTTGTGAGGCTCAAACCCATCTCTTACCCCAAGTCTCCTTTCTCTTGTTTACATATTTGAGTTGTGTGTTTTAATCTGTGTTCAGTTTGGTTTTCGGCCGGCCCTGGCACCGAGACGGCCTTGGTGACCGTGATGGACGAGCTGCAGAGGCGGGTAGACATGGGTCAGGCACCTGTGCTGATCCTGCTCGACCTGTCCGCCGCCTTCGACACGGTCAACCATGGGACCTTGCTGAGAAGGCTGAGAGAGGTGGGGGTTATGGGTGGCGCTTTTAGGTGGTTCCAGTTCTTTCTTCTGGATAGACAGCAAGGATAGAAAGCAAACAGTGTCCCTCTCTCCTTACCAATCTGCCTTCACTAACATCTCGCATGGCGTGCCACAGGGTTCGGCAATCAGCCCTATTTTATTTAACATCTATATGAAACCCCTGATTGCAGTCATCAAAGAACATAATATTGACAACGTAAATTATGCTTATGACACGCAGTTGATTCTCTCTCTTATTTATTTATTTATTTATTTCGCATACTTTTAGAGCGCAGACCTGTCACCCAGAGGGCATCCTGGCGCTTTGATCAGAGAACCCCCACAAAAGACCAGAGCAAACGGGAGAACAATTGACTTCACTGGAAGTATTTCATAACTGCCTGCGAGACACGGCGCTTTGGTTGAAGGTTAATTCGCTGCAATTTAATGCAGGTAAAACGGAGGTGCTTTACAGCTCAAGGGACGGTTTCTTCTGTCCTGCCCAGCAATGTTTGGCCTATAGATACTTCGACCTCTGTTCAGCCAGTGAAAACGGTCCGTAACCTGGGCGTAATGTTTGATAGCAAAGTTACCATGGAAGCTCAGGTTACAAAAACGGTGGCCTGTTGCTTTGTCATTATTAGATCACTTAGGAACATTTTCCCCCTGTTGCCTCCTCTAACGTGGGCGTTAGTAGTGCGTAGCACCATTCTTAGCAGATTAGATTATTGTGATGCCCTTCTGCTTGAGTCTCCAAAATATCTTCTAGACAGGTTACAGAGAATCCAGTAAGCGGTGGCCAAGTTAGCCCTTGGGCGGCCTAGAAGGTCCTCCTCCTCCACGGCTTTGGCACAGCTGCACTGGCTCCCGTTGAGACAGAGAGTCCAGTTCAAGTCTCTCTGTCTGGTGTTTAAAGCCTTTCATGGGCTGGGGCCTGTTCCTATGCAGAGGAAGTTTGCGTGGTACGTCCCTGCGAGAAATCTCTGCTCTTCACCGGCGAGAATGGTGAGGATACCGAGGTTTAAGAAAGTTAAGTCAGGGCGTAGATCCTTTGGTGTAGCAGCTGCCAAACTGTAGAACGAACTCCCTTTGGAGCTCAGACAAGTCAGTGAGCTCCTCCCTTTTAGAAGGAGATTAAAAACCTGGTTGTTTCCCAAGATTTAGTTGTCTGTCTGTTTGTTAAGTACGGTTATACATTGGTCTCAGTCTGCCAGCGCCAGGATGCCTGTTAGGTGACAGTGCGCTCTACAAGTTAAGTAAATAAATAAAATCCCGTTCTTGGTGTACCACTAACCTCTACCCTCTCTGTCCAAACTTTTGCTTCACTCCCTCTCCCCCAAAGACAGATCTTCCCTTCCAATATACATTTGGACACCTCTGAAACCATTTTGAAAGCTCTCCGGATCCATTTCTTGTCCTTATCTCCCCCTACTCGTCTGTTTGCAGATCTGCTTTCTATGCTTTTCATTGCTGGGCTCTCGCCTGTAGTCCCCATGTGAAGGGCTGCTGTCACTACAGTACAGGAGTTGCTCTTCCTCGCTCAGTATGCAGGTGCTTATCTCTATTTAATTGAATCAGAGATCCCTTCCCCATTTTTTCTACTAGAGCCCTCCTCTTGCTCAGCTCCCCCATCCATGCGTCCTTTCTCCCGCCATTGCTTTCAGTACTGGCATTCTGTGATGTGTACTTTTCCTATCTCCTCATTATGGATGGCAGGTCCATCCATCTCTATCTTATTAAATGTGCCAGAGAGAGAAAAGCCTGCACAGTAGGCCAGTAGAAGTAGCTAGTATCCTCTTTGCACCCCACAAGACTACACATCCCCCAATATCAATGAGTGTTTGCTTCATTTTTCTTTTGTATTACACAATCAAAGGTAACATCTCAACTCACCATGCCACTGATCCAGACTAGCACCGTCTACCCATTGACAGATAGGGCTGGCATGGAAACAGAATAAAAGGCGACATTCATTATGGGCAGGCGATGAAAGTAAGCTTGTGAGCAGTGTTAACAAGAGGCAAAAACTATATAACCTCCTCAAGCTCCACCCTCGGCACAGACCACAGATTTATTCCAACGTGATCTGTGCCACTTTTTCCTACCTCATAGAGGTTTGATCCATTGGGCTGTCCACTGGAAGTTTCATTGTAACATATGTGGGCTCTGAAATGTAAACATAAGAAAACTTGCCTGGAAAGAAGGTACATAAAACATAGAGAATAAAGAATAAGAAACGCACCTAACAGTGTAGGCACAGAAGGCCCACACAGCCAGAGAAAGGTCAAGAAACATTGCATTTGAGAACTGAATTGACAAATATGACATAGTAACCAGTGAACTAAATTAGGGTAGCAAAGAATTAAAAAATAAAGCAAAGCAAGTAGGTGCATAGGTGAAAGCAGGCTGCTTTAGCTTACCTGCATCACCTTGCAATTGGACATAAACCTGTCAAATAAAAAAGTACAAGAAATAGCAATAAAAAAGTGGGCTGGGTGCCCTCTTCTAAAACTATTTGCAAAAACTGATAAATTATTAAATATAGTTCAGGTGCGATATGCCCACCAATACCGTGACAAAATGTGGATTCCACATATTAAGACGCCTTAGCACCATTAAACTTCAATCAGATAAGCCATAAATTGCTTTTGGAATTTCCATTAGATGTCCCCAAAGTGATAATGGGGTTTCAGCTTGTGTTACCATAAAGTATCTAAAATAAGCCTTAAATACTTGGTGAACTGATATATTTTATACCATGTAATGTCCATAAAGCGTCATTGAATTTTCACATATATGTAGATATAGCAGGTTGGGTGACCAACTGGCATGGGTGCAAATTCAGGACAGTGAGTGTAAAAATTCAGGACTAAGGGTCAAAATTCAAGACAAAAATTCAGGACTAAGGGTCAAAATTCAGGACAAAAGGTAAGTTTTACAGACACATCAGAAGTTGTCGCACAATAGTAAATAAGTAAGTAAATAGACAACCACTTAAGTACAAGTGAAAAGAAGTTTATATTAGGTTGAGACAATTATGCGCTTCATGGGTTTTCAGTATGCACGCAGCTTCGAGCAAATGTGCAGGTCTTTTTGTTGTAACAAAACAGCCCCCCTGCCCCTTTCCTTTTCCAGCCTCCCAGGGAAACGCCCTATGCCCAGACCGGCCAGTCCGGCCTTGCTACCACCCTCCAATGATGACCCTCCTCTTCACATAGACCCTAGGACAGGGTGTCGGAGTGTGTTACATCACACACATATTATATAGATACAATGACTCATATGAATGTGAAGGTCAATCCCTAGAAGATGTACTTAAGATAATGGGGGTTACAAGGTGTAATCATTCTTTCTTCCATCATTCAGTCTTTCACCATTCATTCTGTCCTTCCATCTGTGTGCCCATCCATATCATTATTCAACCATTTGCAAACCTATCCATCATCTATCCTTCCATTCATCCATCATTCCACTCATCCACCCCTCCATCCACCCTTGCAGCCATCCACCCCTCCATTCATCCTTTCATCTTATCCATCCGTACACTCATCCATCCACTCACTCATCCAATCCATCCACTCACTCATCCATCCAGCCATCTACCCGTGGACCCATCCAGCCATCCTTTAACTTACTCATTCATCCACCTAGTCACTCATCCTTCCACCCATTCAGCCTTTCAGTCATCCATCCATCCTCCCTTTTTTCTCTCCATCCCTCTTTCATTTAGCCATCAATCCTTCCATCCACCCATCCATCTACTCATCCATTAATGAATCCATCCATTGACCCTATCACTCATCTGTCCTTTCACTCATCCTTCCATCCTTTCTCTCATCCATCCACCCTTTCACACCTTCATTCATCCATCCATCCTTTCTGTCATCCATCCACCCTTTCACTCCTTCACTCATCTATCCACCCTTCTGTCCATCCACCATCCCTTTCACTGACTTATCCAGCCTTACATCCACCCTTTCACTCATCCATTCATACATCCATTCATTCACCCTTTCACTTATCAATCCGTCCATCAGTCTACTCATCCATCCACCCATTCACTCACCTGTCATCCACCCTTTCACTCATCCATCTTTTCACTCATCCATCCATCCTTTTACCCGTCCATCTACTCTTCCACCCTTCCAATCATCTATTTACCATTTCTCTCATCCATCTTTCCACTCACTTATCCGCCCATCCTTTCTCTCATTATTCATCCATTCACCCTTTATTCCATCCATTCACCCCTTCACTAATCCAGCCATCCACCCATCCATTCACTTACACACCATGTCACATTAATTATGAGCTGAGCCTTTGGCTGCTGAGTTGCTGACAGTAGAGGTTCATCAAGGACTTCACCCCTCCTGTACTTCCTAAACCAAGGGGTGAGGCGGGGTAGGGCTCACTATGCCCCCGTACACACGCAATCTGAAAAAGTGCCACTGTGACATGGTGTTGTTTAGGGCTTTAAGTGGCATGAAAAAACTGGGGGGTGTCTCCAAAGGGGGGGGCGCAGTGCGACAACTACAGCAGCGACACCTTCCTTTGGAGTTGCGACAGCAGCAGCAGCGATGGTGCACGCTTCCTCTTCGTTGCGGCACGCTTCTCTCCGATGCGGTGCAGTGCAACAGTTTCAGCGGCGACACCCTTCTTTGGAGTTGCAACGGCAGGCACAGCGACGGCGACACGCTTCTTCTCCTTGAGTCGCGCTTCCAGCTCCTTGTGACACGCAGTTCCTCAGAAGGCCCAAAACAGCAGCAGGCACTTCCAGAAGAACTCTGGGGAGCTGGGGGGTGAAGTCTGTTGACCCTCAGACTTCAGCAGGAGGCAAGCTCTTTTCCAAGCCCTTGGAGATCCTTCACAAGTTGAAAGCAAAGTACACAAAGTTCCTTTCTTCTCCTTCCTTTGGCAGTAAGGCAACCACTGCAGGCCAATCCCCCAAGCAGCACTTCAGCTTGGGAATAGTCTCTCCTCAGTTTCTTCAGGTTCCTCTCCTCAGTAAAGGTTTCTTCTTGATGTCCAAAAGTGATCTAATTTCATGGGATCTGGGTCCCCGATACTTATACCCCAAAATCCTTTGTTCTCTGAGGGGAGAGGGGCCTTTGCTCAGTCCAAACCAGTTCTGAAGCACTCTGTGTACATGACTCCTTCTTTCCTTTCACAGTGCAGAGCAGAAACATCAGACGCCGCACAGGAGTTGGGGCCAGCATTGTGGAGGGAAAGCACAGCCCTGGAGCACTTTGTTGACATGATTCCTTCTCTTCTTTCACAGTGCAGGGCAGAGACATCAGATGCACCACAGGGGGTGGAGCCAGCACTGTGGGGGAAGGGCACAGTCCTATTCAGGTCCCAGGTGCAACTCCTCCCACTCATCTAGATGCAGATCTCTCTATTCACCACTGGGCTGACTCATTCTGTCTCCTGGAATCCCCCAGCCCTGTCACTTAAACTCCAGACAAAGGAATACACAACCTAGCAGAGGAAGGCTTGAAAGGTTAGACCAGCAAATACCTACTTTCTAAAAGTGGTATTTGCAAACACAGAATATTAAAATAAACATCACTAAAAGATGTATTTTATTATCCCGAGTCCAGGCATACTAAACTCAAATTTCTACCATGTTCTCTGAGTCTGTTAGGATTATAAAATGTAATAACTCTAACAGCCCATTCTGGCCTATGGAGAACAGGTAGCCTTGCAATAGTGAAAAACGAAAATGGTTGTAATTCCTTATTAGGACATGCCACACACACCCGGGCTTGTCCTACCTTATACTTACAATGTACCCTGCCCTTGGGCCTACTGTAGGGGTGAATGATATGAAGAAAAGGGTTAGGGACTGGCAAGTGGGTGCACTTGCCCAGTCAACATTACAGTACCAGACTGCACGCAGGCTCTGCAATGGCAGACCTTAGACACATTTTACAAGGCTGCTTTTGTGGGTGGCACAACCAGTGCTGCAAGCCCACTAGCAGCATTTGTATTTACAAGCCCTGGGCACTCCTGGTGCACTGTACTAGGGTCTGACAAGTAAACCAAATAGTCAATGAGGGAATCACCAATTAATACATTCGTTTATATTAGGGAGAGCATATGCACTTTATCACTGATCAGCAGTGGTAGAGTGCCCAGAGTCGTAAAACAGAAAACAACAGATCAGAAAAAATAGAGGAGGAAGGCAAAAAGTTCAGGGATGACCCTGCAAAAAGGGCCAAGTCCATCAGGAATCATATGCACTCGCGCTCCATGCATTTCCTGGGATCTCGGCCAAACCATAATTAAAACAAGCACCCTATTCCCAAGAATTATGGAAAATTCTGAGCTCAATGACGAGACACCTTCCCCCCGCCCCGCCCTCTCACCACAGTCTCTGGCTAGGTATGGCAGGGTGTTTGAGGGGAAAGAGTGTGTTCCTTTCAGGGCCTGATCCGGGCGGCACACTCCCCCCGAGAGCAGGGTCCTCCTTAGTGACTAGAGACACAAAGTGCCAGTATTGTATTTTTATTGTACACTGAGACTGCAACTGTTCTTTTTACTCAAATAGTATCCAACTCAATGGCACTGGACTGGGAAGCTGTGATCTACAGGTAACACACATCGGTTTAGATTTACCAGATTTGGTAACAGTACTGCTTGAAAATCTCTAGCGCTGCGTTGTGGTGAGGGTAAAAAAAATATGCAAACCTTTGTTTACAATGAGCCACTCGCCGATGATGCCATTAACAGCGTCCATTTTTGCATGGCTCTAACCATGACTCCACTGAACAAAGCGAACAGTTAGTGTCTTGCCTGAGATTTGTACTTGAGGGACACCCTCCAGGAGAAATTTGATTAATGTAAGAGTAAATATGGAATTTCATGGAAATTACATGAATAATGTGCAGCAAAATGAATAGATTTCCCTTTTGCCATTCATTAGGCCTTCTTATATTTGGTGATACGATTTCATAAACAACGAGGTTGCGCTATTGGTTAGATCAGGCTTTGCACAGAATCGTGTGGTGTTTGCTCTGTTGCCCAGTTATGTTCCTATGCATACATTAATAGGGATTTGATTATACAAGATACGCAGAAGTTTTGTAGCAAACTTATGTCACCTTTCCAGTGAGAAAAACGTTTTGCCTGCGAAAATTAAGTAATGCAATGTGCTTCAATTTTTGCTGTGCAGCACTTTTTAGTCGCAGATGTGCTGGCGCAAAAGGATAGTCAATTTGGGCTAAGGAGCCGAACAGGTGCTCAGCCAATGCTGAATTCTAGTACCTTAAGTGCAATATGATAATGATGCCACTTTTTGTCCTTTCCATTACAAGCTTTCGCTTCATATTTATCTAATTTAGTACTAACACAAAGTGCCTCATTCAGAGAGACCGGTAAAGAACCCAAATGTGTCCTCCCTGGTGCGAGAAAACGTACAGCTCAATAGGCTTTTTCCTCAAAAATATATCTCTGCTTTGGTGGTCTGTCTTTGGCAGAAAAAAGAATGTGCTACTGGAAGCAAGCTATACCCAATTGATGAGCTTTAATAAAAGCGAAACAGGTCCTGGGATGCTTATGTTCTGGTTTAAGGAGGACCTGGCGTGGCAGTTTGGGATGGATTGTTTCCATTGAAGCAGGTTCAAAACTGATTTGATTATGGTTGGGTCCAAACTGAGGTGGCATGGGGAGCAAAATAATGATGGATTGGGATGCGGCACATGTAATTGCCAGGGGATTAACTCAGGCATTCCATCCATCACGTTTTTGCATACTTCAGTGTCCCCCACCGGCATGGCGAACCTGTTTTATTTTCCAAAAATGCATCTCGCCATGGAGGCACTTCGATGACGATAGAAAACTGACAAAAATATTGATTTCCACTTACCTGCTGTTACTGGGACAAAGTTTAAATTAGCCTACAGTAATGAGTACTGTAGTAAGCAGCAATAAAGGGGAATTCCTAACAATTTTCATGGAGTTGACTGATTCTCTACAGATCATCTTCGTTAAAGATCCCAGAGTGGTGGGCTTTTTGACCGCAAAAGGTCCCCATTGGCCCCTTCCTTTACCCCGATCTCTTTATGCTATTGCACAGGCTGTAAGTTACACTTCCTTTAACATCCTGGCTGCTTACACTTTATCTGTGAGACAGATTTCATAAGTGGCCGGCAGAAGTTTTTCTGTAATCTTCACTTTGAAGAAAACCTTAGAGTTCATCCCAACGCAAACTCAAAACAATATTATACATGCGTTGATTACCGCGAGACTTACTATGCAAGTGCTTTGTCTGTGGGTCTACCCAGCTGCCTGCTTGATTGCCTACAAGTCATTAAAAATACCGCTGCTAGGTTGATCCTTGTGTTCCCTAGATGTCATAGATGTCAATCAGTAAAATAACATCTTAAAGAGCTTAATTGGCTCCCTTTCAAGAAACATATTATTTTTAAAGCTTTGGTCATTGCTTTCTGCACTTTTCATAAAAGCGCCCATAAATGGCTTTGTTAAAGGCTTTAGCAATATGTGCCAAGCCGTCCTCTTAGATCAGAGGAGGCCTAACCCCTGAAGACTCAGAGGTTTCCTCTTAAGACAGTGATGCTGCTCTTTCACCTACCTGACTTCCAAAGCTTGGAACAAGATTCCTCTCTCCCTTCGTCAAAATACTAAGGAAAACCAGTTTGGGAAGCAATTGAAGACCTGGCTTTCAGCAAAAGATTCTTCTTTCTGGTGGGTTCTCTTCATTGCTTCTAGCACCGGGACACCTAGATTGCAGCTGTGCACTTTATAACTATAATTGCTTGAATGAGAAAGTACCCATTCGTTCTGCTTAGCTTCATCCTTAATGAGGTGAGGTGTGAATCTATCTCTCGGCACAAATGATGGTGAATTGTGACTGTTGTAGCTATTTCCAGTTATGCACAACAGTGAACAGTGAAATGTGAATGTTGCTGGCTGGTAGGTATCATGCTGCCCTGTATTTTTGCATTTGTCTCCCTAAGTGGGATCGGATATGTTCAGACCCGGGTCCCGTGCTCTCAATGCCTCAGGAGTCACGCTAGCCTGGCTGATGAGGGATGATACCCCGAAACCGGTCCCAGGATGCTTGTTTCAGGTTAAGGAAGGACCTGCCTAAGCAGTTTGGGCTGGACTGTTCCCTGGGGAGTCAAGACTGATTTGCATATGGCTGGGTCTAAACTGGAATGGCATGGGAGGCAAAGAAACGATGAATGTAGGCCCAGATCACGGTACTAGGGCTGAATGTTTGACATTGTTCAGTATTCCATCCATCATTTGTTGCCCCTCTGTATTTAAACACAACCAGAGCATATTCTGATTCAGTAGGGTGATGTGTAAGTAGGGAACATCAATAGGATGAGGATCCAGAAGTATCTCAGAAGAATCCCCCCCAGAATGGAAAAACATGGAATTGAATTTTCGTACTGTAGAAATAAATGACCACATCTCCGTTTATTACTATACTTCCTCCAAACAATATATTTTAGTTGGCCACATTATTTTTGAATGGCATGACATAAGAATATTGGTTGAGACAGCTTTGCTATAATTATATAAATGCCTTGGCGGTAAAACTCAGGGCCTCATATATAAGAAAATTATGCAGCACTGCAAGTCATTTATCTGCGCCGCATGGAAACAGGCACAGCAACACCCACAGAACGCCTCTTTCACACAGAATAATGTGCGAAAGAGGCCCATATTTACAAGGCCATGAAAAGTCTTGCAGGGTGAATTAGCATAACCTTGTAAATAAGGGCAAGCCAAATGCGACGCTGGTACATCAAATAAAGTGACGCAAGGGCGGCACAATAAGCTTGTAAATAAGCCCCAAAATGTGGCCCATTAGAACATGTTATTTGATGCCTTCTACTAATAAATACACCTTCACTCCCTTATGTTTTCAGTTTAAAGGTCACACTCCATATTATTACTACAGTACATAGAAACTGACATTGGTAATTCAGGGGCATATTTACAAAAGTTTATCGCCACAGGAATGTCACTTTTTATGACGTTCCTGTGGCGATAAACTCTTAACTTGGCTTAACTCCACCTTGTGAATAAGGTCCCCTTTCAAGCAGCACTTAGCTTGAAAGGGGCAGGCAATTGGTGTTGTGGGGGGCGTTCAGCTGCAACACCCATTGCTTTTTGACGCTGCCCCCTATTTACAAGGGTGGCGTAAATATGGGGCAGTGCCAAAATTAAGACAAAACAAGCATTGGCATAGCCAATAGGTCTCACCTTTGGGACCTTATAAGTGTTTAACCATGCAACAGTTAATGTTGTTGCATCAAGGATATTGTGCTGCATAATTAAATACTTATAAGGTCCCAAAGGCGAGAGCTATTGGCTATGCCAATGCTTCTTTTAAACTGTTGTCACCACCTTTTCATGTACTGGATTCCCACCTATCAGCATGGGCGTTTTTGTTTATTTCTTCCACCTAACTGAATGTCCTGCCCTAGACTGAGGCAGGAGGAGGCCCACCACATGCAGTAAGAGCACAGACTGGCCCATTGTCATTCTGTATGTGGCAATCAGCCGCAGACAGAATGACAATGGGTGGGGTGGGGCTGCTCTTGGGCTCAGAGGAGTGCGAGGTGGCCCCATGAGGGAACTGAGGCTTCTGACAGTGGAACAGTGTTCCCCAATGCCCAAAATTATGGACAAAAGGCATCCATAAAAGGGATTGTCACGGACGGTTGTCACCCTAATAGCAGGCTTTCATTCCCACACGAATTATCATAGACCAACCTAGAGTATGCTCCAAGGTACCCATTGCAACTCCTGGATGAATTATTGCACCGTCGCCATGAAGTGTCCATTTACCCCAACATGGTGTAAGCAGCTGCCAGATCAATCATTACAAATGCAATATGTCATCATTTCATGGGGAGAGGATGTGGTCTCATGACCAGAGCTGCCGACTTCGGAGCTGGGAAACCAAGGTTCGAGCCTTGGGGTCGACTCCACATCCTGTGATTCTGGGCAAATAACTTAATCTCCCCGTGCCTACCAAAAAAATGAATGTATCAATTTTTCAATTTCAATTTATTTTATTTATGATTTTGGAACTCACATGAGATCCACATAAAAGAGCAACATAAAAGAAAATTACAATTAAATACAAATACGGTGGAGAAGTAAAAAAAGCAATTTCATATCCATTAATATAAGTCTAGAAAACATTTAAAATAGTTATAAATTCTATAGCAAAACATTTAATTAGGGGGATTGTAAATGGCATCCATTAAAGAGCTGGCAGTCAAAATACTTAATTGTAAACAAATTGGTCTCAACCACTTTCGTCGGTATGACAATAGAGCCGGGCATACAAAAAGAACATGAACAATGTCCTGGATCGAATTATTACACTGGTTGCACATTGCTGAGGAACAATACCATTTCTGGATAATAAATTGTTCAAAGGGAGAAGGTCCTGTCTCAAAAGGAACCAAAAACGCCGTATACCATGAGGAAGGTTCCAAGAGGCATAAGGTTGCATGTTTCTAAATAAGTAGGATCCAATGACCGAAGAGATACCCTTCTTTAGGATACGGGTATCCTTATCCATCCCAAAACTTAGATTCCATGTAACCTATCTTAGAGTGGACTTCAACTGGTGTGTAGATAGAGTAAACAGAGTTAATTCATCCAATTGCAATAGAGCAACCGCCCTTCTAAAGTTTTTTACAATTAGAGAATACTCTTTTAGGGATCCTAGAAGTTCTTTTTGTATAAGATATCTTAGAGTATCCGGTTTTCCCCTTGCCAGACATGAAACCCATCGTACTATCCCAGCAAGGCCCTGAACCCAGCTACTACGCATACCAAATTCTAACCTAAGGGAGGCCACAGTACAGCCATTGTTAACCGAAGTTAAGTACCGTAAGAGTCTGCCCTCAGTAGTATGTAGGAAACCCAATTGCCCTAGTTCAAGTAGTTCGGTACCATAAAGTAAAGAGGCCGGGATTTTAGCGCAGAAGGCCTCTAACAAATAAACAAAATGTCTTTTGCCTGTAGATTTATAGAGCGCACTTGAACCCTTGCCTTGTGCCATTGCCTTCCGAATCTTATAATCTATATGGGCTTTATCACTCAAATTAGCAGATACAATTTTCCCTAGAAAGACATATGATTTTACAACTTCTAACTTATGTCCACCTACCGACCACATAAAATTCCCATATATCTGTTTTTTCTTTCCCGTCATACACATGACTTTACTTTTTAAAATATTTATCTGCAAGTGGTGAGTCTCTGCATATATGTGAAGTGCCTGCAGACGGCTATTTAATCCTTTTGGAGTTAGGTCCAATATTAATATGTTGTCTGCATACAATAAACATATAATTGGTTTGTCCCCCAAAGCAGGGGCAATACCTTCACATAAGGATAAGGACTGGGGAAGATCAGATATATATAGGGAAAATAGTAATGGAGCCAATAGACAACCTTGTTTTAGTCCATTGGCGGAAGGAATGACTTGAGATAGGCCTCTTTCCCCTCCCTGAAGAACTCTACACCAGGTGTCAGAATGAAGATCCTGGACTAAATCCAGTAACGGAGATGGCATGCCAAGGTCCGATAGTTTCCTCCACAGCAACGGACGATCGACTTTGTCAAAAGCTGTGGAGAAATCTATAAAGGCTGCATAAACTCTCCCACCTCGGACCTTGATGTATTTATCAGATATTACTTGAAGAGCCGTTAAGTTGTCCATCGTGCCATGCCCTTTGCGAAAACCCGTCTGCTCAAAGGGTAGTACATTATTCTTATCCACCCAATCCTGAATTAACTTCAGGAGACACTTTGCAAAGACTTTTCCAATTGCGTCCAAAAGGGCAATTTGGCGATAATTTTGTGGGGCCATCCGGTCTCCCTTCTTGAAGAGGGGAATCAATATACTCCCCTTCCAAGAGGGGAGAACAGTTCTACTCAGAAAACAAAGTTTAAACACCGGGTGAAGAATTTTGCTTCACATTACGCCATTTTGCTTTAGGATCGAAATAGGAAGCTCATCCGGACCCATTGCCCCAGAGGAACGCAGTTCCCTAATAGCCAATTCAATAACTTTTTCAGAAGGAGGACCTAAAGCATGATTATCCTCATTAATTCTTCTTGCAGGTACCACCGTTCCATTACTTACATATAAATGTGTGATGTAATCCACCCAGGTTTGTTCTTCAATGGGAATTGGAAGTGAACTTAACCTTACACCACATCCCTCCCCTATAAGTGACCAAAATAGTCTTGCTTGGCCTCTAGAAGCAGCCTCCCTTAGTTTAATCCAAAAGGAGTCCTCCTTATCTTTTTTCATCTTAGCCTTTAATCTTCTCCTCCTTTTTTTTAATAAAACTATTCTACGAGATCTTTCAGCTGAATTAATCAAATACTGTTCTCTTACTAGCTTATTTATTTCTATGTTTAGTAATCGAAGTGAACGGGGAAGTATTGTAGTATTTCGTTTCCAATTAGATTTTTTAGCAACAGAAATCACCACCTTCATAAAGTCTAAAAAACGCTCTATTTCAAATCCTTTCCAGTTTACCAAGTCATGTACTGCAGCATCAAGGATACTCTCCAAACCCCTCACGGTCCTAGCATTCCAATAGCATCTCCCTGATTTGTCTCCAAAACTGACCAAATCACTATTCAAAGACCAACAATCAATTTTTGGTGGATTTATATTTATAGTAAAAGCTAAAACTTTATGGTCACTATAAAGTGTGTGGGAGACCTTAAGATCTTTCAGCAGAGAAAAGGCAGAATTTTCCACCATTACATAATCTAAAATTGATTCACTCTGATTAGCTTTATGTGTATAGTTCGTCGGAGAATCAGAAGGGAGCCTTCCATTCACAATAATCCCATCCATTTCAGCCAATTCTTCAAGTAGCATTTTCCCTCTCCTATTTGTCTTGATATTCCCAGGAAAAAGGGCTTGGGGAATCTGCAGAGATTCCTCCCTATGCCTGTTTCTAAACAAAGACAAACTAAAATGAGAGATTTTACAATTAAAATCCCCTACAAGGATTATATGGGGAGCAGGTACCTTCTCAGCAATTTTCTTTACATAAGAAAAGACCTTCTTTAAAATTGAATTAAAACAAGCATCTGGAGGAATATAGGCATTTATCAAGACAATAGGTTTACAAACTTCAGCATTATCAGATTTAAACAACGTTACCGCCTGAAAAAGATTGCTAGGATCTAAATAATGGGAAAAATTTCAATTAATCAGATTAGACAATAAACATGCTATACCCCCTCTAGCATGACCTCTTCTAGAGGTAGAGGCTCTACCCTCCAGTACGAAGTAGTCCCTTCCTACCGAAATTTTCTCAGAGCACCACGTCTCTTGGAGACATCACACTGGCCTCTAATGAGTGAAGGAATTGTAATTTTTCAGTATTATTCTTCATAACAGCGGCATTCCAAGATAATATTTTTAGGTCATTGCTAAAGACGGGGATATAACTCAGAATTTTTTATAGGTTTCCTCGATAGCACTCCAGGCAACCAGTTCCATTGGAGACTCTCTTCAGCCTCCTTTCTTTTAAGAGAAGAAAGATAGGTATTAATATGTGTCACATAACGTGTGTCTTTAGAAATGCAGATTTTTAGATCATCAAAACCGCCTGGCCGGACAATACCACCAGGGGCTGCCTGGAGGAGTGAAGACTTATCAACAATTCTGCCAAGGCGGAAATTCTCCAAAAAAGGCATGACATCAATCCCTTTACTTTGAATACCTTCAGACCACTGAAGGATGTGGTTTACAATAAGTTTAGAGTAAAACTTTACCCTTGTTAGAGTCCCAACCTCTGTTTTCACGATCGTTACTGTATCTATATCGGAGGTTTGTATTAATTTCAGACCTGCGGTCTCCTGAAAGCATTTAAGAAGCCGGGATCTATTTAATGTACAATCTAAATCAAACAAGGGGAAAAAATCTAAAATAAGTGTGTCGGTATTTTCCTCTTTAAGAATCTCAGCAGGTCTCTTTGGAGCCCCTTCTCTTCCCAGCGTATCCGAGTATGATTTAGCTAAAGGGTTAAGAGCTGTTAAAGCGAGGCCGACTGGTTTCCTCTGTTCCCCTGGGGGATATAATTAAGAGACCCCCGTTTCGATATTAGGGACACCAGATGAGAGAGGGAAAATATTAGTGAGACAGTCGATTTGGGTCGATGTGGGGACTACCTCTTGATCTATGGATGTTAATGACTCTTGAACTAATTTTACTTCCTGAATCTCATCTTGGGGAGATTTCATTAGAGATGCTTGACAAGACACTTTTATAGTAGAGATTTCCAACTGCTCATCAAAGTGAATTTTACTCCGCCTCTTTTTTCCAAATCTCCGTATTGGTTTCCTCTTTTTCCCCCCGTTCTTTTTAGAGTTCCCTTTTTTGCCCTTTTTTCTCTTTTCTTCTGGGTCCGGTACACCCTCATCTTCATCATTTTTCTGCAGTTTAAAAATGGGGAATAAATCTTTATCTACCCTTGTGTCGGGATCATCCGTAATTTCAATTACTTGATCAAGCTCTGCTACACAATTAGATACGGGGACTCTCAGGGGGGATTCTAACTTCTTTCTATCGGTACAGTAAAGATCTTCATCCAGTCCTACTCGGACTGGAATTTGTAGCGCTTTCGAGGACTCATTCTCTATCAACATATGTTTCTTCGCTTTGGGCCCTGGAGAACTAGATCCCAAATTTGGACTTGAGTCCTTCCCCTGCTTATTGTTCACTAGAACCTTCAATATTTGAGTTACTGTTTCCAGAACACAATCTGAACCACCAACAAATTTTTCCAATAGTTTTAAAATAGAAGAGAGTAAATGTTCTAAAGAAGATAGAGAATCAGAGACAGGTTTATCTAGTCTAATTGATTGAATAGGATCAATACCCATTATGTTAAGATCAGGGCTCATGGAAGTATTTGACTGAGAAATATTAAATAAGGATTTAATAGAAGGAGTGCTGCTATATAGTTGAAGTCCAGATGGAACAAGTGCTCCCGGGGTCTTTAAAGGCTCAATAATCTTACTAGATTCTTCACCAATATACCTCCTACAGAGCTCCATATCTAAATCTGAAGAAATAGAATCATTACTTTGCACTTCCCTATGCTAGAGTTCAAAGGCTTGGCTACAACTGACAACTAAACAAGGAAATATTTTTTTCCGCAATCGCGGACATGCTACAGAATACAAAAGTAAGTAGAACAAACACTTTTTTGAAAAAGGAATAGGCCCAGCTCAGCCTACTGGGCGGGAAGAGTCCCAGGTGCGCTCGGTCTCCGGTGTGCACTTCCGCCTGGGACTCGCAGTCCCTCACCCACCTCGGTTCGAAGTTCTCTCGGGCAAAATGAACAAATAAGATCTCACCAGAGATGTGGCAGTTCAATCAATCGGCTGTAGCTGTATTCCCAAGTCTTTAACAACCTCCAAGCTATAGGTTTCAATTTGTGCAGTGGGAATAGAGGGAGTCAAGGTCGGGTGTCCCGCTTATGCCAAATGCACACAGCTGCAGCTGTTAGTCAGGCAGCTTACGGCTCGGGCAGCCCTCTCACGGCCCCCCCTCGCCACCACTCCCCACTGCACAGCAGCTCCCACCTCGCAGCTCCTCAAAGATCCCAACTGCACTGCCACATCGCGGCTCTTTGCGTCCCACGGCTTACTCCCCTGCAGCCGCCGCCGCTTACCGTTGTCTTCTTCTCCTCGTGACCCCTTGCAGCTCCTCGCGCTAACTCACGGCTCGCGGCCCGCGGCTTGCACCTCAGCCGCAGCGGAAAGCTGAGCAGAACAAGGGCGGCAGCAGCAAAAGAACATAAACAAAGAAATATACTGTGCTCGCGTTGGAGGCGTGCTGCCGGCTCCTTCCGTGCACCTTAGTGTAAGGGGAGAGGTCAGTAGGTGGCTCTCGCTGTCAACGTCAGGGGAAAGTACTTACGGCTCCTGCCACATTTAAGGTAAAGTTTTGGCGACTTCTGCCACGTTCTAACTGACTTGATGCTTCTGCCGCGTTAGAGTGAAGTTTTGGCGGCTCCTGCCGCGTCACAAGTAACCTGCGGCTTACTCCCTCGTTATGCTGGAGTTTTGGCAGCTCCTACCTCTATTGCCGCATTAGGGGGCAAGTTATGCCGCCTCCTGCCACCTGCCGCTTCAGACCTTCATTCGCGGCTTCTACTACGTGTGGGGAAATGTTTTGCGGCTCCTACCGCTCACAAGAGGTTTGCGTGGCTCCTACTGTGATAGGGAGCACTCGCGGGTCCTGCATCGGCACCTAAGCACTCGCTCCCCGCTCCGGCCCCGACCCCGCAGCCTCCAGGCGTTGTGCAAAGGCCCCCCGCTCAGGGGCGGCGAACAGGGAGCTGGCGGTACAGCGTCTTTGGCAGCATCTTCCTCCTCGCTCGCTCGTCGCTGCGGCTGTCAGTGAGGCGGAGGCAGAGTTTCAGCGTGAAACCACGGACCTGAGGTGGCGCAGAAGTGACAGGCCTTCCCCCAGCTGCGCAGCACTTAGTGCCAGCTGCATCGTTTAGGCCCTCATGTGATGGTTCTCAGCTGCCCAGCAAGTAGCGGGCTGCTGCAACGTTTAGGTTTGCGCAGATGGCGCACCCTTGACTTTCGCTGCATTGGCAGCGCGCCCCGACATTCTGGACACAGGGCATTTGAGCCCTTTTGGAGTTGGCCAGGGGGACTGGTAGATGGATAGCGCCAAGGCCCTAATGTGATTGATATGCTCATGCGATGTGGTGCTAGGAAATGTATTGCATTTAGTATGTTTTACGCACTGTTTGATACCTCTACATATGGTTTATGATTATGAGGTTGCTTTGCATTTCATGTGGTTATGCTAGTGAAATTATGTTTCACTGTGTGAGGTACGCCCCTAATGTGAGTTATACTTAGGAGGTAGGGTCTAATGTGTTTAGACTAGTGAGGAGATTGCATAATGTGTTTATGCTGGTGAGGTTGGCGCAGAATGTAATTCGCGCCTGATGTGACTGTGCATAATGTAGGTTATGTTACAGGTTGAGGTGGAGTACAGTGATTACCAGTGGTTACTGGTGTATGTTTATTATCCATTTTACTTTTACCAATTTCTGCTAAGTGCTGATCCTGACAGTGGCCCATGTGGCCCTGTCATGTGTAAATAATCCCTTGTGAATATTGCCCGTGCCAGTTGGCACAGTGTATGTTATGTGTTTACTATTCTAACGTGTTATGAGAATACAAAGGCTATTTTTATATAACCTTGTGTGGAGTTCCTTTGGTAGTGTGCCTGGGATGTTGTTGCTGTGTACATGCGCAAATGCTTTACACATTGCCTCCGGGATAAGCCTGAGTGCTCGTGCCAAGCTACCAAGGGAGTGAGCAGGGGTTATCTTTGGCGTGTAACTCCCTTGCCCTGACTAGAGTGGGGTTTCAGCCTGGCTTTGGCGCAAACCTTAGCCAACTAGAAATCCCATTTCTAACATTGGTGATCAGTGGTGAGGATTAGGACTTGTGTTTGCGCAGTACCACAGCGACAACTGGCTTCACTACAAAACTCTGCATTTTAGATAGTCACATGTTGGGTATTATTGTTCATGATTTTGTTTTCTCCTCAAGAGTGTCATTTTTAAATGGTTTTTCCTGCGCTTTTATGTTTAGTGGCCAAAGAGAGAAAATGACAGGGCGGGGCGCCAGTAGGTGGGGAGGTTCCCATGGATAGGGAGTCTTTTGCTGGGTCCAGTGCCCAATCCCTGTTCCTGTCCCCAGAGGTGTGGTTAGATAGGAGAGAGGGAGTGTGGAGAAGAAATGGCTAACTCAGGAAGGTGGTTATCGCCTGAGTGTAGTGTGTGTGTGTCTGGATTCCCCAGTATGGTGAGAACCAGTGGCGGCAGCAAAAGTGTGTCCAGTGCGTGGAGTCCCATTCCCAGTTCCCAGAGTATGGTGCCTGTTGCTCAGTAAGAGGGGTAAGGGTTGAGAGTCAGGGGCAGTGAGGAACTGTCTCACCAGTCTGGAGGGGGCGTGTGTGGATGAGTGGTGTGTTGCACTAGAGGAGTAGGTGCGAGTTATTTTGGTGACAAGGAGCTTACACGGGAGGTTACCTCTGGTGGTGTGCAGGAGGTCCTGCAGCTGCACTGGATGAGTGGGTGTGAGTTCTTTTGATGACAAGGAGCTTGCGCGGGAGGTGGACCTCTGGCGGTCTGCTGGAGGTCCTGCAGAGGTATTGGGGAGTGATTCCAAAAGGAATGGCTTGTGTATCTTCTGGTCCTGTGTGGGGGAAGAGGTTCATGTGTAGTCCAGCTAGGTCCCGGTGTAGGGGCCCAAGTCCTGTCTCTGAAGAGAAGGAGTGGGTGGGACTGCGTGTCTCCATGTGCCCGAAGCCCTGTCTCAGGGCCTGGATGGTTTCTTTAGGGAACACCAGGTCTGGGGCCTAGGCTGTACTTTCAGGTCATTTGAAGAGGAGCTTCCTGTGTCTAGAGGACGTGGAGTGTCTCTAATCAGAGCTCCAGGGGTCCTGGTGTTGGGCAGTACCGCTCCTAAGTGGACGGTGCATAAGTCCTGGTTGAGGGGTGAGAGGGGGAAAGAGTCCCCAGGGTCAGGGGCCAGCCAGAAAGGCTGAGCCACCAGTGAGTGACCATGGTGATGCCACTTATGTCCTGAGAGACAGGCAGACTGTCACACGACACATTAGTGATGTGTCACCCTCAAGGGGGGGCATGCGTGCTCCCCGTGAAGTCCTGGTTCGCTGGGCATTTGACCGCCCAGAGTGCCTGACCAATTTGTGTGGCCTCCTGAGGTCATTCCCCGAGAAGGGAAAGCCAGTTTCGGGTTGTAGCCTGAACTAGAAGGCAGGGCATCTGTAATCAGTGTCCTGGCCGGGTTGCCTTCTAAAGGTACCCATGTGAACACAGGAAGGGCCCATCTGAAAGGAGAGGGAACCTGTGTTTCCCAGAAGGGGTGGTGCAGGCCTCGCCGGGATCTTTAGGGTCCCTGGCTGAGTATGGTAGTACTACCCTGAGAGCAGGGAGGGCCCATCTTTAAGGAAAGGGACCCTGCTCTACAGTGGAAGGGTGCAGAACTCTGGAAGGGGGTGCAGAGGAAGGAAGTACTCGCCTCTGACCCCGGTGCGTCCGGTAAGTTTAGATCCCAGGCTGTAGACCAGTGATGGAAAGAGGTCCTGGACTGGTGGGAGAGTTGTGTTCTGGAGGGTGCTTCCCTGGGAGGCTACAGAACCCCAGAAGTAGAGGTAGGGTGAGGCACTCTTGCCCGTGACCTCTGGTCAGCCTGAGATTGCGGACCCTAGATTGAGGGATCAGTGGTAGTTTGGAACTACCCTGAAAGGGAGAGTGGAGAATGGCTATTGTGTGCAGGGGTTACTGCCCGCCACTCTGTGGATTGGCCAGGACCTGTGACATCTGGATGGCCTAGGGCCTGGTCCTGGCCGTGGACAACTAGAGAGTACCAGTGGGGTATCCTAGTTGGGCTGGAGAGTTCTGGTTCAGAGGGAACCAAGTGGGTTCAGAGTGGCGTAGAACCGGAGGGTGTCCCTGCCGTTGCGGGCCCGCGTCCGTGTTCTATCGCCCAAAGCTGGGAAGCCCATCATGGGAGTGATTGGTCTGCCCTGCGTTTTGGCTGGAAGGGGGTTGTGTTGGACTTGGCCCTTTTGGCAGGTTCACTCCAAAACTTTTTGCGTTCTCTTAGCCTGTTTATTTAACCTGGTGTTGGTGATTTTAGGCCTCTGCGCACTTTTTCACTGTGGTCCAGTGTAAAATGCGTGCGCTCTCTGTGTATGTGTGGTGAGACTAGCCTGCCCTCCCATAGGAGTGCATGGGGGAGATGTGTGTCCCTTGTAGTTCCTGATGTGAGAGGAGCGCAGGGGCAACTATGATATGTGCGGACTCGTGAGAATAAATGCTGCGCAATGGTGTTCGCAGATTGATTGTGGCTATTGGAGAAGTGCCACTTTTAGAAGTTGGCATTTCTGTGTGCAGTGTGATGTGAATTGCCTGTCTGGCTTGTGAGTGACAGGTTCTGGCAGCTGCCTCCCTGGGCCCAGCTATGCCCTGGAACCTGTTTGCTGGACTGCTTGTAGCCCTGGGAGGCTGCCCCAGCACCTTGTGAGTGCTGGATTTGGTTTTGGAATGCACCTGGCTCTTTCTGTGCACTGGAGTGCTCTGCTCACATTCCCTGGGACGCTGGAGCTCCGCTGCCCCAGGGCTGCATGACGCTGCTGGGGGGAATCCCCAGCTTAGGGATTCCCCCGTGATGTCGGCTGGGAGCGGGTGCCCACCCCGCATACTGGTTCCCTTATTTTGCGGCATGTTTCGAGAGCAGGTGCCCACTCTGCATTATGGCAGCTTGCGGTATTTAATAATGCGCGTGTGCCCACCCCGCGACTTTGCTGTGTTTTTAGTTCAAACTAGAGCAGGTTCCCACCCTGCTTCTACATTTATTCTGAATCTCGAGGGAGCCTACCCCTCGTTTTACCCCGGAGAAAATCACCACCACAGCCCTCGCGCAAAAGCGGAAGCCAGGCCCCTGCCGCCTGACTATGGGCGGGGCCTGGAGTGTGTCATTTCCGCTTCCCCCTGCCCGGGGGAAGCTGTCTCACGCCGCGATGGGCCCGTGGGGAAGGAGGTGGCCGAAGGTATCGCGGGGCTCCTAGAGATGAAGGGAAGCCCCGAGCCACAGAGGAGGTGCTGCCGCATGGCCCGGGAGAAGATGTCTGACTCCCGGGAGAAGCTGCCGGGAGTCAGAAAGCTCCAGCAAGTGCAGCTAGAGGGCGGAGGCGGTTCGAGGCATATTGTCGGTGCCTGCCGCCACCGCGTGGAAAGAGAAGTGCTGCTGTCCCATGGAAAGGAGACCCCAGCGAGCAGCCCGGTAAATTAAGAAGGGCTGGGGGACTCCATAGGTGTTTTGGTTGGTGCCACTGTGGGGCAATGGTGCTGAGTGTTCCCGCTGGGGAGCGGCCCACTCCAACGTGGGCACAGTGATTCGCAGAGCCTAAGTGGCTCCGTGGGGCCAAGTGTTGGTGCCTGAGCGAGGCACAGGGTGGTTTGTGTATTTAGAGCGGCTCCGGATGGCAACGGGCTGCTCCAACCTCGTGGGCATGTTATTTTAAGCGCCACTGCGCTCCACAGTGCTTGGGGGCAAGTTCTTCTACCCCAGTTGGCACACAATTAGTTAAGGAGCCAGTGTGCTCCATGGGACATGCTTCTTTCGAGAGCCAGATGGCTCCAACACGGGGCATATTTGTTTCAAGGGCCAGTGAGAGCCCATGCCTCAATTAATTTAATCCAAGCTGCCCTGTCTAGGCGCAATTCGTGAGAGAGTCCCTGAGGGGGCCAGAGGTGGCACATAAGTGCCAGGCCTTCCCCCAGATGCGCAGCACTTAGTGCCAGCTGCATCGTTTAGGCCCTCGTGTGATGGTTCTCAGCTGCCCAGCAAGTAGTGGGCAGCTGCAACGTTTAGGTTTGCGCAGATGGTGCACCCTTGACTTTCGCTACATTGGCAGCGCGCCCTGACATTCTGGACACAGGGCATTAGAGTCCCTTTGGAGTTGGCCAGGGGGACTGGTAGATGGATAGGGCACTAGGCCCCAATATGATTGATATGCTCATGCGATGTGGTGCTAGGAAATGTAATGCATTTAATATGTTTTACGCACCCTGTTTGATACCTCTACATATGGTTTATGATTATGAGGTTGCTTTGCATTTCATGTGGTTATGCTAGTGAGATTATATTTCACTGTGTGAGGTATGCCCCTAATGTGAGTTATACTTAGGAGGTGGGGTCTAATGTGTTTAGACTAGTGAGGAGATTGCATAATGTGTTTATGCTGGTGAGGTTGGCGCAGAATGTAATTCGCACCTGATGTGACTGTGCATAATGTAGGTTATGTTACAGGTTGAAGTGGAGTACAGTGATTACCAGTGGTTACTGGTTGTATGTTTATGATCTATTTTACTTTTTCAATTTCTGCTAAGTGCTGATCCTGACAGTGGCCCTGTCATGTGTAAATAATCCCTTGTGAACATTGCCCGTGCCAGTTGACACAGTGTATGTTATGTGTTTACTATTCTAATGTGTTATGAGAATACAAAGGCTATTTTTATATAACCATGTGTGGAGTTCCTTTGGTAGTGTGCCTGGGATGTTGTTGCTGTGTGAGTGCGCAAATGCTTTACACATTGCCTCCGGGATAAGCCTGACTGTTCGTGCCAAGCTACCAAGGGGGTGAGCAGGGGTTATCTTTGGCGTGTAACTCCCTTGCCCTGACAAGAGTTGTGGTTTCTGCCTGGCTTTGATGCAAGCCTTATCCAACCAGAAATCCCATTTCTAACAAGTTTCATTTAGGGGAGACAGGAGTATGTGTAAAAACGTGGAGTAGCTTCTATACGTGGGTTTCCACTGTATGCCCTCCCCCCCGAGAAGTCTGCCCTGAATGTCACATTTAGGAACAAGTGAGATGTCCACGCATTTTTGGGTGGTTGGCTTGGGCAGGATCTGATATCTGAGAGGGGAGCTTTTTTAACCAGCAGGCTTCTGTATGACATTGAATTGACAACATGGAGGGGTCTATACACTCCAACAACCACATGGGCACAAGGGACATCTATCTACAGATCCAGAAACATGTGATGGAGAGGAACAGCCAGCTTTCTGGTAACTAGAATAAACTCCTCAACAACATCTTTGAGTTTTACCAGGAACATCTTTGCTTGGTATGAGAGGAGAATATGAGGTGATGACGTCCTGCAACTCATTTGGGCCCTTGCTGACATGAACTGGTTAAACTAGCAGAATCATGTCATGTCTCTGGTACGTTTGGTAGAAAGGTACCTGCAAGGCCCCCAATTCCACTCACACACCTGCTTCATTGCACGACGTGATGTTGACCCCAAGTTGAGTCCTGGCTTGCTTAGCTATGGCTGCCAACAACCTCCTTCTCCCCAATGGGCATCACACTTTACTCACTGTCACCACCCTCAAATACTAGACAACATCATGTATGTGCTCTTATCTATGTGCTAATATATGTGCTCAAACAATCTAATGTGCAATACTACCTAACTGCGCTCCCTTGTAACAATACATTTCAATGCACCAACCCTTGTGCTTTACATCCTCTGTAGTGCACCTACACCTTAACTTGGAAATATGTATAGTTTGTCCTCAAATGTATATATGATATATCTGCATATACAAACAGCGCCAACAACATTATCAAGCAACATCAGCAGGCGTATTTGTACAGAATTTGCACAGAGACAGACACAACAATATATGTGAAAACAAACTAATAAAAAAGTATGAATAATTTTGGAAGGGGCTGGTATTGAAGGTGTCTGAGGCAGAGTACATCAAACACTAAGAGCAAGATGCCTGCTGTGTACAAATGCCCTGTAGTCATGGTGCCATATTTACAACAGAAAAATGCATCCATATTTGTAAATAGGAGGAATTTAAAGTGAAGAAACAGGCTTAAAAAAATATTAAGATGTCATTTGCTGAATTGAAAGTGGATAAAAACATTGACTCAATGTGTCATAGAAAGATTTTTATCCACTTTTATTTTTAAAAAATGACAGTATTTTTCAGTTATATGGGGAATATCCTGGCCACTAGGAGCAAGAGGCCTGCTGTTTGTAATTCAACGTTTTGGAATGGGATAAAATTAAAATGAAGAATTAACTTAATCATTAAGTTAAGTCTTCTTTTTAAATTTCCCATTTAAAAGCATTCAGAAGCATCATTTTGTTCTGGTGCTCTGGTGTTGAGTTGACAAGGACTTTTATTTAAGATTTAAATACCTCAGTGCTTCAATTCTTCACCTCTGTGCCCTGGGTCATAAATCTGACTCCAGCACTGTTCATTATCAGGCTCCTCTATCTGCAGCCTTAAAATAATAATGTACAATAAATACAGACTTCCCTTAACTTTAAAAGGAAATTGTGACGCTGTGCTGATTGAAAAATGAACTCAAGGCTGTGAGGTACTCTGAAGGTGTTTGTGAGCTACTGGTGGCTCGCAATCGAGTGGGTCGGGCCATCCTGCTCTGAGCCCTTAGGGATAATAAACTGCACCACATTCTCTGGTGGGCGCGTGCAAATTGGCGGGCGGTGCCAGACTCCTCCTTGGAGAGCACACAGAGCAGCAACAGAGGTGGTACATTGGGAGGAACAGATGAGTATAACAGGCTGGGATGGAGGAGTTGTCGTGTGTCAGGTAATGGTGAATCTCTAGGAGAAGAGGAAACAGGCCATCTCTCTACGTTGAGCTGCTTATACATCCTGCAGGTCCCTGGACCTGAACCCATCTCAGTCATTGCCAAGTCCCTCGCCGCTCAGTTGCCTGTGCTCATCCATCCCTGGTCTCATCACCTCATAGAGTGGCTCCTGAGGTGAACTGCTTTTGGGACAGGAAGGTGAGGAATCAGGTGTGTCATGTGCAAAGAGTACCTTTCTTTGATGCTGGTCATTAAGGAAGCAAAACCAAAGGGGATAATGGACGGAGTGCTGAACATTGCAAGCACTCATCCCCAGTCAACTGATCTGGGTTTAATCCATCATCATTCTTTAGCTCACTCCGCCACCCAGTTCAGACACGGCCATATGCAAATCAGTCTGACCCTGTGCCTCTTGGGAACAGTGCAGCCGAACTGCCAAGCCATATCTTCCCTGGACCGGAAACAAGCATTCTGGGACCGGTTTCTGGCTAATCAGCCGTCATCAGCCAGGCCAGTGGCAAAGTGAGCAAGGGACCCACATCTGGGCATACCCTGCCAACTTAGGGCAAACAAAGAAAAACCAAAGGGGATGATGGACGAAGTGTTTAACATTGCAAGCACTCACCCCCAGTCAACTGATCTGGGTCATTAAGGAAGGCACAGTCAGTGGGGGAAGGATTTAAGCACTGAAAGAACAGTATTTAGATTACCTTACTATTCCTTTACTATCTTCCATGAAAATCAAAGACCTAATGACCCAAGTTTTGCTGGCCACGCTATTAGAAGTAATATCCAGTGCCCCCTCAACCAAGACTCTAGGCACCATTGACCTATCAAGTGAATTCTTTACTACCTTAAAAAGTATTGCCAGTCATGCTTTACCTCATGCAATATACTCTGCTGGGTGCCTCCATTCCTATTAGCATGAATAATGGCTTTCTTGGAAAAAGGCCAGCCTGTCTCAGCATTATGCTCTTACCAGTCCATTTCACTTCTTATCCCAGATAGTAAGATTTATGCCAGACTGCTAGCTAGCTATTTAGGAAAGGTCTTGGTACATCTCATGTCGCCATGGAAACACAGTTTTCTCCTGGGATGAAAAACTACATGCCACACCAACTTTGCAATTGGCGTGTAGATTAAGCCCAAACAATCCAACATCCTTTAGCTTTGGTTTCCCTAGATTGTGAAAAGGCTATTCAGCTGGCAGTTCTGTCATCTTTCTTGGTTGTAATGACAAGTGGGTTTTCCACTGCAGTTTACCACTCTCCCCAGACAGTACTAACAATTAGCAGACAATCCACAGTCCCCTCCCTTTGATTTCTCTCAGGCCACTCATCAAGGTTGCCCCTCATATCCTTTTCTATATGCTCTTTATGATGCCTGTTATACCTGTCATCCTTAGGGTGGTCTTCCCCCAAACCTTTTGCGTTTGACCTCCACATTTTGCTGAATCTTTTTGTTGGCCTTATGACTCTGAGCACATTACCACCTCTGACCAGTGCTAAAGTGCATATGCTTCTTCTCTAAACATGTGTTTAATTGGTGTATGCACGATTGGTATATTTAATTTACCTCTAAGTTCCTTGTATAGTGATTTACTATATACCCATGGCCTGTAAATTAAATGCTACTAGTACGCCAGCAGCCCTGATTGTGCCTCCCACACAAGTAGCCTTTAAAATCTATCTCAGGCCTGCCATTGCAGGGCTTGTGTGTACAGTTTATTGTCACTTCAACTTGGTGTTTAAAAAGACTTGCCAAGCCTTAAACTCCCCTTTTTCTACACGTCACCCATAACATAGGCACTGGGTAGCCCTAAGGGCAGGGTGCTATGTAAATAAAAAGTAGGACATGTACTTTTATGTTGTGCATGTCCTGGTATTGACAAATAGCTACATTCGTTTTACACTACTGTGAGGCCTACTCCTCTCACAGGTTAGCATTGGGAATTCCCTTATACACTTTTAAGTGGTAATGCCTGATCAGAAAGTAGTAGCTACTTCATATTGTACATCTTTGGAATGGTAATGATAAATCCTCCTTCATGGATATTCACCAATTGGGAACAACCATCAATCACCCCAAATATGTTTGATTCCCAAGAGTTCATCCTGGCTGACATCAGACCTGCAACTACTCCAACAAGTGTACTGCCAGGGTTTTTTCCAAATCTTTTTAGGATCATGTTAGAAATGGGATTTCTGGTTGGCTAGGGCGTGCACCTTAGGCTTAGGCTTATCCCAGAGGCAATGTGTAAGGTGTTTGCGCAACACTGACACACAGCAGCGACCCAAAAGGCACACCACAAAAGAAACTCCACACAAGGTTAAATAAAATAGCCTTTGTATTACTCATAAAACATATTAGAACATAATCACATATATACACTGTGCCACCTGGTACTTGGTATGACTTTACAGGGATTCTATGAACTACAGGGCCAATCAGGACACTGTCATCACCATCATAATTCACAGTTAGTAAAAAAAACAGCAACTACTGGTAAGGGTACACCTATCGCAACCACATTATGCATAAACTATCAGTAGCAGTGCACATATCGGAATCACCATCATCACGGGATGACCTAGTCTAGGATATTAGGCACACATCCCCAACAATATCATAAATATTATGCACACATATATTAGGCAAACATCCTAATAGTCAGTGCACCCTAATAGGAAGCATTAGGTGTAAACCCCCATCATTAGGGCACCGTAATCACTGATAAGATGCACACATCACTTAATTGCCTTACGCCTATCCAAAACATAGGGGTGAACCTCAAGCTGTCTGGCCTTATCCTCAGGGGCCATCCTGGGCGTTCCCGCAATGCCCTTGTCCAAAGGTCAGGGCTCTCCCAACTGCTGGTCCCTTCTGCAGATACGTGGCTTCCAACTACCCCACTAGCTGCAGAAGTAGGAAAAACAATGTCCCCTGCAGGTCTGCAACGGGACCTCGAACCGTAGACACGGGCACAACGTTGGCGACCTCCCCGTTGCGGGAGACCCTCTCAGGTACCACTGACCTGAGAGGCTGTCTGCTGCGGGTGGCCCGCCTCTCCCTCTACCAAGCAGGGGGAGGCAGAAAGTTGAGAAGTGGAGGCCGCGAGGCTCAGGTAAAATGCAGGCAAGAGGGCTCCTCACCCGGGCTCCCCGGTCCCTTGTTTGCAGGCGAGCAGACCCTCCCCTGGACTGCACCAAGGGTCCGCGAGGCTCCGACTCGATCTGCCTCGTGGGACTCCGCCCACAACTAGACATAGCTCCTGCCTGGCCCCCTCTCCCGGGGGGAAGTTCCACCCACAGTCAGCCTGGCTTGTCCTGACTTCAGTCGATTTTGGATCCACGCTGCGCTGCCACAACTTTAAGCCTCACGAAGGGGAGAGGGCCCACCACACTCTCATTGGAAACCTTCTGTGCCCTCCCCCCACCGCCCCCCCAGCTGAGGGTTGTCCGCGAGGCTGGATTTCCTCCTTGCAGGGGGGTCCACTTACAACCAGGCTGCTGCCGCCTGACTTCCCGCTCTGCTTCTCGCTCGTGGGCTCTGCCATCAGGCCCATGTGCTGTCTGACTTCCTTCCCGGCCACAGCGCTCGTTATGAGCACAGTTGGAGCCCCCTTTTCGGGCTCAAGCAATAAAATGTAAAAGCGCCCACCACGCGCTCCTGGTGTGCGGGCACAGCTCTGAGGGGCACAGTAAGGACAAAGTGCTCCTCCCGCTCCAGGGTGGTGCACCAAGCACAGCACTCACCACGTGCTGCTGCAGTACAAGCCCATGCCAGGGGCTCAACACCTAGGACTCCTGCAGAGCCCCAAGTCTCGAAAGCACACAGGTCAGAGCTGGACCCAGGCAGGCCAGCTAACAGGGCCCTCCAGCAGAGGGGGAGTCTTTCGTGACGGTTCCTCCTGGCGCCCGCAGTCCTTCAGCTCCAAGTAAGCATTAGTTCATGGGGTCACAGCCCCAATATTTATACTACTTCCAGTCTTTGTTCTGCCCTGGCAGAGGGCACTGGACCTAGTCCCAAACAGTTGTGGGGAACACTTAACAAGTGCACAACAGTCCCCATTGTTAGCGTAGGCTCTGGCCCTAGACACACCACAGGGGGTCGGAGCCAGCATTGTATAAGGCAGGCACAATCCTATTCAGGTCCAGGTGCTACTCCTCCTACTACTCCAAATGCAGATCAACCTATTCAGCCTAGAGCTGTCTCACCCAGCCCCTCTGGAGCCACTGCACCCCCCTCCCCCTCCAGCCCCGGTCATCCAGAGCCAGACAAATATACACAACAGGCAGGCACAAAGACACATAGCCCACAAAAATGCCCACTTCTAAAAGTGGCATTTCTAAAATAGCGATAATAAATCTGTGAACTCCACTAAGTAGCATTTATTACCACTATTCCAAACATACCAAACTTGTCACGCTACTTCTCACAGATCAGGAATTACCACTGAAACATATATCAGGGAATCCCCTATGCATTCCTATGAGAGGGCAGCCTCACAGCAGTGAGAAACCAAATCGGCTGTTTGTCACTACCAGGACATGCCACACAGTTAAGGCACATGTCCTACCTTTCACCTACAGTGCACCCTGCCCACATGGCTCGCTAGGGCCCACCTTAAGGGTGACTGATATGTGGTAAAAGGGGAGTCATAGATGTGGCACTCACTTTATGTGCTACGTCACAGCGGCAGTAAACTGCGTGCGAAGGCCCTGCAATGGCAGAGGCCGGAGACCGGTTTGAAAGGCTACTTTGGTGGGTGGCGCAAGCAGCGCTGTAAGCCCACCAGTAACATTTAATTTACCGGCCCATGGTATATGAGATACCACTTTACAAGGGACTGATAGGTAAATTAAATATGCCAAACAGGTGTAGACCAATCTTACCACGTTTACCATAGAGAGCACATGCACTTTAACACTGGACAGTAGTGATAAAGAGCCCAGAGTCCTAAAACCACCAACGACATGTCAGAAAAAATACCAGGAGGAAAGCAAAAAGTTCTGGGATGACCCTGCAAAAAGGGCCAAGTCTAAAAGACCACATTACCAAATTTGGGACCACACTATTTACTAACCTGTGACTTTCTTCCTAGATAGAAAATTAAATCTTAATCAGCTAGAGCCTCCCCAAAATGGAATTTGTATAACCACCCACAGCTTAAGATCTCTGTGTATTATGACGTATTCCTTTGAAACTAGAAGATCATACTTAAAAATGGTCTCCTTGGCCATAAGAGGAAGTCACTCAAGATCTTACAGAGTCACTTCCACTTGTTTGCTGAACGTACGCTCCCTTTAGAACTCGCAGTTCACAAATATAAAATACAATTCCATTTTTATGTTACTTTAGCTAAACTACAATTTCTTCTCAGCTCTGCTTCCGATGTCAGATTTATGCAGCTGACTAGGTTCATATGTTCACCACTTGCCCAATACTAAACACAAACTAGGAAGTTGTCCTGTGTAAAACTATTGCAGCAGTGAATCTCTCGATCATTTTCTATCCCACACTAATTCTGATAGGAATTACCAGCTACTAAATGGCGCGATTTACAAATTGTTCATCTTTGGCAAGACGCCCACAATCTAGGAATAAGCAAATGTGTACAGGGTGTTTTAATACTTTACTACTTTGAGGAAAGAATTTACCTTAAGTGCGATCAGAGGCATGTCTGGGGGAAATTGATCAAAAAACAGTTCTTTAAACCTGTATCAGATCATACACCAGGTACGGGCAGGAAATAGCTGACAACGGTGATAACCCTGGCCTCCACTCTTGCCTGAGAAGAAAAGCAGATGAATATAATCAGGTTACATTGATGTCTGTGCATAAGGGAGTTGTTAGGCCCCAGCCAATTTATTATTAGGTGTCAGCATCATTCTCTATTTCTTTTAATGTCCGCTAATCATCTTCCAATACGTTTTGTTTTTGACCAGTATAATGGTTTATCTATTGGTAGGAAAACTAAGAAAAAATATGTTCCTGGTCGCATTTTACATGATGCCAACAATGATGTCCTATATGGGATAGTGACCAATGCATGGAAATGGGGTGGAGTTACTTCATTATAACTGGCGGTTTTTAACCTCCCGAGATTTTCAGAAAGTTTTATGATTCTTATGTCATACAGCTATGAGGCTTGTGGAGGCTGTTAGTCATACGGCCATAAAGTTTGTGTTTATTATTTGGCCTGTTCGCCTGGTTGATTCAATGGCTGAAGTTGTTTTCTACACTCTGTGCCCTGAGCTTAGAGCCAAGTATACAAAACATTAAATGTTCAGCAGTGTATAAGTTGGCAGCATATTGTTGCCTTAGTCCTGTGTCCTAATATAAGATGATGCTGTAGAAAGAGGCAACTTATGACCTTCTGCAGAACATATGCAAGGTTTTTTAGATTATATTAGTAGATTTCTCTTTTAAGCTCCATTTTATATACTATTCGAAACTAATCCTATGTGTTTCCGAGAAATGCCCTTTCCTAAGTTTTGTTTCTGTAATGAATAACTGTTTGTGCCAGTGCACAGTTTTCTCCTTGTTAGAGAGTCTCTCCCACCTCTCTGGTAGTGTGATCGTAGCCCTGGGTAGGACAGCCTTGAATATGTTCTTAGCTGTGCAAGATACGATAGTGGGAGCCTTTTTCTGTCTCTACGTTGTTCACCCACATCTGTTGGGAAAATTCCATTGTTGGCGTGTAGTAGTTAACCAGGCAATGCATATAATATATCTTTATGCTTACTGTTCCTCAATTCCCTCTATAGCACTCTCTCTAGACTGGGCAGACGGAGTCCCGCTCTGAGCGCATTTAATAAATAATTATTGGTGAATATTCTCCACTGTCTCTTCGACTCTTCATTTAGTATGGAAGGCTGAGAGAGGGGGTCCAAGGTGACCCTGGTGGCCCTAAGTGGGTCACTTCCTTCAGGTTGACAAATGAGGTGTATGTGTGTTGTAACTTGCAAGGTAATGTTCACCTTCCATTCCGTGTTTCCCCCCCTCCTTCCTCCACAGGTTTGGTACAGTCCACTGGACAGCCCGGCGCTTGCTATGGAATGTTGACATAGCAGCAGGGGCTTCCGCGTTGACAAGCTGACGGCATTCTGTGTGATTACTTGAGAAATAAAGAACTTGTTTATCTGCACCTGTGTTCCTCATTACTACAATTCTTGGCGACGAGGGAGAGGAAACTGTGCCAGGGACAGTGGATGCCGTGTCCCTGGGGTGAATTGATCGCCTGTCAACGGAGAAAGGAAAATAAAGAAAGCGGAGTCTGAGGAGTAAAGATATTGATGGAATGTGTGATCGATGCATAATGTCGTGAGAGAAATAAGAAGACCACAAGTAAGGAATTACCGTAAGTGTGTATTTTACATTGTGGGTTGGTTACTCACTCGGGTGCCAGGTCGGGCATCGAAATTTGTTATTGACTGGGTGAGCCGAGTGTTATGTGAGGAGCAAGAAACAGACTAAGCGTTATAAATCTCGCTCGGGTGTCTGGTCGGGCACAGGCGGCAGAATCTATTAGAATTGTGCTGGTAGAGGAGAAAAAAGAATCAGAGTGGCCCGAAAGGAATCCAATTGAATCCTTATACAGAGGGGCGGTAGGCAGACCTGCTGTTTGCCTTGCTACACGCATAGTGCCCTGAATATCCCGCAGTGTCTCAGCCCCGGGCGTTCGAGTGGTAGACACGCTGACTGGAATTGGACGCGAGGCTGCGCTGACTGAAAGGGGCGCGAGGCTGCGCGCTTACCGGCAGCTCTCCTCGCATAAAGATCGGTGATCTCCAGGGTTTTGGTGTTCATTTCCTGAGGTGGCGTGAGCACACTGAGGAGCAGCGCTGTGGATTTTGAACCAGTGGAACAAGTCTTAGTGTAGATTGGCGAAAGCATCCAGCGACGTCGTCTTTCGACAGGCAGCTCCGTCCTGACAGGAACTATTGAAGAGAAGTTTCTCCACAGGAAGTTCCCGCCTAGAGGGGAGGGGGTAAGCGGTCACATGGGAACAGTTACCCCAACCTAGGGAAGCAGAAAGAGGACTGTTTAAAGTACCCAGTTAATGACATTGTCGAGTATGAGGCAGAAAGCAGGTGACTAGGAAGTGAAGTCAAATTGTTATATTTAGCTTTTTGGATTAGAACCATTGCATTTTGGGGCAGGAATTGCTTTTTCTCGAGTGTGAAGGAGGCCTATAAAGAATTTAAGGTATTTTATGGCAATGGCAGGTGCAGGAATGAGTCAACCCCCACCCTTCCTCAATGAGTTAGGAGAACCAGTTATTCCCTGGAGAAGGTGGGAAGGCATATTTAAATCATATTTAATAGCCATAGGTGGTAGCAACTATGCCAACGTGCGGAAACAACATATACTGCTCCACAATTTAGGCACGCATGGGAGGAAAATATATGAAGACATTACAGGGAGACTGGTTGAGGATGATCAAGAGGAAGTGGAGGAAGGTGTCAATGTCTATGAAAGCACACTGAGGGAGTTGGAGGCTCACTTTAAAGAGAAGATAAATGTGGTGATGGAGAGGCATAAGTTCTTCAAGAGGGTGCAGAAGAGGGAGGAGAAAGTGAGCAATTATATTGCAGTATTGAGAGGCTTATCAGCCACCTGTGAATTTGGTCAACTCACAGATTCTTTGATTAGAGACCAATTGGTAAGGTGCACTAATGACACCAAGACTCAAGAAGAATTACTTACTAAGAACCCAAATCTAGAGGAAGCCATAAATATAGCTAAGGGTTTAGAACACACCGCGCGATGCATGAGAGAAATGAAATCACAGGAGGTGACTAACAAAGAGAGAGTAGAAAGCAAATCTAACACTGAGAGTGAATCTGTCTGTAAAATAGTGGACAAAAGTAGAGAGGTGAATCGCAGTAAGCCCAGTCCCATAGTGTGTTTCAAATGTGGGAGTTCAAACCATTTGGCAAATAACTGGAAGTGCCCAACAAGAAATGTTCAATGTAGAAAGTGCAACAGGTGGGGGCACTATTCTAAAGTTTGCAAAGCTCCTGGCAAAGCAGTGCATGCAATTGAGGAGTCCCCCCAGGATGAGGAAGGGGAAAAATCTTACATTTTCCAAGTGGGGGATGGGGAGGAGAACAATGATGACATTTACCCCAAATGTGATGTCTTACTTGACGGTGTGATGTTTAATATGTATGCTGATTCATGCTCTCCATACACGTTGGTAGACAAAAATGTGTTTGAAGATAAATTTGCTAACCATACTGTGAAAATGATGCCACCTGACATTAGTCCCAAGGGGTACAACAAAGGGAAGATCCCCCTAGAGGGCATGGTCACAATGAGAATCTCATTCAAGGACAGGCACACGGTGGGAAAGGTGTATGTATCCACGAGTGGTTCGACCCTATTGGGCTGGAGGCACCAGAAGCAGTTGGGTATCAAACTTGATCCGAACAACAAAGAGCAGGTGTTGTTAATTGACCCAGTAGGCATATCAGAGAATCTCACAAAAGAGTTCAAAGAGGTGTTCAGTGACAGATTAGGAGTATTTAAGAACTACATGCACAAGATAATTCTAAAGGATGGGGCAGAACCTGTAGTGCACAAGACTAGATCCATACCTTTACGCATGAGAGAGCCCCTCCAGCAAGAACTTCAGAGGCTGGTTAGTCAGGGAGTTATCGTAGAAATCGAGAGCTCAGCCTGGTTAGCCCCGATTGTGATCACGGCTAAAGATGGAGGGAACAGCATAAGACTCTGTGTGGACCTGAGGGACCTTAATGCGAACATTCTGGTAGACAGGTTCCCTCTTCCTAGGATTGGTGAAATGTTAAGCACGATAAGGGGGGCCAGGTTTTTCAGTGTGCTGGACCTATCCTCTGCTTACTATCAAATCAAGCTCCACCCGGATTCTCAAATACTGACGGCTTTCACCACGCCGTTTGGCAATTTCAAATTTCAACGAATGCCGTTTGGCCTGGCGTCAGCGGCTGCGGCCTTCCAGAGGGTCATGCAACATGTGCTAAAAGACTGTAGGAACACCATCTGTTTCCAAGACGATATACTGATCTTTGGAGGTTGCGAAGAAGAACATAACGAAATGGCTAGAAGTGTGTTGGAAAAGTTGAAAGAGGTAGGCTTCACCACAAAGCCATCTAAATGCAAACTGGGTGTAAGTTCAGTGGATTACCTAGGACACACACTATCTGAGGACGGTATCAAGCCTAAGCACGACTTGGTGAAAGCAGTGAGAGATGCTCCCACTCCCAAGAGTAAAGAGGACATACTATCGTTCCTAGGCCTTGCTGAATATATGGCCAAGTTCGTCAAGGATTTTGCAATGGTGTCACAGCCGCTGAGAGACTTAATCAAGAAAGACAGCGTCTTTGGGTGGGGAAAGAAACAGGAAATGTCCATGAAGTGCATAAAGAAGGCTATCATCGGAGCCCCGTTCATAGGGAAGTTCGACCCTAATGGTGCAACCATCATCGCTACGGATGCCAGCAACAGAGGAATAGGGGCAACACTAGCGCAAAAGGAAGGGAACAAAGTCAATGTGGTGGCTTTCGCATCAAGAACTCTCACTGCTTCCGAGAAAAATTACTCGACCATAGAGAAAGAAGCTCTAGCAGTCTATTGGGCTATATGTCACTACAAGTTTTTCATCTGGGGAATTCCATTTGAAGTACAGACAGACCATAAACCCCTGGTCTCACTGTTCACAAAAAAAGACATGGAAAGCATGACGCCCCGCATAGCTAAATGGGCCGTGGGTCTGCAAGCCTACAACTTCAGAGTATCTTACATTCCGGGACAACAAAATAGAGTTGCAGACTTCCTGTCGAGAGCACCCGCCGAAGGAGAAGAAGAAGATGAGTTGAAGGGAGGTTCTATTATGGAGGTGCGTTTAGCGGCGGTGGAAAAAGCTACATGGGAAACCCAGATGGAACAAGATGAAGTACTGAAAATGGTGAAGAGACATATACTCATGGGATGGCCCAAGAAGTGCAAGGACATGGAGACAGAGCTCCAATCGTATTGGAACGTGAGGGAAGATTTATCAGTGGAAGGAGATTTTATACTGAAGTCAGGGAAACTAGTTCCTCCAGAAGCCTTAAGAAATCAGATAGTGGAACTAGCTCACGAAGGACATTTAGGCAGAAGTTTGAGCAAAGCCAGACTGCGCGCTGACTACTGGTTTCCAACAATGGACAGTGAAATGGAGGACAAGGTGCGCGATTGCTACGCGTGCGGCTTGAGTGACAAGTCTAAGATCACGAGGAGAGCTCCACTGTCACCTGTAGAAGTTCCAGAGGCGCCGTGGAACAAGTTGGGCTTCGACATAGCCGGGCCAATCCATGGCAAGGGACCCCAAGATTGGTACCTACTGGTCCTGGTGGACTACTTTTCAAGCTGGATAACCTGCAAGATTGTCCACAGTGTGAACACTAAAGCAATAATCGAATTCCTCAAAGAGGTGTTCTCGCGTGAAGGAATGCCCTCATCTCTGGTGACCGACAATGGCGTACAACTGGTCTCAGAAGAGATGAAGGAGTTCCTCAAAGACTGTTCGGTGATCCACATCCGCACACCACTGTATTGCCCCAAAGCAAACGGGAAAGTGGAAAGAGTTAACCGAATGTTGAAGGAGTGCATACAGCTGGCCAATCAAGCGGGGGAGAACATTGAGGAGGCCATAAGAGACATGTTGTGGGCATACCACACCACCCCAAAGTCTACAACAGGATGCACACCCTTTGAGTTGCTGAGGGGAAGGAAAGCGGGCACGAAACTCACACCTGGTTGGATGGGGAGAAAACAAATAGAGGAGACCGACCCCAAAGAGATCAAGAGGAGAATTGAAGACAGTCAACAGAAATACAAGGAATGGTATAATAAGAAGTGGGGAGTGAAGGAAAGAGAGCTCCAGCAAGGACAAAGAGCCTACATAAAGAAACCAGAGAGACTGAGAAAGGGGAGTGACAAGTTTTATGCCCCCACAACCATCAAACGGCTAAATAGGAACTCTGTGGTCATGGAGGACGGTAGATTATGGAGTCATGACCGGGTGGTTCCTGCAGAGGGAGGAAAACCTGAGAGGGACACTAGATGGGCGGAAAGGGGAGACCTCAGTGGAAAACCCAGGCAAGACAGGAGGAGCGATAGACTTAGGATCTCCCCTCAGTGGCACAAACATTACCAAATGAGATAGCAACAGGCAGGAGGGTCATAGGTGTTTTAAGGGTCCACTGTGAAACGAACTCTTAGTCAAGTCCCCGGGGCTATGCTCCCCTTCCTGGCACCTCAGGGAGGACAGTCACCCACCTTTCCCTTACACTCCCCCTCCAGGTTCAACCCCTTTTGTTCCTCCCTTAAGGAGGATGATGTGTTGTAACTTGCAAGGTAATGTTCACCTTCCATTCCGTGTTTCCCCCCCTCCTTCCTCCACAGGTTTGGTACAGTCCACTGGACAGCCCGGCGCTTGCTATGGAATGTTGACATAGCAGCAGGGGCTTCCGCGTTGACAAGCTGACGGCATTCTGTGTGATTACTTGAGAAATAAAGAACTTGTTTATCTGCACCTGTGTTCCTCATTACTACAATGTGCTATTGTCTAGCCACTTCTGTAAGCTTTTTTAGAATTCATGTTATAGGTGTGCCATCTGGGGTGCTCTGTGGGGAGAGCTGGGCCTAGCAAACCTCCTCTAGACACAAGTAGGATAGTCTAGGATCTTAAAACTGTGTGCGTAAAAGCATTTATCATCTCAAATCTATGTGTCTTCCTTTCGGTGTGAGCGAAGTGCTCTGCTGTTGTGATCTGTCATGTGGCCATTGAGGATTTTTGGAAAGCACTTACCTATAGGGATGGTGTGGTGGCTGTATGATAGTGTATTGTGTTGTGGGTTACTGTGATCTAAATGTAGTAGGTTTGTAGTGTGCTGTGAAGTATGTTTATATTATTCTTAGTTTTTTTGTGTGAGAAGGTTTTATGTTGAGTTAAAGGATGTGTGAAGTGGAGTATTATCACTGGCCTCTTAATATGCAAGATAAAAATTAGTTTTGTTCATATTTAAATACATATATTTTTTTAATTATTATTTCAAGAAGATGTACGTAATGTTAAATAACACATTAAGTTGGATGTGCTTGTACCATTTCTACAGGATACTACAGGCTCATTGCATCAGGTTTGGTACGACGACCCGCAGAGTGTTTCCATGAAGGCATTGTATGTGAAGGAGCGTGGCCTTGGTGGTATTGGAATGTGGGATGCGGATTGTCTGGACTACTCAGATGACCCTGAAGCCGTACAACAAACCAAAGACATGTGGAAAGCCTTGAGACCATATCAGTGAGAAGACTGGGAAGGTCTTCACTCTCACACACTCATCCAAACCACCTGCCTGTTGGATTTTGAGAGGTTTTGCTTTCTGCAGTTACAGCAACACATTCTTGTCTGAATTTGTTTACATTTACATTTTTAAAGAGCTCTGCATATTAATTTTCTAACCAATTTCTCCTTTTTTAAACCCTAATATGTAATATTTTCATTTTTTATAAAAATGTGTTTACTGTTATGTTTTTATAGATAATAACTGGATTCCATATTTAACATACAGCATCATGATTGTACATATTTTGCAACTTACTGCCTGGCCTTGTAGTGCAGCATTCCACAAGGTTGCATTGCTGAATGTGCTTTGGTAAATCTATATTTGCCTTAATTTGTAAAAGCAAATAGTCATCTAAGAAGTTGGAGATATGTGTAAATATCGGGGCCGCAGTTATCACAAGTGCAGCAGGGGCAGCAGCATGGAGGCCCCGGGTTGTGAGAGGCCTACTTTACCCCAATTTAGTGGCTGCTTTTTTCAACTTAACCAGAGTATGGTGTGCCAGTTACCTTGCATTCATTCGGGCTCTTTGATAGGCCACAGGAAAGAAGAAGGCATATAATTGAATTCTATACCCAATGGCCTTTAAGCTGAACAAAGTTTACTCCATGTCTAACCGTGCCTTAAAAACCTGACTTTTAACAGATAATAATAACCTTCCTCGCGATGTGGTATCCCGCCTGTTGGGTTCCTCCAGCACCAGGAAGCGCTTGTATGTGTGCACTTTACACATAAAATAGCATAGCATTGGAGTTGTCATCGCGAGCCAGGGTAGCATCCACTATGGACAATAGGGTGCCCTTCCCCTTATTCCTATGCATACAAGCACTACAGCAAAGCACTGGTCTTTAGGTAGTACAGAGAAATATATAAGCGTGAAGCAACAGCATTTAGTTTTTTTCGCATATTTGTCAGTTTCAAGGGAAATCACTTTTGTTTCAGAAATCTTGCTATGCGCCTCTCAGGAATTCATTGTGACCAGAGAATGTGAAAGGACCTTTGAATGGCTTGCATTTAAACCCAGGAGACCTTTTACCTTCAACAATGACACTTGTGTACAAGTTGTTTCATTCTCTCCCCTTTTGTATGTATTTTGATTTCTCAGACAGTATGAACCTGAGTTACTGTGAAGTGAAGTAAAGAGGTCTAATCTTGTGTTTTGTGACCCACGCTGCTGTTAACAACTGCAAATAAAGATTGAAAATAATAGCCACGGTTATGTCCACTTTGTGTGTTCTTGTGTGTATGGAAGTTCAAGCTTATTTTTTACTGCAGGGATGTACTATCTAGAAATTTTGTAGTACGTTTTTTCGAAGTTTAAAATTAATTGGTGCCTAGCATCGACTCCCTTTTTCACTTCGGTTTGGTTCATCACAGTGGCCAATGCACACAACAAATAATTTAGCCTTATAGCCCGCCGTAGAGGGCTATACCGGCTATTAAAGGCACTCTCCAGCGTTAAAGGCCCAGAGCCGAAGGCGAGGGCCTTTAACAAGGGAGAGGGACTTTAATAGCGGTATAGCCCATCTACGAAGGGCTATAAGGCTATTAGAACATTCTGTCACTAGAGGACAGAATGTTCTAACAAAAAAAACAAAGCCTTTTGGGAGCGTGAGGGGATTGGAATCCCCTCAGGTTCCCTGAAGCCTTTGTTCACAGCCAGAACTGTGAACAAAGAAACATTGGAATGTTGGAGCTCCAGGCTTATACCAGCCATTATAAGCCCAGAGCACTCCATTGTTTTCAATGGAGCTTCCAACATTCTAATATACATTAAAAGTGAAAACCGTGGATCATTTATTTTGTATGACGCATGCAGCTTAATAAGAGAAATGGTATTGCTTCATTACAGATGAGGCTCTGACAATTCATGACCCGAACACTGCAAATCCTTTATAATCAATCTCTGTTAGAAAAGTTATTATTTCTTTTAAAAGCCTCGTTCAGAATTGAAGAAGCGATCACAACACAAAGATCCAACGCGCTTTTTCCTGGAAGTTTATCTGCAAAACAAGACTTTCTAACCTTGGACATAGTATGTATTCTAAACGTTTTCATAGGTCGACTATTCAAGTAGCATGTCACGATAATAGCAAAACTTAAACCTGACAACACAGTGGTATCTTTCTTTAATCGAGAAGCATAGAAGACTTAACTCCATTGAGCCACCGCCTATGTTTACAACAATACCCTTAAAAAGATGAGACGCTTTTCTCATTTTATGGAATAAAGATGTAATCATGTTTTCACATAAAAACATACCAAAAGTTTCACCATGAAATTCGAACATGGTGACAGGCTGGCGGGGGTAGACAAAAGTGGCTGATAGACACACGAAAAACAAGCATTGACAAAGCAAATAGGTCGACATTTACTGTGTTTGCATGTGTTGCATGCACAAATGATTCTTATTACATTAAATCCTACCATATTGGTTTTACCAAAGCCAGGGGAAACAGTACCTAAAAAAGAACTGCTTTTTGTATAGGGTGCATATGGAAGATAAATAATTGAATATGAGAAACAGCGTGAAATCTTCCAGGTGTACAGAGTTGTACATTTTTGCTACAGACTGCCGCAAATATTGAATCAGACTACAACAAGAACACAACTAGTGTATTATGTGGGTAAGAGCACCTCTTTGTAATTGATGCCTTCTTCATTACCTCCTTGTATTTGTCACTATCACTTCTTCCAGGTGTATTGACTTATATATTTTGGCCCATTATGTTCATTTGTCATACATTTGACATTAGTACGTATGGCTCACTTCCTGTAAGTGAGCATGCTACATTCTACTTACAGCTGAGTGTATGACCTATTTCCAAGAAACTGAAATTAGTTCTTGAGGATGTTAAAAAAATATCTCTCCCAGTTACTCTTACGACCCTTTTCACGTTATGCATTATTCAGGCTGGTGCACCCATGCATGTTTCTTCCTTTTATCGAACTTGAAATGTTGGCATGTATGCTTTATTATAATTTATATTATTATTATTATAATTAAGTTTCTAAAGCGCTCAGCTACCCGTAGGTTTCCCGGCGCTAAAACCAAAAGGTGAGAGGGGAGAGTCAGAAGAGAACTGTTAGATGTTGAATAGCCAGGTTTTTACCTGCCTGCGGAACCTAAGGTAGTTGGGTTCAGTTCATATCTGAAGGGGAAGAGAGTTCCAGAGTGAGGGGGCAAGCCAGGCAAAAGAGCGGCCACCCACTCTGGTTTTTTTAATTCTAGGAACTGAAAGTAAGTGTTGGTTAGAAGATCATAAATTACGAGGGGGACGGTATTGTTGTGCCAAGGGGTTGAGATAAGGTGGAGCTAGACCAGAATTTATTCTGTGAATGATGCAGAGGGCCTTAAATTTTGTCCGGTTTTCAATTCGGAGCCAGTGCAGGGAGCGAAGGGCGTTGGAGGTAGGGGAAGTATTAGGTAATTTGCAGAGAAGTCGCGCGGCCATGTTCTGGACTGTCTGAAATTTACGCGTCACCTCTTTACTGGCTCCCAGAAGAAGGATATTCCCGTAGTCCAGTCTCGAGGTGATAAGAGCCTGGACCACGGTTTTCTGAGTGTCCAAGGGAAGCATCCAAATGATTTTACGCAACCACTTAATGATAGTGATGCAAGTGGATGAAGTTTTGACCACATGGTTCTTCATAGATAGTTGGTCGTCAAAAATGACACCAAGGTTGCGAGCTGTTTTGGACGGGGTAGGTAAAGGGCCCATTTGAGAAGGCCATTGCCGGGGTCCCCATAAGGTGGTGTTGTGACCGAACAGAAGAACCTCTGTTTTTCCCCCGTTTAGTTGCAGTTTGTCGTCCAACATCCAGGCTGCGATGTTACTCAGTCCTGTACGGAGGGAAGAGGAGGAGGAGTGAGAGTCAGAGGAAAGGTAGTAGATAACCTGGGTATCATCGGCGTACGGGTAAATAGTGAGCCCAGCTTGCTCTGCAATAGTAGCCAAAGGTCTGACGTACAAATTGAATAGCAAGGGGCTCAAGATGGAACCCTGCGGCACACCGTACGCCGATGTGAAGGTTTGAGAAGCAGAGGACGAGGAGAAAACTTGAAAGGTGCGATCTGAAAGAAAGCTAACAAACCAGTTGAGAGCTGTGCCGATAATGCCAGATGATCTGAGGGCATTGATAAGGATGGGATGGGAAACCGTATCAAATGCGGCACTCAGATCAAGTAAAATGAGTGCCACGGTTTCCCCCTTATCAACTCGGCACAGGATGTTTTCGGAGACCCCTAGCAGAGTGGATTCTGTCGAGAAGCCACGTCTAAACCCGGATTGAGATGGATGTAATAATCCACTTGCTTCAACATGGGATGACAGTTGGGAATTGACGTGTTTTTCCATGATTTTAGAAAAAACCGGAAGAAGTGAGATTGGGCGAAAATTAGATGGGATGCTAGGGTCTGCATTAGTCTTTTTTAACAGGGGCACTATCATTGCATGTTTCCATGCAGAGGGTACTGTTGCTGCTTTAAGGGAGGTATTGAGAAGATCCACAATAAGTGCAAGGGAAGAATAGTCCAGCTTTTTTAGTATATGGGGAGGAAGGGGGTCCAGTGGAGAACCGGATTTAATTTTGCAAATAATATCAGAAAGAGTCGTAATGTTAAATGGCTCCCATGTATCGATCAAGAGAGAAGCAGGAGAACTGGTTTCTCGGGGAATCCTGGAATCACAGGAGATCGTAAGTTCAGGTGGAGTGGAAGGAGTCAGTTGACCCGAAGTAAGAGACTTGTCCTCTGGAATCAGATGTTCAGAGAGTAGGATAGGGGCGGGTAGGTAAGGCAGCGAGGGGGAGGGGACAGGTTTCTCAAAATTGGAATAGATGGTTTACTTACTTCCTGCTGCACATGATTTTGGAGAGCACGGAGTCAGGTGAAGCACACAGCGTGAGGGACACCACCAATACACTGTGTCATTCATATATAAATAGGTGTTGGCTCCAATGAGAAAGAGCTTTTCAAAATAGAAACAATGTTGGCCTGAGATGTTATGAAACTAATTAACTCTTTAGCTGTAGGGAACTAACTTAGTGTGAGGGATGCAACAAACCGAATTTGAGGAGCAACTGTCCCACATAATTCGAGAACCATTGTGAAAGCCTTAAGCGAGTCGAGCCCAATAACTATCATACACCCTTGGCCATCCAGATATATATATATGTGACCTTCCTTCGGTGGTAGTAAAACATGGTTAAGGACTGGATAAAAGGATGCTGCCAGTCCTGCAAAATGAATACACATAGATCAAAAAAAGCTGTGAAAACAACTTCAGGTCTTGTTAAGATTGGGATACAGTAGCTACTCAAGCTGAACAGATCTTTTGCTGCTGTTGATGTGTTTAGGATAATTACCCATATCCCTATTCCAAAGAACCGCTTCACACACAAAAACATGATGGTCAAGTACCCGCTCTGAGGAGACCTCGGAACAACATTGAGGTCTGAACACGTCTACACTTTCCTGCCAAGGCCCAAGCGATTTGAAGGATCTCTAGACTTTATTGGGACAAATGATCCTTTCTTTCTGTACTGTCGCTTAACACATTATTGAGATGGAGGTTATCAATAATGTGATGAAATCTAACTAATTATCTGAATCATGTAATGTCGCATTGGTTAAAATACAGCTTCTATTTATGCTTCCTGCTGGCAACAAAATTGAAAAATCACTGTAATTAACTTATGTGATCACTGGTGAGGAATGTTTCATACTACTTTCTTTTTCATTTAGTGAATGTAAATGCGTCAGTATAATAAATCCGACATGCGTGGCAATTGTTTGTATATGTATAGGTGGTCCAGCTACTACACACCGAATATAGATCTAACCCCTATATGTGTACACATAGGATAATCGGGGCATAGAGAACAGAATCACTAGATGCTTCCTAAAACAAGCATTGAAAATGCAATAGGTCTTGCCTTTAATTAAGTTAAAGCAATTTGCTTTGCTATACAATACCATTAGCAAAGCAAATGGCGAGATGTATTTCATTTTCAAGGCTTGTTTAATCTAGGCACTCTTCCTTCTTACCAAGCATTAATACAGCCTTCCTCCCTTCCATCCATCATTCTATTCATCATTCTCTATCATCCACTCTTTTCTGCATCTGTCTCTACATCTATCCTTCTCCCAGTACTTCTATTTCTTCATGCGTTCCTCCATCCACCGACCCATCCATCCTACTCTAGCCACACATCTCTGAATCCACCCGTGACACATCCGCCATCCAGGAGGGTCACTCATCCGAGAAAAATTGTTCTGAAAAAAAAATGTGACACTCAAGCGCCCCTTGGCAATGAAGGCGGGAGTATACATTAAAACTGCACACGTAACATTTATAGATTCTTTTCCTTGTATCCTGAGCCCCGCACACCGACTCGTCAAGTAGTGCAAACGGATGCGCTGTTTGTCCGAGCCTTAATCCCCCCGAGCTCCGTTAATCGGATAGGGTGCGAGTGAACAGTACAGACAGAAACGAGACAAAGTGGTATCCCAGGGGTAAACATGGAGGGTGTATGGGCTTGAGATAAGCAAGGGGGTGGGGTTGTGCAGAGGGGTAGTAAACAGAGTTAATAAAGAAAGATGGGGTATGAGTAAATGTGGAAAGCAGGAGTGGAAAGTGCAATGACTAGCGTAGACTAAAATATGTGGTGTAACAGGATCCTGCATTCTGGTGTTAGACAAACGATGAGAAGGTACCACTGGAGTTTATTTAAGAAGATATCATCGACGGTAAAGTCTACTTTCAAAGACGAATATCTACCTCTCACAAGTTGTGTCAGGCGATGTGACACAGACTCCCAAGGCAGCATCTCAAGTGAACAACATGAATTCACTTCTCATCTCAAACTCAAAGCTAATCCTCCCATTACGTCACTTAAACCGATTAGCAGCCTGAACTGTTACCATAATGAATGCCTCATGATAAAGCTTTATCGTTTCGTGTTTCAGATTTCATAAAAAACGATTGTAAACAAACCAGGATACATATTCAAAATTGCACACACATTCCCAAATTAAATGAAAATGCCTGTACTAGACGGACCATGGTAGCACTTCGGTTATTCTAACTCTAACATTGAAAAAAATGACAGTTTAAAATATAATGCACACATTCATAAGTCTCTAAGACGCCAGCGTGCGTCAACCCAAACTCGAACTTACCTGCGATAACCGGTTTCCTTTCAACTTGTACATAATCCTTTTGTAAAGACTACTCAGATGAAATGCATGTATTATTCTAACAAACACGAGCCACCGCTTCCACGTAAAATTAAAACTAAACAAATTAGCTGGCACGCTCACATATATTCCGCATCCGCTACATCATAACTGCGCAGAGCAATGACAGGGAAAGTAAGAGAAACGTGGCCATCTCATGCACGTGCAGTGGGATCACCCTTGAGACGAATTGGGTTGGGAATACTTTCTGTGCCACAGGGTTTAAACCGTATGTTCACACCTACCACAAACACATACCCTCGAGTAGTCTCTCTTACTTATGGAAGCGATTTAAATAAACAGCATGTGATATGCCCAAATAAGTGACAATGCTACTCGCCGAAAAAGCAATTTGACGCCTCGTCAGGAGTAGTACGCTCTATAGAAATGCAATTACAATACAATGCCACGTGCTAATATAAACAACACCGAGTCGTGTGTCCTTACTCAGGAGTAGTAACCTCTATGGAAATACAATTACAATACAATACCGCGTGCTAATATAAACAACACCGAGCCGTGTGTCCTTACTCCGATTAAGAACAGTAATTAAACGAACAGTAGAAAGCCATACTTACCATAGAGCAGCTAAAAATACTCGTAGCTTCTGAAAATCCTGGTATAACTGGCGCGAGTATCAACAAGAACCCAGGCGCTGGACCGTCCAGGCAATCGTCCGTCCTAGTCTATGCAAAGTAATCCAAACACATCCGGCGCTAGATCAAATACCGAAACCATAAGCGCATCACTCTACCGTAGTTAAGTATCACCAAACAAGTTAAGTCAAGTTCTGCTGCTTTCACAGAGTTTCCGCAGATCTCGTCAACAAAAAACCCTTCCGTTTCCATCCTCCCGGAATTCATGAACAACGCTGTATCATGTTACGAGGTTTTTAAAGGGCAGCCTCATTCTTGATCAAGTGCTCACACCTGCATGGATCCGCACAACCAGAAAGCGGCGTGAAAGAATGAAAGTGAAACCGTATGGACAAAAAAATGCGCGCACGTGTGCACATCCCTACGCTAATTCAAGTAAACAAAGATGGCGTTGGGCTGTCCACATGCGCATGCATTTTTGGTTTGTACGCGAATGCGAGAGCAACCATCTTTGTCCATCTGGACACGCGTGCATTCAGCTTTGGCTGAATTGATCGCAAAAGGCCCTCGCATGGCGAGAGCACTGCATGCTCGCTGCTACCGCCAGGCGAGACCTAAAAACACCTGATTTCTAGGCCAACTGAGACTCAGACAGACGTGACCGACCTACAGAAATGTATGGCTCGAATTCAGTCACAGATAAAAGCAACGTTTTGCAGAAAATGCAAATCCGTGCTCCTAATGGAATAACACTGGTGGTTGGTCTTATCAATCATTCAGAAGACCTCTGTTTATCACAGTTTCAAGAGTACTGAGTCATGACAAATGTAACAGCTGTCAAAATACTTTTCAAGAGAGCCAAAAGACAGTGTTACCCAGGCCTCCTCCAATATTAATGGGATTTTAAACTTTTAGTATGTGATATGATCCTTTATGTTGTTAAAAGAATGGGACCTCTTATGTATAAGGGCATTGGGATGGCCATCTTCCCAATCCATAAACATTAGGAATTAGCCAAAGGGATGGAGACTGGTAGCAGGCGTAAGGAATGAGGTACGTAGCAGACATGAGAGAATGAGGGGTGCGGTACAGCACAGTAGGGATAACGGAAGAGCCTTAACTGAGATGTGACATGAGAGGGAGACATTTTCTCACTGTGGAGGGCCTAATTGCAGACGCAGAGGGGGGCATAAAGATGCAGGTCACAGGAAAAGAAGGAAATTAACCAAATCCATAAATTACTAATTCTTCCATGATGGTAGGTATAGAGTGTTTTTTGTGAGGCCAAGCTGCTACCTATTTAGGTGTAGGCGTTACCTCCTCACCTCCCTCTTGCCCAGGAAGACCCATCAGTATGCAGATAAATGCAGATGCAGCTGAGTATCCTGTACTTATGGCTCTCTAGAGAGAATGCCAAAGAATGGCTGACACCCACCCCAGATGTGTTTGGAGACAGGCTGTGGAGTACGAAAGAGAGCTACGGGCATAGAAATGTCCACTTTCGTAAAGGGGCATTGCTAGATTAGTAATACTAGATCCAACTTTACCACTAAATAAGATTTGTCATTACCAATCAAATGTTTTAAAACATAAAGCAGCTACTCCTCTGCCATCAGGAATTACACATAAACAGTTTTAAAGGGATTCCCAATGTTAACCTATGAGAGAAGCAGGGCTCACTGTAGTGAATACAAACTTGGGTGGTTGTGACTACTAGGACAAGTAAAACAAAAAGGCACATGTCCTACATTTTACTTATACAGCACCTTGTCATTAGGGTTACCTAGGGCCTACCTTAGGGTTGACTAATCTATAATACTATTATAAAGAGAGAGCTGAAACCTTTGAGGCGGGTAATCTCAAGAAGTACAGCAACAATCACAACACCCAATACAGCATTGTAAAGGGGAGTTGCAGCAGATGGACATAGGCTATACAGCTGGCCACCATATATATTAGAAAGGTCAAAGAACCTTAGGGGTAAAGTAGTCCCTTGTGGGCGTTGGCGTTATGCTGTCAGTGATGGGCGTCTCAAACTATACTTCACATTACTCCTTTGTGGGAGTCACCGTTGTCAGAGGGGCATGGCCCAAAACAAATGGGCGCGGATTTCACTGTGCGCGCCCATTCACGCTCCATTACTGATAACACTCACAGTACTTGCAGACTTGCCGTGCTAACTGCCGACTTGCAGCGCTAACAAAAACAAAGCTTTACTCAATTGTGAGCCTCGGCGTTGTCAGAGGGGGCAGGCCTAAAAAAAGGGGCGCGGCTTTCACAAGCGCGGAATTCACTTGGCGCTACATTCACGCCTTTGTGGGCGTCACCGTTGTCAGAGGGGCCTGGCACAAAAACAAAACGAAAAAATCTGCGTGGATGTCACTGTGCGCACACATTCACGCTCCATTACTGATAACACTCACAGTACTTGCGGCGCTAACAAAAACAAACCTTTACTCATTTGTGAGCCTCGGCGTTCTCAGAGGGGACAGGCCTAACAAAAGGGGCGCGACTTTCAGAAGCGCGGAATTCACTCGGCGCAACATTCGCGCCTTTGTGGCAGTCACCGTTGTCAGAGGGGCCTGGGCCAAAACAAAAAACACAAAATGAATGGTCTTGGATTTCAATGTGCGCGCCCATTCACGCTCCATTACTGATAACACTCACAGTACTTGAGGCGATAAAAAAAACAAAACTTTACTCATTTGTGAGCCTTGGCGTTGTCAGAGGGGGCAGGCCTAAAATCAGGGGCACGGCTTTCAGAAACGCGGCATTCACTCGGCGCCACATAAATTAGGATTTACTATTACAAATATTGTACACATTACATTTCATCCCCGGACAACGTCGGGACGGGCTGCTAGTATGTAATAAAAGGAGAGTTTAAGGCTTGGAAATGCAAAGTCGAAATGGCAGTAAACTGCACCCACAGGCCCTGCAGTGGCATGCCTGAGTCAAAAAAAGCTACTTCTGTGGCTGGCACAATCAGTGCTGCAGGCTCACTAGTAGTCTTTGGTTTTCAGGTCCTGGGTATATAGTATACCACTTTACTAGGGACTTATAAGTGAACCAAATATACCAATCATGGATAAACCAATTTTCATTATATTTTAGATAAGAACACATGCACTTTAGCACTGGTGATCAGTGGTAAAGAGCTCAGAGTCCTAAAGCCAGCAAAAACGAAGGACAAAGAAGGTCAGACAGAAAAAAGTAAGGGAAACCATTCCAAAAGATGCCTGGTCTAACACTTCAGAGTAACCACTGTTAATTCACATCAGTCAGAGGGGTGGTAATCTGTATATAGGGAGGGGTAATATTTGCAATGTGGCATGTGCTGTCAGACCACAGTGAGAGGAACATTGTAGGGTAATATCAATTTCCTTGTGAAATAAAATGGCACTAGAATTGATAATGTATAGTTTTTTCTTGACATAAAGGAATCCCATACAATTTAAACTGTGTACCTGTACACATGGAATACATGGTCTGGTCTTCTCAGTGCCACTTCGCCCTTTTGCAAGGGAAACCGCTTTTTTAGGTCACTGCAGGGCGATCTCCCCGATTCCGGTCATGCCTTTGCCGCATCTGCCTCGCTGCTCTCCTCCCGTTTCGAGCGCATCCCCTACGCTCTGACCACTCGGGGCTGTGGTCTGCTTGCTGGGAAGGCCACTGGGAGTCCGACGCCCCTCTCATCCTCTTCATCGCTGATCGCCTCCAGGATTTTGCTCTTCGAGAGGACGGAGGGTGCAGCACCTCGCCAGCTGAATTGGTACATTGAGCACCCCCTATCCGCGCTGCTCTCCGGATAGACTGAGCCTCATCTCCCCTCGGAGTGCGTCTTTGAGTGGGCCTGTCGAGCCTCCTGCTCCCACCGCGGGTCACTGATGGACCCTCCCCGACCCCCCTGCCTCGGAGTTTCTGCCGGGTCGCTTCTGGAGGAGTCAGCCCCACTACACACGCACGGCCCGCTGCCTGTTCCTTTTCCCTGGCCTACTGCACCACTGCCACTAGCGGTCTTCTGCTATACCCGCCACAAAATGGCGATGCCCCAGATTGCCTCTGAGGGGCGTTAAATGGACATGTTTCCTGGCCACTCTCGAGGGTTGAACTGTTTCCCTACCTCAGGATCTGGCCTTCCACTTCCCGCTCCCTGCTCCACACCTCAATGCAGCCTGCCACCTATTCTGCGGAGTGACTAGGAGTTGAGCCAAATCACTGCCGACGATCAGGGCTCTACAAGATGGCGGTATCCCCAGACTTGCCTAACCTCCGTGCACCTGGCTGTCTGAGGACCCCCGCAGTGTTTGCTACCGCATGTTTTTCTACACTGCCGGCTGCCCAATTTGCGGAGGTTCGCAGAGCGGACCAATATGATGCTCAGCTGCTGCCATCGATCAGCGCTCAGTAAGTTTAAATTAAAATTCATTCGATTAAATTAATATGGCAGTGACCAGATCTCCTCAGCCTTTGAGAAGTGCTCATCAAAATGGCAGTGACCAGAACTCCACGGTCATGCTTTCAACCTCCCTGCACCTGGCCGTTCTGTGGGCAACCACTGTGTTGCGGCCGCACAATCTTGAGATCTAACTAATCGCACTGTGCCTCAACGCAGCCTCTAGCCCATCTCTGATCTCTGACCTCCGCTTGTGCCCTGCCGACGATCCTTCCGGCTGAGAGCACTTTCAATTGAGGCTAGAGCAGGGCTTTCACTCACTGCTATCTGGCCTCAATGCAGCCCTCAGCCCATCTCTGGACCTCTGACCCTCTGATGTGCCCTCCTGACTACTCTTCCCACTGAGGACACCTCCAATTGTTCCTGAGGTAAGACTTATACCCACCCTTATCAGGACTATGTAGAGCTTGCTGGCTGCACCAACCCCTGCTGAAGAGTCGTCCCTCTAATAAAACCCTACTACTGTTGAGGCCCTTGGTGAACTGGCCATAGCCTTAGCCTTAGCTCTTCTGGACTCTCTATGTGGGCTCGATGCAACTATCACGACGCCCCCTGAGCGGATACTAAAACTATTTGTTACTACCTCGGAGCCCAAGCAACCTTGGCCAATGCCTGGTGGAGCTGTCCTATGCAGCTATAGAGGAGTCTGGCCCCGTCACCTACCCAGCCGGTCATCTGACATTGTTTTCCTTGTCATCCCCGTTTGTCTACTTCCCTCCCCTTCCTTCCTCCTCGGTGATTCTTTTGATTCTAAGTGATGTAACTATGTATCCTGTAACTCGCTGATTCAACTTATGTAGATACCTACAGCGGAGCCAGAGCAACCTTGGCCGATGCCCAGTGAAGCTGTCCTATGCAGCTATAGAGGAGTCTGGCCCCTTGGCCGTCACCTACCCAGCCGGTCATCTGACATTGTTTTCCTTGTCTCCCCATCTGTGTCTCCTTCCCTCCCCCTCCTTCTTCTCCCTCTGTGTTTCTTGGATTCAAACTGATGTAACTATGTAACCGATAACTTGCTGATTCTAATGATATAACTATGTATCCTATAACTCGCTGATCCTCATGTAAAGCGCTCTGATACCTCTGGGTCTAGCCAGCGCTATATAATACTTTGCAAATAAAAAAACAAATAGGTTGAAGCCTACCAGTCAGCGCAACTTTCTGATTTACGGAGACATTTGGAAAGCTTCCCTGAGAATGCATTTTGCCATTGTTTACCATTGGCTTTGTGGTTTGGAACTCACATTCACTTGCTTTCTATATGCCGACTTTATTTGTTTTAGGCTGTCCAGCTGTTGTTTCCCTCTTGCGGAGTATAGCCTATTTACTATCACTCCTTGGGCCTCATTTATGAGGCCTTGCGTCAGTTTTGCGCTTCAGATGCGTCACTTTTTGTGACGCATCAGTGGCGTAAAACATGCCTCCTGTTGCGCACTATTTACAAAGTGACGCATCTGAGCAGATGCGTCACTTTGTAAACCACTGCGCTACATTATACCTGCGTCAGGTATAATGTATGCAGAGGGGGCGTTTCCCCGCAAACAACCTCGTAATAGTGACGCAGTGAAATCTATGAGATTTCACTACGTCACTTTTAGGACGCTGTTGCGTCAAAATCTTGCGCCTGCCTCACAGCAGGCGTAAGACTGATGCAAGCCCTTTCACATGGGGCTTTCCCCATGTGAAAGGACGCATTGCTGGAGTTGCGTCACTTTTGTGACACACTCCAGCAATGCGTCACTTTTGCGCTTACAGATACATCAGAAATACTGACGTATCTGTAACTCCTTGCGACATGATGCGTCATACATTAAATATGACGCATCAGGTATGTCGCAAGGAGTGCGCACTGAGAAGTGACGCATCGCTGCTTTCACGCAGCGATGCGTCATTTCTCATAAATGAGGCCCCTTAGTGCCCACTTTCTGTAAACAGGCCATTAAATTTTTTTTCTTATGTTATCAAATTTTCTGTGCATTCAAAGACAGAGGTCTCATATCAGGCTCTGTCTTCTAAAGCAGCTTGGTTTTTACTTTTCTGTCTCAGACTTCAAAGTGAGAGGAGTTATGTGGCAAACATGCTGCATACCCATGTCAGAGGAAAGGCTGTAGGATGTTATTTTGTTCTAGCGAAAAACACAATTTTAATGTCTGTAAATGAACTGTGCAAATATTTCAGAATACACGAGAAAAGCACAAATGAAGCACATTTCTTTGTAATTCTGAAGTGTTGTAGAAACAAATATTTGTAATCTATACACAGCTGATGCAGTTTTCACAAATTATCAGTTGTGCAGTGTATATTTTTACCAGTTAATTTGTATGTATGGGTGAACAATGGTCATTTCAATTGAAAATGCATTGTTTAAACGGCAGAGTGCTACCACACTATGCATGCTCCACTTTACGCAGCAGTACTCTACTACACTCTACTATACTCCACTCTATGCCACTCTACTACACTTTATGCCACATCACTTTGACACTCTACACCACTTCACTCTAGTACACTCTACTTCACTCTAGTCCACTCCATGATGCTTCACTCTATGGCACTCACGCTGCTTCATTCCACTCCACTCTATAGCACTCTACTCCACTCTGTGACACTCCACTCTATCCCTCTCACCTCCACAACACTGTATGCCACTTTACTTTAGGCCACTCACTTCACAATACTCCATTTTACAACACTACACAGCACTTTATGCCACTCCACTCTGACACTTTGTGGCACTCTACTCTGTGCCACTATACTCCATGCTATGCCACTCCACACTGCACCACTCGATGCAATGTCACTCAACTCTGACTTACTCTGCGTTATGCTATGCCACTCCAATCTATGACACTTATCTTCACGCTATTCTATGCCAGTCTCCACCCCTAATCACACTCTTTAGTGATGGAAAAAGTTGTACTATGAAAAATGTTGATTTTCTGTTCATTCTTGTATTATTCCTAAGGCTGTGGGAACGTTCAATTCTGTTTGAAATTCACAGCTTTGTAACTATAGCAGTATACTAGAACTACACTCCACACAACTTCGTCTGTGTCCAAGCTATAAAAAATGCTTTTGTAGGAGAATTTTCAGTTAAAACGTTTTGGAACTATTCCTAATAAAATAGGTGCTAATAGGTGTTCTTCCACAATGTATCATTAGTTTAAGCAGCTCAAAATCTTCCTAGTTTGACTATACATGATATTGGCCATCTCAATACACTACCAATTATTTTGAAAGCATGCTAAACTAAATTCTGTATATATTTGTCATCCCATAAAAACAGCATTTTGAGTCAATTATTTCTAGACGTATCAGAACAAAATTACATAAATAATTGCTTTCTGCCATATTTTTTCCTGTTCATTAGATCATAATTTTCGCTACACAAGATGTTGCACAGAACAAAATGTTCTAAAATTATATTCTCTGATGAGTACTTGTAACTCCAGATTCCTCACCTTTCGAGTCTTCCTTCGATTCAGACTACATGTGCAAACAGTTGCAATAGCTTCTGCGCACCATCAGGTGCCATTGCCCTCCCTCAAGGCCCCATCTTGCCTCAAGACATGATGAATTTGAGCCGCATACTCACGCCACCAGTAGATACCTACTTCGGTCCCTTTTTTTCTATGCCAGAACACACTGATGTGGAGGTCTGTTCCTACTGATTTCGGTTATTCCTGACTTCTTTTAAACCTTTGGCAGTGTTAGGTATGTCACCTCCAGACTACAGGTTTCACACTCGGGCCCTCATTTATGGGGTTTAGCCGTAGGGCAGTACTGCAAGTCACCTTGCTGTGCTGCCCTATGTCAAAGTGAAAGGTAAAGAAAATGAATAAACCAGGAGACAAACTTATTTTTTTTCGTTAAGCCTCACCTTGGGAGGCGCAAGGCTTAGGCGTATCCCCAGGTTTACATGGAACAGCTCCCGAGCACAGAGTAAGGCAACGCAGCGATTTGCGCTGCCTTACTCCATTATCTATGAGCCAATTCAAAGCCACGTACAGTGGCTTTGCATGGCTTCGTAGATATAATTTCAAGATTTGCGCCACCGGAGCATTATAAAAAGTGTCTAAGCAGATGTCGGTAACAGACCCGCTTGTCTGTCCCTCAGGCCATGCACTATTGCAAGTGTTCCTTAATGCATCTGAAGGCAAACAGAGAAAGAAAGATGAGACTTTACAAGCTTTACATTGCAGAACACAAGAATCAGGGCTCTTTTTGCTTGAAGGTTGCCTCATCAGGTATCACTAAAGAGCGGTAGAAGGACAATTCCATGGATAAGTAAAAGGAGAAGCATGCAGTGGCATGCAATATTACCACTCAATTAATGATGTCCAGTGAGTACTTTTCTATAGAGAAAGGAGAATTTTGTCCAGTCAGTCCTTTTTCATTAGAAAAAGGAGAAGTACAATTATTACACACGCACTAGTAGATACTACACAGTAATTTACAAATATACATTGGCAGATGGAACATACCATAGATCACATTGTATAATCACTAGTGACTCTTTAGAGCATGGGTACTTACGAACATTGGCCACTGGCCACAAAGTACAGTCTGTAGTGTGACTGAGGGTCGCACTGATAACAGGAGGGTGGCGGTAGAGGGTCTGGGTGGGTCAGGGATTGTCTAAGAAGGTCTAAAAAACATGTTACATAAATGAACAAGCATTTATTTGCAGGTTAATAAATGCTTGCCCATTTATTTAACATTCATTCCTAAATATTAGTGCTCAGCTAGTGCTGCTGTTCACCGGGGCCGCATGTAAAGGTCAAGACGGGCTGTACTTTGATTATCACTGCCCTAGAGGGTCACCCAAACATGTCAAGTGAGTTTAAACAGTTATTTTGTAATGAACACATTATTTTTGTATGAATATTAGTCATTATGATAATGATGAATCAATAAAACATGTGCAATCATTATGATTTCCCAATAAAACATTTATTAGGAATTAATCTTGTTTGTGTATTCTTTCATGTAAGTGACATCAAACTGTAATTGTAAAGACAGCCCCTAGAGAGTTTCACGTCAGAAAAAACATTGCATTGCAACCGTACAGTCAGCACCTAGAGGACATAACAACATGAACATCATATATATGTATGTTCAGGCCCTCAAGGTTTGAATAAATGTCATCCTACACTTGACCCTTAAAAAATGAAACACTCACACCTGTAGAGAAAAGAGTCCAGCCATGGGAGTGCTTGCAAAGGCATTGGAAATCAATAGGAGGTGATAATTTGGGGTCCCCCCAAACTTAGGGTGAGGACCCAGAAAGTAACCTTCTAAGAAAGGCTGCTGTGTACTGAGTGATTTGGTGGTTGTCCCATCATCTTGGGCCCACCCCAGGCAGAGATATTGGCAAAAATGTGTTGAGTTCAAAAGGCTTCCCAAGGAATTATGGGACGAGTTTCGTGGAGAAGGTGAATATGAGAAGAAAGGCTGTGCTGGGGGAGGCGTGTTAGTATTTTTCTGTTTTCTTTGTAGATCGGGGTGCCCCATGAGTTTCCGTCATTGAAGGGCAGCTTAGGAAGTCCACCCCTGGCTACCTCGCCAGCTCCCCACACCTGCAGCACAATCACGTTTACTGATTTACATGATCCTGGGCTCGTTTTACTTCTGTGGCGACCTCTTTCCAGCAGGGCCTGTTGCAGCAACCCTCCTCCCCTCCATAGCAGTCCATAGCAGTCCAGTCCTGCAGAAACTGGTTTTCATTGTCCCTTGCACCAGTTCTCCTTTGGGTCTTTGTTGGTGGGTGCAGAAAAGTCCAGGGTTTTTCCCAACTGGTCCTCAGGGTAGCAAAGAGGCCAGACTCACTGGCCCTTGGAGAGACCCACTGGTCTCTCCAACTGGACAGAGTCCTGGGTCCATGGGTATCCTCCTTCTAATTCTCCATGGCAGTCCCAGGATCCAGCAACAAAGTGTATAGAAGACTGCAGGAAGGAGGGAAGTGTCTCCAACATGGTGCAAGGGTTATGAAAGGGAAAAAGAATGTTCCAGAAGACAGGCACCCCTTGCCAATCCTAGGGTGCCACATCACCTCTCCAGCTCAGTCCCAACCCTCCTGCACACCATGCTTGGACAGTCCAAAATTGTGTCATCCAGGAGCCACCTTTCACATCAGCTCATGGGGTCTCAGCTTTACCCCTCACTCACATCACTGCCAGGGACTTGCACACTAAAATTTCAAAGAGGGCCCCCCTTTAGATTGGCCTCAGTTGTCTCGGCACTCTCCTTTCTTTAGTAGACTTGAGCAGCCCATCACTAGTACAGTGTGATAGCTGAGTGATTGATGGAGATCATTCCGCCCCACCCCCTACTCGTTAGGTGCTGAGAGAAATATTGGTAATTGCTCCTTGTGTCTGGGGCGGCCTGTGTTTCTGCTTCTTAATTAACTGGGCACAGCAGAGTGGCACAAGGCCTGGGCTCTAATCCTGAGCTGAACCAGGAACATATGGAAACTCTGGATGGCCCTTAAGATGTACGGTTATCATGTTGGAAGTTGCATATTTGGTTTTCCTGCACAGATAACATTCCAATTCAGGACCCCGGAGGTCTCTCTGTAGGCCAAGGGGATGTGAAACTACACTCTAAGGCAGTTCCCTCCCTATCTGTATAATGGGATACCACTATAGTTAAAACAGTAAGGCACACTGACTTTCCCTTTTAGTGTTCACTACCCTTATAATGCTTATCCCAGGTGAATAACTAATCCTGCAGAGTCCCCATTGTGCCAGGCTACCTGTGAGCTGTACAGGGTTGTGCACGACAGTAGGCTCTCACGGCCTGCCCACACACGCGTAACTGGCCAAGTGCCCCGTACCATGCTGCATCACAGCGGCCTTATCTTAAATGGCAGACACTGGCTGTAAACACGTGCAGTCCATTTAACATGTTACAGTGGGTGAGACACCAGTAGTGAGACTCACCCACAGTAAAGTGTCCAAAACCGCGTGGTCAGAAAAACAAAAAATCCGGGAGTAATGAAAGGGCAGAACTCAGTGCAACAATTACATTGTTACCCCTTCCTGGCTAATTAATAAACAAACTTCCTAGAAGAAAAGCAAGCATTGGTAAAATGGCAACATTTAACAAAACAAAGCATACGTACATTAGAGGATCACATAATAGGAAAGAATAATAATCAATAAAACACATAATCGTGCCTAGTTATGAAGTTTTTTCATACAAGAAAACCTAGTCACAACACTACCCTGAGAGTTAACCCAAACTGGGGTTCATGACCCATCTTAAATGAGGTAGCAGCTTCTACAACAGAATAATTATTTTGAACTGGGCAAACATTACTACCAGAAACATCCTCCAATTCTCCAGCACCTTGCTCAGAACCCCTTAATCTTTTTTTTGTTCATGTTCGTGTGAATTGATTTGAAGCTTGTTCGTCATTACTTAGACTCACATGTGTTGTCAACATGGATTCAGAAACAATCGGTTTTGAAAAAGTTTGTAAATGTATTTACGCTTGTTTTTCTGAAATAGGAACCACACTATTGTTCCACCATCCCTTATCACAAATGAAAACAGAGGCTTTGGTGGTTTTCATCACTTTAAATGGTTTTGTGAACTTAGTATCTCCTTTCAACACTCTAAAAGTCTTCTTTTTCAACATCCAACTTCCCATTTTTCCTGTTATCAAAAATTTCTCTTCTGTTCTTTCTGTTTTTGCACAACCCTTTCCTTCATTCCATCCACCTGATTATAAGTCACCAACTTATTCTGAGAACTTTCTCTTTGAGCCAAACTGGTAAAAGTTTAATCCTTGCTTCCCCACCCCTCAACAACTTAAAATGAGAAATACCCGTAGTTGCATGAGGTGTAGTTAAGTAGGCCCAAGTCGTCTGTTTAAGAAAATCAAACACATGTATTCCTGTTGATAAGGCTGTTTAGACACCCTCCTTCAAAAAGCGATTAGCCCTTTCCACCAAACTATTTGCAGCAGGACTATACAAATGCAATGACTAATGTCACACATTTTTGTAAAATCATTAATTTCCTTGGGAACAAAATGTGTGTCATTGTCTGTCACTATTTCTTTAAGCAGTCCTTCTAAAAGGAAATTCTCTAAGAACATGATGATATTTTTGGTATTAGGTGATTCAACAAAAGAATAACAAAACCACTTTGAAAAACAACCAGTTAATACAATTAGATATTTCTTACCCCCAGGAAAAAGATTGAAGGGAGATACAAAAAAAATCAAACTTGGCTTTTACCCAATGGGACCTTCTCAAGGGCACTATATTCAACACCAAGCAAATACCCACTCACTGGCCCCACCGACCTCACGGTTAAAATTTGGCACTCTGCTACTAAATCACTCGGCTGGCACAACAAGCTGACTCTTGCCACACCTCTGCGGGACTCACAAAAACTTGGATATATGGGAAATACAGAGGGATTTGATAAATGGGACTTAATAGGCATTTCCCATGTCAAAGACCTTTAGTACGCTGGGGGGGGTGAAACCCATTGACGCTCTACAAACTCAGTATGCCCTAGCGGATTCAGACTATTATCGATACATACAAATCAGACACTCGCTGCAAACTGCAATTCCGGTTGACTCAACTCCACCGGACACCTCCCCACTAGAGGACAGACTGCTGGATGGCCACCTACCTGACAGGGCCATTTCCCTAACGTATCAGAAACTCATTAACAATATCGACAACCCCCTACTGGAACTGCGTGACAAATGGATGGAGGACGGAATAGAATTAGATGATGAAACTTGGCAGGAAGCGATCTTTTCTAAAACGGTTGCTAGACTCAGACTGGTGCAACTAAAGATTCTCCATAGAATTTACGTAACTGGTCCCCAGCTGGTGCACATGGGTGGACTGACGGACAGCTCTTGTATGAGGGGATGCACACAATTGGGCACATTCATGCATATACTATTGCACTGTGAGCAAATTCAGGAATACTGGCGCAACATCCACACAGTAATGAGTGTTGGGTGTAGAAATCAGACCGGAAGCGCCTAGGTGCCTCCTTAACATCTGGGAACCTACCGACCTCAACACTTATACTACAAAATGGGTCATGCTTGGCTGCATGATCGCCAAGAGAAATATATCACAGCTCTGGGGAGCCCCGCACCCCCCCACGGTCATAGCTTGGGAGCGAGATCTTGACTGGTGTATGCTAAGAGAGAAAACAGTCTATGTGGCCCGAGGTTGCCCCCGTAAATGGTCCAAGGTTTGGGCACCCTGGAATACGTACTGGGGCGATATATGTACCCCTTCACGTGATGCCGATGATGATGATTCCCCATCCCCGTAAATTTCAATGAATCATGCTGTTGTATTGTATGTAACCTGATTCCACTATAACCCTCAATTGACTCTGTGAATTTGTACCTCATGTCGAGACTATTTAATAAAAAGACTTATAAAAAAAAAATGTGAACGCTAATTTTTTCCAAGGTCCATCAGGAAGAGGAACCGGAAAAGAAGCTTGTTAAAAGTTTTGCAGTGCTTGTTAGACACAGTACACTGTGGACATTTGCCAATAAAAATCGAAACTTGTTTATCCACATTTGGCCACCTGTAACCAAGACGTAATTTCTTACTCATTGTTGTGATACATAAATGCCCCTCATGGACACTGCTAACAATGCATTCACACAACTCTTCAGAAGGAAAAAAACAATACATGTCTTTAAAAAATGTTACCTTCACATGTGAACTCTAAAGACACCTGCCCAAAGCCCTTAAGTTCATTACCCGGATTTTTGAAAGGTGTCACCCTTCCATTATACATCTAAAAGCTTTCTGCAACACCAAATCGCGGGAAGTTGCCATATTCCATTCTTTCACAGTAATAAATCCTTTACATTCAGAAATTGCATCAACTGCAGCAACCACATATTCACTCTAATCATTATCATCACATGAATTGTGAGCAGGCAATGGTAAGCGGGAAAGGCAATTTGCCCTAAAGTTTTTCCCATCTTGAATAAACCTACCTCGCATATCATATTCCTGTAGTTTTGAAAGCAATTGTACCAGTTGTGCAGAAGCCTTGCCCAAACCATTGCCACTCAAAATATAAACCAAAGGCTTATGATCTGTAAACACATCAAATGTCCTACTCCAAATGTGCATTTGAAATTTCTACACCACCTACACATAAGCCAAGGCTTCACATTCAATAGTAATGTAGTTGATTTCCTCGACTTTCAGTGTTCTAGATAATAATAATAAACTTTATTCGGATTATTACAATCCATAAAAGCAATACAATTTAAAAAATCTTCAAAGAGATCTAGTTATCAGTTACTTAAAATGATTGCAGAAAGAAATTTCATTAGTGTATACAGTACAGATATATTTTCTTAAAGGTTTTTCCTATGTCTGTATATACATTTCAAAAAATTAAGGACATGGTAACATGTGGCTTCAGTATCCAAGAGCTGCAGGCTCAACATGGCCACTCTACATTGTCTGAGACCCCACGATTTTAAAAGGGTCAGTAGCCAGAGTTTGCGGTGTTCCTGATAAAATTTACAGAACAGAACTGTATGAAGCGTGGATTGACCTGATATCCCATCACATGGGCATGGAGGTGAATTTAGGTCCCACACGTTTGGTGTTGGGAAAACCACCAGTTTGTGAAATAAGTTCAGTCTGAATCTTATCAGGAGGAATCGTTCAAAGGTACCAATGTCAAGATTTAAATAAGGCTGCATCGAAAGAGTAGATTGAACCAACATGGCGTGCTGCGTCGATTGTTTCCCGGCCTCGACCTGAAGTCTTAGTTTGATCAGATGGTCCAACGCTCGCTGTTTTAAATTCTCCTTTGCGAGTTCTCCAATTTTTTCGGGATTAAAATAATATTTTTCCATTCCAAGATCTCGAAGAAAGGTCCGAATGTAGGCCAGCCATTTAATTCTCAAAACATAATCCAGGGACATTGCGTCCGCCACTATCATTTTTGTGAGGGCGTTTTTGTCCGATGTCCAGATACGTCGCCAAAGTAAAATTGGTTGTAACTTGGCAAGGTCTTCAATATATGGTGCCCCTAGTTCCAAGTGGCAGGCGTAAGTGGAGGAAGTTTTGGGGGCGGATAGGATAAATCTAAAGAATTTATTTTCTGCAGTTTGCAGAGACGTGACGTCCATATGTCCCCATAGTCCTGCACCATATAAAGCTGTGGATTGGCATTTGGCTTTATATATAGTTATCAGTTCTCTAGGTGGACGTTTTCCTAGTTTTTGAGAGAACGATACCAAAGCGGCTAGTGCTCTTTTGAAACAATGGCTTCTGGCTTCTATTGCTGGTTTCCAGGAGAGTTTATTGTCTATCATGACCCCCAGATAAGAGTATTCTTTGGTTGAGTCAATTTTTTGGCTATCAAGGTAAATAGAGTTTTGGTGTTTTTTCCCAACCCCAGCATTCATTACAAAAGTTTTTTTCACATTTATGTGGAGGTCAAGAGTTCTCATAAACTGGGAATAACTATTAAGGGACCTTTGGAGTTCACGGGGAGTTTGTGCGAGAAGGACGGCGTCATCCACATACAGCAGGGCGGGGATCGGGCGATGTTTTGCCAAGGGGAGATCACGGGCACCCTTTAGTAGCTCAACCTCCAAGTTGTTGGTATAGAGGGAGAAAAGGAAGGGTGCCAGGACACAGCCTTGTCTGACCCCACGCTCTACTGCGAAGGACTCCGTCAGTTCTCCCTTTGTTCCATAACGAACTCTTGCAGATGGATAGGAATAGAGTTCCCTTAGAAAATTCAGGAGTGGAGGATCAACCCCCATCTGTGCCAAGAGGGACCACAATTTTGTATGGGCGACGCAGTCGAACGCCGCCGACAAATCTACGTAGGTCATGTAAAGTTTTGCTTTCTTTGCATGCACATATTTTCCAAAAATTAATGATAAATTTAGGGCTTGTTCCACGGTACCTAATCCTTTTCTAAATCCGAATTGAAGGTCGGATAAGATACCTCTTTCTTCTGCCCAGTCCTGAAGTCTTTCTAAAATCACTCGTCCTGCTATTTTTCCCAATGAGTCCAACAAGGAGATTGGGCGATAGCAGGCGGGGTCCATGCGATTACCTTTTTTAAAAATCGGCACCATAATGGACCTGGTCCAAGACTCCAAGATTCCTATTTTTGCTGTAGCGGTGCAGACTCTTGTTAAAATTGGTGCCCAGAGATCTATTTGATGTTTGAAAAGATCTGCCGGGACACCGTCCGGCCCTGGAGCTTTCCCTTTTTTGGTGGAGTTCAGTGCCACGAGAATTTCGGGAATATCAAAGCTTATATCTATTGGGTATGGTGAGGGTATTTTTTCCTCTTCTTCCAGGTCTTGATCGTGGGTTGGTTTTCGGAAGATGCTGGTGAAATGTGACACCCAAGTTACAGCGTCTATGGCAGCTTCGATTTTTGGGCAAATGTCGTCTGCCAAAAAAGGAGTTCTTATAATTTTCCAGAAAGCTTTAGAGTTTTTTTCCTGGGCACTGGTGTGAAGTTCGTTCCACAGCTCTCGCTTCAGTTCCTCTTTCCTCCTTTTTCTTATTTTTAGATATTCGCTTCTGAGAGTGGCTATTGTTCTAGGATCCCTTTCTTTTTTATTTAGGGCTTGCTTTAGATTTGTATGAGCCTTGGTGCACTCTTGATTGAACCAGCCATTAGGCTTGGATGAGGTAGGTTTTTGTTTTTTTGTTAATAACACCTTAATTTTTCCCATGATTTGGGCGAAGTTGGTTAAAAGATCCGTATCGTTGGTGGCTGTATCCAAACAAATTTCAATTTGGGGATGGACTAATCTTATTAGCTCTTTAGTGAGTTCCTCTGGATTTGTCCTCTCCCATTTTATAGAATACCCATTTACTTTATCCATGTTAATATCTTCCTGAGTCAGTGCGTTAGCTATTATTTCAGGAGAACATTTCTGGTTAATTAATGAGACTTCCAGAGTTAGAATTGCATGGTCGCTTTGGGAATTTGGTATTACTTCAAAGTTCTTTACTCTTAGTTGTAAGGACGCTGATATAATTATAAAGTCTACCGTAGTTTGGTAGCCTCTTCCAATGTAGGTAGGTGCAAGTGAGTTTTCCCCATAATCCGAGGTGTTTGCTATCTGGAGATCCAGATCGGATAGGAGATCATTCATTTGCCTTCCCATTTTATTATGGGAAAAATGAGTGGGTAAGAGGCCTTCTTCCGTCACCATGCCGGGACATTTTCTTTTTGGTTTGGTACAGGCGTGTAGGTTGAAATCGCCTGCCCATAATATGTTTACCGGGGCTCCTTCTCTTTGTTTCATTCTTAAATTAATTAGTTTCTCGTGAAGGTGGGCCAAGACTTTCTCGAAGTCCAATTCATCCAGATTGTTATAAAAATTGATAATAATCATCGACTCTCTTTTCTGGAAGTAAAGACCAAGGATCTGCAAATTTTGTGCCAATTCGATAACCTTTATTTTAACGTTTTGGATAGTGTTGGCTATAAAAATACAGAGACCTCCCTTTGGTCTACCTGTATGTCCCGACTGCGCAAGGGACGAGTACGTTTTAAATCCTTGCAGGTGGTATTCTTGTAGGGACCATGTCTCCTGTAAGCATAGTACTTGGTGATTAAGCGTATGATACAGGATTGTCCCATCCTCTATTTTTGTCTTTAATCCCGCAGTGTTCCACGAGATCAAGCTCAGGATTATTACGCTATCCCTTGAGCTTTTTGTGCTTTTTAATTCATTTCGGATCTCAGGAACTGGTAGAGTCTCTGAGACTGGGGAGACTAACGGGCTTTCTGTTTGAGGTTGGGAGTCTTCCTGAGGTTGTGATTGTGGTAGTCAATCAACACATTCCAGGGGGCTGTATCTATTTTCTAATTGGGGGCCATTCCAGCTATCCCAACGTGTGGAATCGTTGCACTTTGTCCGGTGGTCCTGGCCTCTCCATTCGTCCCTATTTCTGCCATGATGATTTGGGCCTAGTGGGTTGAATGGGGGAAGCCATCCTTGCCGCGGCTGTTGCCAAGGATGGATACTAAAATGCGTTGTTTGCTGAGGTTGGTGAGGTTGCCACCCTTGTTGGGAGGTGTGATGTGAATATTGTGGTAGGTTGATGGGGTGTTGGGTTGCATGGTGTGCGAATTGGGAAAATAAGGCCGGTGATTGCCACTGAAAAACTGAATGTTGTAAGTTTTGTGGGAAATTAGGCCTATCTAAGTAGTGTTGGGGATGATATATGTTATTTTCAGGGGGATTTGCAGGGCCGGGGTTTGGTGGATATGCATAAAAGGGAAAATTCTGCCTTGAAGGTGAAGATAAAAAATAAGACAAGGGAAGGGGATTTATTTTTGTAGCAGGACCTCTAATTGGGCGAGTTACAGATATAATTTGACGCCCCGATCTCCCTGAATTTGATACTGATGACATCCCCCGCTATTGCCTTCGGGGTTCTACCAACCCAGTCTCCTCTACGTACAGAGAAGATGTCACCCCTAATATGTGCGGGTAATGGTCTGTGGAGTTGGAGCCATTGGGCACATTTGTTCCTCAGCTCTGCAAAAGTTTCTCTCGTACCCTCCTTCAGTGGGGGCACCGCTGTTAGCACCACCACGAGGGGAGAGGCTTCCGGGGGTAAGTTAATAATTTTGGGCCGAGGTTGCTTTGTCTTCAGATCTGATGGATTTTCCTGAGAGGGGGTCTCTGGTGGGATAGTGAGATTCCCTTTTGCTTGTCTATTATTTGTTTTTAATTGACCTACTAAACCTGTTTGTGTGGCAGAAGGAAGAACTACCACCTCCGGAGTATTTTGGGAGACTTCCAAATTGCTCCCTTTTTTTGCTAAAGGAAGTGTTTCTGCCGCTTTTTTAATTTGTGAAATATTGGGATTAACTGTTTTACCTGTTATTTGTTTGGTGCTAGGTGATTTTTGAGGTGTTTCCTTTGCTCCCTGTGTTGGGGCAGGACCGTTTCTACTTAATTTACAACTGCATTTAGTGTTAATTAATGACGTAAGTCTGTCCAGCTTTGATATGAGTGGTTTGATCTGTGCTGTAATTTTAGCTTCAAGGTCAGATTTTAGATCCATAACCATGTTTTCCACCCAACAGGGGATACCTGCCGAGGGATTTGGGGTAGGAGTAATTAAATTATGGTTCTTTATTTTTGATTTTCCCTTGATGATTGGCATTTCCTTTGAGAAAGTAGTGATGATTTCCTTTGTTTTTGTTGGTTCTACATACGTTTCTGGCTCAGGTGGTAAGGAATTACAAATGGGACTTTGGACTAATTTCTCATCCGGTGATTGGCAAGCTTCTAGATCAGGAGTTGCGTCGAGATCAACATATGATTGATCGGAGTCCGATTGGGTTACGGATAAGTCTACTGAGTTTGGAACAGTCACCATTGGAACGATGGTTAGTGGCAGGGGTAAGGAGCAATTATTATTGTTTGCCCCCTGATGGACAGGAGAATTTGCGGTAGCAATTGAGCCGAGCGAAGATCGTTTTGCCTGTATGAGGTCTAAAGAGACTCTTTTCTCCAGTAAGATGATGCTTTTGTCAATGGTGTCATTTACCCTGGATATAAACAGGTCTATAGGGCCGGTCACTTGCGTCACCAGTGTTGCTTTCTTGGACGTGCTTCTTGTTTTGGGACGCATCCTGATCCCCAATAATGTACGTTAAATAATTCAAGGGGGCCCAGAGGGGTTGTCGTGGGGTGCAGGGTGACAGGGCCCGGGCCGTCCTCTGCCGTCCTCGAACGGCCTCAAACGGCCCTGTCTTTGCCCTGTCTTCGCCCGAGCTGCGTCCCGCGCTGCGGGAGGGAAGTGTTGTTTTGTAGGAGGTGCAAAAGGGCGGGGGGCGGGCCAGCAGGGAGAGCGGACCGGAAGCTCTTCCTTGGTCTTGCAGGGACTTCTGGGAAATGAAGTCCCCGCACGCTCGCAGCCCCGCTGGTCCCTCGCGCCCCTTACCGCCTTGGAGTCTTGCTGCCGGTATCCTCGCCTCAATCCTACACGAAGGTGCCTCTACCAGCACCCACCGGCGAAGCGGCACCCGCGAAGCGGGTGCGGCGAGAGGTGGGCTCGGGAGGCTGGGAAACTGATGCGCTGCTTGACTGGTGCGTGGAGCTGATGCCTTCCGCTTGGCTACAAAGTAGGTAAATGTCCCACGAGGTGGAGAGAGAGAGACGCTTTTAGCTGGCTCAGGTGGGCGGGGGGCGGGCCAGCAGGGAGAGCGGACCGGAAGCTCTTCCTTGGTCTTGCAGGGACTTCTGGGAAATGAAGTCCCCGCACGCTCGCAGCCCCGCTGGTCCCTCGCGCCCCTTACCGCCTTGGAGTCTTGCTGCCGGTATCCTCGCCTCAATCCTACACGAAGGTGCCTCTACCAGCACCCACCGGCGAAGCGGCACCCGCGAAGCGGGTGCGGCGAGAGGTGGGCTCGGGAGGCTGGGAAACTGATGCGCTGCTTGACTGGTGCGTGGAGCTGATGCCTTCCGCTTGGCTACAAAGTAGGTAAGTGTTCTAGATGCATAAGCAACAGTGATTTCTCTGTCATTCACAGTCGGTCCAAAAACTGCACCTATTCCCTTCAGACTAGCATCAACTGAAATAAAAGATTTTCCAGTGGGCACATATGGACTTAGTGGGGGGGATTTACAACCAATTGCTTAATATTTTCAAAAGCTTTGTTAACCTGAACAGACCAATCACATTTTGTACATTTCTTTAGAAGATACTAAAATGGTTGCACAGTCAAGGCATACCTTTGGACTGAGGTGCCGGGTTTTTAGGAACCCGGTGGTGCCAGGGGGTAGCACCCGAGGACCTCTGAGTTCTCCCTTGTTCCGGACCACAGAAACACGGAGTCTTCTAGTTACCGTCAAAGATCAAGTTTTATTGGTAGCTACCAAGTAACACGTGTCCCAGAAGTACACTGCACGGAGAGTAGGTTCTCAGGAGACTGTTCGTTTTTACAGAACCAGCCGTCTCCTTATATACAAAAATAATAGCTGCAAGCAAGAATTTCTGAGTTTATGATATGGCTATACACATATTTCTACAATAATACAAAGAGCAGAGTCATGTAAGCAAGCCCATATTTTAGATGTCCAGTTTGTTGATAGATTACCCAGTTAGGCCTGGAACTCCCATCAGATATCGATGAAACCTTAATAAAGGAAGGCACAACCCAGTCATAAAACTGGCCATAAACAAGGAATGTGGACAGGTGCATGTTTGCAGAAAGCATGGTCTGTATGTGTGAATGGTTTGTGGAATGTTATGTATTGATGCTATCGTATTCGGCCACTGGGCGAGGAGCTGCCCAAACAGGTTTGGCCTAAGGCCATGGAGTCAGTTGGGACAGGTCAGGGGGAAGTCATGAAAAGGTGGACGTGTCCCTTTTGATCAAGCTCGACCTTTAATTGACTTAACATGAGGGCAAGATGCAAGATGGATGCCGTTCACAAAATGGAGTTTAAGGGATGGGGACGGAAACTACGATTTTGGGGTGTTGGCAACCCTCGATTGTGACGCAAATACATAGGAATGATGTCCTAATTATTATCGGTTCATAGATACCAAAATCGTCTTGGTGCGTTGAGGTTTTGTGACACGGGTATTGGACCTCGATATCGGGAAAACACCAGGGTCCGGATTTTTGAGAACCACAGACCCTCCTTTTGCCCTCATATAAGGCAATAACTCATGCTAATCTGAGTCCAAATCGGTATGAAGAAATTCGTGGAGATGTTGCTGTAGCATCATTCTGTTACTCAGCTCGTCCCGTGACGCAGGCTCCCGTACACACGAGGTAGCACAGAGGCCACATAGTGCAGGAGCACACTGTATACTTAGGCAAAACATGAACAGAAGTGCCAAGGTCATCCCAATGAAGATCAAAATTTTCCATCCCCAGGCAGTGATCAGCTCCCAGAACCACCCCAGCAGGGACCAATCCCCTTTCTCAACGTGAAGGGAACCAGATATTTCGTGTAGTTTGGAGATGGCCTGGTATACCGTTGGTGCGTTATCAGGGATGAATATGCAACAACTGGATTGGATGACTCTACACACACCACCACGATCGGCGAGTATGATGTCTAAGGCAATTCCGTTCTGAAGGGTCATAAGTCGATCCGACTGAAGCTCGGTTGTCAGATTGCCAAGTGCTCCGGCCGTCGTAGTCACGGCGGATTCAACTATCCTCGATAACTGGCGAATATTTCTGCTGTTCACCATAGGCCCCCAAAATGGCAGAAAACCCTTGGCGAAGTCAGCGAATTCCTGACCCGCGGTGTCGTCTTTACTCACGACACCCCTAGCTGTCCTTGTCCGATGGTAATCTGCTCTGGCCGTGTAGGTGGGAGGCAGCAGAAATGAGATAAAACATGTACCTGAGAAATCAGGGGGCAACCACGTGTAGGCTTGGTCGTGGCAAACGAAATACGTGCCTTTGGCTGCCAAAAGTATAGGGGAAGTTCGGGAAGTAAATACGTATGTTTCCGTGCAAATGCTCTTTCCTAACTATGCTGTGGGGTCCCTACCAATACCCTGTAAGCATAAGTGACCTCGGTGGGGCACTATCCAAACTGGGCGGGATTTCTTTGCTGCCTGGCTCTTGACCAGGTAAACCCCATGTTTGGTCACGTTCCTACGGGTGTAGGGACTGAGTTCATCTTTGGGCATTGTCAGATATGTGTCGATATCCCTACTCATATTCCTTATCCCTGCAATTAGTGCCTTGTTATTGGAATCGCTCGCAATGGAACGGGTCGGGTATGGTTCTAGGGCGAATAGGAACATGGTCTGGAAAGCCCACAGAGAACCATAGTAGCTGAATGGCAAAATGAAGTATGGGATCCCCTTATCGGTTGTGTGTGGCATAAGTCCGCATATCCAACAGTTTGATATGTTCATTACGGACTGGTGTTGGTGTAGGAGCTGAATGAAAGAATTGTTTACAAATTCGAGTCTTCGGGCAGACTCGTGTTCAGGTAGAGGGTGAAAGTAGTGTGGAGAAATAGTGGGAGGAGATGGTGGCTGGGTGTCATTCGAAAAGGTAACTTTAAATACGAATAGAGTATAACCAGTAAAAAACACAAGTATGATACATAACATTAAAACACATAGCATCAGGAATCTTCTTTTGGACAGTATTGTGCATAACTGTTTTCCGAAGTTCGTGAGTCTGATAGGTCTCTCTACCCTTGGAAACTCCATCCTCTAGTTGCTGCCCGCGGTGGTTGATTGATTCTCCCAGGGAGCGCGCTCTGCTCAGTCCGGGGTAACTCCCGTGGACCAATCAGAACCGTGGACCTAGAACTTCCCAGTTGCACTCCCCAGACTTCAACCGCGACCCTAGCAGCAGAACCGGATGGCGGTTCGAAAAATCAAAAATGAGCTAGTTCCCCTGGGACGAGAGAGCTAAAAAAATCAAAAAATAGTTCTTAGGGGAAAAGGGAAATCACATTAGATCAATCGTTTATTAGTCTCTTTGTTTAGACCGCAGGTCGTACCGTCGTTTCCCAGGTATGGTGTGGTCTTCAAACAGCGTCTCAGGTTCGGTAGTGTCCAATTGCATAGACGGCGACACAAGTCCTTGTAAAATATGATCACTCTCTTTTTCAGTACTAGTTTCTTTCAAACGTGCATCGCTGAAAGGGATGAAGCGAGGTACGGATTCGGTCTCGGAGTCGGCAAGTCCTTTGTTGACCTACCGGTCGTATGGAAGGGGTAGAGGGACCCGTTTGCAGTGGGTCCCATGTACCCAGTTCTTCTTGCCTTCCACCCGAACAGCAGATCTCGTTGAAAGCAGCACTAGGTGCGGTCCGGTCCACCTCGGCTGTCCGTTGTTGGTGCGCTGGAAATTCCGCACCAAAATCCACGAGCCGGGCTCGATGAGGTGACCTGGATCGTCAAAAGCTGGTGGAGAGGAACTGTGAACCTGTTGGTGTAAAACACGCAATTTAGTTGTCAATTCGCACAAATAGTCAAGTAGTACGGGGTGTTCTATCTCACATAGTTTCTTGGGTCTTGGCACGCCCCAGACGTTGGCTGGGCGGCCAAACACGATCTCATGGGGGCTAAGTCCTAATCTGGAGTGGACAGTCATTCTGGTTGACAAAAAAGCTAAAGACAGTGCGTCAGGCCATTTAAGACCTGTACTGGCTTGGATCTTGGCTAGTTTGAGTTTTAGAGTGCCATTGTAGCACTCTACTAATCCAGCTGATTGGGGGTGATTTGCAGCGTGGAATTTTTGGTGGATGCCTAAACATTCACACACTCTCTTCATCACGCATCCTACGAATTCACTTCCGTTATCACTCCAGACAATTCTAGGCATACCGAACCTCGGAAAGAACTCTTTGACGAGTGCTTTGGCAGTTGATAAAGCGGTATTGTCCTTAAGGGGGTACGCTTCCACCCACCTTGAAAAGGCGCAGACAACAACGAGCACATACTTTAGGTTGTTGCACCTCTCCATGTGGATGAAGTTGAGCTGTAAAACCTCGAACGGGTACGTTGGAGGCGCAAAATGACCAGTTGGAGTTGGGGTTCCCCTCCCGGGATTGTACTTCAAACACACCATACACTTTTTAATCACATTCTTTGCATATTTTGGGATATTGCTATTCTGCCATACTGGGGCCAATAGTTTACATATTCCTTTCGAACTGATGTGCGCAATTCCGTGAGCCATCGTTACTACTGCAAGTACGTATGCATTAGGTAATAGCCATCGCTGGTGTTCTGATAGTTCGACCCAACAACCATTCGCATCCAATCTACCTGTGCTTTCTCTCCATTCATTCACCTCGTTCTCAGTTGCCTCGGCTTGTATCGATTTTACGCTTTCAATGGTGTCCTCACACATTCCCACGTCAGTAGTCCATCTAGCGGGACCCATAACATACATCCGACTCATTGTGTTCCTTGCAGTTTCTTTCGCAACCTCATCTGCCAATGCATTTCCGCGGCCAACATCATCCTGAATCTTTTTGTGTGCACTGCATTTTATAATGGCGACTTGTAGGGGCAAGGTGAGTGACTCAAGGAGCTCATTAACTAGCTGGCCATGTTGTATCTTTGCACCATGGGACGTAAGGAACCCACGTTCACGCCACAATCTCCCAAAACTGTGAGCCACACCAAAGGCGTATTGGCTGTCAGTGTACACATTTACTCGCTTTCCTTTCGCCAACACACATGCTCTAGTAAGCGCGATCAGCTCTGCAGCTTGTGCAGAATTGTGGGAAATGCGTGCAGTCTCTACAATGGTGTATAATGTCGTTACGGCGTATGCTGTGGTCGTATCACCATTCGGCAACTTGAAACATGAACCATCAACCCACAAAGTATCATTGCATTCGGGAAGGGGAGTGTCCTGTAAGTCTACTCTCCCTTTTGTCTCTTCTTCTGTCCTGAAACAGCAGTCATGTTTGTCAATCTTGTCTGTCTCTGTCGGGATGGGTAATAACGTAGCGGGGTTGAGTGTATCACACCTTTTTATGTGGATGTGACTTGCTAGCAGGGTGAGTTCGTAACTGGATAGTCGAGCGCTAGTAAGATGTGGTGTCTTGGTTCTATTTAGCAAAATGTCGACTGCATGCGGAACCATAACGATCAGAGTGTTATTCATGACTAGTCCAGCAGACTGTCGAATGCAGACAGCTGCTGCGGCGGTTGCTCTTAGACAACTGGGCAGTGCCTTAGCCACTGGATCCAGAGTTGCCGAAAAATACGCGCATGGGCGCTGTTTGTCCCCAAAGTGTTGCGTTAAGACTGATAATGCACAACCTTCCTTTTCGTGGACATACAATGTAAAAGGCTTACTGTAGTTGGGGTTTCCCAACACAGGGGCCGAACACAATGCATCACGCAACTCGTGGAAACTCGTCTGACAATCTTCAGACCAAGGCATAGGATTAGGCATGTCTTTGCGGAGTAGTGCCAGCAAGGGCTTGGCTAGTAGTGAGAAATTCGGTATCCATTGTCTACAGTACGATGTAATGCCCAAGAAGGCTCGAACCTCTCTCTGTGTCCTTGGGGCACTTAGTTCTGTAATTGCCTGTATTCTTTCTGGTGTCAGTCTCCTTCCCTCCTTCGATAAGATGTGACCTAGGTAGGTTACTTCTTGTCGGCAAAATTGCAGCTTTGAAAGGGAGACTTTGTGCTTCATGTCACATAAGTGACGCAATAATAACAACGTGGCTTGTTTGCAAATCTCCTCAGTGTCTGCGGCGATCAGTAGATCGTCTACGTAATGGATCAAAGTTGACCCATCTGGCAGCACAATTGTGTCTAGTTGTGTTTTCAGTGCCTGACTGAATATAGATGGGCTTTCGCAGTAGCCTTGAGGAGCGCATTTGAAGCGGAAGCTTCGTCCTCCTAAATTGAAGCCGAAAAGGTCTCTACTCTCTTCGGCGATCGGGATGCTGAAGAAAGCGTTCTTCAGGTCAATCACCGAGAACCAGTCTGCTGAAGCTGGAACCATTGTCAATAAAGCAGTAATGTCGGGGACAACTGGAAACTGTGGGATAACTACCTTATTTACCTCTCTGAGGTCAATCACAAACCTATACACAGGGGGCTGTGAAGGATCAGTACGTTTTAAGACCGGTAAAACTGGACTGTTACAAACGTTCCCTGTTGTTTCTTCAATAACGTCTTTATCGATCAAATCATAAATGATCGTTAACAACGCCTTCTCGCATTCGTTAGATATTTTGTATTGGGGAATACGTGGCAATCTAACGTTGGCTTTCAAAGTGATGACATACGGTGCTATCTCCAAACGACCTACGTCATTGGAACCATTAGCCCACAGTATATCAGGAAGTGATGATAATTCGGTTGGAATACCTTCTTTCGACAAATACATTGGAGAAATGACTGTTTTCCCTAAGGTAAGTTGTACTCCCGAGGGAGAACAGTACAAAGTCGCATACAACCTTTTTAGCAAATCCAATCCTAACAAATTTTCACCGCAACCTGTTGTAAGAATGAGGGGTGCTTCTAATTCACAGGGGCCAACAGAAAGGGGTATAGGACTAGAGATCGGGTTCCTAACAGGGGCGCCAGAGAAGCCTACTGAGACATTCATTTCGCCAGACAAAGGTGCGCCAGGAAGTTTTGAGTGCATAATAGAACTTTTCGTAGCACCAGTATCCAGCAGAAATGGCTCTGACACTCCTGAGGTAATTACCTTGACATAAGGTCCATCTTGGTCTACTGGAACTGAAACAACTCCCTCTCTTTGTCCATGGCTGTCCTAGCAATCGTTACCCTCATTGTCGTGTTCGGTGTAATAGTCGTCAGCATAGTACTGAGCTGACCTAGACGATGTGTTATTCTGTTGGTCAAAGCTATTCATGGAATTTTGAGGCGGAAAAGAAGCTGTGTACTGGGAGAAATTTCCACGGCCCCTACCTCTGGGGGCATGTTGAACACCTCTCCCTCTTACACCCGAAACACCGTTTAAGCGTCGCGCAAGAGCCGGACAATTACTCCTAAAATGACCCTCTTCCTTGCAATACGCACATTGATTCGGGCCATACGGAACACGCTGGTGGGAAGACTCGTTTCCTTGCGCGTCTCTAGAATACTGCTTATTCTGTTGATAATTGGGCTGGCTAGCCATACGAGGCGGATAGGCCTGTTGGAGAAGAACTTTAGTTTTTAGATCTTTCGTCTTTTTGTCTGCCTTGTCTAGCTCGTCTTTGCGCCTGTTTTCGTAGTACTGAGCTGTTGCTAGAATCTGCGCTGACGTAGAGACAGCCCAAGCACTCTCTGAATCTTTTAGTTTAGCACACAGTTCGGGAAGCAGATTGTGTACAAACTTGTCTACAAACAATCTTTGGCCACCCTCGGTAGCCATATCCTGACCACTATGGTCAGTGAAAGTTTCCTCAAATCTCGTGAAAAAGTCAGACACATTCTCGTCTTTCTTCTGCTTGCACGCGGATAGCTTGTCCCAGTTTACGCGTACTTCAGGCATAAGTGTCTTCATGTACGCAATAATTCTACCGGGAAGTTCAGCTATTAACGGCTCAGGCTTGAAACCACCGACTTGTCTAGCATCTGTAGTCGCAATGTTCGCCCACGAGTCACCTAATTCTTGGTCATGATCTGCATGACGTATCTTACTCCATAAAGGATGTGGAACAACGTTCCCAAACAACATGTCTATATCCGCTAAATTCATTATACATGAGCTGGCAGTTTGGGACAACTCCTTATAATACCCAGTCGGGTTTTTACGGGGATCGGGTAGTGTCTGCTTGAGTGCTAAAACTTCGGATCTTTTCCAGGGGACATGGACCCATACACGCTGGAAATGAGGCAGAACCGGTGGAACTGCAGTTGCGTCACCTTCCCTCCAGACCGGAGAAACCTCTCTCATGGGGTACTGTCTCGCTCTTTTCCTGCTGGATGTACCACTGTCAGAGGATGACCCAGAATTACCACCCGTACTTCTATGTGATAATAATATCTCAACTGCTTTTTCAACGTCGGGACCTACAATCATACCCTCCCCAAATTTAAATCGTACACTACACAACTCTTGCTGGTTGGTCTTCTGACCATTATCTACCAAATCCTCACACAGAAAAACACACATCTGCTCAAAGACGTATCTTTGCGTTGGTTCATCCCATTGACGGAAAACGTTCATGACAGACTCTACATCATATCTTGCTGTGTCCATAGCCCAATTTCGTGCTAACTTATTCAAACATTCCCTTTCCTGATAATCGGGCATTTGGCTTCGTAATTGTCTTCGTTCCGTGTTAGGGGTCGTTTTAGGCGACCGAAAAAGTGGTGAAGGAAAGTTAGTAACAATGCTGGCCGTTTTATGCCAGACGAAAGGTGAAAGTGGGGGAATAACTGGTGGTAGAACAGAGTCACGCAAAGTAGAAACAGAAATGTTCGTAGAACGAGTATCAGAGAGACTAGAAAGTGTGCTAGGCGAAATTTTAGAAGGAACAGTAGGAGAAGTAGATGTGATCGGTGAGCCTTGAGGAGGCTGCGCCAGAGAAACAGGAGCCAGCTGAAGAGTAGCCGGTGAGTGCGGTAAAGGAGCCTGTATAACAGCTACCAGAGGTGCAACTAAAGGTTGCGGAGGTGCTGTGGCATTTTGTGCATAGGGTGGTGGCGAACTTAGCAAATGAGCCATTAATGGATCTTTCTCACGCTCTTTTACTGTCTCTCGCTGAAGAGATGGCAAAACGGGGTAGCATTTATCTATTGCCATTTTACGTTGCCTGTGCAACTGCTCACTTATTCGATCCTCTTCGTTGTCTTTAAATTTTATCGCGGCTTGCATTACTGAAGTACCTCTTTCCCTCTTATTCTTCTTTTCTAATTTAATTTCCTTCTGTTTGGCCTCTTTACGCCATAAGCGGAAAGAGTCAAACATCGCCGGTCGGGCTTTCTTCTTGAATAGTTTGACTTCTAGGTTATCTAAAACTTCTGAGTCGAAACTACCGTATTGGGGCCATTTTAAAACACCATCCTTGCGGGTGTATTTTATCCATACTTAGTTATATGTTATAGGACCTACGCCGTGCTTTACATAGAGCTCATACGTTGGAGTTCCAATTGGAGGAACCGGACAAGATTCCTCTAATCGGGAGTCCTTACTACAACCAAGACAAAACAAGTTTCCAAGTCTGCTAAAACCAGGCATCTTCGCTCACTAGTCTAGCTTCAAACTTCAAAGGATTATCTGTTACGATATATCTCGTGAATACACGAGTCCTTCGGCTTTGGGGCTTGCAAGTACCAAATCAAAGCGTATCTCAAGGATACCAAAAACTAAGGACAAACTAAGGACTGGGAGACGCTCCACTTATACTTAACTGAAGTATTTGAAGATCTGTGACGTCGCTAGAAGACTCGTCTATCGTTTCGCTCTACCAAAGATCACTGGGTCCAAAACAAGGCGATAGTCAGGGCAGCAGTCCTTCGTAGCCGTCGGGACGCGGGGAACCTCGCAGCAAAGACCTTCGGAACCACGTCGACATACAGGGGTCGCTGAAGTGGCTGGCCGTCCTCCGGAATTTTCACACGAAGCTCCTCACAAACATCTGGCTTGGACCGTCACCGCTTGATATCGCCCCGAGTTGGGCGCCAACTGAGGTGTCGGGTTTTTAGGAACCCGGTGGTGCCAGGGGGTAGCACCCGAGGACCTCTGAGTTCTCCCTTGTTCCGGACCACAGAAACACGGAGTCTTCTAGTTACCGTCAAAGATCAAGTTTTATTGGTAGCTACCAAGTAACACGTGTCCCAGAAGTACACTGCACGGAGAGTAGGTTCTCGGGAGACTGTTCGTTTTTACAGAACCAGCCGTCTCCTTATATACAAAAATAATAGCTGCAAGCAAGAATTCCTGAGTTTATGATATGGCTATATACATATTTCTACAATAATACAAAGAGCAGAGTCATGTAAGCAAGCCCATATTTTAGATGTCCAGTTTGTTGATAGATTACCCAGTTAGGCCTGGAACTCCCATCAGATATCGATGAAACCTTAATAAAGGAAGGCACAACCCAGTCATAAAACTGGCCATAAACAAGGAATGTGGACAGGTGCATGTTTGCAGAAAGCATGGTCTGTATGTGTGAATGGTTTGTGGAATGTTATGTATTGATGCTATCGTATTCGGCCACTGGGCGAGGAGCTGCCCAAACAGGTTTGGCCTAAGGCCATGGAGTCAGTTGGGACAGGTCAGGGGGAAGTCAGGAAAAGGTGGACGTGTCCCTTTTGATCAAGCTCGACCTTTAATTGACTTAACATGAGGGCAAGATGCAAGATGGATGCCGTTCACAAAATGGAGTTTAAGGGATGGGGACGGAAACTACGATTTTGGGGTGTTGGCAACCCTCGATTGTGACGCAAATACATAGGAATGATGTCCTAATTATTATCGGTTCATAGATACCAAAATCGTCTTGGTGCGTTGAGGTTTTGTGACACGGGTATTGGACCTCGATATCGGGAAAACACCAGGGTCCGGATTTTTGAGAACCACAGGACAAGTCTAGCATAGTACTCACATAAGCCCAGAAATTAGTGCAATATATCTTTATCCCCAGGAGGGGGTTGTGAGAAGCTGGCTTAGTATATGGTGCTCACTTATGTAAGTGTAGAACCCTGCACTGATCCAGACAACCCTTATTGTGATTTTAGTGGTCTTAGACAACCTTAGAAAGCTCTCTAAGTAGTAACTGTGGAGAGCAGCCTTCAGGCTTAGTCCAGACGGAGTGTAAAGCACATTGTTTTACTAGAACAAAATCCTGTTGGTACAGATTAAGTGAAAAAGAAGCACACAGTGTATTTATAAAATTTTGTATTTATTATAAGACACTCACTAATACATACAAATATCTCCTACCTGGAGATATACGAAATGCACACAATACTTTGCAAAGAAAATGTAAGAAGCACGTATTAAACAGTGGTCACCAGGGTGGACCAAACCATACACTAAAATAGAGGGATACAAACCATGACTCAAGTGAAGATTGTACCCAGAGGACGTAGAGGTGCCGGGAACCCAATGAACAACCCTAGGTAAGTATCCAGGAACCCAACGAAGGCCATGTGCAGAGTGGGAACACGTCTGAGGGCTCTATTCAAGCCAATGGGTACGTTGCGGTTGCAATTTTACAGAAAAAGGACCCTTCCCAGTGGACCCTGAAGAAACCTCGTGAAAGACAGAGGGTTAGAGAGCCACCCCATGCATGGACACCCTGGGAACCAGGTTACCTACATCAGGGTGCATAGGTGTGAAGAGGCGTCAGAAACCGTGGTCGAATTCAATGGAGGACTTCAGGAGGATACCGCAGGCGAAGAAGTGGAAAGTATCCGGTGGAATCTGAAGGTGAATTCCTGATGAGAAGTACCTGCAAGTGTAGGGGACAGAGTCTATGCCACTCGGGAGTGACCAGGGGGCACAGAAGTGTAATGCCCACCGATGTCGGTGTTGCAGGAGAGTTGATGGTGACCTTGGAGCTGCAGCTGTGTGGACCAGGCGATACTGTGGAAGACCAGGAGTCGTTCACAAGCTGTCCCACGTCGGATGTTGAGAGTTGAGGGGTTGGTGTCCATCGGCAGCACGAATAAGCCTTGGCAACTGCAACCAATGTGGAAAGCGAAAAAGGTGCAGTGTCGGGACCAGCAATGTCCAAGAGACTCCCCACAAGCAGGTGAGTCAGAGCAGACCCGAGCATTCAGGGGAGCCCGCTAAAATCAAAAAAGGCCCTCAAATGGGCCCATAAGCCGGAGGCACTGGAGTCCCGAGAGGACCCGAGCAGCTCACCAGAGATGGAGGCCCACGGAGCAAGAGATGCGGTGAGGGCCTTGGTCACAGGAGAGGTGGAGGCTACTTGGAGCCCGAAGATCTCGGGGGAAAAGAGCCAACAAGCCTTTGCAAAGGTAATTCGACATGCACATGGTTTCGGTTCCTGCGGCTCTCATGATGGATCCTGTCCTCAAACTCTGTGAGAGGACAGGGCAGGCCTCGAGGGATGTGAAGAAGCACCACCTGTGTTGCTAAGCCTTTCGGAGTCCGTGGGAGCCCAGGATCAGCAGACCTTTCAGCTTTGTTGCAGTGCCTGCAGATGCAGGTAAGTGACTCCTTCACTCCAAGGGAGATTCCTTCAGGTGTCTTGGAGGCCCACAGGCCTTGGAAGGTTCCTGTATGGAGCACGGGCACAGATATTGCAGCAGACAAGGAGACCAGGAGCAGCAGGAGTCTTCCCAGTTGCAGTCTCAATACCCAGAGCAAAGTCCAGCGAAGTCCAGAATGTGCCCAGATGGTCGAAGATGAAGTGGTGCCTTGATATAAATCTTGTCCCACGATGAATCCAAGGACCCTCCTAGAGGTAAGCCCTAGAGTACTTAAGGAAAGGGTTGCGACGATAAAGGGTTCCCTCCCAGGGGAGGGGTTTGGAGAGTGGGAAGGATACTCCCATGTCCTTCATCCAATTTTGCACCAAAGCAGGAACCAAAGGCTCCCTGAGCTGGTTTGAACTGAACTATGCAAGGAGGGCACCAAATGTGCCCCATAAGCAGACAGAGTGACGCTGGCAAGCGCTCCCACCCTTCCCCAATACACTAAACCCGGTCAGGGAGGTGGTCACACCTCCCTTTGACAGGAAACCTATTGTCCTGCCTTGGCTCAGCATCAGGAGGGCAGAATTGTGTCACTGGTCGGCTGCAGCCATATTGTGCTGTCTGGGTCTAGAAGACTGGTACAGGGAGCACTAAGGGCCTCCCGGAGGAGCTTTACAGTGCATGGAATAATACCTCCCACCTCGTTTACGGTGTGGGGGTATGATTCCAACATGTTTGATACCAAACACGACAGGGTTAGTTACAGCCAATTAAGAGCTGGTCATCGCGTAATGACACATGGCCACTCTAGGTATCATAATGGCTGATGCACTTACAACCCGGGAGAATGGACTCTGAAGGTTGTAGGGGTGTTCTGCTCATGCAGAGGCACCTTCACACTTAGAACTGAGCACCCTACCTTCAGGATTGAAAGGCCTACCTTAGGGGTGACATAAGTTTTAAGCTCAGTGACCTCAGATATTGGGAAACCTTTGTCTGCTGTAAGTGGTGCTGGCACCAGCATACACAGGCTCCAATGGCAGGCCCGTAGTCACAATTTGAGTGATCTCTAATGGGTGGCATAATATATGCTGCAGCCCATGGGAGACCCCTGGTGTACCTATGCTCTGGGTACCTCAGTACCATATACTAGGGACTAAAAAGGGTACACCAGTCGCCAATCTAGGATATACCTAAGTACTCACCATAGGCAATTTAAGGGAGAAAGCGCAGAGACTGGGGTCCTGGTTAGCAGATCCCAGTCAGACTAGTCAGAAACCATAACACCAGGCAAAAAGTGGGAGTAACCATGCAGAAGGATCCTACCTTCCTACAGTGGTGCTCTCTGAATAGCATCCAGATTGAAAACCTTTGGTTTAATGCCTTCCTTTGAAATGGTTTGACCCAAATAATAAACTTGTTCAACCAACAATTTACATTTCTCAGGTTTCATTGACATGCCTCTTTCCTCCAAGATACACAACACATTTTCAAGCATTACTATATGTCCTCCAGATTTTATGTGAAAATAAGAATGTCATCTTGTAAAGTTTACACCCCTTCCAGATCACCAAACAAATATACATCATAGGATGGAATACACTGACTTCTGATGCTAAGCCAAATGGTAAACGGAAATACTTATAAGCACCATGAGGCGTCACAAACGTAGTTAGCTCTTGTGACTTCATGCTCAATGGTATTTGGTGGAAGGCTAAATGCATGTCTATAGTCGAAAAATACTTAGAACCACCAACATTGGCTAACGTCTTCTGAATATGTGGCAGAGTGTGACAGTCCACCAAGATGTTCTGATTTCAAGATCTCAGATCCATACATAGACATAATTCACATTTCCGTTTCTGCATCAAGACTACTGGGGACACCCATTCTAAGGAGTCAGTAGGTATTATCATTCCTTCAGCACATTCCTTATCTGAAATAATTTTCTAATTCTTTTTCACACTTAATGGTATTGGTCTAATCATATGTATAACTGGCACAGCATTATCTTTTGCTCAAAGCTTCTGTCAAAGCGCTATTAATAAAAATTGAGAAAGAAATATCTGAATTTGAAGATTTCACGATTAACCAGAAAAGTTCGAAGTTTGAAAAGAACAAAAATAATTTTTTATTAGAAACAACATATCCTTATTTACAGCCAGATTTCTACTCTCCCCCTGATTCCAAAAGGTTTTTACCGGACTATCACGCTAGATCCAGAATTGCATTTATTTTGTTCTCAGACACTTCTTCCTCTTCAGCAGGTGAATGTGACATTTGAGAAGGCAGGTCAAATTACAACAGGCAGGGTACAAATCAACAACCACAACATCAACCTTTTTTTAGGCAGAGGCCAACAGTGATCATGAGGGAAGAACAGATACACGAATCAACCATGGGAAATGACAGCGAGAAGACAATATTACAAGACTTAGCCGCCTCCCCTATTTTTAATTTATCTAAGAGACAGTTGAATGAAGTTGAAGAGAGTGTCTTAATAAAAGGCTTATCCTTTGTACAACCTAAGAGGACTGATTTTGTTCAAATTAAAACATAAGTGATCGAATTTTGTCGTAAAATACGACTTAAGGCATTCGTTCTCCAAAATGTATTTCCACAAATGTCGAAAACTCTGGGTTAAGAAACAAATCCACATTCTGTCCGCCACCTAATAAAATACCCAAGGAGATCCTTTGTTTTGAACATACTTTGCAGTTGGCCATCACAGACATGGAAAATAAAAGAATTTTGTGAAATATAACATTTTTAAAGTACAGAAAGAGGCACTGACAAACCTAAGAAATGACATGTCAATCGTCATCAAACTGGAGGACGAGGATGGGGCCATTGTGGTGTGGTCCTCCACAGATTACCAACATGAAGCTTCTCGACAAATAGATAATCTGGAATTCTATAATAACGTTCAAAATGATCTAATACGTGAAATTCAAGGTAAAACATCGGTAATATTGACCATTATAATATTGGTATTGGTAATATTGGTTCATTGGACCAAAAGAGTATGGCTTTCCGAATATAAAGTACCCCAGAATGCTATTGTTTTATATACTGCCCAAGGTACACAAAAATGAAAGAGAACCCCCCTGGACGCCTGATAGTGTATGGCCTCAAAAATCACGTTTCTAGATGTAGAAATGTATGCCTCAGAGAGGGTGCTAATGACTTCCCTCCACATCAAACAACACAGACAGGAAAAAAGCATTACACTTCTCTAGTCATCACCCACGCAGTCTCAAAGACAATTTATAATTTTGGCAGTTTCTGAGGATTAGACAAAACTGCTCTGATAAAATGGACTACCAGTTTCACGCAACTAATCTGTTCAACACCTTAAAAAGCGTGGATATCCTAAGAAATGACTAAAACATTCCATGAAACGGGTGTGGTGAATACCACGATAAGAACTATTAAGGAAAAAAAAAAACTCTCAGATTGAGCGTCTTGTTTGTGTCTCAACTTTTTGCACAAAATCTAACCAACTGAAAAAAATCATAAATCAAAATTGCCATTTGATCTCAAAATTGGACGAGTCCCTGAGAGAACCATTATTCGCTTTTAAAAAAGAAAAAAGCATTGGTACCCAAATTATCCGTGCAGCCCTTCCGAGACCTTCAATTAAAACAATTATACAACGGTTTTATAATCTACCACCAATTCAGGGGCACCAGAAATGTGGGACCTGCACATGTTGCAGTCAAACCATTGAAGGATGCTTATTTTCATATTAGAACATGTATTGGAAACACAATACGTTCACCAATTGCAAAACAAAAAACGTGGTCTACGGCATAATGTGTCCATGTGACAAGTTGTACATTGGAAAGACTAACCAAGAAGTGCGCCAAAGAATCACTCAGCATAAGTCTAGGGTTCGTAAAAAGGTATTGACTGCCCCATTAGTCAGTCACTGGATCAATCAAAAACACCTAGAAAAGGATTTACGGTGAATGATAATATCACCAGTGGAACAAGACAGTCGCGGTGGAGACGTTGAAAGGAAATTGAATCAGAGAGAAGCGTTTTAAAAGGGAAGTTTAACACTTTATTTGACAGTCTGAATGCGTGTAAAATAAAGTTTATACCAAGGTTTTTTTCCTTCTTGTCTTTTATATAATTCGAGTTTTATTGATCTGCAAAAAAACCATTATGAGCAATTTTCAATATGTTTTCTGAATCGACTCCATCAGTGTACTCCAAATCTCAGAATACTCTTCCTTCCAGAATTAGAGTGAGTGTTTATCACCTTCATTAGGCTAATTTGTGGACCCCCTACCCCTATTTTTAGTGATTTTTCACTAAATATATATTCTGCGCAACCCGGAAGTAAATTACTTAAGAATACGGCAACCGGCACTGCTGTCATACGAACTGGAAGTAATTGCAAACTAGAAATGTGATTTAATCTGAGCGCGGCAAGTTCATGCTCGCCAATTGAAGACAAACCGAGACAGATTGGTGGCGCTGACGGAAATCTTGACAACAAAATAGGTAGGTCATGATTCGATTGAAACCAGAGTTCAGGAAGAGGGAGATGCTTTAAGTTCATATTGTGGACGGTTTCTCAAATAGTTCTTAGTTTTAGCATGCTTTGAAACTGTTAGACCTGGCACCATTGGCGTGGGTCTCCCTTCCATTTTTTGCTGTTGTCTCTTATATTTTTGCTGGTTTTAGATGCTTTTGGGCACTGTGCCACTGCTATTCAGTGCCACAGTGCAAGTGCTCCCTATGGTAAATTGATGTAGGAATTAGAGACTCCATGATTGGCTTGTTTGGTTTACTTATCAGCACAGTGCACTGCATGTGCCATGGGCTTGTAAATCAAATGCTGCTGGTGGGCTTGCAGCACTGATTGTGCCACCCACTGGAGCAGCTTATAAAGTGTGTCTCCGGCCTGCCATTGCAGAGCATGTGTGCAGTCTGGTACTGCCAAGTTGACGGGGCAAGTGCACCCACTTGCCAGTCCCCAAAGCTTCCCTTTTCTAGACATTAGTCACCCCTAAGGTAGGCCCAAGGGCAGGGTTCATTGTAGGTAAAAGGTAGGACATGCCCTGATGGGTCTAGCATGTCCTGATAGTGAATTACAGCCATTTTAGTTTTTCACTTTTTTTTTTTTTGTCCTCATCTTTCGCCCTCGTTGATCAACTAGTAGCGTGTGGAAAATAACTTTACTGTCTCAGATAATCTGGAAGGAGCTCACGAGTAACCGCCCTAATTGCCCCACAGTAAATAGTGTCATAATCCAACTAGGCCACTTTGGAACAACCGCCTGGGACACATGCTGCGTTCATATACCCAATCCTGCAACGGTTTCAACTTTGTTGGGTATAGTCAAGTAGAGGAGAAGATACCAAGCAGCGTAATCATTGGACCTTGGGGAAAAAGAAAAAAAAAAAACAAGATCAAACCAAGATCCATTACCAATTTAGTAGCCTCCAGAAGTTTCTCTTATTTTGGTTTCCTGATCTTAAAAGGTCCATCTTTGATACTTGTAGCACTGACGTTTGCCAGTCCAGCAAGGTAGGATGTAAAGGGTCTTTCCATTTCTTACATATTTATCTCCTTGCCAACAACACACAGAAGAAAATTAGATCTTTTGCTGGACCATGAAACTCTGGAGAAATACCAAAAATAACAAGGGCGGGACATAAAGTTAATTGGGATCCCATGGAGGTGGATATTGAAGTAGTGACTGAGGTCCAAAACGATTATAAAAGTGGGCAATCAGAAAACATGTGTAAGTCCGAAGCCTCTACCAGTCCACATTTAGGGCATGAACTGGTGAATTATCCGAGAACTTCGACAAATGTTGGGGCGAGTAGTAGGCCCTGTGTAATGTAAACAAATGGTTACGTCGTAACCAAGATGGTTTTACAATGCTCCACATGATCTTAAAAGAATCGTACCACATATTTTCTACACTAATATCCATACTATGTGTAGACCACAACTGCTCTGGTAGCTGGAACTCACCCTCTGCTTCATCTAGTATAAGATTATACCAGAATGAGACCTCTTTCTTGAATGGAGGTTTATCTGTTAGGAGAGACACCAGTGTACTATCCCCTCCCAGCTGAAATCTGCCTTTAAGAGAGGTCTGTGAATGTGAGTGTGCCCAAATTTGCATTTGAAGGTATTTAAACCTGGAGAGCCGAGACCCCACTTTTAGTCTCAATACCTCCCACGGCAGTAGGGTTCCCTCAACAAAGATATCCCCCCAAACTACCAAACCTGACTCGCGCAACGGTGTTGCAAGACTATCTAGCAGCCAGATCGGGGAGCCAGGAGAGTTCCATAATGGAGCCTTACCAGAGTAGTAGTCTATTCTAATGGTGCACCTCAATTTAGCCCATGTTCTACATGCATCTCTAAGCACCTACAGTTTTATTTTCTTAAAAAACTTGGGGTCCCCAAACTTAAATAAAAATTCTCGATCAGCCACTTTTTCTCCTCTAAGTAATGCAGCAAACATATGCCCACAACCTAGATTTATTGGGGATTTTAACAACATCCTAACATGAGACATCTGAAAGGCCCACCCGTAAAGCTGTAAATCAGGAGCCGCCAAACCTCCCTTCTCTCTACGTCGCCTGATTTTCTTCCAGGCAATTCTCGGGTTGCGGTTGTTCCAAATTAAAGAGCGAATATCTCTTTTAAGCTTAGTTATCATAATGGGATTAAAAAAAAGGGGAATGGTATTAAATAAAAATGTTACCTTGGGTAAGATTGTCATTTTAACTAAGTTAGATCTACCCAGTAAAGATAGTGGGAGTGTAGACCATGATTTCATTAGTCTACGACATTCTTTGGCAATAAGCGAGAAATTTGCTGGAACTATCTCGTCTATGTCTTTATATATATTCAGACCCAGATAACGAAGGACTGAACTTATCTGAGCCCCTGCCATGGCTTCAGGGTCATTCCAGACCATTATGTCTGTCTTGGCTGCATTGACCTCGTACCCCGATATGACTCCAAACTCCTTAGCCAACGTAATTACTGCCGGAAATGCCGACCGTAACTCTGATGTAAAGATGAGAACATCATCCGCATATAAGGCTACCATCCTTCACTTTTGCAAGGCTACCTGTTTGTTATAGGCCAGAATGGGCAGTTTGATTATAAAATCTTATAATCCTAACTGACTCAGGGAACTAGGTAGAAATTCGAGTTTATTATGCCTAAACTCAGAATGATAAAATACATCTTTTAGTGAAGTTGGTTTTAACATTTTGAGTTTGAAAATATCACTTTTAGAAAGTAGGTATTTTCTTGCCTAACTGTCCAAGCCTACCTCTACTAGGTTGTGTATTCCTTGTCTGGTTTGTGAGTGACAGGGGCTGGGGGATTCCAGGAGACAGGGTGAGTCTGCACAGGGTTGAATAGACCCGTCTGCATGTAGAGTGGTGGGAGGGGAGCACCTGGGACCTGAATAGGGCTGTGCCTGCCTTCCCCAATACTGGCTCCACCTCCTGTGGGGCATCTGATGTCCCTGGCCTACACTGTCAAAGGAAGAGAAGGAGTCCTGTAAACAAAGTGCTCCAGGACTGCACAGAACAAAGTGGAGGATATGTTGCAGTAGGTTGTATTGATTCCAACCTAATTGTTATTATCTTTATTTTTATTTTTTTACTCCTTTATCACTTTTACTATATGAGTGTCTAAAGCAGTAGCAATTGTTAAGAACAGAGGTCCTGACGAAAGCCTAGGGCACTCTTACCCTATAGGCTGAAACATGTTGGCCGTATTAATCTAGCAGTTATTTGTTAATACTGCTCTTTGCACTGTTCTTTTTTTAGACTAGAGGGTGAGGTGATAACACTAATAAATTCAGTGCTTTCTCCTCATGATTCGATTTTTATATCACACACTTTTTTGTTTACTGCACTGCTTTTTTATTTCCATGTGATCATAGACTAAAAAACACTGCACAGTCTGGTTCACCTCTTGTTGGGATCCTCCATCAGATTCCAGTGAGCAAATCCTTATGTTGGAAGTCTGTCTCCATGATCAGGAGATACACCATCCATATTGCTGGATAACCAGATGATAAGATTGATCACTTCCATAATTGATGGGAATCCAAGCTCTGCTCAATGCTCTATGGTTCTTTTATTATTCCTTTCTTTTCTTCACTCGACTTCTTTAACTCTGTTTCTGGCAATTTGAAGCACTTGCTGGCTTGATATCTGTCAGACCCCCAGTTCAGGAGGTTAGTGTAGTTGCTTTATTGCCAAAGAAAGGAGAAGAGGACTGAGTGTGCTTTTCATCAACTTGAAGAAGAATCTCCAAGGGCTTGAACTTGAGCTTTCCTCCTGCCTGAAGTCTCAGGGATACAAGACTTCACCAACCAGCTCCCCTCTGAATTCCCTTGCTGGGAATTGAAGTGCCTGCACTTGTGCTGGGCCTTCTGAGAGACTGTGTGTCGCTGGGAGCTAGAATCGCGACGCAACGATGAGAAGCGTGGCGCCGCCGCAGCAGCTGCCGTCGCATCACTGAAGAAGCAAGCCGCCGCTGCCGCTGTCATCATCGTATCGCCGAAGTGCAGCGCATCACCGGAGAAGCGTGCCGCCGCTACAGAGGTCGCCATCGCATCACCGGAGAAGCGTGTCGCAAAGCCTGTCGCGGCTCCAAAGATCATCGAGTCACCGCACTGCCATCGGGCATGCACGCATCGCATCAACGTTGTCGCACCATAACCAAGACGCCATTTTGTCGCAATCGCACCGGAGAAGAGTATCGCATCGGAGTGCCATCTTTTCGCATCGTACCGGAGAGCAGCAAGAAACAGATGCATCACCTCCCCACACAGTAAGGAAGCGAGCATCGACTCCCCTGCGCAGCAGTAAGGAACCAACGCATCCACTCCCCTGAGTTTAAGGAACCGACACATCACCTTCCCTGCGACCCTTTTGTTTTCTTTGCGTTACGCATCCAAGGTACATTTAGAGTACAGTGTTGCATTTACAACTTGAGAGAACTAAGCTATTTTCTACCCTTTTAAAGTCTATTTTTGAGTATAGTATTGTGAATTTTTGTCGTTTGGTCTTGTGTTAAGTCTATATAAAAATACTTATTTTTATAATACAACCCGTGTGGTGTCCATTTGTAGTGTTGTCACTGTGTTACTGTATGTGTTCACAAATGCTTTACACACTGCCTCTGAGATAAGCCTGCCTGCTCGTTCCAAGCTACCAAGGAGGTGAGCAGGGGTTATTTAAGGAGTGTAGCCCCTTCCCCTGACTTGAAGCAAGGGTCCCTATTTGGTCAAAGGTACCTACCTCTACCAACTAGAGATCCCCAAATCTAGCAGCAACACACACGGGCAGTCAACAAACGTGGACAAGCCTAGAGGCGATCCACCAATAACAAGTATCTGCATTTAATGGCCATAGGGAAGTTAGCTTGCGCCTGGAACAAGCGAGCCGTATGCACATCAGCAGTAAGGGGTTTGGCACACGGTCTGTGGTGACGGATTCGACACACTGGAGGTGCCTACGTTTGAACATTGCCTAGTGGACTGAAACTAAGTGGTGCCCACTTATGTTGGTTTGAGGTGAATTTGATTTCAGAAACGGGCATAGGAATAAAGATGGCTACAGAGAGGCTTCATGGCTAATGTAAGTTCTTTTGTAGTTGATGAGGTGGGGATATAGAAAGGTGACCTTTGTGTTGGTACATTGTAACTAGATGGGTCTTCTCTCTTTTTTGTTGACTGGATCTCTATAGAGTTCGATAACGGAGAGGTCACACAGAAAGTGGATTAAGTACCTTTGGAGAGAAAAAAAGAGGTACTTGGGTGTCGTGCGAGTGAAGGTAGATTTAATAAATGTGGTGATAGCATGTGTGCTAATAAGAATGTGATTTTGTTATTTTGCAGCTCTTTTTGTTCTTAGTCCTGAGGAGAACCCTTAAAGACACCTGGACCGGTTTGAAATGCGTCAGCAGTTTTTCCTTAGCCAAACAAGTATTCTGTGCAAAGTATACCACTGTAGCAGGTGTAATTAAAACATATCATAATAGGTATATGAAAAAATCTCTTTTGAGCTCAGTAGGGTCACTGTTTGGTGGTTTGCCCTTGTAAGAAAAAACGTGAAACATTTTTTGTATGGTACAATACAAGGTTGACAATTATAATTACTGTATTGTTTAATCTTAATCTTTATCTGTACAGAGAAAAACAAAGAATTTATTGTTTTTTTGTTTTTTGTTGTTATTGTATTGTTTATTGTAATTGTGATTTGTTCAGTGTTGTGTGTATTGTAAGGTCATTGATTTTGAAGAAATGTGTATAAATTGCTAAGCATTGATGAAAATAATGTTTTACAAAATAATTTGAAAATTTACAAAATATGGTCGGAATACATTTAAAGGATTATAGTAATTAGAGTGTGTGATCTTTAAGATGAACGATTGATTGAAAGATTATCAGTATTGGCATTTGTTCTGTTGATTAACGTAGGATATAAGGCCTAGCCTTACTCATTACGGGCCAAACCCTTGATAGGTTTAAGAGACTTTGTAGATGGCGGGCTCTTCCCAACTTTTCTCTGAAGGTCAATCACCTGGTGGGATTCCTCAACATCAGGGCAGACAAATTCCGCAGGCATCAGCTTGCTGACCACGTGTGCCATCTGTACCTAGACGTGGCTCAGTGTATCTGTGCACAGTGGACCGCCTCCCTAGTAGATCTGTTTTCCAACTGAATAAATACTCATTGTCTAGCCTTCTGTGCTCTACACCTTCCTCCATGAGGTTTTCTAGGAGTTACCCTCCCCCTTTGGTGGAAAACGTGTCTCCTATATCCATTTTATTCTCTGCCATGATCCTGCAGCTCTAGAAGAAGGTCGGACGGGACCACGCACAGTTCATTTCAATACCCCCAGATCAGGCTCAGAAGGTTTGGTACTCTGATGTCCTGACTCTGAGCATACGTAATCTACTTTAACTGTCTGTTTGGGGTGATATGCTGTCACTACAACTGGGTAGTCTGTTACACCTGAACTGCCAAAATGTACACCTCCATGAAAGGAGATTGACGGAACCAGTTGAGAGGTTTCGATCTTCTCACGGAAGTGCTGAATGTCATTCTAACTGCTTACCTTCATTGCGCTCAATCTGTTTATTTTGGCTATTGGATACATTTGTCAAATGATGCGCTGAAGCAAAAGCCAACGTCCTGCAGATAAAACTATCTAATGATCAACTGTTTGTTTTGTCTTTGCCCTGCCAACGCTTTGTTGTGGGTACTGTTCAGGACACTTAGCGGTCCTTTCAGTCTTTCTTTGTTTGCTGGATCAACTCTCAATATTCTACTCACCCAGGACCCCTTTATAACGCACACGGGTACTTAAATTTGTCTTAACCTTTCTGATATATACTCCTTTAGTGCTTCTTCGCATCTGTCCTCGGAGGCTCTTGACCTTGGAACTGTGTTTCTCCCTGCAGTCACTTCTGCACATCACATCAACAAGCTGCAGACTTTGTCACTTCAGCTACAATATGTTACCTTTTTTCCTAAAAAGCTGATACTTAGGGCCATATGTATCAAGCCAAATTGAATTCGCAAACGCAGAAATTCGCAGAATTTCGGCGTTTGCGAATGCAAATTGGACTAATGGTATGCGTCAAGCAAATCTGCTTGAAAAATAAGGAATCGCAAATAGCGATTCCTTATCTTGCGATTGCATTTAAGGAATCGCAAATTTTGCGATTCCTTAAATGCAATGTAAGAAGCCAAAAAAATTAGCAAATTGGCCTTAAGGAATCGCAAATTACCACCAACTTCTAGTTGGTGGTAAGTTGCGAATTCCTTTCAAAAAGCATATTTTTACAATTTTCTAAGTGCCATGTGACGCACATACATGCTCTTAGGGCATGTATGTGCGCCACATGTGCACCCATGCCGATTTCAGGGGTGCAACAGGGTGTCCTTTGGACACCCCTGCACCCTTGAAAATATTCACAATTTGCGATTAACAAATTGCGATTCGCAAATTTTCCCTTTATTCCTATGGGCCTCCTGGCCCATAGAAATGAATGGGAAATTATTCCTTAATTGCGATTAGCAATTTGCTAATCGCAATTAAGAATGTTAAGAAATCGCTAAAAAGAAGCTGATTTCTACATACATACCATTTTGCGAATTCTAAATAGCGATTCCTTAAAAATCTCTATTTAGGAATTGCAAAACGGAATGTTGATACATATGGCCCCTAGTACTTAGGACACTCTTCTGACAATGGGGTAGCCTTTCAATGTGGGGCAGTCTATCCCACTCCACACATTTTTCTCCACACCATCCATCTAAAGAGGAGGAAATACTACTCCATTTGGGCCTGTGATGTGCCCTTAGTTTCTACATTGATAAAACTAAAGACGACAGGGTTAATAATCAGCAGTTTGTTCAGTTCATCGTTGCAAAGAAAGGATAGACAGTTCAGAAACAGATCGCATTCTGATGCATTGTTTAGGCATTTTGCCTTCACTCCCTTTCTTTGCTGAACATTTTGTTTGTTGTCTTTTAGGTCTCTGTGCACTTTAACAATGCTAACTAATGATAAAGTGATTGTGCTGGTAAAATATGGCTACACCTGATTGGCAAATTAAATATACTTGTGCGTCCCTAGTATATGGTACTACATGCACCCAGGGTCTGTAAATTAAATGCTTCTAATGGGTCTGCAGCAGTCATATTGCCACCCACTAAAGGAGCACCTTAAAACATGTCCCAGGCCTGCCGCTGCAGCCTGGAGTGCAGTTTTGAACAGCCATTTCAACCTGGCGAAATAAACCTTTTTGCCAGGCCTAAAACTTCCATTTTAACACTTATAAGTAACCCCTAAGGTAGGTCCTAGAGGCTCATATGGTAGGGTGCATTATATTTAAATAGTAGCACAAGTGTACTTACTTTCTACATATTCTGACAACGAAAAAATCCTGACGTTGTTTTTCACTGTTGTGAGGCCTATCTCTCCTTTTGACTAACACTGGGTTACCTAGTTACATTTAATAAGTGCTAACTTTAGAATGGGAAACTTCTATAGATATACGTTTTAGACTCAAACAAAATGTAATTTAAAACTAGGGGTGGGCAGAACTTGCGGAGATTCCCTCTTTGGAATTCAGCGGATTGACACAAAAACTCCACGTGAATCGGCAGAGTTCCACAAGCAGGCGGAATCGGCACATTGCATTGATTTTAACACTGGGAGCTTGTTCTGTGCTTCAAAATCAGCGTGAGTGGTACTAGGCAGCAAGTCAGAGGGCGCTGCTTCTTTGCCGCTGCTCAAGTAGATTTTTCTGCTCGAGCAGCAGCTTTCTCATCGTGAACGGTCGTGACCACCCACAACCACCCGTGTTGAGAAAATCTCACTTGGGGACGTCAATTCTTGCTTCTCAACTTAACGTTGCCAACGCCACTTGGCTGTGCCTTTTCTCATGCGCAATGAGAAAAGGCACAGCCAAGTGGCGTTGGCAAAGTTTTGCCATAGCTTCGTGTTACAAGCGTAACATGAAGTGGTCAAAACTCCTCGAACTCCGCTGGCGGAGCGGAATTTATCACCCACCTCTTTTTAAAACTCTCTTTAGTGGTAAAGTTAGATTTTAAGTCACAATTCTGAAAATGCCACTTTTAGAAAGTTGGCATTTCTCTGTCCCAACCATTTGTGCCCTATGCCAGTACCCTACAGTTACATGACTATGAATGGCTCTGGCTTCCTCACAGGCAGTGACACAAAGGGGACTAGATATGGACATAATCTGACATCTCCACATAGAAGAAATACAACTGTGTCTAGATTTTGTAACACTCGCTGCCCTTTTGTTACTTGACATATTTCTCTTAAACAAATAATACCGTGGTGCAATCAATACGGGTATATTTATTTGATTATCATTGCGATAATACTTTGCATTTGGTAATTCATAAATCGGTCTCTCGTCATGTTTGTTGACTGCAATTTCCGTTTAGGACATTGTGCTTATATAATTATAATATTTAAACCTTATAAATCCTTATTGGAGATGCAAATAATTACTGGCTTTGCAGATATACTTATAAAAATATATCTGAGAACAGATTTGAATATTAATGTGACTGATTTTTAGAATCAATAATATATATGACAAAAAAATTATTATTAATGACTGATATGGCTTTGCTCAAAATAAGAAAAATACATTCAACTCTATTTATTTTTAGGATACTGCTCCTCTTGTTACCTGTGAAACATTATCTTGTATATATGAGGAAGTGCATTTAAACTAAAATCCAAAGTAAGTAAATCATAAACTAGATATGTAGGTTAAACATCTTTAACATAGCCGTAGTTCAAACTAATTGTCAGTATATCTCTTTAATTAATTTCACAGAATTACCAGTTGTGAACATATGAAAGATTACCAAATTGAACATTCGATATTTACTTTTTTAAGGTATGTGTTCTAAATGACCGTGTTGATGTTTTTTTAATGTTACAATAGATGAAGTTGTTCCTCCCCCTTTTTTACCTTTTACCTTTTTCGTGAATATTTGTGCTGGTTATGGGTCCAATGTTAATGTAACAATAAACGATAATGAAATTGGATAAGTTCACAAAAACCCTGTTTTATAAAGAAAGAAATCTGGTAGTAATACAGACTAACTTGATATTTTTGCAAAAGTCAATGTGTGCTTTTTTGTCTTTTGTGAAAAACTGTTATGTACAAATTGTAAATAGCCTTTTTTTATATGTACTTTTGTAGCCCTGAAGAAGTCCCAGGTTGGGCCGAAACGCGTTGGCGGTTTCAAAAGTGGTGCTCTCAAAAAATTTTAAAGAATGAAAAATAAAGAATAAATTGAAAACGTACATCGACTCGTCTATGGAACTAGATCCTTTTGAACTGTTTTTGATCTATTACAAATTGTGTATAAAGTGTGCCGGGCTATCATGTGTTTGTATATTGATGAATGCTAGGTTCTTTGAATCAGCTTCTAATTTAATGGAAGTATAGGGAATTGTGCTTCCAGCCCGTTGTTTGCACCTTTTTTTATTAATACTGACAGGGACTTTAAGACTAGTGCGGGCTAATTATGCTTTGATTCCCAGTTCTTTGCTTTTGACTAGATATGGACAGGGTGGGCCATCATACCAGGATACATGGGGCAGGGCTGTGCCGCACTTACACTCCAAAGGGTGGGCTCTAGCACACATAAAGGATCCTGACACTATCCGATTGTCACCCCAGACAGTTTGGAGCGTTGACAGGGGAGGGAAGAACTTTCTGGAGGCAGATGTGGGGGTATGACAGGGTCCTCCCACCACCTCCCCCAGGCACAAAGGCTGCCACCAGGAATAAATATTGGACCTCCAGAGCAAATCTTCAGTACACTCCTGGACCTGTGGGCATTATAGAAGAAGGTCTGGCCTGCCACCAGAGGACTGCCCTGCTGCTACCAGAGGACTGCCTTGCTCTCTGAGAAGGGAGGCTGGACCTGATCCCTTCCTCCAGGCTAACGTGAGTGACTCCAAGGGTCAGTTGGCTGACCACCTTTCTGAGTTTTGGAACACAACAGGCCTCCCTGCAACCTCCCAGGCTGACCTGCTGCACTTAACATGCCTGGGTCTGTAACTGGACCTGCCTGAGTCGGACTGGCCTCTGCTAGAGTGAGTTCCTGATTGTTAAGGTGCCTTCCCAAATCCTGTTCCTTTGGTTGGCATCAGCTGAGCTTTAACTGAGAAAATGGTGACATCCTGAAGTTTTGGCCTCCTAAATGCCTTCTGTGAATACCGAAAGACTTAAAATTAGGATTTTTCTCAGTTTAGGAGTAGTAAAGTTAGGACTCCTAACATTAAGACTCCTAAATGTCTTCTGTGAATACCAAAAGTCTTACAATTAGGGTTTTTCTCAGTTTAGGAGTAGTAGAGTTAGGACTCTTAACTTTACTACTCCTAAACTGAGAAAAATCCTAACTTTATGACTTTCGGTATTCACAGAAGGCATTTAGGAGTCCTAAAGTTAGGACTCCTAACTTCTGTGAATACCAAAATGAGTAAGTGCCTTCTGTGAATACCAAAATGAGTAAGTGCCTTCTGTGAATACCAAAATAGTAGTAAGCATAGGATTTTGTCTTAAGTTAGTTCTGTGAATCGGGCCCAATGTCATTTTGCCAAGAAAAGTTTTGTACGTTTTGGCCTTGGGAGTAAAATCTGTTTCAAATGATCACAAAAAAGGTCTTCTCACTGTTGTCTTTTTGGATGTTCCCTAATTAGCACTGGAGGGCATTAATGTGCCAGAGTGGGGTGCTCATTTCATATTCTACAACTGACTGCTCATTATTTGCTTGCTACTTTTTAACAGCTTCACATGAACACTTTCGTTGATAGTCACAGTGTTTCATTTGTTATGACACAGCCACCATTAACATACAAGTATTCTCGTAATGTAACTTTAAGAGCCATCTTGTCTCATACGTTGCTGCAGCTAGTCTTGGTCCACCAGAAATGTCCACCCATGAAGGAAATTGCTCAGATAAGCGGAGAGGCAGCCTCACTGAGAACAACACAGTTCAGCAGTGTTTGTAAGACAACATCATAATCTAGAAAGACAAACATATGGTATATGTGCTTCATGGACCATAATACGTATGTGGTACACTGCTCTTCAATGAGAGCACCTAGAAGCAAACTGTGAAAGTGCACCTGATTAAGAAATAACTTCTTTGAGTTTGCTTTTATAATAAGGCACATTTGATAGTCAGGAACTGTGTCACATTGGAGTACCCCTTGGTGGAGAATGGACAATAACTTTATCTTGGTATACTGAGGGACTGTTGGCCTTCACAGCTGTCAACCCTTTAAAAACAGCAGCAACCCCACTTTGAGGGAGTGGGAGCTGTTCACAATAGAGAAGAGAAGATTGTCTGCTTGCGAAAATTGTTGTGTAACTGGTTAAGGGTTTGAAGAGTGTGTCTCCAACTTTACCTTGAGTTTCTGAACTGTGAAACTGCTCTGATGTTGAACCCAAGTCCTACCCTTGTGGTACCCTGCAGTAAGCAGCACCACCCCATCAAAACAACCCCTGAATGAGCATACAATGCCTGTTCCACTGCCAGGCACTGCCCACTGCGGGCTCGGTCTGCTAGCCTGTGGGTATCTCGTTATGGATTCCCTGTTGCTGTTTGGCACTTGAGAACCTTAAGGATCTGAGAAAGTGTATCCATGTTGCTCAGTGGCCAGCTTTGGTGTGGCCCTAAATAAACATAAACTCCACACATCAGCTCTTGCTGTCTTACTGGCTTTTGCAGAGAGAAGACATGTCTGGGTTGCATCATGAATACCTTTCAGTTCTTCACAACACTTCATCTTTGTGAGCAAAGTGGTTTATTATATTATGTGGTTGCGCGACCTCACCGTGTAAATAAGACAAAATTCTATATCAGGTCCTGTCAGGTTTGTTTGTAAAACCTAAGCTCAGTCCTGGTTGGCTCAGAGCAGTCAGCCTTTATCAAAGAAACAAGTGTAAAGCAATAAAAAGTACCAAAACAGTTAAATAAGAAAACACAGCACAATAACATTTTATACCATTTATAAAAATAGGTTTTCTTTTTTTCTTAAAATAGACACCGCAATGACAAAAATTCAGCTAAGCGCTCCGGAGTTACGATTTTTTTGAAAAAACAATAAATCACAGATTTTCAATGAAGGCAATACATTGTTGTAATCTACAGTTACTCATTGGTTTAGTGTTAGCAATAACTAGCAACTTAAAACAGCTATAAGGGCACTCTTGTGGAACCATCTCTGACAGTGAGTCAGTCACTGGGACCAGTTAGTCCAGTTTAGCAGTTACTTCATAGTTTAAGCTGTCTCCAGTCCAATTCCAGGTCCTATTGGTGAACCACCATGGAAGTCAATGGATTACTTCTTATGCAAGGGATGCAGGATGCTGAAGATGCTCAAGGATGCTGAGCTGACGTCGAGGGTCTTCCTGTAGCTACCCCATGGTCCACGAGCACAGATGTAACAACTTTGGCCTCAAGGGTCAATGTACCGCGGAGTCCAGGTGAAGTCCAGCACAAAATCAGTTGCCACTTATCTGCTAGTCTGATGTTAACAGCAAAATCAGTGGTTCTCTTAACTTGCAGGAACCTCTGTGCTGGGCAATCAAACTGCACTTTGACAACTCTCCCCGGGTCAAGCGGACTTGCATGCATCTTTTGAAGGTCGGACTCTGTCTCCCAGGCTGGAGATTGGGGTCCAGGAGCGGTAATGCTTTTTGGTGCTGAGCTCTCAAGGAAGTAGACTTCTCAGCTTTAATGGCTCTGTACTGTAACAGGGAGTCAGTCCTCTGTCTGTCCTCTCTCTCCAGTACAGTTACAATCTGAGGTTTGGGTGCCAGGTGTGTCTCTGTTATGCCCACTATGAGCCTAGGGGGATGTGTCAACTAACTAGGGTTATTAGGTCCTCTCCAGCTTGATGATGACTTCTTGCTAAATGTGGCTCCTAGCTAGCCCAGAATGCACTGTTCTTCCCACTACCAACAGGGAAGAAAAATTCTCAAGGTTTGTGGCGCCCTCTAGCCCAACCCAGAGGTGTTGCTACCTGAGGGCTAAAAAATGTTTGACCATAGTTTCTCCCTCTTTGTGTGAGAAGCCAGCCTGACTGCTAAAACAAAAGAGCAGCCCCTCTCATGTGTAACTACCATTTGCCCTTCAAAGGCAGCTTTTCTTTGATTCTCGCCTTTTTACCTCAGGCCCATTCTTGCCATCTTGCCAGGAGGAGATAATACCTCTTTCCTTGGCAGGTCTTTTTTGCCCTTCCTGAGGGTAATTCTCACCTCTCCCCACGAAGGGGAGAAGGCTATCTTGAGGACAACAGCTTGTGTGTAACAGTAAACGACTACTGCAAACTTTGGGCAACAAATTGGCAACTTTCTAAAGTATAACATTTACAATAAATTTGACTTGAGCAACAAGTCGGGTTTAATGTATTGATTCATTGGCTATCTTGAAGTACTATATATATTAGTCCCATTTGGAAATTAGCACTGTTGAATTGTTGGCATGTTACTCCATACTCCACAATGTAGCTACTATCCTTTCCACAGCAAAAATTACAATGCAGGGTATGAGAAGCTGGACTGGTATATGATGTCCACTAAGTGGGCACCTTGCACCGGTCCAGACAACCCAAATGATAAGAGAACCACACAGTAGTTATAAAAATATGTATTTATTATATAACACTATCTAGTATGTTACAGTATCTCCTACACGGAGGGAGAAACAAAGAACACAATACTTTAGCAAACAAATCACAGTAAATAGCACTAATACACAGCGGGCCCCATGGAGGGACCAAATCATATACTAAGGAAGTGGTATAAGAACCACGACTCGAGTCAGGACAATGTCGAGAAGACATAGAATTGCTGGGATCCCAAGGAACCACCCAAGGTGAGTAGATAGGGACCATACGGAGTGCGTGTGCAGTGTGTGTACACAACCACATGCTCCATACAAGTCTATGTACAAGTCGCGGCTGGAATTTTAAAGATTAAGGACCCTTCCCAGTGGACCCTGAAGAAACCCTGTGAAAGACAGAAGGTTGGAGAGCCACCCCACCCCTGGATACCGAAGTACCCAAGTTAGCTATTCCAGGGAAGCCGGGTGCATAGGTGTGAAGTGGTGTCGGAAACCGCAGTCGAACCCAATGGAGGACTTCAGGAAAGTGCCACTGCTGGAAGAGGAGAAAGTGTCCTTAGGAATCCAAACGTGGATTCTTGTTGAAGAGTACCTGAAAGCAGAGGAGACAGAGTCTGGGTCACTTGAGCGTGACCCAGGATAGATGATGGCGACCTTAACTCTGCAGCAGCAGGGACCAGGCGATGCTGAGAATGATTAGGAGCCGGATATGAGCTGTCCCACGAAGGATTAGAGTGCTGAGGAGTCGGTGTCCGGCAGGAGCACCAACAAGCCTTGGCAACAGCCACCCAAGCAGGTCAAGAAAGTGTACGGTTCGGACCAGCAAGGTCCAGGAGACTCACAACAAGCAGGGGAGTCATGGCAAGCCCCGAACAATCAGGGGAGACCACAGAAATCAAAGGTAATCCTCAAATAGACCCACAGGCCAACGGCATAGGAGTCGCAAGAGGACCTCGAGCAGCTCACCAAAAGAGACAAGCCACGATGTGGTGTGGCCGAAAATTCTGATCACAGGAGGTGCTTGTGGTTGGGGCTACTTGAAGCCCGAAGATCTTCTTGGAAAGATGACAACAAGCCTTTGCAACTGAAAATGTGACGAGGTACCCAGGTGTTCGGTTATTGCAACCCCACTCGAGCTGCTGGCCTCAAACTTGGTCAGAGGGTAGAGCAGGCCACGGAGCTGAGGAAAACGATCACCTGAGTTACAGAGCCCACGGAGTCCGGAGAAACTCGGGATCTGAAGACCGATCATCTTCATTGCGGTGCCTGCAAATGCAGGGGAGTGACTCCTTCACTCCAAGGTAGATTACTTTGGTTGTCCTTGATGCTTCACAGGCCTTGGAAGGTTCCTGGAGGATGCAAAGGCACAGACAATGCAGACTGGAAGGGAGATGCAGTCAGGCCCACACGAAGTCCAGCTAAGTCCAGAGTGCCCAGACAGTCGGCGGTCCCAAGACTGGTTTGAACTGGACTATGTACAGGGACACCAAATGTGCCCCTCAAGCAGACTTTCAGGCGCTGGCAAGTGCACCCACCCATTCCTAATACACTAAATCCTGTCTTGAAAGTGGTCACATCTCCCTGTGTCAAGATTTCTATTGTTCTGCCTTCCCCTGCTCGAGCTTGGCTCAGCAACAGGATGGCAGAAATGTGTCTCTGGTCGGCAGCAACAATTTTGTGCAATCTGGAGCAAGAAGGCTGTCCCGGGAGCACTGAGTGCCCCACGGAGGTGTTTCCTGGTGGGTGGAATCATACCTCCCACACCGGTTACCGGTATGGGGGTGTGATTCCAACATGTTTGATAGCAAACACAATAGGGTTTGTTGCAGCCATTTTTTAGATGGTCATCACGCTGTCACGTAATGCCCCTCTATATTAGTATACTAGCAGCCCGTCCCGACGTTGTCCGGGTATGAAATAGAATGTGTGTAATGTGTGTATTTGTCAAGGGCAATTTATTTTAAAATCTCCCGGTAGACAACGTTTTTTGTTTCATTAGAATAGGGACGGAGAAGGCCCAGCTGCAGCCCTGGTTGATGTTAGCAGGTGTGTGTAATTGATGTAGTGATCCGCCACCTGAGCCCGGCTACAGCCCTGGTTGATGTTAGCAGGCGCGTGTAATGTCGTTGAATGAGAGAGTTATCGGCCGCGGGTAAATCCATTTAATGAGAGAGTTGAGTGACAGCGAGTAGAAGAGACTGCAGTAATTGTCCCCGCATACACGCTCATTTGCGTGTTCCCCCGCTTGAGGCCCAGATGCAGGCCTGTTTGATGTTAGCAGGCGCGTGTTCCCCCGCTTGAGGCCCAGCTGCAGCCCTGGTTGATGTTATCAGGAGCGTGTAATTAGTGTACTGATCCGCCGCCTGAGCCCAGCTAACGCCCTGGTTGATGGTAGCAGGCGCGTGTAATTTCGATGAATGAGACAGTTCAGTAACAGCGAGCAGGAGAGGCTGCAGTAACGTTACTTACCAGGCCTCCAGGTGAACACGTTTGTCACGCCCCCAGCACACAGCCACAGCAGACGATATTCTGATTAATGTACGACCCACATGGCATGAAGGGCGGAATGTAGCACACGCCCCCAGTGTTTCTCACGCCCCCAGCGTGCCCCTTGATGCAGCGCAATTGCGTTCAAATGGCATGAAGGCTGGACACACGCCCCCAGTGTTTCTCACTCCCCCAGCATGCCATACCCCCAGCATGCCCCTTGATGCTGCGCAGCAACGTAATTGGCACTTGTATGTACGACTCACATGACATGAAGGGCGGACACATGCCCCCAGCGTTTGTCACGCCCCCAGCGTTTGTCACTCCCCCAGCATTTGTCACGCCCCCAGCACACGCCCACAGCCCACGAAGTGATGGCCGTACCACACGCCCCCAGCGTTAGTTAGGCCCACGCCCACAGCACAACGCAGACACGCCCACAAGGGACTACTTTGCTGGCACGGTTCTTTTACTTTTTAAATATATAGAGGAGTTGGCCTAACGGCTAAGGCACTCAACCTCGGACCTGAGGATCTGGGTTTGAGTCTTGGTAACAACGCCAAACATCCTGTGATTCTGGGCAAATCACTTAATCTCCCCGTGCCTAACAAAAATGAATGTGTGTCCTCATGTAACGTAACTGGTGCTATGTAAAGCGCTCTGATACCTGATTCAGTTCGGGTCAAGTTTGCGCTATATAAAACTCTGCAAAAAAAAATGGTGGCGGTCTGCATAGCCTATATCCTTCTGAGGCAACTGCCCTTTCCAACGCTGTATTGGGTGTTGTGATAGGTGCTGTGGTTACTGAGATTACCCGCCTCAAAGGTTTGGGCTCTCTCTTTATAATATAAGTATGGATGGCTGGTTCACTGACAACCCGGGAGAATCGACTCCGTAGGCTGCAGGGGTGTCCTTTGCCACTGGATTCAAGCTACCATGGCTGATGAAGGGTGTAATCCAGAGACCTGTCTCAAGATGCTTGTTTCCGGTTCAGGGAAGTACCGGTTTAGCAGTTCTGGCTGGACTGTTCCCATGAAGCACAGGGTCAAGACTGATTTGCCTATGGCTGCGTCTGATCTGAGGGAGCAAAGTGAGCAAAAGAATGATGATGGATTCAACCCAGATCTGTGACTGGGGGTGAGTGTCTGAAAGGTTTCAGTGCTCCGTCCATCATCTCCTTGTGTTTGCTTTGTTTGCCATAAGTTGGCAGGATGTGCCCAGACGTGGGTCCCCTTGCTCACTTTGCCATTGGATTCAAGCTAGCCTGGCTGATGAAGGGTGTCACCCAGAAACTGGTCCCAGGATGCTTGCATCCGGTTCAGGGAAGACCTAGCTTGGCAGTTCGGGCTGGACTGTTCCCATGAGGCACAGGGTCAAGACTGATTTGCATATAGCCGGGTCTGAACTGAGGTGGCAAAGTGAGCTAAAGAATGATGATGGATTCAAACCAGATCTATGACTAGGGGTGAGTTTCTGAAAAGTATCAGCACACCGTCCATCGTCTCCTTGTGTTTGCTTTATTGTTTTGCTTTCCCCTGCTCGAGCTTGGCTCAGCAGCAGGAGGGCAGAAATGTGTCTCTGGTCAGCAGCAACTATTTTGTGCAGTCCGGAGCTAGAAGGCTGTTACTGGGAGCACTGAGAGCCCCACACAGGGCTTTCCTGGTGGGTTGAATTATGAAGTATGACTTCATCATGTTTTAGAGATGGTCATTGCGTGGTCATGTAATGCGCCACTATATTAGTATATGGCTGCTTCACTTATAGCCCGGGAGAATGGACTCCGTAGGCTGCAGGGGTGTCCTGCTCATGCAGGGGCACCCTCTCACTTAGAACCAAGCACCCTGCCCTCAGGATTGTAAAGGCCTGCCATAGAGGTGACTTATAGGCTTTAAGTGCAATGACCCTTAGATATAGTAAACCTATATATTTAGTAAGTGGTGCATGTACCAACTTACACAGGCTGCAACAGCAGGCCTGGAGTTTCATTTTGCATGACCTTTCATGAGTGGCATAATACATGCTTCAGCCCATGTGAGGTCTCTGGGGCACCTATGCCCCTAGTACATGGGTGCCATATACTAGGGACTGACAAGGGTATCCCAGTATCCAATCTGGAATGTACCTAAGTACATAACATAACAGTTTAGGGAGAAAGCATATAGACTGGGGTCCTGATTAGCAGGATCCCAGGCACACTAGTCAAAAAAAGCATCAGATCCAGCAAAAAGTGGGGGTAACCATAAGAAGTAGATCCTACTTTCCTACACAGGGTTTATACTGTCAAGACATACAGAGTTAATAAAATACATGCCCATCTTTTTATTATAATACAACTTGCCTTTAGGGCTCAGTAGGCCAACTTTAGGGGTGATATAAATAATAAAAAGGAAGAGGTTTCCCATTGGTTTGAATAGCAAAGTTGAGTTAGCAGTTTTGAAAAATTGCTCTACAATCCAGCAGTAGCAGGGTGGGTGTCATGATATGCCTTGTCACACTTGTGGTGGCACAATACGTGCTACAGTCCACAAGGGCCATTTAACATACAGGCCCAGGGTCCCCTTGATACTATATACAAAGGACTTATAAATAAGTTAACTTATCTCAATTGTTTCTCCACCCAATTAGACATATGCCTTTTTAAGGACCAGATCGCTGGCTGTTTGCCAGATCTCAGTGCAATTTGAGTTAAAAAAACAAACAAAAAAAGTAGCATCAGTCTAAAATTTGGCGCAATCATGCAAAAAGATGCATTTCTTTACATTCTTCTAGGCCTGGGAGATGAACTCCGCTCCGTTCGCAGAGTTTGCTAGCTAGCTTGAATCCAGTGGCACAGTGAACAAGGAACCCACGTTCCCGAGTGGGACGGGTATGCCCAGACATGGGTCCCGTGCTCCCCATGCCACTGGAGTCAAGCTATCCTGGCTGATGAGGGCTGAAAGCCCAAAACTAGTCCTAGGATGCTTGTTTCCAGTCCAGGGAGGACCTGGCCTGGCAGTTCGGGCTGGAGTGTTCCCATTGAGAGCAGTGTCAAGACTGATTTGCAAATGGCGGGGTCCAAACTGGAATGGCATGGTGAGCAAAAAAACTATGGATTTAGGCCAGATCTCGGTACTGGGGTGAATATATGACATTACTCTGCATTCTGTCCATCAATTGTTCTTTTTGCATGAAGGTGAGAACAGCAAAAAAGAGAGGGCATGCACAAGAATGAGGCTTACATAATGAAGGGAAGAGACAGAGTGGCGAGAGAAGAAAGGGTAGGAAAATACCTATTTAAAGAAAAGTGATGAGAGCTGTAAAGGGGGCAGAGGGAGAAAGAAAACTCGGAGTGCACAGAGAGGGTGGCTCAGGGGGTACTTTTATAAGGTCTATGGCTTGCCTGCAGGATCTTGTGCCGAGCGAGTGTTATATTGGGTGCTAGCAGGGAGTCAATTAGGTTGTCACAGAAACCTATCCGGGTTCCTGGACGAGCTCTGCAGGAGCTTATTGACTGCCTGCAGGTGGAAGGTTTATTAGTGCAGCAGGAGCAGTAGAAGCCAACCCTAATAGTGTGAGCGATACACTGTACTCTATGTATGGACTGTTACTACCAAACCAGTGGAGGGCGTGGTTATTGTGCATACATTAGAACCCCTGGAACCCTTGCTGTGCCCCTGGTGTCTACAATACCTGGGTCAGTGGGGTGCCACAGGAAGGTCAATAACGTGCCCCAGCATGAGTTGAGTGTGGTGCCTACACAAGCTAAGTGGGACCAGCATGATTTGAGTCGAATCTCTACAGAAGTTCATTGGGGCCCCTGCATGAGTTGAGTGGGGAGCCAACCGGTGCTCTATCGGCTGTGTGCAGGGACGCGGTCCTGACAAAACTCCATTCAAAACCTGCAGGAGATGAGTTTGGTCGCTATGGGAGCTCAGTGGATTGGCTCAGTGCTACGTTGGGGGGTGGGGGGCTCAGTGCTACTTTGGGAGCTCCGGGAGGTGAGACCCAAAAATAAGTGGATTGAAACTTAAATGATAAAGCAATGTAACAATTGAAGCTGCGTTGACAGGGATGTGGAAATCCTATAGCCCGACACCCAGGACATATTGTTTGTGGTCAAGGGCAACAAAATGTAATGTGTATTTTGTCCTTGGGTCAACTAGGCCCAACCCCCTGCTGCACAAACCCTTTGGCTGTCAGTTTGCAGTATCACATTATGGATCAGGAAAGTGCACTGTCTGCAGTTAAGTTAATATTTTTGTCTATATGTTAATGCTGTTCAAACTTCTATTTATGGTTCATTAATTGAAAGCCTTTATTTTTAGGGTGAGGGCTCTAAGTATATGTTGTAAGCTCTGACTGCACCTTCAGACAGCGGTTCCAGTATAAAAATGTGTACACACGTTTTTAGAGTTTAGCAATATGAGGCTATGTATAATGCTCTCAGAATGCTCTATGATTTGATGCAAATATTTGCAGAAGCTTGAAAGCAAGATTCATGATTCTTTGCTTTCAAAATAAAAACATTTCACTAAACTACGGTAAAATTTCAGGTACCATTTCTTTGCAGCATAATTTAGTAACGTGTTGATGCATGCTAGTATTTCCTAAAAATATTCATAATGGAAAATCGGTGTAACCAGTGACTGGTACTGCCCTACCATTTCGTCTATCCACTGTCCCCCTCATCCGGCTGTGGCCGCCAGTGTTTGAAATCCCAGCGCAATAGTACACTGTTGAGATGGCCACCGCCAAGGTACCCAAGCAGCCTCCAGCGGCAAGACTGGCTTAATATGCTCATACCAACTCAGAAGGGGCGGAGGGGCATAAGGGCTCACCTTACTCAAAGCACCACTCAGAAGATGAGGCCCTAACTCTGGTTGATGTGATGGTGGCTATTCAGGGAGTTCCCACAGTGCTTGAGGTGAAAATTGACACTGTGACCATGGAGATTACTCTGATTCGCGCTGATTTGAGAAATATGGGGGACAGGGTTAGGACGAATGAAGATTCCATATCCACCCTCCAATAATCTAATAAGACGTTGGAAACTACGGTCAAGCGCCTTCAAGCACAGACTTTGGATCTAGCGACTAAGCTGGAGGACTACGAAGGGAGAGCGTACAGGAACAACGTGCAAATTCTTGTGGTGCCGGAAAGGGTGGAGGGACAGGCGGTGGATCTGTTTGTAGAAGCCCTCATTCAAAAGCATTTGCTGCCTCCTTCCCTTTCGCAATGTTTTGGGGTGGAGCGTGCTCATAGGGTTCCCCCTAAGCCAGGAACTCGGCCACGCCCTATCCTCGCTAGCATCTTCAATTTCTGTGACAGGGATGCGATCTTGCAGACTGCGAGGGCGGCTCCACCGCTTAAGTTTGAAATTTCTACCAAGACCTTCTTCCCGGACTTCATTTACAAAGTCCAACTGCAACGCAGGTCCTTTTTGGAAGTAAAGCGCGCACTCAGAAGTCACAACTTGAAATGTGCTATGCTTTCCCTGCCAAACTCCGAGTGCAAGCCGACAGAAAGACATGTGGTTCTTTCAAACACCTGAAGATACCTGGGACTGGTTGGAAATGTGGCAATCGGCGGAAGCGCGGAGATGCTCTTCCCCATCTGGCAAACGTCGAACGGAGGAAAAGTAGAACGAACAAGGTCGCATTGGAATTCACAGCGCCTCGGTGGCTGTAGATAGGGACAACGCAGCTGGGATGAGTCACTGAGAGACAAAGAGGACTTTTTGAGCAGCTCTGGACTGGTATGGGCTGGTGACAGACTTATGTGTTTCGGGGAGTCCAATAATGGACTAGCTGCTCTGTTTTGATTTTGGGGTGTTTTTTCACATCTCAGGATGGCTGGTGGGGTTGTTTCGGGAGGGAGGTGGGACAATCTGGGAATGTTGATATACGTTAGACAATTATATTGTGAAGCTCTTTATGATGTTTAATATTGGGCTGGTCTGTGGGTCCTGAAGGGGGGAACTGGTAATTAATGGTCTAAGTTCTTGGCATGTCTAGGCTGAGTAGCGTTCCCCTATATATAGCCTGTTTGTTTTTGGGTATACAGGCACTCTGCAATTTTGGGGGGTGGGCAGATTTAAGTCCACGTTGCAGGGAGGCAGGGAGGGGGGTAGTGTTTAGTAGTTCCTGGGGTTTTGCTGGTGTTTTTGTATTCGTTTTTTTTTTCTTTTTCGCAGTCCTTTTCCAGTGGTCATTTTTAACAGTTTAAATTGTGTGGACATCTTTACAATAGTGCAGACAATCATTGTAGGAGTGTTAGACCTGGCACCATTGGCATGGGTCTGGTGTTAGATGCTCTGGGCGCTGTGCCACTGCCATTCAGTGCCACAGCGCGAATGCTCCCTATTGTAAATTAACTGTATGAATTGGTATAATCCTAATTGACCCAAGGAACATGATAGGAACGTCGAATTTAGTATGCCTGAGCTCCAAATATGAAAGTGCAACTTTTAGTGACAATTATTTTTATATTCTGTGTTTAGAACTACTTTTGGGAAGTAGGTATTTTCTTGCCTAAGCCTTCCCATGTGCTTTGCTGTTATGTGTATTGACTGTCTGGTTTTGGAGGGTCAGGGCAGGCTGAGATCGACCTGGGTTAAATGGAGAGACCTGAAATTGGAGTATGGGGAGGGGTGACCCTGTGATCTGAGCAGGGCTGTGCCTGGCAAGGTGAATGATGGCTCCACATCCCACTGAGTGTCTAAGGGCAGACCACCTGTCCCTGAAAGGCAGGATGCCGCCTCGTAAATAAAGTGCTTCAGGACGACACTAAACTGGTTCTGGCTGGGTTCAGTGATTTGTCACTTTTGGAGAACAAAGACTTTTGGGGTATAAAGATCTGTGCTAAAACCCCTACACAGTGTGTTACTTCTGGATGTCAAGACGAACCTCTGTCCGTGTAACTAGAGGGAAAGGACTTTGAAACTTTCATCCATCTTGCTGAAGCAACTACCCAAGAGCCTGATTTGAGATTGCATCCTGCTGAAGTCTCAGGGACATTAGACTTCACCTATCAGCCGTCTGGATTCCTATTCGAGGGGGATTCTACTTGCAGGTGAGGCCTCTGTTGGGAATTCTAGTGCCTCTGGTTCTACTGCGGGAAACGCGGGCTGAAAGTCATCGCATCGCTGTTGTGGGCCACCGCAGCTGAGGAGCTGTTGCCGCTGAGAGCCCGCATTTGCCTGTGTTACCAAAGTCATCGTTATCGCTATTGTGGGCCGCCACAGCTGAGGAGCTGTTGCGAGCCAGCATTTGCCTGTGTTACCAAAGTCATTGTTATCGCTATTGTGGGCCGCCGCAGCTGAGGAGCTGTTGCCGCTGAGAGCCCGCATTTGCCTGTGTTACCAAAGTCATTGTTATCACCATTGTGGCCCGCCGCAGCTGAGGAGCTGTTGCCGCTGAGAGCCCGCATTTGCCCGTGTTACCAAAGTCATCATTATCGCTAATGGGGGCCGCTGCAGTTGAGGAGCTGTGCCGCTGAGTGCCAGCATTTGCCGTCCTACGAGAATCATCGCTATCGCGGGCCTCTGCAGCTGAGGAGCTGTGCCGCTGAGTGCCCGCATTTGCCCTCCTACGAGAATCATCGCAAACGCTATTGTGGGCCTCTGCAGCTGAGGAGCTGTGCCGCTGAGTGCCCGCATTTGCCCTCCTACGAGAATCATCGCAAACGCTATTGTGGGCCGCTGCAGCTGAGGAGCTGTGCCGCTGAGGGCCCGCACTGGTCACCACTTCGAGGATCTTGTTATCACCTGCGTGTGCCCGCCTTTAAGCCCCGTCCCAGGATTGAGTGCATGCCGCGGACCGCTAAAGCTGAAAGCTGTGGCCGCTGCAAGTCCACCTGTCATCACCGCGGCTTCCTTGTGAGGCTGCGGGCTGTGCCCCTTTAAATCTCAAGTACATTGTGCATCAGCAGGCCGCGTGGGTCCTGGCCGCGAACTAAGTTCGTTCCACGCGCTTTTTGAGTGCCTCTATTGCTTTTGAAGTGAATCTGTAATTATGTGCATTGTGGTTTCTTGATCGCTTTTGAGCCTTGTGTTAAGCCTATATAAAGGTACTTATTTTTCTATAGCTACTTGTGTGGTGTCCCTTTGTAGTGTCTTTCTGCGTTGTTGTGTATGGTCATAAATGCTTCACACTACCTCTGAGATAGGCCTGTCGGCTCGTGCTACGTTACCACAGGGTTGAGCAGGGGTTATCAAAGGGTGTAGCCCCCTTACTTAGGAAGAAGGTACCCTATTTGGACCTTGGCGCCAGCCGCTGCCAACTGGGGATCCTCATTTCTAACAAGGAGCTTATGATTATTTTGTATCTAACTGCTTATCATCTTTGCTAGGGTTTCTACTGTGGGGAATTTCCGAGATGTTTGTTACATTCCTCTGGACTATGAGGGTCGGGGACCCTGCCTTATTTTAAAGGATGAGTTTGGCAGATCAAACTGGTCCGTCATTGGGCCGTCTCAAACTTCACTCTTGGAATATTAATGGTCTTGGCGATCGGATCAAGAGGGGTATAGTGCTGCAATACCTTAAGCGACAGTTTCCTGACCTGGTACTTCTTCAAGAGACTCACATTCAGGGCCCTGCTGACTGCGCACTTAACAGGTGGGAAACAAAAAAAACAAGCTTTGGCAAAGCCAGTAGGTTTGCTTTTAAGTTTTGTCAATGTGGGACTTGTTTTGGCATGATTTTTGTAAAACCCTATTGGTGTGGGAGTTGCTGGGCCCTCACCATTATAACAAACATTGGCAAAAGCAAAAATTGTTTTTGGTCCCAAAAGCACACACTGCCACATTAGTTACTGGCACTGAACAAAACTACTTTGTGAACTGATATGCTCCTTGTGACAGAGCAGAATGCTGTCACTCACAGTGAAGCCAGCCGATACAGCGTGTGAGCGAGCGAGAAAGAGAGAGAGAGAGAGAGAGAGAGAGAGAGAGAGAGAAAGACAGAATTTTAATAAACGCAAAAGGTCATGGTCAACACCAGACCAAATTAGGGGCCCAATTATTAAAGAAAGTCTCAAAAGTGCACCCATGATATATGTCCTTGCATTCAGTGTAGCTATACGGCTTTCGTGAAGTCCCGAGAATGTACAGAAGTAGGACAAGAAATAGTACTCCAAGAAAATATTTGTGAACACATTTTGACATGAGCAAAAATGCATGTGTAGATTTGCTAATGCGACAATCTGGGTGTTTGCAAGTTCACTTTCCCTCCACCCACTTTATTCCCAACTCTGGAAGAAGGTTTTCGTCTGCCATTGTCAGGGGTATTCCAACATTTCTCAGTATGGGAAAAAATTAGAGAAGAGTTTTTGAAAACCCTTAAAACATGCAAGTTAGTAGGTTTGCATAGACTCAAAAGGGCATTCTAACCCTGGAACTATTGCTTACCACTACCTTCAGCCCCAGTTTGTAGATCTGTGGAAACGTGGAACATAAGGGGATTGCAAGTATTCAAGCACTGCAATGGTATGAGCCCTGGCATAATCAGAGAGGCTATATCAGAGCTCTTATATAATGAATTTTCTGCCATAATTTGTCGCCGAAATACATTGCACCAAAGGACAATGTAGAGTGCGCAGTCTAGTTGATGCACGTCACGTCTGACGTGACGTGCGGCGGCCATGTTGGCGCGCTGCGCGCGCATTCCCCATTGCGCGCTGAGAGACATACAGAACGGCAGCGCCGGCCGGCGCTACTCAAATTAGCTTGTTTAGATTTAAATAAATAAATATACCTACCTGAACCTAACTAGTAGTCCGTTAGTTATTATACCCTGCAACATTACAGTGGCGACGAGGTCGGGAGGCTCCAGCTGACCCACCCATGTGGAAAAACGGACCCCCCACGTGGACAGCAGCAGGGGAGGCAACCCCATGCACAACAACAGCAGGATGCAGAGCTGCCCCACATAGCCCACATAGCAGAGGGTTTAAGAGAGGGCACAGCTGAGCCACCACACGAGCTGAGGAGCGTGGCAGTGCCACAGACAACCGAGAGGCGGCGAAGAGGCCGGAGAGGCAGCAGCACGCCCCACAGGAGACAACCCACGGTGCAACCCTTACCACCACGCCGGGCCCTGGAGATACAGCGCTGGCTACCAAAGAGGAGGAGGCGGGGACTAGCACTGAGAGTCCCCAGGAAGATACCAACACAGAGGTAAAGGACAGCACCCCAGGGAGTCCCACCAGCAAGGACGTCAAATCGACAGCGATCAGGGAGGTGAGGATGAGCACGCCAGCAGGCTATGCGATTGCGCCGGTGCAATTCCTACCGAAACCAGGGGACCCCCTGATGAAATGGGAGGACTGGAAAGAATATATCGACAATTTCATAGGGGTCCTGGAGGATGAAAATGAAGAGTCGTTCACCCCCCAAAGGAAGAAACGGATCCTATTACTGAACCTGGGACCGGAGGGTCTCAGGATTTACAAGAGCCTGGTGCCCAAAAAGAGGGACGATGCTGACAAGGATGTATATGCACATGCATTGGAAGATCTGGACGAACGTTATCGCCCCACTATCTGCGTATCAGTGGACAGGTTTAACTTCCAGCAGAGAAGACAACGGCCGGGAGAGAACATTGAGGAATATGTAGCGGCCTTGAGGAAGCTAGCTGCCCCGTGTAAATACGCATTGTGGGAAGACGAATTCATAAAGGACCAGATCGTGATGCATACCACAAGCACAAATGTCCAGGACAAGTTATGGGCAAGCGGCGACACCACACTCAAAGATGTAATGGTCATCGTAAAAAGGGCGGAACTCGCAAGGAGATGTGCCGATGCGACCAAGAAAGACATAGCGCCCCCAACGATGGTGAACAGGATACAAGAGGGAGACCACCGAAAAGACCAGAGAGGCAAAGACCCGGCGGCCAGACGAACCAACAGATGGCAAGGAAAGCAAGCAGGCAACGATGGCAAGAAATCGTGCTACAGGTGCGGCAGTTGGTCCCACGACGCGCGCGATCGAAGATGTCCTGCGTTCCGAGCCAAGTGCCTACACTGCGGCATCTTGGGCCACTATGAAAAGGTGTGTAGGAAGAAAAATCCCAAGGAAACGGTGAAAAGCATAGACCAAGGTGAAGAAGACCTAGAGGAGATCGCAGAGGAAGAGGTGGTCACCGTCTTATGTATATACGACCAAGTACTAAGCGTAGAAGGGAAGAAATCCACGAAACCAATTCTGGACATGTCTTTGGGAGGAATCACCATCACGGTAGTGGCAGACACTGGATCCCCTTTCACCATCATCCAGCGGGCAGTGTGGGAAGAAATGTTCAGACCCAAGTTGGGCCCAGAGCTGGAGAAACTAGACATTCGGCCGGTCACGTACAATGGCGACCGCATTCCAATGGTGGGGTTCCGACGCTTGTTGTTCGAATTTAGAGGCCGATCAGCATGGTGCAAGCTGTATATTGCGGAGAAAGGACCCTCCGTCCTTGGATGGCTGGACCAGGGTGACCTAGGGATAAAGCTGGATCCAGGAGGGAAGGAGCAAATACTAATCGCAGAACAAGAGGAATGGCCGGACTTGAATAAGTGGAAGGAGAATTACCCAAAAGTGGTTGGAGGCACGGTGGGACGGATGGAAAAATTCCAACACAAGATCGTGCTCAAGGAAGGGGCCATACCGGTGGCTCACAAAGTGAGAAACGTGCCGATTGCGGTAAGAGAGGCGGTCCAGAAAGAACTTCAGGAGTTGGAAAAGAAGGGAATAATAGAACCGATAACATGTGCAGAATGGTTGGCGCCCCTAGTGGTCGTGATGAAGCCCAATGGGAAGGTCCGGCTCTGCGTGGACCTGAGAGAACTGAATAAAAATATCGTGGTGGAGAAGTTCCCTCTCCCCAGAATTGAAGAAATGTTGGCCAAGACCAGAGGAGTGAGGTGGTACTCCACTATCGACTTGACATCGGCCTATCACCAAATAGCACTTCACCCGGACAGCAAAAGTCTCACTTCCTTCATCACCCCGTTTGGTTGCTACCAGTTTTGTCGCATGCCGTTCGGGCTGGCCTCGGCGGCCGCAGTTTTCCAGAAGATGATGCACCAACTATTCAGAGACTGCAAGGACGTCCAGTATTTCCAGGACGACATCCTGGTGATGGGCCGAGACAAGCATGATCATGATCAAAAGCTGGGACACGTGCTCCAGACGCTAGAAACCAAAGGCCTTACAGCGGAGTGGGCGAAGTGTCGGTTGGGCCTACAGTCGGTAACGTACCTAGGACACGAGATCGGACAACAGGGCGTTACACCCAAGTCGGAAAATGTAAAAGCCATCGCTGAAGCTCCACCACCCAGAAGCAAGGAAGAGGTCAGGTCGTTCCTGGGGATGGCGGAGTACTACAGCAAGTTTGTGGTCCACTTCGCCTCAAAGACCCACAACATGAGGCTGCTGACCAGGGAAAGCACTGTGTTCCAATGGACACCGGAAGCACAAGCCGAGTTTGAAACAATCAAAAGGGATGTAATAGGAGCTGTTCCCCTCAAGGGCTACGATCCACAAGGCACCACTGTACTGACAACGGATGCCAGCGACAAGGGCCTGGGCGCTGTGCTCATGCAAGACAGAGGAAGAGGAGAAATGGAGACAATCAGTTTTGCGTCCAGGGCACTGACGGATACGGAGAGCAAATACAGCGTGATTGAGAAGGAGATGCTGGCGGTTGTGTGGGCCATGGCGAGATTCTGGCAATTTCTGTGGGGAACACGTTTTCTACTCAAAACTGATCACAAGCCATTGGTGAAGGTGCTGACATCGAGTGGACACGCCAGTGCCACTCCCAGAATATCCAAGATGTCACTAAAGTTACTCGAGTTTAGGTATGACGTGGAGTACCTTCCCGGGAACCGGAACCGAGTAGCGGATTACCTGAGTAGGGCTGCCGCCATGGAACCTGGAGAGGAAGACCCTGCAAGCAAAGGGGAGTTGGTAGCTCTTATAGAGGACCAAGAAAGGTTGATAAGCTTACAAGAATGGACAGAGTCCTATGAAGAGGACACGGACATGAAAGAAGTAAAGGGGAACATTGTTCAAGGATGGCCTGAGAAAAGGAACGTGAGGGCGAGCCTCAAGCCGTACTTCGAAGTCCGAGAGGAACTGTCAGTAGGGGACAAGGGGGTATTCATCTACAGAGGAGACAAGGTGATTCCCCCCAGGAACCTCACCTCGAAACTGTTGGACTTGTTACACGAGGGACACCTAGGCATAGGGAAACTAAAGGCAAGGGCAAAACAAAACTACTGGTGGCCAGGCATGGACATAAGGGCTGAGAGGCATGTCAGAGAATGTCCACAATGTCAACGGGCAGATAAGACCTTAAAACCCTTGAGACCAGCGATAGGGAAGTTTGACCCTCCCGCCAATCCATGGGAAGAACTATCGATAGACATTTTGGGACCTGTCCTAGATGACCATGGCACACAGAAATACGTGTGCGTACTCATGGATCGATATTCAAAGTGGCCGGAGGTGAGAATAGATGAGTCCATGGACACAGAAAACATCATAAAGTTTCTGTCAGAGACTTTCACCAGGGAAGGAATACCCAAATCGATCTTGAGTGACAATGGGCCCCAGTTCACGTCGGAAAGGTGGAGCAAGTTCATGCAAAGGAATGGCATCACTGTCAAGCACACGGCGATCTACCATCCGGCCGGTAACGGCTTAGTGGAGAGATTTAACAGGGTAGTGATGGGAGCCATCCAAGCCGCCATATCCAGTGGACAGAGTTGGGAAAAGGCGTTAGAGAACATGGTGTGGGCTTACAGAATAACCCCCACTGGCACGGGGTACAGCCCATTCCAAATATTGAGGGGACGTGAACCATTCACCCATGACAACAGGATCTGGAAGGAAAAGGTCGTCACCAGCGAATGGTCCCCTGCAGTGGTGCGGGCCAACCTGGAAAGAGCACAGACAATTTACAGTAATCACTACAATAAACGGAGGAATGTTAAAAGTACGGGTTTGGAGAAAGGAGAGTGGGTGAGAGTAAAGTTGGCCACTCTACAGAAGAAAGGAGACAGCAAGTACGGCAAGCCGATGCAAGTCGTGGAGGTGTACGATCGAGCTGCATTGCTGAGTGATGGGAATGTGTGGTCCCAGGACCGGATGGCTAGGTGCAATAAGGTTTTGTGCTGGGAGCAACATGGAACTGAATGGGAAGACACGGAAGGTGCGAACGTGGAGAGGAGACAAGACGCCTGTGAGCAGCAAGGCAGAGTAAGGGTTGGAATGGATAGAGAAGAGGAAGAAAAGAACGGAAGTAGAGGAACGGAAATGGACAGGTTTGAGAGAAGCATGAATGAGGATGGAGCTGTGAGTGAAGGAGCAGAGAGCCAAGAGGAGCGGAGCCAAGAGACTATGGAGAACCCGGTCAAGGTTACAAGAAGTGGAAGGCCGGTGGTAAGGCCCTCCAGATTTCGAGATTTCGAGTTGGACACTGGACTGTAAGTGACTCAGTTAAAGTTTGGTAAAAAGGGGAGATATGTAGAGTGCGCAGTCTAGTTGATGCACGTCACGTCTGACGTGACGTGCGGCGGCCATGTTGGCGCGCTGCGCGCGCATTCCCCATTGCGCGCCGAGAGACATACAGAACGGCATCGCCGGCCGGCGCTCCTCAAATTAGCTTGTTTAGATTTAAATAAATAAATATACCTACCTGAACCTAACTAGTAGTCCGTTAGTTATTATACCCTGCAACATTACAGACAAGTGGATTTTGTTACAGGACAATTAGATTTATGAAGCAACCTGCCCCATGGACAAGTAGATAGTTTATTAAATTCCACGCCTCTGGTTGATATTGGAATGATTTCCTAACCCAGTTGTCAATCCAACGTCACAAAAAGCGCATAAAGTACGTGCTGGAAAATATGTGAGTGAATGTGCTGCGCATTACGCCACTTTGCCCTGTGTGCCACTGACTGCTTTGAAAAGGAGCTGCTTTTTCTCTTCTATGTGAATAGCATGAAGCCATACGGATTGTCTTTCAATATCAAAGGTGGGGAAGCCAACGAACAGATAACATTTCTAGGAGAAAACTTACAGAGATTGTAAATGCTTATACAGATTTTGAGAATTATGAGAAATGAAGCCCTTTCAATAGCATAAAACGTCAACCTTAATGTAGAAACATATTTATGTATGTCGAAACAATACTACAAGTCAAACAATGCAACGCGAAGTTAGTTATAGCACAGAACTGTCCGAGGGTACACATAGACAGATATAGAACCATGAAGATGTGGTATACCAGTCACATCGTTGCATTTCTTTTCTTTGTATTGGAACAACATTATGGAATTGAAAGAAACCACACGCCCTATTGAACCTTAGACTGAAAGCACAAAGTGTAAATCACCGTAGTGCGCGAGCATCGAATTTCAGTCCTTCTTTTATTTCAGTTGATTCAGGCTGTACCCGAAGCAGGAAGAAGTGCTGCTACAGAGGCTGGGATGGCGAGGCTCTGGTGCGGCGGATGTGTCTGGCTGCTCAGCCTGTGCTTCCTCCCGGAGCTCGCGCGGCTTGCCGCTGCTTGCCCCTGTGCGGACCCCGCTCTGTGCCGTCCCATCGCGGATATCAAAGACTTTGAGGTGCGATGTCAGTCTGTTTCTTCCGCCTAGTGGTGGAAACGCCGAAACGTGGGCATGAGCAAAAGAGAAATAGAACAAAGTGAAAGTAATCCTATACATTGTTGGGTCTAGATTCTAGACCCAACAATGTATAGGATTACTTTCACTCTGGTCTAGAAGAAGTGGTGGTTTGTTGCTATTAGTCAGTTCCAGTATGATGTTGCATTAAGGCTGCTCTCAAGTAAGATCGCCGCCCCTAAGCTGAAACACGTGACCCCACTCAAGTTCACAGTAGTTTGTTTTACAGGTCGGCGAGCCAATAAATTAACAGGGCGCGCCAAGGCCCTCCAGGGTCTATCTTTTCTTTTAACAGTCCGAACAGTAGCGGAGCCCTGAACATGTTTCCATGTAAACCATGCCACAAACCTCGCGTAAATTATGATAGAGTCTCTTCAAAATTCCGAAAGGTGTATTACTCTGGCAAGTTGGAGCTTTGACATAATACGTTTCATCATATCACTACAGTTGGAGGTTCTTACTACACATTACGTTTTTGTACAGCTTGTGTTCTGAGCTCCAGTATTTGAAGGGGCTTTCATATGCGGTAATGAAGAAAAAGAAGGATAGGCTGAACAATATTTGCCCAAGATCACACCATTTGGTTAAACGGGGAAGCCAGGATTAATCCCTTATTTTCTGGTTTCACTTCCTACAACTCAGCCACTAAATGAGTATTTGTTTGTCTCTCCTTTTTAGGTCGAGCATTGGAGACCTGTTGTAACTTTTCTCATGTTGGCTTAAGGCCATTCCCCTGATTTCTATTTGTTTGGTTTAGTGTCCTTTAAAAATCCTTGCTTGCTAGTGGTCATTCCTGCCTCTTTGTCCCTCCTTATTCTCTTTCATTCCTCCCAGGGAGCAGGGACTAAGTGCTAAATCATTACGCTTTGATTGATTGTATATATGCTTTTGGGGGCAGGCCCGGTTCTAGCGGGTGGGCCGGGTGGGCCAGGCCCACCCAAACATGAGCCTGGCCCACCCAAACAGGATCTTTGGCCCTCGCAGTGAGGGTTTGAAGGCAGGCATCTTTGGGATCTAAGTGCTTCAACCCTCCCACGTCGCGTGTGTCAGCCCGGGCCCAGGGGCGCACACACACAGACAGTTTTAGAGATGATCGCAGCCGCCCCTGAGTACTTCACAGGTCGTTACAAGACCATGTACATGTTAATGAGGCTTTGTTTATTTTTTCACCCGTTCATCTCTGCATGGCGAAAGACGACATATCCTTTCTTTGACAAGGGTAACCTTTAGTAACCTTTGCTTACTGCCCTGCTGCGCTGATATTTCTTTTTCTATGCAGCGCAGGAGAAAAGAAGTTTCTTTATTCCTATTCACCTTTGCTGACCCCTGCAGGGTCTTACCACATAAGGCTGTGACACAAAGTTTGACTAATGGAGTAGGTAAGAAAATGTGTTACTATATATTTTTCTTTTTGCACAGGCCCAGCAGGACACATACGTGTGTGCTTCATCAGTTTTTATCATTATCATGGCCGATGCAGGACAACAATAAGACTACAAAATTCCCAGCTAACGCTGGTGATTAATAATCCTGCTGGAGAGCAATCATTTGTCTGTTAGTAGCTTTCAAATGCAGATGAACTGTATTTTATGTGGATAGCTCCAGGGCTTTGAGTGAGATGAAAAAAACTTGGGGGTCTCTCAAAGGGACGTGGCCAATGAAATTGAGGACGTATCTTAAAAAGAGTATGTAAATAATCTGTGTTTAGCAGTGTGTGTCCCGACTTGTATTTTGCTGTTTCTGTCATTGCATCCAGGTATTTGATACAACAAGTAACATCATACCTACAAGTCACGGCTATTGGCTTTGTCAATGGTTGTTAGTTTCATAAGATAAATAACAGCAACTATGGCTTGTATAGAATTGCAAAAGCTTCCACTTAAAGCACTCGTGACATCAAAACAATGTTGCTGCTCCTGAGTTTCAAAAAGAGAAGGGAAATCCAGAGAGAAAATGACTCTCTTCAAAGGATTTCACTACCCCCTACAACGCTCACCTGGCATGACGTCATGCCGTAACATTCCACTTGTGAGTAGTGTGAGCAGGGTACACCGATGTGCCTGCTGTCGCGAAACGGGTCTCTATCGGGCTCTGTTTTGTGCCCTGGCACATTTTTCCGGACTGCAGTGACAGCAGACTGCTGTCACTGCAGTTCGGGAAAAAACAGACTACCTGTGACCAGCGCACAAAACAGAGCCCGATAGACACCCGCTTCGAGGCCCCTTAAAAAAAACTGCCGGTGCTCAGACCCAGTGAGACCCGGCCCACTTAAAGCCCTGGATAGCTCAGTGGGCTACTGCCTCTGTCACAGAGATCCTGGTGTTACTTGCAGTTCAGAAGTTACAATCCTAACATAGGACAGTAACCAATAAACTGTCATCTAAGAGCTGCATACAAACATGGATGGTATAGTTAGAACTTCACTTTTTTGGTTTTGTGATATAGTTAGAACTTCCCCAGTCTTTTATTATTCTAATGTTGTTAAAATGAGTATGTTTGGGCAGATATACATTTTTATCAGTAAAGCTGACCCCCATGGAATACTCTTTAAATCCTAAGGTTGTGTTTCCCCAGACCAAACCCTCTTAAAATATCCTGCCCACCAGTATGGATGACATGTGATTCCTACACCTTATAATCCTCATTGGCTTATGTGACATTCCCTATAGACTGGTTTACATACTTGTATGATTCATTGTCTCTGTATAAGGTGTGCGTTGTGTAAAGTACTGACACACACTACACTGATATGAGTAGTGCTATGAGACAAATGAAATGCATATGAGAGAGGGGCTACGTAAAGATAAGGGGCACTGTTGGAGGGTGGCAGTGAGGGAATCTGAGGAGGAGGTAGTGGGAGGGGCTATGGAGCGATGAGGGGCACTGGTGGCATGTGGCTTTGAGGGAATCCGAGGAGGAGGTCAATAGAGGGGGGCATTGGGAGATGAGGGGCACTGTTGGAAGGTGGGAGTAAAGGTATTTACGGAGAAAGACTTTCGTATCAGCGCTGAAGCCGGCCTTTCTGTTTTTGTTTATTTAATTAGCAGTCGGGTCATAAGGGCTACTGTGGAAAATACTTTAAAATGCGTGTTAATTATATTCACTGCTATATTCAATGTTTTAAGTGTGAAGGTGATTTTCCTAATGTTTTTACCGGGAAAAATTAAAGTGGAGCCCAAAGGTGCCTGATATGGGGCTGGGACCCAAGGACATTTGTGAGATAAGGTGCACTGGAGAGGAGTAGTGGATAATCAAGCCTGTAAGGGAGTGCGTTGCAGAGTCCGTGGTCAGGTGGAGGTAGTAATGAAGAGGGATTCTCCCTGAAGGCTCACACAGAGGGAGCCCAAGAAGTGTCACTTGCCTGATACTCCCATCTCAGAAACCTCCTCTTCCCATCAAAGGGACATTACGTGGAAAAAACACTTTTTGAGAGTGATCACATTTAGAAAGAGATTTTGGAAAGAGTGCGTTTTACTGGGCCTTGTAAGACTAAGAAGAGATAAAGGAGGGCCCTGAAGCAGACCTGCCCAGACATATATGCGAAAAATCGAGCTCGCAGTGGCCCACCCAAATGCACCCTTGGCCCACCCAAATAAAAATTCCTGGAACCGGGCCTGTTTGGGGGACTCATTTATTCTTGGATTCCTGCTCAGCGCCAGAGCTGCTTGCATTTTAGAATGTTGTCAGTGCTCTGAGCTCTGACTTTCAATAAATAGGCATGGGCAGGCTCCCTGGTCGCACAGCTGTTCTCCCTGATTTTCGATTTTGAGTATGATGGAAAACAGGCCTTTTATTTACTCACCAGGGATATATCAAGCAGTATAACAGCACAATTTGACATATCACCAGCAGGAAACTCAAGTGTTTTTTCCTCTACAAGAACATGCTCACTTACAGCCAATCGCCGTTTGGAGCTTACCTGGAATGAGTGGCTGTAACTAGACTGTACCGAACGTAAACGTGACAGAAGATAATAAGCATGATTTTTTATTTTCGACCTGTGCTCAGACATGTTTTCATGGAGCGCTGCCGAGCACTTGAGTCACTGCACCTTCTCCCACTCCTACTTGTTTTTTCTGGTGTGGGACCTCAGGCAGCGCAACAACCCCTGCTGTTCAAATCTACCCGTAGACATTGCTGGTTACTTTCGCTCAAGTTATATGTCCTTGTACACATTACCCACACCTTTTCCGACAAAATGTGTTCTGTTTTCACCTGATCTCGACTCACTTCCCTTTGCGTTGACATTTGTCTTCCACCCCGTATAGCGCAATTACACTTTTTTTCCTCTGCTTAGTGGGTGCTTTACAAAATGTCAAAAATAACAAATAAGCTGTGGTGGGTGCCATTTTGTATCGGCCACTTGGCACTTGCAAGTGACGGCCCCGGACTGCTTCCGAGTATACGAGCGTGCCCCGTTTCTTCGCGGGACTCGTGTGGGTGTTGGTATGGAACCTGCTGCCCCTGTGCCCCCGGCCCGGCTCTACTGTGCGGAGTGGCCACGAGAGGCTCGGCTGTCCGCAGGGGAAGTCGGCGGCCGGTCTCGAGGCTGCCTCCATGTTTGTGTGCCTGGCGTGCAGGGAGCTGCCGCATTCCCTTTTCCTGGTGAACCGCTGCGGACTGGCGACGTTCTAGGGGCGCTGGGCGAATTGTGTGCTGTCCTATGTGTCAATGCCCATAAACTGGGGGACCGATTGGACGCCCTTTTGTCCGCTATGCCCTCGACTGGCCGTGTTTGCTGTCGGGTGCGGGACACTGCGCCACACCCTATGATTACATGCTGTGAGTTGCCCACCCAGATGTCCACGGAGGCATTGATGGTACAAGAGCCTGACTTCGCCGCGGAATTGCCTGTTGTGGCTGGGGCGAGCCCTGAGGTTCGTGGACTTCTGCGCTGGCTACGGAATCGTCTCTGGACATCCTGTTCGACGGCTCCTTTGTGGTCTGTTCGCATGACTCATTATCTTCTCCTGGGACTGCCAATACTGCTTTGTCCGGCCTCTCTCGGAGGATTGTTGCGCTGTGTTTTTTCCTTCTGTGTTAACGTGACACACTTGCTTTTGAGTTTTGCAGACTTTGGTGGACAGTCTCTTATTCTGTTGTACTCCTCCCGTCCGCTCGCTCTGTTCATGATGGCCATTATCCAGCTGGACCTTGTCGACACATCGGACCGTAAGGGGCAGGGTTGATGAAGTTTTCTCCTTTTGCTTGCTCACGCTTGTATTGTGGGGACTGTACTGTACACACGGGGTAGTTACACATTGCTTTTAATGTCGGGTTGGGGGTCCGGGGATGGCGGCCATGATTACACAAGTTGTTTATTCTGAGTATATTCGTTTGGCCCTCCTCCGGTTCGATATGTTTCCTCCTTTTTTTCTTCTCGCTTTACTGTCTCTTCTATATTTCGGGTAATCTTTTTGGGGCGACAGACACACTGTTAGGGGGGGGGGGTAGGCCATAACCTCTGCATGTGTGTAGGGTTGGGGGTGGGGGGGCTTCTTTTGTCCGTTTTTGTTTCTATGGGCCTTCTTTCTTTTTGCGTTCTTCCTTCTCTTCTTTTTTGCCTTTTCTGGGTCAGTGGGCTCGGTTGGGATTAGGTGGGTAGCGCTTGGTGTGCTATGTATTTTGTGCCGGTTTATCCTTTTGTTCTGTTCTTATGCCGCCATTTTGATTATTTCTCATTGCAATTCTTCTGAGGTACGTTGCCCACTCATGTCGTTGGTGGCTTATATGTACTCTGATCCTTCCTGTTTCGTATGCTTTCCTATAATTTACTTATGAAAACCTTTAAAAATGAACCTTGCATTCTCCTGTTTTCCCGGTAGTATTTGCATATCCGGTGTAATCTAGTTTGATTGTTCTTCTGTACTCTGTGCTACTGGGTTGCGATATAGCTTGCTATAATGCTCGTAAATGTGTCTCGGCCGGCCAGGTGGTTGTAGGCCCGTATTTGTTTCTTGATACTGTGCAATAAAGGTTTAAAAAAAAAAAAAAAAAAAAAAAATAACTCAGCAGGGCCAGACACCCAATCTTCTTGTCTGCTGAATGAACATTACCTAAAGAGATTAAGCTGTTATTGCTGGCCATAAGGAGGGGGTTCTTCAGCTCTAGAGTCACCAGCTTGGGCCCCCTCGGGGTGCCTGTCTTGCTCGGCTCCATCGCAATGTCGTCCAAAGTTCTAGCCGAGGGAATCTTCGCCTGCAGAAGAAAGCATATAACCCTCCCACTGCGCCCATTCCGTGGGAGACATATTCCACCACCCCGCCGCCCTGATATCCCAATAAAATTAGTCAACAAGGATTGTAGATGTTGTGGTCGTTGTTGGCCGCAGTTTTATTAGGATTATACATATACTGGTTATCTGGCCGTCATCATTAGCATGACCCCTGGTCACATTGGTCAATTGCGAACTGCCATATGTTGGTCATAAATCATACATGTCATCATCATACTGTGCAGATTATATCGTGGTACATTCAGTTCGTAAATGGCCCACCCAAACCAGTTCTTTTGTTAGTCCTTGGTAGTCCTCTTTGTCGGGTTACTTCTGGGACCACTATTTGGTTGGTCACCCATGCCCTCTGCGTGTAGGGAGGGGTAGCTTCTCCCCGGAGTTAGGCCCCCAACTCCCTACCTTTTGTGCCCTGCCATCCGTCTGGGTCTGGGCCGCGAGCGACGTCTCCTTTTGCTACTCCCCTCCTTGGCGTGGCCACCTCACCCTGCCGTGCGGCATCCCAAAGTGAGTGGCCCTCCTCCTACACACCTCCCTGTCGGTGTGTCTCCTTAGCCAATCATTGTACCAATTTCCGCTACGCCGCAGGGAGGCTAACGTCTTACTGCGGCTCCCCCCACAAGATAATGTTTTTTTTAAAACATTTTTTTTTTTATCTACAACCTGCAAGAGCCATTGCGCCACACAGGTTATTCCAAAAGACTCTCAACCCTTCTTCAGACAGATGGACCCTGTCCTGGCCATACAATTCTGGGCATCCAGGGTGGATCAAACCATGTCTGATGGATTCCAACCCGTTTGTCTTGCAGAATTTGTGCATTGCAATGTTCAGTTTTCCACTGCTTTGTTTGATTCCGCACCCCTCTACTTCCTCCTACTGACCATCTCAGACCATATGACGGTCGTGCCGCCGAACCATGTAGATGCCTTTGTGAGGTCTGTCTGAATGGCATGCCCCAATGCCTTTTGTCCCATTTGGGCCAGGTCGTTGCCCCCGAGATGAATGATCAGGACGTCTGAGTGCCATACCGAGTCTGCCAGCAAGTTACCGAGAGTTGCCGGCAGTTGGCGCCACTTCATCCCAGGCTGCTCCTTCCAGCGGATGCACGTGGCTTTGGGCTTGCCCGACATCCTATGGCCTGCCTGCTGCCACCATGTCTGCATCCTGGACACAAAGGAATGGCCCACTACCCACACCAGCCGGGGGCGTTCTCCTGCTGGGAAAATAATTGCAAAGTCAGGTGGCTTGTTGCAGTACTGGAGGCATTTTTCTTTTTTTGGGGGGGTGGGGGAATGGTCTTGTTCTTTGACACCCTGCCGTGCGGCATCCCAAGGTGACCCCGCTTGACACTCACCCTGCCATGCCGCATCCCAAAGTGAGTGGTCCCAACCCTCGCCAGTTTGATCTACAATAGCTGAGGTCGGATGTAGGTTTTGTATGCCCGGGACCGCCATCTGCCTCCAGCCTGAATTCTTTCCTCTAGCATGCCATGCTGTGATGCTGATGTGGCTGCGCCGATCCTAAAAGAGTGGGGGGAAAGGACTCTGAGGGGAGCCCGGCTTTGGAGAGGACCGGGCGCATCACTGGGGTGAATTGAAATTTGCTCAGATTGCTTCCATCTTGATGTTTGAAGAGTGGCCCCTCGCCCGCCAGATGGGCCACCATGTACTTGAACAAGCAGCACACTGTGCAATACCTGGAATGCATTGCAGCTGCATCACAGCGCCCTTCCGTGCCTGGTCAGTTTTTGACCTTCTTAAAAGTATCTCCACTGACTCTGCCCTGGGTCTGATGTCTGTGGCCTGGAGGCACAGTTGTGCCGGTCCCTGCTTCCTAGGTGCGACCAATTCGCTGATGCGGAAGGCGCCAAAGAATGCCGTGGAAAATGCTGCTTGGAAGAGTTGGAGCTCGAACCTGTCCTTTGTAACTAACACCAGTGCTTCCATTAGCTGGCTCAGCTTTTTTAAATCAATGGGGCGCCTGCTATCCAACCTTGCCCCTTCAGCTCTTCTCCACCCTTTCAGTGGTGCTTTGATGTAGAGGGATGCTATGGGATCCTCCCCTGCGTGAATTCTGGAAATACGTTCTATGGCTGCCAAATGGGCCTGTGCCCATGACCATGTCTTTTTGTTAGTGAATGCCCATTGTATGAATCGCTCCACTGCTCTTTGAGTTCCAGCCCTGTCGTTCAGTGATTGTATGCCCCCTATCTTCACTACTGTGGCTGCATGTTTCTTGCATCGTTTAGTTGCCTCTGGGGTAAGGGCCTGATTCACCAGTGTGGATAGATCCATCCCCCCAGCTCCCCCAGATCTGCTGGGAAAGTGGTCATCTCCGTGTCTGCCCCTGGTACTAGTTCCCTGAATCGATTCATCTGTGACCTGGAGAGGGCGTCTGCTACCGTGTTCTCCACCCCTGGTACATGGCGAGCCTTCAGATCAGGATTCACATCCAGCTGTAATTTAATCAACTGTCGCATTAGCCTTAAAGTGTCGGCGCACCTTGCTGCGCCTTTGTTAATGGCCTGAATTACCCCCTTGTTGTCTGGCCATAATGTCAGCTTCATGTCCCTTAGCTCCTGTTTCCATACTGACAATGCTTCTATAATTGGGAACAGTTTCAGAAATGTTATATTACTGGTGATGCCCTGCCTGTGCCACTTCTCCGGCCACCGGCTTGCACACCACTTTTTTTCCCCAGGATTGCCCTGAAACCCATGCTCCCGGAAGCGTCTGTAAATAGGGCTATCTGTCTGGCTGTTACCCAGCCCTCTCTCCATATCAGGAAGCCGTTAAAGTCTGTGAGGAATTTGTCCCACATCAGAAGGTCCTGCTTAACCTAAGCCCCTAGACGGATGTGGTGGTGTTTGTGGGTGATACAGGTCAGCTGTGTGAGCCGCCTGGCGAAAACTCTCCTTGCGGGGATTACCCTGGCCGCAAAGTTGAGCTTACCGATCAGCCTTTGCAATTCGCGGAGTGTCGCCTTGTTGCAACCGCACAAGCCCCTTACCTCCGCCCTGAAATCCTTCACCTTTTCCTCAGGTTGCCTGGTCGTCCCTACCACTGAGTCCAGCTCTATGCCCAGGAATGTGAGTCTTGTGGTGGGGCCCACTGTTTTCCCGGGTGCCATGGGGACCCCCCCAAGATCCCTGCCAGCTCCTCAAATGCTGCCAGAGTGTTACCGCAGATGGGAGACCCCGTGAGGCCTGTGAACATGAAGTCGTCCAGGTTGTGCAGTTTCCACCCTCTGGGGTGTCTGTCATGCAGGACCCATTCCAAAAAAGTTTCAAACTGTTAAAAATATGCGCAGGATATGGCGCAGCCCATGGGCATTGCTTTGTCAATGAATAGGTCCCCTTCCCACTGAAAACCTAAAAGGTGGAAGCTGGAAGGGTGTACTGTTAGTAGGCGGAATGCGGACTCAATGTCCGCCTTGGCCATGGGTGTCCCCTGCCAATCTGATTTTACTAGGTCAATCGCATCGTCTACCGATGCAAAACCCACTGAGCAGGCCTCTGTGTTTATCCCATCATTCAGTGAGTGGAGAGATAACCAGGCCCTTCTGCAATTGTGGTGGGAGGGGGCCCTCTATTCTTCCCAATGACTTCTCTTTATCAAGTTTGGCGCGCACCAACCCAGGGTGTTGCATTGCGGATATAAGGGGCAGCTCTGTCAATGTGGCGCCAGCCGCACCCACGTGAAGCAAATCTCAAGGCTCAAGGACGCTCCGAAAATACGTCTCCAGCCGCGGCAGAGTAGAGCGCGCCTCGGGCCCCCTGGAAAGAAACAGGGGAGATCCCGCACCTTGGATGATCGTGGCCTCGTCTGCTGCGGGTTAGAGCACGCTCAGAGGCCCTGGTGAAGGGGAGATGCAGCTCCGGCCCCCTTGGTGGTTATAATCCTGGGCAGGCGTCACCGTGGTTCCAGCTGTGATGGGTCAGAGAGCTGGCACTCGATGGGTGCAAGATTCGCCGCCTGCTCCTTCCTGGTTCCTCCTCCAATTTTTTACCCCGGCAGCGCTTCGCCTTCTTGTAGTTTTCTTCGTTTCTCTGAAACACAGCACGGTGCGCCGCTCTCCCCGCTCCACGAAGTTAGGAGCTACCTGAGATAGCGGCGGCTTATATCCCCCCTCCCTCGCTCTACCCAGTGCTCAGGTGGTGAACCCCGATTGGCGGTTCATACCTAGCCATGCCACCCCATTGGCCGGGTTTTGGTGCCACTGGGCGCTCCTGAGCGGGGTGGTCATTTTCTTGGCGCTTCCGGGTGCTTTTGGGTGCCCAGAACCGGTTTTCCCCCCGGGGCTCGACATGGGTTATGGTACCGGCACCTGAGTCTCCCCCCCCCCCCCCTCGGGGGGAGAGGCGGCCTCTGCAAGCCCGGTTAGTTTCTGTCACCCGGGTCGAGAGGTCACACCGCGCGATATCTTGCACTCTGCGTTCAAAGTAACTTAGCGCCCTTGCATCTTTAAATTCGCTCAAATTGCTTGCATGCCTGTGTCAGTCCAGGGGCTATCGGTAAACCATGGGGCTGCAGGGCGCTTGATTCTTTAGCGCCAAGTCTAAACGTGGGCATGTGGGTGACACATGTGCTTGGCACTGGTGTGTTAACACTTCTTTCTATTTCATACACCACAACATTTGGTGGGCCAATGAGGGTACACAAAAGGCTTTAATACATTCAGGGACATGATATGTAATAAAATACTGTTTCCGAATTGAGAAATAGAACACAAGGTGGGAAATATAACAAGCATTTGCAATGCAATAGGTCTCGCATTAGGAAAGTTTGAGCAATTGGTATTGTAAGTGACAAATATTTTATTTATGTGTTGGTTTTGTAAATAGCGATAATAGCTTTGTCATTTACAATGCCAATAGTTTTAACTTCCGCAAACGTGACACCTATAGCATTTGTAATGCAATCTGTGTTGTATTTACATGACTTAGATGTATTAATATTACAAATAACAATGGCTTTTATTTTTTTTAATAATTAATACTTAAATAAAAGTTATTGTAATTTATAATGGCAATAGCTTAAACTTTTGAAAATATCTTTTGGGAAGATTATGTTCATTGTATTTTATTGTGATGCAAATCCAAGAACAGCAGTGAAATATTAACATCTTTTTGTGACATTTGTAATAAAGCTTGAAACATTGAGAGAACATATTAGAACCAGTTGTTGTTGAATTGTTGCACAGAGTGATGCTGTGGCCTTCAGTGGTGCTGAGTGATGCTGTGGCCTTCAGTGGTGCTGAGTGATGCTGTGGCCTTCAGTGGTGCTGAGTGATGCTGTGGCCTTCAGTGGTGCTGAGTGATGCTGTGGCCTTCAGTGGTGCTGAGTGATGTTGTGGCCTTCAGTGGTGCTGAGGGATTATTATTATTATTATGCGTTCTTATATAGCGCTCGATTACCCATAGGCATCTCGGCGCTTGCCTTGGGAGCACGTCCTGACTTTTTCCCTGTGAGATACCCGTACTGGGCATCACCAAGGTGAAAGCCAGGCATCCCGCTACGGGGGGGCCGTAGTGGAGATTAAGCAAGCTAATGCCCAGAGCTGCAGAGTGTGAACCCGTGATTAGAGTAGGCACCGAAACGAGAATTATCGAGTCCGGGGATATTTGGGCTCAAGACCCTGCCGTGTCGGGAATTGAACCCTGGTCCCGGGTATGACCTCTGCTTCAGGGTCTGCCTCCTCTAACCAGTGAGCCACACTTCTCCAGGGATGCTGTGGCGTTGAGGGATGCTGTGGCATTGAGGGATGCTGTGGCGTTGAGGGATGCTGTGGCGTTGAGGGATGCTGTGGCGTTGAGGGATGCTGTGGCGTTGAGGGATGCTGTGGCGTTGAGGGGTGCTGTTGCCTTGAGGGGCGCTGTTGCCTTGAGGGGCGCTGGGTCGTTGAGGGGCGCTGTGGCGTTGAGGGGCGCTGTGGCGTTGAGGGGCGCTGTGGCGTTGAGTGATGCTGTAGCGTTGAGTGGTGCCATGTGATGATGGGTGAACAACCTTTACAACAAAACTATTACAACGCACTACCATTACAACGCGGTCATTACAACGCAAACCATTACAACGCATTGCGCTGGGGGGCGCTCTAGGATAGGGAATAAGTTTAATTTTCTATCGAACACCTTCCCTAGTGTCCACGGGGACTGGAGTTGGAATAGAAAATTATACTTACCACTATCCAGCACCTCTAAGCGCTATGCGTTGTAAAGGTTTGCGATGTAAAAACCGCGTTGTAAAGGCAGGAGTTGTAATAGCCTGCGTTGTAACGTCATACATCCGTGATGATGAGGTGCTGTGTTGGTAGTCAGTTGATGCAGCACTGGTACTGTGCTAGTGCTGAGGTAGTGCTGCGCTGGGGCTGAAGTGGTGCTGTGCTGGGGCTGAACAATGTTGAGGTGGTGTGGTAGTACTCAGATGCAGCTGAGTGACGCTCATGTGGGGTTGCGGTAGTGCAGCTGAAGTGGTGCTGCGCTTATGCTGATATGGTGCTGAGGTAGTGCTGCACTGATGTAATGGTGCTTGGGTGGTCCTCAGGTGGCGCTAAAGAGGTGCTGTCCTGCTGAGTGATACTGAGGTGGTGCTGTCCTGGGGTGATGCTGCGCTGAGGTGGTGGTGGTGGTGTAGTTGCGATGGTGCTTGTTCATGCTGCACTTTAAACCAATCTTTTGCACTACTTTATTTTTTTTATTTGACGATCCATCTTCGATGAATAAATAAAAATGAACAAAAAGACACAAGGTGGCAGGGGGCCACATCATACCACTAATTTCATCTGTAGTGCACTGCATACTGCAAGGCCACAGCCTCTAACTCAGGTGACCTGCATGCTAAATGTGGTGGCCATGCTGGAATTCTTCCCACAAGGCATCTACCCTTTGCTATGTTTAATTAATTTTTATTACATTCGTATGCCTGTTCTGTTTAGACAGCAGTATGTTTTATGTTTTTTTTTTTTACTTCATTCCATTAGTGTATCTTCCACATGGTGTTTTGTGTGTGTGTTATTGTAATTGTGTAAGTGAATGGATGCAAAAATCAGTCAGCAAGTGACTGGATGGATGCTTGAGTGCATAGTGATAAAGTTGCATGTATGACGACGTATTGAGTGGTTATACTCATCAATGACTGAAGAGGCCCTTTCATTTAAAAGCCAGACCTATTGGCATTGCCAATTCTAGTTTCTTTGTAGGTCTTATTAAGAAGAGACGTTAAGCGCAAACCTTAGCTGTACTGAAAGAAAGTACACCCATAGTATTTATTCAACTATTTGTAAGGGTGGGCAATGCCGTGTACGGATGCAGAACTGACGTTGATATTTTTCCTTTAGGCCTTTCGACCCAGTTGGACATGATAACCTATGTTTTCCTTGGGATAAGACCTTGTGCCAATATTAGCTACTATGTGTGAGCGGGCAGAGAATTATCGCCTGGCATAGTTTGCCCAGGTGCTCTTTTGAACGAATTGCCACTTGGCACCCGTGTTTATCCGCCTCCTCTGCAGAAGGCACTGGTACCTTTCCCCCCTGCTCTGGGAGAGGACACCAGTGACTCAGCGCGTCCTCGTCTCCTGTGTTTCGGTGACGTGATTTAATTGAGTCTGAACTGAAGCTCTGCAACGTTTATCCTCCCTCCGCACATTCAGTGCTCTCAGGAAGTGCACTTCCCAGCAGGGTCATGCCGTTTTGTTTATTACAGAGCTCCGAGTACGTTGCGACTTCATGTGGTGCTGTATTGTCTGGCTCTACCTACTGCATAGCAGAATGTGAGTGTGCAACAATGAGGGGTCACACTGGAACGGGCATGATTAATCATACCTCATACAATCAGTTAAGTCTCTTACTTGAGCCTCGATCTTCTGGTTCATCAAGCTAATATAGTTAGTGATGTTACGAAGCTGTCTAATAAAAGCAAAATAACGGAGACTGGCGCTTGTTCTTTATTTTTAGTCCGTGATTGCAACAACTTTTACACAGTATTTAACATGCTGTGATTGCTGCAGAGGTCGCAGGCACTTCACGTTCCTTGAACGAACTGAGCAGACGGAAGGTAAGTGCCGTTACACAAGTGCACTCATTCGGGGGCCAAGAAACGACGAGGTGCAGCAATATTCCGAGTCCACAGCCTGAGTACTCGTGCTCTCCTACACTCCTCGTCTTCCAGGAAGTTTTCGCGACAATGAAAAGTAAAGGTACCCGATTCTGCCCCTCAGGACTTAACAGTCACAACACGCTTTTCGAAAGGAGCCGGCAACAAAAGTGAAACTAGCGGAAGTCAGGCAGCCTTCATTGGGACGTGGGCGGGGCCTCCAAAGCAACAGGAAGGAACTGCCGGGAGAACGTCCTGGAACCCTGCACGCTGAATGCTGGCTGCCGAGGGACACGCGGAAAGAGCCCGGTGAGTGGAGGGGGACGGGGGGTGTACGCTCGTGTGTCTGTGTGTGTTCGAGTGTGTCTGTGCGTGTGCCTGTCTTTGTGCGCGTGGGTCTGTTTAAGGGGGGGGGGTGCGTGTGTGTATGCAGTGTGTGTGTGTGTGTCTGTGTATGCGTGTGGCTGTGTATGTGCGCATGCGTGAGTGTGGCTGTGTGAGTGTTTGCGCACGGGAATATGAGGCACGAGAGGGGGACGGCGCCGTGCTCGCCCACGAGGTGAAATCTGCGCTCGTGCCCCTCTCGTGTCTACATTCCCAAATACAGGCAACAATAGGTCTCGAGCAGACTCTGCTCGACCTAAAAAAAGAAAATGGCTATTAAAGGAGGAGTCTCCACTTTAGCAGGGGTGGCTGGCTTGTAAAAAATGTGTTTGGTTTTAACTGTCGATATTTTGCATTGGCCTCCCACTTAAAGATGCATTCCACTAAATGGTGCCAAAAAGTAGCGCTGTGGGCCGTTGCTGAGGGTTATAATAACTGTTAAAGGCCCTGATGAAAGATAGAGATCCGACCTGAGGACATTAATAGCCCTTCTGCCTGCGGGTTCATGCCCGTAACTCGGGTGGAGGGCCTTTAATGACTGGTACAGCCCTCGGAAGCTGGGTACAATGCTGGACAGTTGGTGATACAAGTGTGATATGTGTTCCTTTTCACCCCCCTCAAGTGCTTTTTTAGTTTCAGAGCATTCACAAGTGAGTGGATGTGGAATAGATGTTACACTGTCAGCATTGTGACACCCTCGCTGCCCCCACCCCGCATGACTTCCTTTATCCGTGAAAGAGGTATACTTTGAGCCAGGTTCACAGTACTGTGCCAGGCTTGGATTCGGCTTGACCCCCGGAGATGCCTCTGGCTGCCCACCTTGCTCTGTCTCCTGTCCAGGTAGAACTGGTGTTGTCTGATTGCCATCACCCATATGGTTTTGATGAGGGAGTTGCTGGCATACCAGGTCTCCTCCACCAGCCCGCTCTGTCCGAAGGTTCTCCTGGACCTCGAGATCCTGGAGAAGCAGATGTCAGGGTCAGTGCAGGCTCACTCACAACCTCCACTCGCGCTGCACAAGCAAATGTGTCTGGGGACGGCACCGCACTCGGAGCATCAGCGGTGTGCTATACAAAACTGAGGTCTGCATTGTACCTCCTGCTGGCACAAACCACACACTAACGCCAAAGGTATAGACTAGTGTCAGCAGTGTCCTGCCCACTGGGCGTCTGGACTGAATGCAGCAGCCTGACAGACATGTACACCACATAATCAAAATCTATAGAAATTCCCAGGGTTCTCTACCATCTTCAGAACTACCCATACTATATACCGTGGGCGTGGTTTGCACAGATTAATGCCCTGCACAATAGCTTCTTATTTGGGGGGGAGGGATCCGTGTTGCACTTCAGACATGCACACAGTCCACGTATTGTGGTGGTATTGCTGCTGCCGATGTCTATTCTTATTGCGAGGCAGCACATATATTATCAATGACTGGTGGTATAATTCACCCACCAGTGCTTTAAATGGGAAAAAAATAAGTGCAGGTACTCCTTAAAATAAGCTAGAGGTGTGGCAAATGGGCGGAGCTAGGGATGGGGCTAAGGGCAAGATATGATGGTACATAATGGCTTGTGTACCAGTAGTAGCATATATCAAAACACATGAAATGCGTTTATGTAACCAAAATAAGTTAACTTATTACAAATACTGAAAGCCAAACAGGATGAAATGTTACATTTCCTTGTTTTGTAATATTTGCTGTTTCTTAATACCCTACTGCATAGGTCTTCAAACTGTGGGACGGGCCCCCCTGGGGGGGCGCAGCATCCCCTCAGGGGGGGGGGGGCGCACGGTCCACCCCACCACTCCTCTACCATTGTTGCTTTCAGCGCGAAACACCACGTAAGGGTCAAAGTGCTTAACCCCCCGCCGCCGTGTGTCTCAGTTCGAGCTGTTGCGAGCAGCTGGGGGCTCGGCTGGGCAATGTCTGGAGTCTTATCTCCAGCACGCCCATGCTGTGTCTGCCTGGCTGGATTCCGACAGGACTCCCAAATGTGTTTATTTATATATGCATTTTTATAAAGTGCGGACATTACCCGAAGGTGTCAGAGCGCTGTACAATAGAGCCCGTGACATTACAAAAGAACCGTGGAACACAATAAAACATTGCAAAGAAACACAGGAGACTAATAATGAAAGTTACATAGACACTAATTCCGATGTAGCACGCAGGAGAGAGGAATATACAGGATAAAATACAACATTTTACAATGAGGAACGAACTTCCAAGAGGGGCCTGATAATTAAAGTATTAGAGTGTGGAAATACACCTTTTCTAGGGAGGAAACATTCCTAGCAGGAAACTGTACCAGGAAGGCATCAAAGGCAGGATTCAGACCAGTGGGGCTGGATTCTTGCAAACAATTTAAGAACTGTTAGTCTTTCCTGCTTGGTGTGTATCATTTAGCCTACTACACAGCACATTCATAGTAGTGCATTAGATGCATTGTTTTCAGCACATGGTAAGGACTCTTTGGTTTAGCTAGGTGCCATCTTGGAAATAAGGCAATCCTCTCTAAGAGCAACATGTTTTGCATTATGAGCAAATGTAATCTGTAAATGCTCAATATTATTGGTCTCGTGTTTTTTTAAAAAGAAAATGGGCCTCATTTATGAGGTTTTGCTGTAGGGAAGCGCAGCAGGCCTTCCTGCTGCGCTTCCCTACGGCAAAAGAAAAGGGCAGGAATGCCCTGTATCTATAAGATACGGTGCATTCCTGTCCTTTTCCCCTGCGCTGGCGCACAATGGGCTGCCTGTGCCAACGCAGCCACCTTTGTACCATGGTGCAATGGTGCCTGCGTTGCAGGGATGATTATTTTTGTACAGGAAGGGAAACCTCTCTGTACAAAAATAATCACAAGAGGCTTTTCCTTTCTATGTGTGCTGCAGATTGCAGCACACTTAGAAAAAGGAAAAACGAGAAGAAATAAAGATATTTCTCTCCGTTGCACCTCCCTTGCGCCTGCCCTGGGGAGGCGTAAGCTTTTGGCACTGCCTCAGATTTACGATTTCTCGTAAATCTGGAGAAGTGTCAAAAGGCCATGGATGTTGCTGGTCCCAGCAACACCCATTGCATGCCCCTTTAACGCAGAACACTGCGTTAAAGGGACTGATATTTATCAGGCAGCATTAAGCCAAAAAAGTGGCTTAGTGCTGCCTGATAAATATTACGCAGGCTTCTGCGCCACGGAACGTCACAAAAAGTGACGTTCCGATGGCTCCGATGGCGCAAAGGGCCAATGTTTTTTGGGGTGGAAAAAACACACGCAAAAAATATCAGAGACATTATCCAGCGTTCACACACACACACACACACACACTTGATCAGCTGTGTCATTACTTCTCTTAGGCTGCCACTTTCATTCCTCAAACTGAATTGTGTGACTTTTTGTCATTGTCAGCATGTCCCTAACAAAGTCTATAAGTGGCATTATAGTGCTTCTTCTATGTCCCTGACAGTATGTGTCATTGTGGTCTTTCCTCAATGTTGCCGGTTGAACGTGCCACTGCTGTCCATCTATATCACTTGTGCTATCCCCCTTTATTCAACTTCTTTTACGTTGCTGGGGCTGTGCGCCACTCTGGCCCTTCTTAAAAGTTGCTGTTTGTATGTGCCACTGTAGACTTTCTTCTATGTTTCTGATTGTTGTACTTCTTAAATATATTACTTTCTTAGAAACAGTAAATCCAGTCTTGCTAATATAAGTACTGCCACATTCATTATTATTCTTGGTATTTACATCACAGTTACTTTACAGTTGCCATAGGTGCTGACTTTCGTTCTGGGGACCTGGGTCCGAGTCCTGGCATTGGGTCAACAACATGTGATCCAGGACAAAATCACTTAATTTACCAGTGACTTACAAAAAATGAATTTGACCTTGATTAAAGTTGCTAGTGCTTGTTTAACATGTTCCAATCCCTAGAGCTGAGTCCACGAGCTGACTCCACAAGCCTAATATAACAAATATTGTGAATTATGCCTACCATCTGTCCTCACTTCCTTCGTAGACCAAATTTAAATGCTTTCTTGGGTAACTATTTCTGAAGCTTTGTAAGGCAATCTTTTTTATAAGCCACTATGTTAACAAATTGACTCTTGATGCTACTAGAGAATACAGCTGTATATATCCTCTCGAATCACTTATATCACATGTGTATGTAAATGTCTCCTAGGCCTTCTTGGAAAACTGTGGTTGGCCTCCTACTGGCATGGCAACACCTGGCCATACTCCACAAGATCAAAGATTTTTCAATTGTGTCTGAAAGTATGTTTTGTGGAACCACTTTTTCTGATATCTTGTTAAGGGGCAAGGATGTGGTGCAACAGCCAGAGCCGATGACCGTGGAGCTGGGGAACCAATTCATGGTGTTTGCTCAACATCCTGTGATTCTGGGCAAATCACTTAATCTCCCTGTGCTTACAAATAATGAATGCATGCCTGTGTAAGGTAAAAGATGCTCCTGTAAAGCGCTCCAATACCTTTGGGTCATGTTCGCTCCATATAAAACTGAAGAAAATATATTACAAAATGTTGTGAGCACTCCCGTTTACAGGAACTGCTCAAGACTGGAAGTGGAGCACAACCTGAGGATGGCAAAAGCAAGAATACATCCACACATTGTCCATCTCCGTGGAGAAAAACAGGCACACTCATCACCAGTGTTTTGGGAGTGTTTTTACTAATCTATCCTAAATGTTGTGGTTTATGTGAAAAAGAAAGCACAATGTAATTTTTTGTGCTAATTTTTTCTTGAAGACTTTTTTGTTTGAACTTATAATATGCACACGCACTACAAAAACTTTAGTTTACTAAACACTCTTACGTTATTTAATATTATTTGCCCTATATGACCTGGGCTCTGCAGGAGGGAATGGCCATCAATGATGCAGAGTACCAGCTTCCAGAACATTTTTGTCAGAAGGTGGTGGGGAGCTCGATGTGTAAAAAGGGTTAGATGGGGGGGCTCAGCCTACAAAAGTTTGAAGACCTCTGCCCTACCGTTATTTATTGTTCTCTGGCATAATAATATATATTCACAAGCGTGTACACACAGAAGGAAACAAGCAGACATGTACACAAAAGAATTCCACACATTCCCTTTAATACATCTAATGAGAGTGTCCAGATACTCTCCCTAGTTCTCTCACTCAAAAACAGGAACACACAGGCAGGCAAGCACAGAGACCTAAGCAAATACTCACACTTATCTCCCATGGCTTTTTTTATTGCAGCTGTCCGTGTGCTACCTCTGCACCTATGTTGCACAGATTCACACAACAGTGTGAATGTGATTAACAGCACAGGGCCTAACTGGGCCCTCCACTGTCAAACAGGGTGTGATGGTGAACACATGCACATCAAGCATATGAGTCTGCTGAATGTGTGTTAAGAAGGAATTCACCAGATTTTTGAAAGTACACACCTCTTTTGTTAAAATAAGTCCATTCTTGACTTCGGAACTCAGCCAATATGTGCCATTTATCTGAAAAAGCGGCAATTCTAACTTCCTGTCAACTCACTTCTTTACATCCCTCCCTCCCTCGTCCTGCTGTGTTCCTCTCCTCTTTCCCAATCAAATACATCACCAGATTCCTGGATTGTCCCAACGTTCCCTGCAGTGCATTACCCTACGGGCAGGGCTAAATTCACACCCATTGTCCCAGTGCCCTGGTCAGTCCCTGTTATCTTGTAAATGCAGCAATTAATGTTTGCGTGCACAAAGGGAAGCAGCTCCTGTGCTGAACAAAGAAATCCTGTCTTTGATGAAGGTGGAGGACTGTATTGCGCTGTCACACGCTTTAGTAGGGCGAGTGCAATACACTAAATAGGCCTAAATCACTGTCTGACAGCCACATTTCACTCACCTAATGAAGGGGGGTGGGGGGGGAGGGGGCGAAATCCCGTTCAGCTGAATATTGCGCATCTGGTCGACAGTGCAGGGCCTGTCTAGACTCTGTACTGTTAATCAGCGTGATGTGAGCCCTCTCAACCCCCTGCAGTCTGGATCATTCAGGTGGGCACTGCTGGAATCTTCAGCAATGACTCTGCAAAAGGCCACTGAAGATGTGTCTTACAAGCTCATTGGAAGTAAAGAGGTGCCTGCCCTGTGCTGGAGGAAATGCCTAACATGGACCTGCCGTGCTGTGTTTCAGCGTACCGGTACTCTCCCTGGCTACAGAGAAGTGCCGGTACTGACGGCAAGAAAATTCGGAAGTGCCGGTACTCCGTACCGGTGAGTACCGGCCTATTTAAAGCACTGTCACCCACAGATCCGGCGTTCGCGCTAGAACATAGGGCCATGGGAAATACTTCCCCCTTGCACTTACTTTATAGCGCGCAGAGTCTGGATTTCTCACCACAGGCCACTCAGACAAGGATCAGGTTATGGAGGTATATGGTGCGTCGAATGGGATGGCACAGACGGCTGAAACAGGCAACACCCTTATGGCACGGCACTTATTTGCGTCAGGTCGTGGCTCTGAGGGGATTCCGCTAATGGGGCCTGATAGGTATTTCAACCTTGGAGGACATATGCGGGGCACCGTCCTTAAATTGTTTCAGCACCTCCAGAACGTGTTCCAGTTACACAAAACTAAATTTTACAGATACCTCCAATTGCGGCATGCCCTGACTCCCTCACTGGCGCACATTCCTTATCTCCCTGAATTTCACCCATTAGAGGGCCGACTGCTTATGGGGGACCGAGGAGCACATAAAATAAGACAAATATACCAGTCTTCCTGGGTTTATAAAGGTGTTAACTTAGGCTTGCCTACGTAGATGGGGTGAGGAAGCCTGCATACAGTTCTTAGTGTGTTTTCTTTTGTGATATATACAATCTGTGCGTATGGATGGCTCCACATTTGGTAATCCTTTACAAAGTTTCAGGACAGGAAGCCTAGGTAAAGCCGGCTGCAACCTATGCTCCCCATTTTTGAGAGAGCACAGTTGTGGTACCAAGTGACCTGGGCATATCCCACTTATCCAGCCCCTTAATCTTGGGTTAGATGGGGTTTTGTGGCTGAGGCTGGGATAGTGGCATTCAACACTACATGATTTCAAGAACTGATGTATACCCCAACAAAAACTTGCTGGGGCAGCACTGAGGTGATGGGCAGCAATCCTTATTTTACAAGGTCATTTACAGTTGCTGGTGGCAAGCCTGGCATCAGTGTATTACATTTTCTGTAGTCTATGAAGCTGGCAAAAGGGGAGGGCAGTAAAAAGTGTGTGAGCATAAGCAAGCTTTAGATTACAAATGTGCTTAAGATGAGAGTAGGGAGGTAGCATTGATGAGTCTGTGTTATACTGTTAGGCTTTTTGGCCTAATGGGTGAAAGTTATAATTAGTTGATGAAGAAGAAGGAGGAAGTGTCTGTGTGCTATTGGTTCTTTTTGTACTCTCCTTCAATTTTGTACTTTCTGTTAGCTGGAAATGAGTTTCTTAGGGATGGATCAGAAATTCTTGCTGGGGCAGAAACTTTAATATCAGTTTTCTAGATTTCGCAAGAAGTCGGAGACATCGGTCTCCGAGTTGACTCAAGAGGAAGAATACAGAAAGAATGGGTGACAATGTAGAGCTTGTGACAACACAAAGTTGATTAGAATGTGCTTGTAGAAAATTAGGCCATTTTTAGGCGGAGCCTCGGCAGGGCATGCACAGCTCTGTGAGCCATGTTTTATTGGTGTATGCACTTGAAGCCCCGCCCATATTTGTTATTGGCTTGTGTCATTGTTCTTTATAAATCTTTGCTTCTGATTAGTTATTAGGCTTGTTAGTCCCTCCTTAGTAAGACCATGTCTTCTTTTGTAACCTCCCATGAGGACTGGCCCTTTTACTTCGGTTGTTACGCGGTATGTCTTATGTAGTCTGTAAGCACTATTTTCTTAAATGAGTTTCTCATACCGCAGGGGGGTCTCTTGTGCGCAGTTGTGATCACCGGCTTGTTTATTTAACTCGTAGCCAACAGGGAGCTCTTCAGCAGCCATGGTAAACAGATGGGGGCAACTCAGGATGCCATCAAGCATTTGGAATGCAATAGGTCTCGCATTTGCGAAAGTTTAAGCTATTGGCATTGTTAACGAAAATGCCTTTTATTTATGTTTTAAAAACCAAAACCTAAATAAAGGCATTGCCATTTACAATGCCAAAAGCGCAAACGTGCGTAAATGAGAGACCTAGTGCATTGAATTTGTTTGTTAACTTTGCTTTCAACTCGTTCTGCGAGGGTAGAGTGAGGGAGGAAGGCAGAAGCCACATGAAAGCTGGGCCTGGAGCTGAGACAGTCATCTAGTTCGAGCTTCCAAATTGTGGCTCGCCCATCTCCAGTTTGTTTGTTGTAGTTTAATTGGCTGCTTCTGCTGTGTGTCTATTGTAAGCATTGCTTTTAATACTTTCGTAGGTGCATGCCAGTTCAGCGAGCCTCCTGGTAAAAACTCTCTCAGTGGGTCCCACGCACTGAACCACTTTCTCGCTGTTGCTGTATATCATGGATTCCCATTGCTTTTAGTGGTGCTAGACACCTCAAAATATATTTTTTCTGTTACTACTTTGCCCTCAAATTCTCCAAACTTGATTTATTTTTCGTCAAGATCGTTGAACTTTGAGAGTCTGGCAAATCATTCAGCAGCAGATGTACGTAAATATTTACCTTGTTCAGTGAAGCCCTCCTGATTTCATTACCGTTGTCGCCGGGAGGACAGCATAGGTTATTAATTTGTTTTGAAAAAAAAAAAAAACGCCAGGAATCTCGTCAAGAGGCCGCTGCAGCTTGCACCACACATTGCCCATGACATTCTATCAATGATAGTAACAACACAACTACCACACACCACCCTCCTGCAAGTGTCACTAGTCGGACTACTTCAGCAGTACAAAGCTATAAAAATGGCCAGGGCGGCAGGTAATAGAATTTGTAATGTATATTGAATCAAAAATTACCTGTTGTGGTCATCTTTTACAAGTGCTGTTCTAGACAATTCAGGTCCGGTACCGAGCACCGGAAACCACCGGCTCAAATTAAGCACTGATTACTTTTTTGCAGCAATGCAGTCACCATGTTTCTACAAGAACTGATTTTATACTTTTATTTAAGCTCCACATCAATGACTGAACATTAGTTGAAATGTACATCTGTTGTATTGTTCGTGAACTCTCCTGTGGTTAACTTGAGTCGGTGGGGGCCACCGACACCCATTTTTGGGAAGAGGCACTTATTTTCCTCATCCGATTTTGAAACAGTGGTGTAGCAATAGCCCCCACAGTGTGGGGTGCCACCAGGCAACAGTGGGCCCCGTCCAGGCCCATGCACGGGTGACGGGCCCCTAGCCTGAGAGCTCCTTACTAGGTCCGGAGCGTGGGGGGCCTCTGCAAGTTTTGTTATGCCACTGCTTTGAGCCAAAACAAGAGAGCCAAATACAAAAGGAAGAGGAATAAAAAGACTAAAAACCAGTGTCAAAGATAAAAGGCAGGAATGAAAAAGCATCATCAAGAGCGAAATAAAAAGACAGGGAGTGTATATTGGTGGTAGAAAGAGTCATGAGCACAGCCTTGATGTTGGGCAATCCCGACATTCCAGGCTTCTGAGAAAAACGTTACGCACCAGCACTTATTATGTTATAACAATTGAGCACTGCTTATATTCATTGCAGGAATAATGTCTCACACTCAATTGATTTGACAACATAATTTGGTTACATGCAATAGTTTACTTATTAGACTCTGCACCAGACAACCTTCTGAGAGATTGCAAGAAGATCGGATAGGAGGTGAATTTGATTCAGTATCAAGTTCCAGCATTTTGGGCGCTCACTGGTCAGAAACAAACTTTCTATATGCCTAAAAGAGTTTGGCCTGGCCTACTGCTCAAGAGTTGTCTGGACAGCTGCTCAGTAATGGCAAATATGATCCATGCGCACTGGCTTGTTCTCTTTTGAACTGCTTTAAATAATGCAGATAGGTTTCGACGGCTGAAAATGTCACCGAAGGGCAATGCCAGGAGAAAATGGAGGAGAAAGAAAATGAAAAGAACCTGAGATCACATCCAGACGAGGGTAAAGTAATGTCCAAAAAAGTCAGCAGGATAGCCTAGCAGGATGCATCTGACTTCAATGTATAAAGCCAGATCTACAATCCGATCTCTAAAGTGGTAGCAGAAGAAGATCCATGGTATATGAAAATGTGGTGTCCAATAACCTTTGGACTTTCTTGTCCATTAGCTGACCACAAGCAAACCCTTTTTTAGGTTTAGCCTACACAGTGCTTGCACTGTGCTTGTGATTAGGTATCGCCTGCATAGTGCATTAGTGCTTGGTGCTTCTGAAATCTGTTGTATTTAATATAAGTCTTAAAAGGGGCTTACATTCCAACCTTACTTTTCATTCGTTCGTGTGCTTGCCACTTACTTTTTCTCCATTTCTATTGGTTGTAGCATACCATTTCCTGTTCCTCATCTGTTTCTTATCAGTATTCTGTGGCTGAAGTATTCTTTTTCATCCGCTTTAAACTTATTTTAATTACGAGCGAGCAGCCATCTAGACTCCTGCCCTCCTCCCACTCTCTTCTCTGTGACTGCTGTGTCCTGAGTTAGCGATTCAGAAAAGGGGGTGGTGATGAACAGAGTGTCTGAATTAAGCAGACCACTCTTACCCAGTCCAAAGATCAGGGCTTGATCCATCACCGTTATTTAGCTCACTGCCCCATCCCAGCTCAGAACCTGGCTATATGAAATTAGTCTGTCCCTGGCCCAGTGCATCATGGGAACAGGGCAGACCAAACTACCAAGCCAATTCTTCACCAGAAAGGAGACAAGCTACCGGGGACCGGTTTCTGGCATTTCAGCCTCGTCGGCCCGGCTTGCTTGAATCCTGATGGAGCAGTGAGCAAGGGACTCATGTCTGAGTATACCCTGCCACACCTATAGTGGCCAAAAACGATTCAGAAAAGGGGGTGGTGATGAACAGAGTGTCTGAATTAAGCAGACCACTCTTACCCAGTCCAACGATCAGGGCTTGATCCATCACCGTTATTTAGCTCACTGCCCCATCCCAGCTCAGAACCTGGCTATATGCAAATTAGTCTGTCCCTGGCCCAGTGCATCATGGGAACAGGGCAGACCAAACTACTAAGCCAATTCTTCACCAGAAAGGAGACAAGCTACCGGGGACCGGTTTCTGGCATTTCAGCCTCGTCGGCCCGGCTTGCTTGAATCCTGATGGAGCAGTGAGCAAGGGACCAGTAAAGAATTGGCTTGGTAGTTTGGTCTGCCCTGTTCCCATGATGCACTGGGCCAGGGTCAGACTAATTTGCATGTAACCAGGTTCTGAACTGGGATGGTGCAGTGAGCTAAAAAACGGTGATGGATCTAGCCCTGATCTTTTGACTGGGTAGGAGTGCTCTGCTTAATTCAGATACTCTGTCCATCACCACCCCCTTTTGAATCGTGTCCTGAGTTAGAGTAACATGCAAGGGCATTCAAAGGCCAGTGGAAATATCAAATAAGCCTAAAAAGGGCAATAGGGCATTTTAGTGCGACTGTGTGTGATTTTTCTTTCATGTTCTTCTGCCAGCCCACCCAAAATAAAATGTCATATCATAAATGTAACCGTGCTCGGCACCAGAGCAGCCTCTGACTCACACTCTCGTGATGATAGCCATCCCAACGGTTATTAACTCACTACCCTAGGCTTAGGACATGGGATTTGCGCAGACTCAAAGATTACCTTTCCCGACTTCTTGTTTTTTTATTGCATCCCTTGGAATTACCCTTCCCTCAAGTGTTGCTCCACTGCCATCACGTAATAGCCTTTGATGCTTTTGAGAATGAAAATATAACTATTCAAATCCATTAAGTCGTAAAACGTAACCGACAATCCACACATTTTTTAAAACAAGTCCTATATATTCAGTGTGTGAGGGGGTTGGATAAGGCCTTAAACATATTTAGTCCATTCTAGAGGGTTGAACAAGGACCTTTTCCTACTCATTCCAACCTAAAATATACCCCTTTGCTGTGTGACATCAGTATTATAGGGAAAAAAATAAACTCCCAAATATTGGAAGGGAGAGGGCAAAAAGAATGAAAACGTGTCACAGTCACCCCTTTGGTCTAATAAGCTTTGATCACATGTGCCTTCTCAATGACTAGAAGAGGACCTAAAAGGTGCATAGGCTGTAGAAGCTGAGAATTCATTTCAAATCAGAACATGGCCTTATTTACCTATTTTGTTTAAGTTTAGATTTGCGCTCCCAATTATAGTTTGATCTATCCCGGTAAAAAATGTACATACTCCTAATATGTTTAGATTGCTTAACTGGAACAAATCTAGCTCGTCACGCCTCGTCTCGCTCACACATGTATGGTCTCAATGCAGTTAGGTTTGTGTATTTATAGGAAACATTTTATGGCATTACTGTGAGGATAAAATGTGTACATGTTTCTTGAACCAAATAATGTTATAAACATGCAGCCAGTCAATTATTATTGCTGTCATGGTCAGTAGAAGAAATCAAATGAAACTTTAGTTTTACTTTTTTTTTATTTAAAAAGCAAGAAAGAAAAAAAAAAAAGAAGAAGACGGAAGATGGAGTAAGAAATTGTGACCTTTGGGATTTACACAGAAACTACTTGTAGCTTAATTCCTTGGGCCCGGCTGAATCACCCACCAGCCATGCATACTCCTGTCTCCCTTCACTGCCCCAAACACATAAGCACTTTGTCCTTTATAAAGTCTCGCTGCTTAGGAATCTGGAAAAGCATAGTCGCTTTGTTCAGGTCCTAAAATATGAATATTCTGGGTCCTCTATTGGAAAAACTTTGGATTGTGTATGTTTTGCTTATTGTCTCCTTTCTCTGTTTCGGGGTTCCTAAGTCGCACAGAATAGGCCCAGTTTCAGAGATGTTCCCCGCCCGTTTAAGACGAGTGACCCTACGAACATCTAGCATAGCTGGACTGTCGGTTCCTGGCACTCCTGATCTTAAGAAATGCCCCACAACCTCCTTGATGTGTTTCTCATCCTTCAGGCGATTCTGCAACTTCTCTTTCCAATCAGATCATGACAGAAATTCTATTCCTTTTTAAATCGCCTAGGCACTATTGTGTCAGTCTGTCCCTGGCGATTCTCACTGGCTGTGACTTTAAGCTAAATCCTCCCTATTGTGTAGAATGTACATCAACAAATCATTGATCACTGTCACCTGGAGCCAAAGACTAGCGGTACAGGTTTCCTTGGATTCTCATTCTGCTATCTCAGTCCCGGATGGTGTGGTATGGAGCAAATAAACAGTTTTCTCTAGTGTTCTTGAGATTGCTTCTGATGGTGGCAAGAACCCCCTAACACTGGGTTCCTCCGCCCAAGATTCAAATGGTATCTGGTGGATAGGGTCACAATCAGTTCCTCAGTATGGTATGCTGCAGCAGCTACCACGGTTGCAGGTGGCTTTTCCTGACCCCACACCCCATTGACATTTCCTGTGTCCCCCTCTTCTGTCAGTGCTGTCACAGCGGATTCATGACCAAATCGCATTCTGTATTGTTATTAAGCATTAGTATTTAAAGTTGAAGTATTCCTTCTTAGAGTTGAACAGAATGGATTCAGAGATGTCTACATATCCAGTGCTACAGTCCATAATACTTTAAACGCAATAGATGGTGTAATGAGCTTTTTAGGTCGAGCCTACAGGGCACTGTAAGCTGTCTGGTTCCAAAAATACCTATTGTGGGCTTACCAAGGGCTTACAGCCTGCCTATTAGTTGGCTTTAGCATCACCCCCATTTACTTTCTTCTTGTTTGATGGCTTTCCTTGTCCCAACTTGTCCATATTGCTTGTCCCTACAATGGGGCATAGCCTCTTTACCATCTCCCTTCCTTGGCTGTTCTCTTTCCCTCCACTGCTCACTTTTAGGGAGCCTTTTTTCCATTTTTGGTTAAGCATTCCATGAGTGAATGTGTTTTCTACTTCCTGCAATCTCTTCCATGTGTGCATCCCTAAATGCCCTATGCACCATGTTTCTCTTGTGCACTCTCCAGCGCTCTGTTTTGTTCCTGTCCTCATGTGTTCTCCCCCATTCTTTGTGTTTCTGTCACTGTCACTTGTGTGCTTCTCTCCTCTGTTGCTCCATGTTAGGCTTCACCTACTGCGAAAGCTATTGTTTAAAAAATAAATAAAAAATAAAAATTATTTAGAAGGGGCTTAAAGCCTGCCCATTTAGGATGTGGGGAACAGCCATTACATTGCGGGTTTTACCACGCATTGCTTTTACATCTAATGCATTACAACGCATGTGATGTTACAATGCGTGGTAAAACCACGTATACCATTACATCGCATGCGCTTTTACAATGCATGCGTTGTAATGTGTAATGGCGACAGCGGCTATCCACGTCGTTGTGAGGAAACTTAGGCTGTTTCCTCACAACAACGTGCAGCAAGCAGGAAGCAGGATCCGGCGGCGACGCTGGATAGGAGAGAGGTAAGGGAGTTTGTGCATGGGGTGGGGGTTACTTTTGTAGGGTTTAGGGTTATTAAAAAGTAGTGTGGTTATGTTTGTGATGTGTGTGTTTTTAAAAAAAAAACGTTTTAGTGTGTGTTGTGGTGTTGTCGTGTTTGTTTAGTGTATTAGGGAGGGTAGTGTAGTGTTTATGTAGTGTAGTGATTTCGGTTTTAGGGTAGTGTAGTGTTTAGTGTAGTGTTTAGCGTAGTGTATTAGTGTTTAGGGTAGTGTTGTAGTGTTTATGTAGTGTAGTGATTTTGGTTGTAGTGTAGAGTGTTTGTGTAGTGTAGTGTTCAGGGTTTAGGGTAGACTAGTAGTGTTTGTGTAGTGTAGTGTTTTAGGGTAGTGTAGGGGTGGGAGTAGTGTGGGTAGCGTAGTAGTGTTTTAGGGTTTAGGGTAGTGTAGGGGTGAGAGTAGTGTGGGTAGCGTAGTAGTGTTTTAGGGTTTAGGGTAGTGTGGGAGTGGTGTGGGTAGCGTAGTAGTGTTTTAGGGTTTTGGGTAGTGTTGGGGTGGGAGAAGTGTGGGTAGTGTAGTAGTGTTTTAGGGTTTAGGGTAGTGTAGGGGTGGGAGTGGTGTGGGTAGCGTAGTAGTGTTTTAGGGTAGTGTAGGGGTGGGAGTAGTGTGGTTAGCGTAGTAGTGTTTTAGGGTTTAGGGTAGTGTAGGGGTGAGTAGTGTGGGTAGCGAAGTACTGTTTTAGGGTTTAGGGTAGTGTAGGGGTGAGAGTAGTGTGGGTAGCGTAGTAGTGTTTTAGGGTTTAGGGTAGTGTAGGGGTGGGAGCAGTGTGGGTAGCGTAGTAGCGTTTTAGGATTTAGGGTAGTGTAGGGGTGGGAGTAGTGTGGGTAGCGTAATAGTGTTTTAGGGTTTAGGGTAGTGTGGGTAGCGTAGTAGTGTTTTAGGGTTTAGGGTGGTGTAGGGGTGAGAGTAGTGTGGGTAGCGTAGTAGTGTTTTAGGGTTTAAGGTAGAGTAGGGGTGGGAGTAGTGTGGGTAGCGTAGTATAGGGGTGGGGGTAGTGTAGTAGTGTTTTAGGGTAGAGTAGGGGTGAGAGTAGTGTGGGTAGCGTAGTATAGGGGTGGGAGTAGTGTGGTTAGCGTAGTAGTGTTTTAGGGTTTAGGGTAGTGTAGGGGTGGGAGTAGTGTGGGTAGCGTTGTAGTGTGTTAGGGTTTAGGGTAGTGTAGGGGTGGGAATAGTATGGTTAGTGTAGTAGTGGTTTAGGGTTTAGGGTAGTGTAGAAGTGGGAGGAGTGTGGGTAGTGTAGCGTGATAGTGTTTTTGGGTTGGGGTAGTGTAGGGGTGGGAGTAGTGTGTTGTGTAGGTGTAGGGGTAGGGGTAGGGATGTCACTTACCTTGCATATTTTTACCACAAGTATGGCTTTACCACGCATGCCTTTGCGTTGTAATGGCATGCGTGGTAAAGGCATCCTCGTGGTAAAAGTATGCGATGTAATGGTATGCGATGTCATTGACATTGCGTAGTAATACCCGCGTTGTAATGGCATGCGTGGTATTATTATGCGATGTATTGACATACATTCCAGTCAGGCAGTGTCCCGGATTTGCCTTGTTTTTCCTGGAACTGGGGCCAGGATTAGCTCGGATTTTATCTGCTGCAGATAGGTCATCAATAAATGCATCACTTTAGGGGGCGTGGCCTAGTGAGCCATCATGGTCGTTGTGAGGAAACTTAGGCTGTTTCCTCACAACAACGTGCAGCAAGCAGGAAGGAGGAAGCAGGATCTGACGGCGACGCTGGAGAGGAGAGAGGTAAGGGGGTTTGTGCATGGGGTGGGGGTTACTTTTGTAGGGTTTAGGGTCGTTTAAAAGTAGTGTGGTTATGTTTGTGTTGTGTGTGGTTTTTTTTAAACGTTTTAGTGTGTGTTGTGGTGTTGTCGTGTTTGTTTAGTGTAGTGTATTAGGGAGGGTAGTGTAGTGTTTATGTAGTGTAGTGATTTAGGTTTTAGGGTAGTGTAGTGTTTAGCGTAGTGTATTAGTGTTTAGGGTAGTGTTGTAGTGTTTATGTAGCGTAGTGATTTAGGTTGTAGTGTAGAGTGTTTGTGTAGTGTAGTGTTCAGGGTTTAGGGTAGAGTAGTAGTGTTTGTGAAGTGTTTTAGGGTAGTGTAGGGGTAGAGTAGTGTGGGTAGCGTAGTAGTGTTTTAGGGTTTAGGGTACTGTAGGGGTGAGAGTAGTGTGGGTAGCGTAGTAGTGTTTAAGGGTTTATGGTAGTGTAGGGGTGAGAGTATTGTGGGTAGCGTAGTAGTGTTTTAGGGTGTAGGGGTGAGAATAGTGTGGGTAGCGTAGTAGTGTTTTAGTGTTTAGGGTAGTGTAGGGGTGAGAGTAGTGTGGGTAGCGTAGTAGTGTTTCAGGGTTTAGGTTAGTGTAGGGGTAGAGTAGTGTGGGTAGCATAGTAGTGTTTCAGGGTTTAGGGTAGTGTAGGGGTGAGCAGTGTGGGTAGCGTAGTAGTGTTTAAGGGTTTATGGTAGTGTAGGGGTGAGAGTATTGTGGGTAGCGTAGTAGTGTTTTAGGGTGTAGGGGTGAGAATAGTGTGGGTAGCGTAGTAGTGTTTTAGTGTTTAGGGTAGTGTAGGGGTGAGAGTGTTGTGGGTAGCGTAGTAGTGTTTCAGGGTTTAGGGTAGTGTAGGGGTGAGTAGTGTGAGTAGCGTAGTAGTGGTTTAGGGTTTAGGGTGGTGTAGGGGTGAGAGTAGTGTGGGTAGCGTAGTAGTGTTTTAGGGTTTAGGGTAGAGTAGGGGTGGGAGTAGTGTGGGTAGCGTAGTATAGGGGTGTGGGTAGCGTAGTAGTGTTTTAGGGTAGAGATGGGGTGGTAGTAGTGTGGGTAGCGTAGTATAGGGGTGGGAGTAGTGTGGGTAGCGTAGTAGTGTTTTAGGGTAGTGTAGGGGTGGGAGTAGTGTGGGTAGCGTTGTAGTGTTTTAGGGGTGGGAATAGTATGGGTAGTGTAGTAGTGGTTTAGGGTAGTGTAGAAGTGGGAGTAGTGTGGGTAGTGTAAGGTGGTAGTGTTTTTGGGTTGGGGTAGTGTAGGGGTGGGAGTAGTGTGTTGTGTAGGTGTAGGGGTAGGGATGTCACTTACCTTGCATACTTTTACCACAAGTATGGCTTTACCACGCATGCCTTTGCGTTGTAATGGCATGCGTGGTAAAGGCATCCTCGTGGTAAAAGTATGCGATGTAATGGTATGCGATGTCATTGACATCGCGCAGTAATACCCGCGTTGTAATGGCATGCGTGGTATTACTATGCGATGTATTGACATACATTCCAGGCCATTGGTTTGATCCCAAGTCACTCGTGTTCCTGTATTTACCATTGGTCTGCCACTCCTCTTTGCTTCAGCTTCATCCTGGGGCTTCTTTGTGGGGCGTGTCCTTCCACTGCCCGCAAGCTCCTGCAGGTACTCTTTTTTTTTTTTTTTTTAGATTTTTTTGTTATTTTAGGACATCCACCTCGCCTGTGTTTCACTACAGCCTCTGCCCTCCATTGTTTTTCACCCACCCTGCTCCCACTCTTTGACATATAGCCCCCCCCCTCTGTTTTTTAGGTCTTGCCTATGCAGCGTGCATGCGCTGCATAGGAAAAGACCTTTAGAAATCGATTCCGTTTTGCTGCCAAAAACGTGCACGCATTGCATTGCTTTGAATGGCAACGAGTGCACGTTTGGCGATTCCCTTGCAGGTGCGAGCTTTTAAACCATCTGTTTGTAGTTAACTTGCAAGCAGATGGTTTAAAGCTCGCTCCCGCAAGGGAAACGCACCACTGTCCCTTTGAGCCCCTCGCACATCTTTAACGTCGCACATGACGGAGTGGAGCCCCGCTTTCACCCTGAAGAACGTAGCCTTTTTTAGTACCGCTTGTTTTTAATGTGCCTTGTTTTACTAAGAGGCGAGCACGATTTTTTTTTTTGTACTTCAACGCTTATCCGTCCGTTTGTGCCCACGGACCGAGGAAATGGATGGGCTGGGCAGACTCGGGCTGCTGCAGGCATTCTTCTTTGTTCCCCCGGGACGCGATCACATGGCCGCATAGACAATGTCAGGGTGGGACGTGGCTTGCCTCTGTTCACTGCGCTCCCTTAAACTGTTCTGCCTTCTCGAAGCAGCAGAGGTACTAGGGTGCGCATGGAGCGTAAGTCACTTCCTCCGTCGCCCACCTATTGATTCCTCCACCCCCAGCCCCTTCAACCTCCGGGCTCAGCAGCAACGATACACGGAGTAGCGACACCTCGGACCGGCAGCATCAGCGGCCTAGTGCGCGGTGAGTTGTTTCGCAAAGCGCGTCCTTGCACCTCTTAAGGGAGACCAACATCCAGGCACATACTCTCCCATCAGTTCCTTGACAGGATTGTAGCAGGGGGATATGTTTGTTCACCACGCTGGAGTGTAGTCTTCTTTATACAATTAAACTTGTTTTATTTATTTTTCTGCGTGGTTGAAGGCCTGTTTTCCTGGTATATGCTACTTACTCGATGACTCCGGGGGTTCCACCCGGAACCCCTTTAGGAGGATCTTATAGATTGGGCGTTCAGTGTGACTTCTGTTTGTTTGAATGTGAAAGTGTGGTCAGTCTTTGGACAAAAGCAATCGGGGTGGAGGGTTGTGTACACGGTAAGTGGTCGGTAAGTAAACCCTGTTAGTGGAAAACGCAGCCTTTATTTCTTCTCCCTTCAGGGAAGTGGGAGGATGGGCTGTACTGTCCCGGCCTCAGCAGTCCAGTGTGGGTCGTTTTCCACATCCTTAAAGTTGCTCACGGATGTAGTACTGAAAAGCGGACTAGTTTACCACATTACTATATCAGCGAGGGAGTGGCAAACTTGACTTATAAATAATAATAAGCATTTTTGCCAGTAAAGCTCATGGCTAAGACAGTTATTGAGGAAAAAAACATATAATTGACTAGAATTATAAACTTAAGGAACGTTTTGTTGAGGTTATAGAGGACGTTCACTAAACTGCTCCAACATTCCCTCCATTTATGTTTCTATTTTTTTAAATAGTCTCCACTCCTTCAAGTAGGGGTTCAATCTTTATTATTACACAATTCACGTAAGAGTGACTTGTCTGTTTGGGGCGTTTAGGGAGTTTAGCTAAAGCAGCCACAACCATGAGATTATTTTGAGACTTTCATTTAACCATTCTTGACACACCATGAAGCAATGCAGTAGATGCATATTACTGCACCTTCCTTTTACAAGAATGCAGAGGCTTTGGGGCCCGGGGCCAAAGACAAAGGGGTGGCCTTGCCTCTTCCTCTTTGGATGGGCCTGCAAATCCTGGTCAGTGCCTGGGCGTGTCCCTTGCTACGGTGATCTGGGGCTAGTTAAAGGTGCACAATGGAGCTGGTCAGCTGTGCAACACCCGCCTCCTGGCAGAATGGCATCTGGGACCTGGGACCTGGAGTACAGAGGTAATCGCATCCCAAATCTCATATGTTTTAATGTTACCGTTAGGAAATGCCCCATACCCATATCAAAGGCTTTTTTGACAATCAATAGTACCAGGGAATATGTGAACTCTGGGAGCGTGGGGGGCTTACTCTATTATCGGATCAGCGGTCTGACCTTTAAATGTGTGTTCCTACCTAGGATGAATTCATTTTGGTCTGCATTCACTAGTGTGGGCAGTAATGGATGCCATATCAAGTCGATGATGGAAGGCACCCTCACTTCAATGCTGCTGTATACATTTTAGGAGGTGAGATACCAGTATGCCTGCGGACGCCTGATAAAATTAGTTGGACATCCGATCTGCTAGGCATTTTCCCAGTAGCCATCTTTCTTATGTGTTCCTGTACATCCTGGTATATAGGGAGGTCTAGTACATCTTTTTGCACTTGGGCAGCTTTGTCAGTAGCAATAGGCCAAACTAATCATCCCGGCCTGTTAATGTCGTGTTCTCGGTTCCCCCATAAGGAGTGATGTAATATGTTAAACGATCTCTATTTACAACCTCCGCAGAACGTGGCACGTCAATTAACCCGTTGGCCGACGCGAGCACTACCTCCCAGGTGATGCGCACGACCAACGGCTGACGCTTCCCCGCACACTGCGTCGAATGCCTGCACCGCTGCGGAACGTCCGCCGTGGTAAACGGGTTATACTATTTCCCTGGTTTGTTATTGAGCTGCTTGCTCAAGATTAGCTAGCAGGCAACAGCCTTCTTGCTGTGTCACCTGTGCGCAGGCTACAAGTATTCCCGGTAGTTAAGGCATCCAGGTCTTACCACAGAGGTGGCATATTTTACCTCTCTAACAGCAATTTTTATGCCGTGCCTGTATTATTATCTATATTTTCTTTAAGTCTATTAAGTGCAGGGTCCAGTTAACAAGTTCTCCTTCAATGTCTTCTTTAATCCTTCTACTGTTCCAATACAGCGCCTAAGGAAAACCACTTTAAAGACCTCCCACTCTGTCATTTTTCTCAAGGCTGTACTGTTGGTGTCCTGGAAATAATTCTGTATAGTTTCTTCTAGTAACCCACAAAAAATAGTCTTTTAGCGTTCTGTTATGCTACCTCCACGAAGTAATATCAGTATTTTGTGCTCCTCAGGTGATATTTAGAGTCAATAGTTCTGCTTGTGTGTTGTAAGTTGCTGCATTCTGTTTCAGCACAATATGCTATCTCATCTAACATACAACTGTGCATTGAGGAATTATATGAATATAATTTAATCCGTGGGTGTAGCTTTTTCCATTTATCGATGTTCCCACTATGTGATCCACTCACTTGTACCTGTCTGTAAAAGTCTCATTGGCTCTGCCCTTGTCTCTCCCTCCACTTTCTTTTATTCTGTGCGAATCTCAGTCCCTCCTTGCATTTCAGTCTCTCTTAATCTCAGTACCAGTTTTTCTTTCTCTCCGTCGCTTTCATTCTTTTTTCATCTTGATTTATCTTTATTCCTCCTGTTTCTCCCTTTCTGTGCCATTGTCCTTTTCTTTCTTTGCCAGTCTTTTTGCTGTGTTTCTCCTACTCTCTCTGTCTGTTTCAACCTTTGGACAGTTTTGATTTGTTTACATCTCTTTTTCTGTCTTTATTGTGCCGTTTCCATTATCCCCTCTATTTTCTTTTCAACCTCAGTTGTTCCCTTTCCTCAAATTCAATCCATCTCTGTTTCATTTTTCTCCTTTCTCTAGCATCCTTTCTGTTTCCATTTTATTTCCTTTCATTCCTGTGGTAGGTAAAAGACATTGTTATTTACAATGCCAATACCTCTAACTCTCACAAATGCGAGACCAATTTGCATTGCAAATGCTTGTTTTACCTGGTGCACAGCAGTGTGGGCTGCTATGCAATATGGCTTAAAGAAAAAAAAAGCACTATGACTTGGCCAGTGTTAAACGCATCATAAATTGTTTTTTTTTACTTTACGCCATGTTGCACAGCATCGTGACATGTAAAATAAATTGGACAAAGCAAGTAGATTTTGTACAGGCACAATCTACTAACTTTGCCAATGCTTGTTCGTTTTTCCAGGCTTGATCTGAAAATTGTGACGCTGCACCTGGGTTATGATGTCTTCACCACTTACTAAGAAGAAATGCTTGCTTATTAAGGAAATGTAATCCCAGCTTTTGAAAGCTGCAGGCATGAGTGTAAACAGCACAGCAGAAAGAGTAGTCAAAGTATGTAAAAATCCCTTATGCTCTTCTGGCATGGTGGGCCAGGAATAGCCAGTGGAAACTGAGTAAGCAGAGTAGGCCAGTAGCACTAGTAAATACAGGATTTAAAGATTACTTTACTGGGGGCTAGATTTATACCTCGTCGATTAATTTGTAAAATGTCTTGCAAATTATGTATTGTAAGCACACTGGGCAATTAACACTGGTCAAGAGGTAAAGACTGGTTTACAGCCAAATATTTTATCGGACTCGGTTTCTAATTGTCCACTTTGCAAAATGTCCAAGTCTGTTCATCTGGCATTCGAGGGTTAGGGACTCTGCAGCTGGGCTCTTGGAGACCCAACCAGGAGAATTTCGCATACTGGAGCAATGAGTAGCTCTTTAAGTGGGATGCCTCCACACCACTTCTTGTTGTGAATCTAGTTTTTGGGGATCCTCTGTGCCTGCACCACATTTAACCACAGCTCAGGCTTCAGGGCATCTTCTGCCACCTACCCAGTACATATACCCGACCTGCGTCTCCCCATCCCACTGACGTCCGCCCAATTAGAAATTGCACTAACAAGCTGACTTTGAGAAACTGGGAAACTCTATCTAGAAACCTTCTGCTGGGTACACACTCACCACAATCGTGGGTAGATCACCTAATCAGATTCAGCCTTCTCCAACAAGAAAACCAGTAGACAACATCATATCGTGGGAGACTGGCTATTGCAACAGTCCAGTGTTACCAGACGAAGCCATAATCTGAAGTGGATGGTTGTACAAGGTCCTAAAAACAAAGTGTTGCACTAGTGAGAAGGGCCTACTTCCATTACTTTGATATTGAGATGTTTTATTGTCATCCCGTTGACGTTGTGCCTAATAACATGCAGGTTCTTGTGACACTTGTGCACGGTTAGGTAGAGGAGCTTCACCTTACCGTGCTGGGGTAGCAGTCGCTACATTCTGCACCAGCTGGTTCAGCTGCATAGCATCAAAGGGCTCGGGGTAGGGCACAATGGCATCCACTGAGGATGGCTCAAAAAGTAGAATTATTGTGGGAGCGGATAGAAATACTCAACCCCCACTATGTGGGGGGAACCTTCTCGTATTTTGCTGATGATTTTGTTTCCTAAGCATTTTGTGCCTTTGTCCTTTGTGGTCCTCTTCCGAGAAGCAATACGGCACATGGTGGAGCTTGGGTGTGCGTTTTTGATGATGGTTATCATTTGCTCCAAAGCTCTTCAGTGATGAAAACTTGCCACACACACTGGAAGCTAAGTCCTGTCTCCACAGCACCACAACCGGAAGCGGAAATACTCCCCGGTTCATTAATACCACTGTGTCCTCCTCACCTACCGCCTGGCATCTTACTTTGAGTTAAGGAAAATTCAAGTTGCTGCCTCCTCCCCGCCGATCCACAATGAAATCTGATTCCAGACCGGACGAAGCACTATGAGTGAGAAAGGGAGGACTGTCTTCTGCTTTAGTGGTTGTCTGTGCTTGCTCTGGTGTCCCAGGCATGTCTTGGCAATCATCCGTGGGAGAGTTGTATATCCTGCTTCTATACGAATGTAATGCTAGTTTCTTTGTTACAGCTCCCCTACCCAGTCTGAAAAGCCAATCTGCAGGAGACTTGCTTTTCACTCCCTGTGCAGTCAACTTAAAATGCAGCAGGTCTCACTGCAGAGCAGAAAACATTGGTACTTCGAGGACCTGACGTCTTCTAATAGACAAACCAGGGCATTATATATGGAAGGTGTAGTGTCCCTGAGGGTCCCCCCCAAGGTGCACACGCCACACAGTATTCGGTAAGGTATCTTTATTTGCTCTTCGTCTTACTGCTTGCCCAGATGCGTCCTGCTCCCCACGATCTGCTTCCTGCCCCCTTGACCGGATGTGATGTCCGGTGTCCTTTCCCCAGTGTCTCTGACCCCGTGGGTCCTAGTGCCCGACTGCCTGGTCGCGACATCTCCCCCTTTGTTACAAACAGACATTTTCATTGTAACCTGCAGTCACTGTTAGCGAGTGCTGGTAGAGAGAGAGAGAGAGAGAGAGAGAGAGAGAGAGAGAGAGAGAGAGAGAGAGAGACCTTGTCACATTACATCTCTTCAATCAATGTCTGTGATTTCTTGCATGCTCTTCTAGGTCTTGTTTCATTTTCGGTCCCTTGTCCATTGTCTTCTTCCTTCACTGCTGTTGTAGTTGTGGTCAGCGGTTCTTCTTCTTCTGTCTTCAGTTCTTTGAAATGCGAACTGTTCCTTGTGATGTTATACCACCCCGCCGCCGCGGTTATCATCGGTCCTTTCACTTCCATCACAGTCAGCGGGTCTTTCGAGAATGTGCTGTCTGATTTCCTCTGCTCTCGTTGCCGCACTACCACTGTGTCGCCTACATTTATTTTTGGTTTGGAGGCATGCCTCCGTTGATCAGCGTAGGCCTTCATCTTTGCTTCTTCATCTCTGACAGATATGTCGCTTCGGTCTACATTCATCGTTGCTTCCATTTGTGGCAACCTGGTCTTGCTCGAACGCCCTAGAACTAGTTCGGCCGGGCATCGGCCTGTGGAACTGTGAGGGGTGTTCCTGTAGTCCCTCAGTATCTGGCATAGTTCCTGTCCTATCGATATTTGTGTTAATTTCGCTCTTTGGACTGCCTACTTGATGGTCCCATGAACCGTTCCGCCATTCCATTTGCTTGTGGCCACAGAGGTGTTATCTTGCCTGGTCACGACAGAAGGATGGAGCTATTCGTACCTGCTTTATAAGCAGTTTGTAAGAAGTTTCATTATATTTATTAAAAGATGCAGCAGAGATCCCTCTGCTGGTATGAACAAACTCGAATACTGTCAGGGCTGTAGCAAGCAAAATGAATATGGCTACTTTAAAAATGGAACTATACAATGCACTTTAAACTCATATGAGAATTCGTTCAGATCCGTGCAAATCAATTTCATTCATTTGTAAGTCTGCCACAAAAGTAGTAAATGGTTTACATGGAAATATATTGGGTGTCAACTAAATTATAGTCATTTGTACCAAATGGGAAAGATGGGTGTCAAAGCTCGAGAAAAGCTTGAAGAGGGAAACGGATAACATGACTGACCTCTCTCCTCAATCCCAAGCTGTCTGTGTTGTTTGATAACCTTGAAAGGTGGACACGCCTCTCTCGTTATTGGGATCACATTATGATGACTTCACCCATCTTATTGCTTTATATGTATTTGAAAGTTCTACTTGACGGATGAAATGGATCTCTAACTCAGCAATAAATTACAAAGCCTTCTTTTGTTCTCACCTATCACAATGTCAAAACCTCGTACCAATCTGTAATTCTCTTGTTGATGCGGTACTTGTTTGATTCATTGATACTTATGAATGGGATGTGGTTGATGGTCGCTTTTTGTTTTAAAAAAAAAAATCTTTTCGTTCTGTTTCATCAGGTATACGTGTTCGACGTTGGTGGGAAGAGCTGGAAGTTTTATGACTGGACTCAGGTCACAACTGTTGCAGCATTTGGGAAGTATGACCCGGAGCTCCTTTGCTATGCTCATTCCAAAGGAGCAAGGGTAGTACTGAAAGGTTTGTGACTGCTCCATTACTGTGGGTTTAGTCCTTAATGCCAGTGTCTTTGAAAAAATGTCAATCTTGATATTTTACAGCTTTAATGGTTGAAAATCAGGCTGAAGGTGGGTTTGAAGACACATAATTTATGCATTTTATTTGTACTCAAAACAGTATTACAAACACAAACAAGGTTCTACCACCGATCAGTCGGATGATTAAGAGGAGAATACGAAATAGAATAAAAACATTTCTATCTGAGTGACATGTTGACTTTAGAACTGTAAGCTGGTCCCCATAGGCAATAAACCTTCCATCTATCCCCATTTCTTTTCAAACTGCATCCCAGATTAAATAACTGTTAATTTGCCTTTTTATTATCAGTCCATCATTATGAACTTTATTCGGATAAAAACAACATATCCATAAAAGTACAAACTAGAAAAATAGTTAAAAATAATTCAATAGTGTTAAGCTAGGCCTCCAGTAATACAGTACATAATTCATAGTTGGACGATCAATAAAAACATCCAGTTTAAAAACATAGAATAAAGTGCATGTGATTTAGCAGGGGTGCATGGAGTTACGTGTACGCACCGCCGCTTTCAAAAAAGAACTAATCCGAAAGGTTAGTTCATCATCATTTAGAGCTAGCACCATCCCGTATGCTGCCTTATAGTCAATCGCATGTAAAACTTTAAAATACGGAATCAAAAATCTTTTGGTGTGAAGTGAATAATAAGAACAAAAGAATAGAAAGTGCAGCATTGTTTGTGTTGATTGTTACAGGGGCAGGGTAGAAGATCGAGGTTGGAAATAAAACCCACGGGAAATGAAAACATATATTTCATAGTGTCAGTCCTAGCCGAAAAAGTAAGCCCCTTTCCCAGCACCCAATTGGTTTTAACAAATATCTAGAAACCGCGGGAGTGACAGTCTCAATTTGTATGTATCTGGCCACTGAAGTTTTTTTACATTCTGTAGCTAGTCTTGCATTTTTATACGATGTGTAAAGGGTCTTTTGAAGGGATTTACTGCTGATAGAGCTAAGGTCTGAAGGATTTAAAAATACACATTCCAGGTTCACACTAGCTAAATTTTTGTGAACCGCGGCCAACCATGGTATATCCATCCCCCTGTCGCATTTCAAACAATCTAAAATGATCTCTCTTGTCAACAAGGCTGCAAGATATTTCCAAATTCTCAACCAAAATAGGGGTGGGCGTGCCTTAACGTAATCTTTTATACATGAGAGGTTAAGTTCACAATGACTTGCGTACTTGCATGAGGAGATGTGTGCACCCAGGTTTTTATGACAAAGTCTGTTCTCTTCACCCTGGATGCAAACACTGTTCGTGTACCGCCAGACTTCCGCACCATAGGTTGCGACTGGTATACATTGAAGTCTGTAGATGTTAACAGTGGGGGACACCACCTCTACATTCCTTGTCTTAGGAAGCCCAAGTATGGTATTAATAGAGTTTGTAAACTTCCTCCTGCAATAGGCCACATGGTCAGTCCACAACCCATTGGATGCGAATTCCAAACCATGGTATGGGAAAGTGCGAGTGCTCAGTAATCGGTTAGAATTTAAGACTATCGATGAATTAAAGTACTTCTTAGACCCACACGCCATTATAAAAGATTTTTTTAAATTGGTGCATAAGACTAGGGCTGCCATGAACTCTACAAAGACATGGACCAGAATGCGGAGAGCCATTGGAGTGCGCCCCTTCAATACTGCATCGTCAGCATATAACAATGCGGGTTTTTATTGGCATTAATAAGTGGAACATCCTGGGTTAAAGTTACTAAAGACTTATTTATGGTTTAAATCTTTTGAGTTTTCACCAAAGACAAAACAACCAGAACTCGCTGTATCGAACATGTGCAGTGCGGCAAGCGGCAATACAATAATAAGAAGCATGTTAGTATATATATATACTATATTATATATATATATATATACAATACTAGTTGATGAAGCCGATCTGCGTTGTAGGTCGCATAGAATTCCAAAACAGGCTCCTCCCCCCTCCCCGTCCCCTTTGTCCACTAGCAAAAATATCTCTCTGTTAAGAAAAGGTGAGTCAATTAGCGAGAGTGGCATCAGCGCGTGGCTTCTGTTTGCGCTTAGACGCCTTCTGAGCTGGAATAGGGGTGTCCGCCATGCGGAGAAGGCGGGGGTATCGTGGGCAACTTAGTTCGCGGAATTCCCCTGTGAGGAGATTTAGAAATGGCCGCCAAAGCTCTGGGAAGTCAACCCCCCGACCCGCCTGTACCAGGGATAGCTTCTCCATTCCAAGCACCATCCATAGCCTGTGTAGCCAACCTGTGTGGTGGGGAGCCTGTGGTGTCCTCCAGTAGACTAATATGTTTTGCATAGCCGCCCCTAATGCAAAAGCGATCAGGTGGCCCCTCCGTGATTTCAAGCGGTACATCAGGGCATTAGGCAATCCTAGTAGGATGTACGCAGGGAATCGGGGAAGTGTGTGTTAAAGTGTGAGTCTATCTCATCCAGTATCGTGTCCCAGTACCCCTGTATGCGATCGCAGCTCCAAAGCAGGTGTTCCTGTGTGCCCAACTCTCCGCACCCTCTCCAGCAGCGATCACTGATGCGGGGATCAAACCGGTGTAAGTGCTCAGGGGTGTAATACCAGTAAGTGGCCACTTTAGTTAGAGTCTCCGTCAACTCTGTGTGATATGCGGAATGTCGTGCTCTGTGATACACTGCTCCATTCTTTATGTGTGAGGGCCCTCCCCAGCTCCCGCTCCCAGCGGCATCTGCCGGCGTTGTATGTGTAAGTGCCCATGAGGAGGAGATGTTGATACAGGTCTGAGATTAATTTCTTCTCTGAGGTGCGGGTGACCAGCCATTTCTCATAGGGAGTTAGAAATCGTTGTGCTCCAGGGCGAACCTCTGGGTGGAGTACCCTATGACGTACCTGGAAATAGGATAGTCAGCTATCCTCCGGGATACCATAGTCCTCCATCTGTGGGAAGGAGAGGATGCCATTCAAATTAAAAAGATGCCCAAGGGCCCTGCACTGGGATTGCCGCCAGGTCGTAAAAGCCTTAGGATCCATTCCCGGGGTGAAGTCAGGGTTGGCAAAGAGCGGTGTTAGAGGGGAGGGAAACGATGTCAGCTTGTGTTTGGTGGCGACCCGGTCCCACACCTCCATAACCGTGCCCGTGATCTGGGACGCGTAGAGGTTAGGCGGCCGATGGTGCTTTGGGAGAAAGTGGATCCCGTAGAGGGGCTTGCCCGCTACGGCCTGGTCCTGGAATAGCCAAGTTTTCCCGGATTCCAGTTGATACCACTCCACTAAGCTTCGGAGTTGCATTGCGTTAAAATAAAGTTGGAGGTCTAGAATGCCTACGCCACCATGGTCGGGTGGGAGGACCGCGATCTCATGCCTAAAGCGTTGGCGACGTCCATGCCAAATGAAGCGTGCCAGTTCTGACTGCGTTTGCTGGATCCAGCCCTTCGGTGGCCGTAGGGGCACGGTCTGGAACAGATAAAGTATCTGCGGTAACAGAGTCATTTTCGTGGCGGCTATCCTCCCTAGCCATGAGAGTGAGTGGTGTTTCAAGCGCCTGATCTCGTCGCGGAGCTGCATGCGAAGTCTGGCGTAGTTCGCCTCGATAGTGGCTGGGATGGTGGGGCCTAGAAGGATTCCTAGGTAGGGAGCCGTGGTGTGGGACCATTGCACATCATGCTCCTCTTTGACCTCTGCCAGCGTCTTCGAGCCAGGGAGACATTAAGGGCAATCGATTTGTCTGTATTGATTTTGAACCCGGAAGTGAGCGCAAAGTCATGGAGTTCAATAAAAAGCGCACAGAGTGATTGGACCGGTTGGGTAAGAGACATTAAGATATTGTCCGCGTATAGGCTGATTTTGTGAATGTCGCCTCCGAACTGGATGCCCTTGGTGAGTGCGTGTTGCCGGATCCGCTGTGCCAACGGTTCCATGTAGAGGGCGAATAAAATAGGGGAGAGGGGACATCCCTGTCGGGTCCCCTTGACAATCGGGAAGCGGGAGGAGGTGTGTCTGTTGACGCGAACAGATACGGTGGGCTGCCTGTAGCAGTTTAGGATACGAGAACAGAGGATGTCTCCCAGACCAAAGTGACGCAGTACCAGTTCCAAGTAGGGCCAGTGCACCCTATCAAACGCTTTTTCGGCGTCGATAGTGAGGAGCATACAATCGGGCCGCATACGTGAGCCGGCTTCAATGAGGTGTAGGACCCTCCTGGTGTTATCACTGGTTTGCCGTTGCGGTATGAAGCCCGCCTGGTCCGGCTCCACCAGTTGTTGCATGTAGGGTGCAAGCCACTTTCCAGAATTCCGGTGTACAATTTGAAGTCAATGTTCAATAGGGAGATTGGTCGGTATGAACCGCAGCGGGCTTTGTCCCTACCAGGTTTCGGTATAACCGAAATTGCAGCTTCCAAAAGGTCTGCGGGGATCGCGCCCGGCTGAGAAAAGGAATAAAAAGGATCACGCAGAAGGGGTGCTATCTGGTGGCAGAACGTTTTGTAAAAGGACGCGGGGTACCCATCAGGGCCGGGGGATTTCCCAAGCTTCAAACGCGAGATCGCTGACACCACCTCTTCCAGGCCTATGGGTCGGTCCAGGAACTCTGCCTGGGTCAGGAATCGGAGGCGCGCCCCATGTGGATAAGACTGACCCGCCTGCAGGTAGAGTGTATCGCTGGCGTAGAGGGATTTATAGAACAACCCGAAGGCCTCCGCTATCGCCGCGTCGTCCGTGACAACACCGCCCCACTCTGTCTGTATGACCTGAACCCCCTGCTTGTGGCGCGGTTCACGTAGCTTATTTGCCAGTAGGCGTCCGCACCGGTCTCCTCCTGTGTAGTAAGCGTGTCGGAGACGGAGGGCCACGTATTCCGCCGCGTTATGATCTAACGCGGCTAGCGTCTTCCGCTCGGTGCATAATTGACGTCAGGCCCGTGCTGCCCCAGGACCCTGGTGCATTTGTTCCAGCTCCGTCACCCGTTGTGCTATTTCGACCCTTTTCTGCGTGTGTTGGCCGTGGCGATGGAAATAAATTCGCCGCGCAGGACCACTTTGAGGGCGGCCCACTGAGTGGCCCGTGTCGTGTCAGTGTTGTTGTTGTGTGACTGGAAATTCGTGATGGCAGTTCGAATTCGGTCTACGATCGATGGGGTGTGAAGGAGGTTCTCCCTAAGACGCCAGTGTCGCTGTGGGGGAGGTGTGGCTGGGAAAGGGAACGTGGCTACTACTGGGGCGTGGTCCGACAGTGAGGCCGGCAAGATTTCCAATTCCCGCGCTTGCGGTACCATCTCAGAGGTGCAGAGGAAGTAGTCGAGCCTGGCATAGGACTTGTGGGCCCCAGAGTGGTATGTGAATGTGGTGCTACGTGGGTGGGGTGCTACGTGGGTGGATGTGTCGCCAGAGATCCGTGAGACCCAGATCTCAAAGGTGTGCGTGTCCCGACTTGAAGAGGGCCCCCTCTTGGCCTGACCTTTGGCATGAGCGGTCAGCTGTGTTATGGAATAAGAGATTGAGGTCGCCCCCAAGTAGTAGGTGTCATTCATTGTTGGCAGTGGCGGCTGCTAATGCGGTCTGGAGAAAGGTTTCCTGTCCCTCGTTGAGCGCGTAGATCGAGCCCACCAGTAATGTCAGTCCCGCTATCAGAAAGCGGTATACCAACGGTCGCCCTTTTATCTCCGCCTCCCGTTGTAGGACCCTGCCTGTAAAGGATTTGGCTATCAGTATTGCCACCCCAGCTACCTTTTTGGAGGAGGATGAGAAGAGTTGCGTGGGAAAGGCCCGTGTTCTAAGACGGTGATGGTCTTTGGGCAACAGATGAGTCCCCTGGAGGAGGCAAATGTCAGCCGAGGAGTGTTCCAGAAGGGAGAAGACTGCTCGGCGTTTAATTGGGTTGATGAGCCCCCGCACATTAAGGGATAGGACTTTAAGGCCGTGTGGTGTCATAGGCCTTCAAAGTGAACTCCGGGCGTCTGTGTGGCGTGTTGGAGACAATGTAGGAAAAGAAAAAAGGGGGAGAAAAAGTGGACAAAGGTGAGCCCCCCGCAAAAACAACCTTCCCCACCACCCGCCTTCCCCGAACTTCCATCCCCCCCACACGCCCCCACCCCCCCCAACTCCCGCTCCCATCCCCCCTCCCCCGTCCCCCCGTGTGAAACCCCAACTATTGAGCATAGTCCCAGTCCTGCCTCCCTGCTGTGATGGTCTGTGGTGTGTTACCTGTGTGGACGTCCAGCCACATCGCTCTCTGCGGTGCCCCCCCCCCTGCCCCGCCTCCCCTGGACCTGCAAATTGACTGATGCGGATGTGTACTCCCCGGAGGCAAATTATTCCTCCAGTGCAGTGTCCTTGGCAACCTCTTGGATGGCGCTGTCCATTTCTGTCTTGATGGTGTGCGTATCGGGCCTTGAACTTGTTCCTGGCGACCGTCGCCGATTAATCTGCTGCCAACCCTCCCTGGACGGTCGTCTAGGGGACTTCGAAGGTGTGTTCTCGTCAGTCTGGGTGATGTCCAACAGGGAGCATGTTTCTTGAAGGGAGCGGAGCTGATGTAGGGCGCCGTTCCACCGGAAGATCAGGCGGAAGGGGTGTCCCCAGGCGTATGGAATCTCCTTGCTTCTCAAAAAGTCGGTCGCCACCTTGAAGGCTTTTCGTTTTTGGAGCGTGATTGCCGACAGATCCTGGTAGAGGGCTACTGGGTGGCCCCGGAACTGCAGAGGCTGCTGTCGCCGTGCCTCTCTAAGGATGCGCTCCTTGAGAGGGTAGTCCGGTAGGAATGCCAGGATGTCCGGGGGTGGCACCGATGTCCGCCGTGGCAATCCAACTCTGTGAGCTCTGTCTATTCTGATTGCAAAGTCTGCAGGTTCTCCCAGGATGTCTTGGAAGAGGGTTTGTAGGTACCCTGTGATGTCTGTGCCTTCTTCTTTGAGTGGAACGCCTCGGACCCGAATGTTGTTCTGCCGGGACCTATTTTCCAAATCCTCGGCGTGGGCTTGGAGATCGACTTGTTGTTCCTTAAGCCGCACCACCTCTTTCTGTAACTGCTCCACTTCTTCGTCCCTTGCGCGTTCCGAGTCTTCTATGGCGGACACCCTTTCACCAAGGCCGTCGACTTCTCACCTGATATTTCGGACTTCTCCCGCTACCTCTTGCTTCAAAGTGTGGAAGTCCTTAAGAAGGGAATTGAAGAGAGCTTCCAGGAAGGATTTGGTGATAGGCACTTCCCCTTCGGCGGTCTCTTGGTGTGGCTTGGATGCGCCCGGGGATGATTGTCTCTTATCTCCTTTTAACTGTCCTTTGCCCAGCATTTCGGGGAGGATGTGTTCCCCTTTTTCCCCCGTTGGCCTGCCATCTTGTGTCTTGTCATTGGGGTTAGGGCACTGCGACCTACTCAACGCTGCCTGGGTTCCCTCCCCTGAGGTCTCCGGCACGCTACCTTGTTCCGGCTCCTGGGGGTGGGGCAGGGATGGAACAACGTGGAACCCCGCTCCAGGAGGCCCATGCGGTCCCCCGTGGGTGTTAATGAGGCAGTGTGATCAGGCCAAGCACTAGGCCGTTCTCCAGGCCTCCGGCCTGGCAACTCCTCAGGGCCACCTCCAGCGCTCGCGGTGGGGTGGGGCCGCCCTGCTTTAGCCCCCGGTGCTGCGGTGTCTCCTGGCGGGTGACTCGTGCTCCGGGGCCGCCGCGCCGACTCACGCAAGCAGGCCCCGGCACTTCCAGGGCGCAGGCCGGAGCCCCGGCCTCAGTTTCTCCTGGCACCCGGGTGGCGTTGGGGGGGGGGGGGGCAATCAACGCGGGGCAGCTGGTATGGCTCCGCTGTGAGGTACGTTGCAAAAGGGGGGTTGACCCATTAACGTCACTGGGACCTGGGTAATAGAGATGCTGAGAAAGAAGGGCCCCAGTAAGTACAAACCAAATAATCAATGAACCACAACTGGTAATCAAAATATGTAAACAAAAGAGTCAATCCGCTAACATTGTTTAATTACAATGAAGCTGAGCCAAACATATCAGTAATAATTAATAAAACAACAAATGCAAAATCTCTAAGTTGTCGTGCCCTGGGAGGGGGAGAGGGAAATGTGCAGTGAATAGAGTGAATATAGGGAAGGGTAAGTGACATATACACACGGGCCAAAAGGGCCACACAATATTGTACAATTTAGAAATAACTGTCCATAGGTTTAAATAATAACCTAGAGAACAACCAACTTTATGGATGCAATAAAAAACACAATATAGAAATAGAAAAGGGGAAATAGTCGACGTTTCGACCCCTTTAAGAACGCAGGCTTGAATGGATCCCTTGCAGTGGGGTCTTCATCAGGACAGAAGACAGGGACACAGACCTGATTTAGTGTAAAAATTTAAAAATTAGGGATAACTCCATATAGTTAATCATGACTACTAAGCACATGTATTCTAAAAACAAGACATACCAAGATGCTCGTTTTCAAGTGGTGAAGAAGGAACTGAAACCCCTAAGTGTGGCGTAGATTCTGGATAATCAACCTCTTATTATCCGGATGATGGCAGTGCCAGGGTGGATTAGAGGGGAACGTAGTTCTGGATGGTGATAAAAAAGAAATTGAGTAAGGCAAGTCAAACCATTAGTCTGACTGGAAGCAAATCAGAGATAAAATCAAAACACTTACATTAAACATATATGCTTGCTTCCCACTAGGGTCACGAACGATGTAAGGACAATCGCCTGTTCGTGATGGAATCAGTACATGAATTTTTCGGTAGTTCAAACCACTATCAAAGAGTCTCTGTGGATATATAAATATTTAAAGAAACGTCACCCTAAAGGTGAATCGCGTAATACCACAGCATACCAGTATAACAATAGCCCAGAGTATACAAAGAGTGGGGCGCCTACCGGTAGATAAACGATTCAGAAGCCAAGATGTTGGAACGCTTTCACTGCGTGTTACTCTTACCAGCATCTGTGCAAAACAAGAAGGGGAACATCTAAGAAATGCTCAAAAGCGCATTTTGCCCATGGCTAGAGTGTCCAGAAAAAACATAGAAGTTTCCCATCATACGCACACCAAACACATACCTAATGCGTAGTTCCATGGTGCATAATCAATTCAAAACAGCTTACCGGGGACGCCGTAAGCTGCAGCATTTACACGCGTTCACATGATCGGCTGTGTAGTAAAAACCAAAAAGGGCCATGGGATACCGAAACTCAGCCCTATTATGGCGGACATCTTAAGATGGTAAAGGACTGTATAACAACCCTAGTGTGTGTCCTAAAAATGACTAACGTAGGTATACGTGAGGGCACATCTAAAATGTATTACATTTGCCAAACCAGGACGCTCGGTTGATGTGATTCATAGAAACAAATCTAGATGACTACGTTTGGGAGCTCACATGGTAAATAGGAGTAGCACATATGAACAACAACAATATGTGGTGTACCCGTCACACGACGGTATAAACCAATGTTGTAGTTGTAAATAGTTCAGATTGGTGATAAACACATTTTTACAAAAACATAATACACTATAATTATGGCGTACCTGTCACATGACGGTAAAGGCCAAGACATAGATGGTGTACCTATAGTATAGATCATGCTGAATATATGCGTGAAGATGAATAAAGCATACACCAGTACCCCGATGCATAAAAATCACAAACACCATCAATAGCAATAATTAGGTAATTGTACATAGTAAAATCCTGGAGACATGATTTTATTAGAGCAAAGCCAGCTGGGAAAAGGAACTATCAAACTAATTTAATCCCTCATTGATGGAGTTAAAACGGAACATCCATTTGAGCTCCCTTATGTTCAGAATGTCAGCGATGTTGCCACCTCTAGGGCCCAGTGATACCTGTTCCAAAATGACCCACTTCAAGCTCTCTGGGGAATGAAGTGCAACTTTGAAATGTTGAACCAAGGGTGCACCCTGAACTTCACAACGGATCTTACTCATATGTTGTAAAATTCGGACCTTTGCTTTTTGTTGGGTCTGGCCAATGTATATCAGGTCACAAGGACACACAATGGCATGAATGATGTTCATTGAATTACAGTTCGTATGGAACCTCATAGATGTTTTGATGTTACGATACTCAAATTCTTTGGTCTGTATTGTACTATCACAGGCCTTACACGTCCCACAACGATAATGACCAACAATGGGTGGAAAATTCCACATAGTAGCAAGTGACGGGTCAACTAGGCTTGGTAGAAAAGATCGAACCACAGAGTCGCGTACACTCTTGGCTTTTCTGAAAGCATGAAGGGGAAGATCTTTATGATCTATATCATCCGCAACCAATGACCAATGTTTGTTAATGGTGCGCTTAATGGCATTGCTCTTTGTGGAGAAAGTAGTTACACAAACTATGCGATTTTGGCTGTCGCTTTTTCTCTTAGGGATGAGTAAATCTTCCCTTGGATTGAACCAGGCACGTTTCCTAGCATTCCGGATAATTCTCTTGGGGTAACCCCGTTCAAGGAGACGATTCAGTAGGTCTTCAGATTGTTCCATATAATGGTCCTTAAAAGAGCAATTCCTTCGGATGCGAAGAAATTGCCCAAAAGGCAAATTATCACGAAGTGCCCGAGGATGGTGGCTGTTATAATGTAACAAAGAATTCCGTTCGGCCGGTTTGCGGTACAGGGTGGTTTTTAAACACCCCGAATCCTCAAAGATAGTAATGTCCAGAAAATCTATTTTCTTGGGATCTGAATGAGTAGTGAATGCGAGATGGGGAGACTGATCATTAAGCCAGTTGTGGAAAGTTGTTAGTAGGCTCGAAGTACCATTCCAAACAAAGAGAATGTCGTCCATGTATCGCATCCAGAGACCGAGGTGGTCTCTGAATGGATTATGGTGGTTAAGGACAACATTCTCCTCGAAGATAGCCATGTATATAATGGCCACATCCGGTGCGAAAGGGGCCCCCATGGCGACCCCCTTGGTCTGGAGAAAAACATTGGTTTTTAAAGACAAAAAAGTTTTTTGTCATGGCAAGTCTAAGTAAGGCTATAATGAATTCAGTCGGAACTGCCATGGGAGCCGGGCGTTGGTTCAAAGATCTGGTCATCACGGCTAGTGCTTCTTCTTGTGGAATACAAGTGTAAAGTGAAACTACATCAAACGTGACCAATATTTGGTTGTCAGTATCGAAAGGAAGATCTTCCACAATACCAATGGTATGCATTGTGTCCCTCAGATATGTGCTGGTACTTTCTGCAATGGGTTTGAGAAAGTAATCTACATACTTACCCAAAGGTTCCAGCATAGAGCTGCAACCAGAAAGAATCGTTCTGCCCGGGGGGTCAGACATGCTCTGATGAATTTTAGGGAGTGTATATAGAGTAGGGAGTCTCGGGTTGGGTTGGTTGAGATACTTAAACTCCTGCTCTGAAAGAAAACCTAGTTCTAACCCCTCCTTAGTTGTCTCCAATATTTCGAGAGCCAAAGAGGAGGATGGGTCTGACCGAAGTCGATGGTAACTGACTCCATCCCCCAATTGGCGAAGAATCTCCTTCTCATACATAGCCACATCTTGAACCACAATGGCACCGCCTTTATCGGCGGGCTTGATGACCACTTGATTGTTGGACGCCAGTGACTGCAAAGCCATTTTCTCAGATCTACTAGTGTTGAATTTTACATACATTCTCTTGTCTAGTGTTTGACACACATCTCTCCATACAACTGCCTCGTATGCCAGAATTTTATTAGACATGGTATGTGCCGGTGGAACAAAGGTGGATGGTAACTTAAGTCCGGTGTGTGACTGTTTGGGAATGAAAGGTGCATTTCTGAAAAAATACTTTAATCTGATCTTGCAAAAATTTTTACACAATTCAGTCTTGACAGAGAAACTGTCGGGTATGTAAGTTGGGACATACGATAGCCCTTTGTTGAGCACTTTATGCTCATCATCGGTCAAGACGTATGAAGATATATTAACCACAGGAGTAGATGGGGTGGTTGTGGGGTAAGTGAAGGTACCCTCACCAACAGTAGGTCTTGCGACGTGTTGTCCGTTCCCCTATGCTGCTCGGGTTGGAATTGTACCTGCTTGGTAGGTTGGCCTCGGCCCACCTCCCATGATGGTGCGTTCTGTACTGGACCGCGTGTTTGGCCTCTGGGCCGGTTGTTGCCTCTTCCTCGGGGTGGTCTCCAGGTAGCCGGACCAGGGACTAAAAAAGGATTAAATTGCTGTGGAAAATATCAAAAGTCCTGGAATGGATAAGTATTGTTGGGACCAGGGAATATGTAGCTTGGGCCTGCTTGGTCTTGCTCACCCTCCGAGCTGTAGGACGAGTCGGAGAATGTTGAATAATTACGCCGTCCACGGAAGGAGCTGCGACCTCTGTTAGTGAATCTGCCCTGATTATCCTGACGATAATAATCGTCCTGTAGGTACGGATAAGTCTTTTTCTTATCGTACAATCTCAAGTCACGTGCTAGCTTTTCAAGTTTCTTATTCTGGGTGACTAATTCAAAGTCCTTGAGAGAGGTGTCTAGATTGATCAGGGTATCCTTAGCGGAGGCAAAGCTGGCATGAGCAAAAATCTCTGCTTTGAGTTGAGCAATTTCAGAAGCAATTACTTTCACCTGTTCAGCCGCAGTCTCCACACCCAACACCATCCAATGGCGTGAGCAGTTGTTGGAGATGTGACTAAAACCTTCCCTAAATTTAGGGACTTCAATGGAAATTGCAGGTTCGATCTTAATCTGTAAACCAATAGGAATAATGTTCTCCTAAAGATATTTGGTTAATAGGTGGCCGTGCCACCGAGTTCTGATCAATTTCTTTTCAAGACGTTCCAAACGTGAGATTTTGTCCTTCAGAGTGAAGTCGATGGAGGGGACATCAGATGAAAGAAAGTTGTTACTAGGATTGTTCAATAATTGGTTGATATATTCCTCAGAATAAGAGAGAAGCTCGCTCTCCACCATGATGTGCTAAACTATACTGAATAAAAAATAATAAAGAAAGAAAAGAACCTCGCAAGCTAGCGCCTGCACGAAGTAAGTTGCAAAAGGGGGGTTGACCCATTAACGTCACTGGGACCTGGGTAATAGAGATACTGAGAAAGAAGGGCCCCAGTAAGTACAAACCAAATAATCAATGAACCACAACTGGTAATCAAAATATGTAAACAAAAGAGTCAATCCGCGAACATTGTTTAATTACAATGAAGCTGAGCCAAACATATCAGTAATAATTAATAAAACAACAAATGCAAAATCTCTAAGTTGTCGTGCCCTGGGAGGGGGAGAGGGAAATGTGCAGTGAATAGAGTGAATATAGGGAAGGGTAAGTGACATATACACACGGGCCAAAAGGGCCACACAATATTGTACAATTTAGAAATAACTGTCCATAGGTTTAAATAATAACCTAGAGAACAACCAACTTTATGGATTCAATAAAAAACACAATATAGAAATAGAAAAAGGGAAATAGTCGACGTTTCGACCCCTTTAAGAACGCAGGCTTGAATGGATCCCTTGCAGTGGGGTCTTCATCAGGACAGAAGACAGGGACACAGACCTGATTTAGTGTAAAAATTCAAAAATTAGGGATAACTCCATATAGTTAATCATGACTACTAAGCACATGTATTCTAAAAACAAGACATACCAAGATGCTCGTTTTCAAGTGGTGGAGAAGGAACTGAACCCCCTAAGTGTGGCGTAGATTCTGGATAATCAACCTCTTATTATCCGGATGATGGCAGTGCCAGGGTGGATTAGAGGGGAACGTAGTTCTGGATGGTGATAAAAAAGAAATTGAGTAAGGCAAGTCAAACCATTAGTCTGACTGGAAGCAAATCAGAGATAAAATCAAAACACTTACATTAAACATATATGCTTGCTTCCCACTAGGGTTACGAACGATGTAAGGACAATCGCCTGTTCGTGATGGAATCAGTACATGAATTTTTCGGTAGTTCAAACCACTATCAAAGAGTCTCTGTGGATATATAAATATTTAAAGAAACGTCACCCTAAAGGTGAATCGCGTAATACCACAGCATACCAGTATAACAATAAAAGCCCAGAGTATACAAAGAGTGGGGCGCCTACCGGTAGATAAACGATTCAGAAGCCAAGATGTTGGAACGCTTTCACAGCGTGTTACTCTGACCACCATCTGTGCAAAACAAGAAGGGGGACATCTAAGAAACGCTCAAAAGCGCAATTTGCCCATGGCTAGAGTGTCCAGAAAAAACATAGAAGTTTCCCATCATACGCACACCAAACACATACCTAATGCGTAGTTCCATGGTGCATAATCAATTCAAAACAGCTTACCGGGGACGCCGTAAGCTGCAGCATTTACACGCGATCACATGATCGGCTGTGTAGTAAAAACCAAAAAGGGCCATGGGATACCGAAACTCAGCCCTATTATGGCGGACATCTTAAGATGGTAAAGGACTGTATAACAACCCTAGTGTGTGTCCTAAAAATGACTAACGTAGGTATACGTGAGGGCAAATCTAAAATGTATTACATTTGCCAAACCAGGACGCTCAGTTGATGTTATTCATAGAAAAAAATCTAGATGACGTTTGGGAGCCAACATGTCGCACACCTATAGACCCATAAGTGTGTCTCCCATGGCACCAGTATGAATGTGCTGTACTCTTACAGCTGAAGTTATGACAAAGAAGACTTCAAAACGAAAATTTCTGGTGTTCAAAAAAATTATATTTCAGTCACTTTTCTTATGTTCATAACATGTAGCAACAGTCCTTTTAGTTCCAATGCATTTCGGTGTTTACATACACCTTCTTCAGGGAACGTCTACAAATTAACAAAAAATATATACAATGTATCAAATCTTAGTGCTATACATGTTAATTGACGCGCAATTCATCGTTTATACAAACTGGTTTTTGGCTTTAGAATCATTTTTGTCCCCCTTTAAAACAAACGTTGGCAGCGTGCTTTTCACTGATATGTTACCCCGTTTATAATCGGTCTCAACTTTTCGAAACCAACTCTCCCTTTTCATTACTTTAACTATGTAATCGTCTAGTAACTCATTTAACCGACTATCTACGGGTGAGGGCCCTTCTCTATTATCGCGTGCAGCTTACGCTTGGCGTGTCTAAGTCCGCCATTGCTCACCTTCGTTGCTGAAAAGTATTTTCCCGCTACGTCGTGCGGGGTCCTGCTCCTATTGCGCTCTCACTGTTGTGAAAATTCAACTGACGCCGCGTAACTGACGCATGCGCAGTAACTTAATCTGACGTTTTTTATAAAAAGAAACCCGTGTTTTTTTTCTATTGAAATTACGAAACTTTAACTGTCTTAAACTCGACAACTGAAACCATTATACAAGTAGAGGTTAATCAAGACTCCTAGGTACAGTTCATATGCATTATCATACTGTAGTTGATTAAATGTAAATCGTAGTTATATGAAGATACATTAAATCACAAGTAGCACGTAAATTCAGTTCGGTCATTTAAACCATGTGGTTTAAGGCTGTTTAAGTAATAAATCCAGTGATTTTCTCTCTTTAAGAGATTTTTTTTGTTCATGGCACCTTCTTTTCTCGGTACTGTTTCCAATACACAAGCTCTTAGTTGATTCAAGTTATGGCGTTTCTCTGTAAAATGTGTTGCTACCGTGGATTTAGTTGAGTGAGTTCTAATGTTGCTTTTATGTTCGGTTAGTCTCACTTTGAGTTTCCTTTCCGTGTGTCCCACGTAAACACTTCCACAAGGACATTTCAATACGTATACCACATTGGTGGTATCGCATGTAGCATTGACTTTAAGGGGTATCTTGTGTCCTTTCATGGGGTGGCTGATATTTGTCCCCTTCATGATATTATGACAATTTGCACAATTTAAACATGGAACCGTTCCTCTATATGTCTGATGTTGGGTTATCTGTTTAGATTTCTTCAATAGTTCACCTATGTTTTTTCCTCTTGAGTGTGCAAATAAAGGTTCTTGGTCTAAAATCCCATTAAAATCTGATTCCATTTTTACTATTTGCCAATTCTTGTATATGATTCTTTTGAATTGAGTACTCACGTTAGAAAATTTGCTCACACATGTTAAACGTTGTGTTTTTGTAGCTGTTTTGTAAGTCAGTAACTCTTGTCTAGTTTTTGTCAGTGCTCTTGCCTTGGATTTCTGGATCATTTCCTCTGGATAGCCTCTTGTGGAGAACCTGTTTGCCATGGTTTGTAGTTGTTCTTGGCATGCGTGATCCTCGGAGACTACTCTCCTAACCCTGAGAAATTGTGTGTACGGGAGGTGGTTTTTCAATGATGGAGGGTGGTGACTGGTGTACTGTAACAAGTTGTTCTTATGTGGGTTTACGGTACAAGTTCGTGGTAAGGATGCCGTTGTTTAGTGTGATTTCCACATCAAGGTATTGAATGGTGGTGTCATTGATGTTCCACGTAAATTTAATTCTGTCATTTCTGTCATCTAGAATTTTCAATTGTTGTTCTAGTGATTCCTGTGTTCCTTTCCATATGATGAACATGTCATCGATAAATCTCATGTATGCTAACAAATGTGTGGCCCACTCTTGGTTGTTGTAAATGTGTTCCTCTTCAAATGATCCCATAAATAGATTTGCATACGCCGGTGCGGCGCAATTTCCCATGGCGGTTCCATTGAGTTGGATAAACCAGCGTTTCTCATAGGTAAAGTAGCTGTTCATAAGGGTGAATTCCATCAATTCCATCAGAAAGATTTGTAAGTTTTCTGGATAAGTGCTATGTAGTAGAGCCTTTTCAATGGCTTCTAGGCCTTCTCTATGAGGTATGGCTGTATATAGTGTTTTGACGTCTATGGTGGCCATGATGCAGCCTGCTTCAATTTTTACTGCTTGTAACTTTACCAGAAAATCAGTCGTGTCCTTGATGTAAGATAGATTTTTAATTACCAACGGTTGTAAATGCTTATCTATGAATTTCCCCACTGGTTCGTGGATACTCATTTTGGTGGATACGATTGGGCGACATGGAGGGTTTTGTGGATCTTTGTGTACCTTAGGTACTAGGTACATAGTCGGGCTTTTGGGGTTTTCTTGCATTAGATACCTTTTGGTTTTTTCATTGATGATGCCTTTATCTGTGGCTTGATTCAAAATTGTTTGCAAAGTTTTACGGATTTCTGCCGTGGGATCATAATCTATTTCCATGTATGTATTGATGTCTCCTAGATGTGTGTTCATTGCTTCTTCATAGAACTCTTTGTTCATTATTACTAGTGCCCCTCCCTTGTCGGCCTTTTGACATATGATTTGTTTGTTGTTCGCTATGCTTTCAATAGCTCCAAACTCTTTCTTCGACATATTTGGATTTTTGACTCTTTTGTTGGTGTTGATTTTGTTAATTTCCTGTTTACATAAGTTTTCAAAGAGATCAATCATCTTGTGTGATGTCAGTGGCATGTAATTACTAGGAGTTTTTAATCCTTTTAATTCATCTTCCTTTGGAGGTGGTTTTTCGGTTATTACATTCTCAAAAAAATGTCTCAATCTCATTTTGCGTGTGAGTTTAAAGAGGCTCACTTCTAGCTCTAATTGGTTGGTGTGGGTACTCGGTACAAACGATAACCCTCGTTGCGGTGCACGACCCTTTTCCAGAAAACGTTTGGGAGCCCACATGGTAAATAGGAGTAGCACATATGAACAACAACAATATGTGGTGTACCTGTCACACGATGGTATAAACCAATGTTGTAGTTGTAAATAGTTCAGATTGGTGCTAAACACATTTTTACAAACACATAATACACTATAATTATGGCGTACCTGTCACATGACGGTAAAGGCCAAGACATAGATGGTGTACCTATAGTATAGATCATGCTGAATATATGCGTGAAGATGAATAAAGCATACACCAGTACCCCGATGCATAAAAATCACAAACACCATCAATAGCAATAATTAGGTAATTGTACATAGTAAAATCCTGGAGACATGATTTTATTAGAGCAAAGCCAGCTGGGAAAAGGAACTATCACTCATTTAATCCCTCATTGATGGAGTTAAAACGGAACATCCATTTGAGCTCCCTTATGTTCAGAATGTCAGCGATGTTGCCACCTCTAGGGCCCAGTGATACCTGTTCCAAAATGACCCACTTCAAGCTCTCTGGGGAATGAGGTGCAACTTTGAAATGTTGAACCAAGGGCGCACCCTGAACTTCACAACGGATCTTACTCATATGTTGTAAAATTCGGACCTTTGCTTTTTGTTGGGTCTGGCCAATGTATATCAGGTCACAAGGACACACAATGGCATAAATGATGTTCATTGAATTACAGTTCGTATGGGACCTCATAGATGTTTTGATGTTACGATACTCAAATTCTTTGGTCTGTATTGTACTATCACAGGCCTTACACGTCCCACAACGATAATGACCAACAATGGGTGGCAAATTCCACATAGTAGCAAGTGACGGGTCAACTAGGCTTGGTCGAAAAGATCGAACCACAGAGTCGCGTACACCCTTGGCTTTTCTAAAAGCATGAAGGGGAAGATCTTTATGATCTATATCATCCGCAACCAATGATTGTTAATGGTGCGCTTAATGGCATTGCTCTTTCTCAAACCCATTGCAGAAAGTACCAGCACATATCTGAGGGACACAATGCATACCATCGGTATTGTGGAAGATCTTCCTTTCGATACTGACAACCAAATATTGGTCACGTGTGATGTAGTTTCACTTTACACTTGTATTCCACGAGAAGAAGCACTAGCCGTGATGACCAGATCTTTGAACCAACGTCCGGCTCCCATGGCAGTTCCGACTGAATTCATTATAGCCTTACTTAGACTTGCCATGACAAAAAACTTTTTTGTCTTTAAAAAACAATTTTTTCTCCAGACCAAGGGGGTCGCCATGGGGGCCCCTTTTGCACCGGATGTATACATGGCTACCTTCGAGGAGAATGTTGTCCTTAACCACCATAATCCATTCAGAGACTACCTCGGTCTCTGGATGCGATACATCGACGACATTCTCTTTGTTTGGAATGGTACTTCGAGCCTACTAACAACTTTCCACAACTGGCTTAATGATCAGTCTCCCCATCTCGCATTCACTACTCATTCAGATCCAAAGAAAATAGATTTTCTGGACATTACTATCTTTGAGGATTCGGGGTGTTTAAAAAACACCCTGTACCGCAAACCGGCCGAACTGAATTCTTTGTTACAGTATAACAGCCACCATCCTCGGGCACTTCGTGATAATTTGCCTTTTGGGCAATTTCTTCGCATCCGAAGGAATTGCTCTTTTAAGGACCATTATATGGAACAATCTGAAGACCTACTGAATCGTCTCCTTGAACGGGGTTACCCCAAGAGAATTATCCGGAATGCTAGGAAACGTGCCTGGTGCAATCCAAGGGAAGATTTACTCATCCCTAAGAGAAAAAGCGACAGCCAGAATCGCATAGTTTGTGTAACGACTTTCTCCACAAAGAGAAATGCCATTAAGCGCACCATTAACAAACATTGGTCATTGGTTGCGGATGATCTAGATCATAAAGATCTTCCCCTTCATGCTTTTAGAAAAGCCAAGAGTGTACGCGACTCTGTGGTTCGATCTTTTCTACCAAGCCTAGTTGACCCGTCACTTGCTACTATGTGGAATTTGCCACCCATTGTTGGTCATTATCGTTGTGGGACGTGTAAGGCCTGTGATAGTACAATACAGACCAAAGAATTTGAGTATCGTAACATCAAAACATCTATGAGGTCCCATACGAACTGTAATTCAATGAACATCATTTATGCCATTGTGTGTCCTTGTGACCTGATATACATTGGCCAGACCCAACAAAAAGCAAAGGTCCGAATTTTACAACATATGAGTAAGATCCGTTGTGAAGTTCAGGGTGCGCCCTTGGTTCAACATTTCAAAGTTGCACCTCATTCCCCAGAGAGCTTGAAGTGGGTCATTTTGGAACAGGTATCACTGGGCCCTAGAGGTGGCAACATCGCTGACATTCTGAACATAAGGGAGCTCAAATGGATGTTCCGTTTTAACTCCATCAATGAAGGATTAAATGAGTTTGATAGTTCCTTTTCCCAGCTGGCTTTGCTCTAATAAAATCATGTCTCCAGGATTTTACTATGTACAATTACCTAATTATTGCTATTGATGGTGTTTGTGATTTTTATGCATCGGGTACTGGTGTATGCTTTATTCATCTTCACGCATATATTCAGCATGATCTATACTATAGGTACACCATCTATGTCTTGGCCTTTACCGTCATGTGACAGGTACGCCATAATTATAGTGTATTATGTTTTTGTAAAAATGTGTTTATCACCAATCTGAACTATTTACAACTACAACATTGGTTTATACCGTCGTGTGACAGGTACACCACATATTGTTGTTGTTCATATGTGCTACTCCTATTTACCATGTGGGCTCCCAAACGTTGTCATCTAGATTTTTTTCTATGAATAACATCAACCGAACGTCCTGGTTTGGCAAATGTAATACATTTTAGATTTGCCCTCACGTATACCTACGTTAGTCATTTTTAGGACACACACTAGGGTTGTTATACAGTCCTTTACCATCTTAAGATGTCTGCCATAATAGGGCTGAGTTTCGGTATCCCATGGCCCTTTTTGGTTTTTACTACACAGCCGATCATGTGATCGCGTGTAAATGCTGCAGCTTACGGCGTCCCCGGTAAGCTGTTTTGAATTGATTATGCACCATGGAACTACGCATTAGGTATGTGTTTGGTGTGCGTATGATGGGAAACTTCTACGTTTTTTCTGGACACTCTAGCCATGGGCAAATTACGCTTTTGAGCGTTTCTTAGATGTTCCCCTTCTTATTTTGCACAGATGTTGGTCAGAGTAACACGCTGTGAAAGCGTTCCAACATCTTGGCTTCTGAATCGTTTATCTACCGGTAGGCGCCCCACTCTTTGTATACTCTGGGCTTTTATTGTTATACTGGTATGCTGTGGTATTACGCGATTCACCTTTAGGGTGACATTTCTTTAAATATTTATATATCCACAGAGACTCTTTGATAGTGGTTTGAACTACCGAAAAATTCATGTACTGATTCCATCACGAACAGGCGATTGTCCTTACATCGTTCGTGACCCTAGTGGGAAGGAAGCATATATGTTTAATGTAAGTGTTTTGATTTTATCTCTGATTTACTTCCAGTCAGACTAATGGTTTGACTTGCCTTACTCAATTTCTTTTTTATCACCATCCAGAACTACGTTCCCCTCTAATCCACCCTGGCACTGCCATCATCCGGATAATAAGAGGTTGATTATCCAGAATCTACGCCACACTTAGGGGTTTCAGTTCCTTCTCCACCACTTGAAAACGAGCATCTTGGTATGTCTTGTTTTTAGAATACATGTGCTTAGTAGTTATGATTAACTATATGGAGTTATCCCTAATTTTTGAATTTTTACACTAAATCAGGTCTGTGTCCCTGTCTTCTGTCCTGATGAAGACCCCACTGCAAGGGATCCATTCAAGCCTGCGTTCTTAAAGGGGTCGAAACGTCGACTATTTCCCTTTTTCTATTTCTATATTGTGTTTTTTATTGCATCCATAAAGTTGGTTGTTCTCTAGGTTATTATTTAAACCTATGGACAGTTATTTCTAAATTGTACAATATTGTGTGGCCCTTTTGGCCCGTGTGTATATGTCACTTACCCTTCCCTATATTCACTCTATTCACTGCACATTTCCCTCTCCCCCTCCCAGGGCACGACAACTTAGAGATTTTGCATTTGTTGTTTTATTAATTATTACTGATATGTTTGGCTCAGCTTCATTGTTATTAAACAGTGTTAGCGGATTGACTCTTTTGTTTACATATTTTGATTACCAGTTGTGGTTCATTGATTATTTGGTTTGTACTTACTGGGGCCCTTCTTTCTCAGTATCCGCTGTGAGGTAGGCCTGGTGGAGGGGCCGCGCTGTGTCTCTCTGTGAGCCGCATCTCCGGCCGAGGCACGGCGCCGACACTCACCGGCTTTTCTTGGGCCAGAAGGTCCATTCCTCGCGGCCCCCTCCGGATCGATGCGGCAGGGCTGCCGCAGCCTCCCAGATGTCGCCGCCGTCGACACTCACCGGCTTTTCTTGGGCCACAGGGCCCGTTCCTCGCAGCCCCCTCCGGATCGGTGCCGCAGGGCCGCCGCGGCCTCTCAGATGGGGCGGGCCTCCGCAGCGGGTCGCACCGGTCTGTGCTGGACCTTGGTGTCTCCCAGCAGGTGCCCAGATCACTTCGCCGCCGTCGGCGCCTTTCTTCTCTCGCACCTCCCGGCCCGTAGTAAGCGTGGCCAGCTTTTAGAACGGTGGGGGTGATTCTCCGGCTTCTCCTATCCCCTGTGTAGTGGGAGAAATGCAGCGGCCCGGGTAAGTCGAGGACGGAGGAGCTTACGGAGTATGCGACTCCTCTCTCCGCAATCTTGGCCACACCCCCCTAAAGACTTATTTAAATCATTAATATATAAAATGAATAGGAGGGGGGCCAGGACACAACCCTGCCTGACCCCCCCTACCGACTTCAATGGCTTTGGAGACCTCACCGTCCTTACTAATGCGTACCCGGGCTTGTAGATCTTCATGCTAAAAAAGAGACCAGTGACTCCTCCAATCCATAATTTAAAAGAGTTGACCACAGCCGGGATCTATTGACAGTCGAAGGCCGACGTAAGATCCAAGAATGCCAGATATACAGGTGTTTTCTTGGCTATATTATATTTGCTAATAATCAGAATGAGGTTAAGGCATTGTTCCACAGTGCCAACTTTGCTCCTAAACCCTAGCTGACATGGGTGTAAAACCTGGCATTCTTCAGCCCACGACTTAATCTTGTTATGTAGTACCCGCTCTAAAAATTTCAAGGTATTGTCGATCAGGGAGATCGGCCTGTAGCAACTCGGATTCAACTGGTCCCCCTTCTTAAAAATTGGTACTGTAATACTGGAGGACCAGGTATGAGGTATAGGGGAGTTAGTTGGATTATTAAAAACATTTAAAAGTAGTGGTGCCCAAAAGTCAGGGTAACTTTTAATAAGGTCAATAGGAAGGCCGCCGGGCCCGGGTGCTTTACATCCTAGACTCTGAGTAATTGCCTCCTCTACCTCAGATAGTTCAATCCGGATCCCAGTAATTGGAGTATTCTCCTCAATGGCGAAACAGGGGTCCGGGGCAGCGTAGATCTAATTAAAGTGAGCCTCCCAGGACTCACTGGAGATATTACAACTAATTGACGACATTGAGTTTCCCAGAGATCTCATGCCTTTAACGGCCTGCCAAAAATCCTTGCCATTTTTTAAGGTGTTTGCACGAACAAGATTATCCCAGTGGTCTTTAATAATCTCCTCTTTTCTAGCTGTGATAACTCTCTTGTAACTCATCCTAAGCGATGTAATCAGGGGGCTATCTCTCGGTTTGCTTGCAAGCGCCCTCTGAAGGGCTCTGTTAGCTGCAGTGCAATCAGCATTAAACCAACCTTGGTCTAAGTTAGTTTTCTTGTTGTGCTTAGACAATAAGGATTTAATACCGATGCAAAGCTCTGAGAAGGCACCAACAACCTCCGGGTTATACTCTCTAAATGTCAGACCAATATTGATCAAATCAGGGTAAGATCTTGCCATCATTTCAAATACTATTACTATTATCTACACCGCGCCACACCAGTCGAAGATTATCAGTAGTGTGTGTTAATTTGCTAGCACCATGCGCATGGTCATAAATTGGTCTGTATGTAAAGCTCAGGGTCAGGTTAATTGGATTATGGTCCCCCTGAACTGTGGGGATTACCTCTGCCTTTAAGGCTTAATTTTCTAAACACTCACTGCTCCATCAGGATTCAAGCAAGCCGGGCCGACGACGCCTGAAATGGCAGAAACCGGTCCCCGGAAGCTTGTCTCCTTTCTGGTGAAGAATTGGCTTGGTAGTTTGGTCTGCCCTGTTCCCATGATGCACTGGGCCAGGGACAGACTAATTTGCATATAGCCAGGTTCTGAGCTGGGATGGGGCAGTGAGCTAAATAACGGTGATGGATCAAGCCCTGATCTTTGGACTGGGTAAGAGTGGTCTGCTTAATTCAGACACTCTGTTCATCACCACCCCCTTTTCTGAATCATTTTGTCCACCATAAGCGTGGAAGGGTATACTCAGACATGAGTCCTTTGCTCACTGCTCCATCAGGATTCAAGCAAGCCGGGCCGACGATGCCTGAAATGGCAGAAACCGGTCCCCGGAAGCTTGTCTCCTTTCTGGTGAAGAATTGGCTTGGTAGTTTGGTCTGCCCTGTTCCCATGATGCACTGGGCCAGGGACAGACTAATTTGCATATAGCCAGGTTCTGAGCTGGGATGGGGCAGTGAGCTAAATAACGGTGATGGATCAAGCCCTGATCTTTGGACTGGGTAAGAGTGGTCTGCTTAATTCAGACACTCTGTTCATCACCACCCCCTTTTCTGAATCATTTTGTCCACCATAAGCGTGGAAGGGTATACTCAGACATGAGTCCCTTGCTCACTGCTCCATCAGGATTCAAGCAAGCCGGGCCGACGACGCCTGAAATGGCAGAAACCGGTCCCCGGAAGCTTGTCTCCTTTCTGGTGAAGAATTGGCTTGGTAGTTTGGTCTGCCCTGTTCCCATGATGCACTGGGCCAGGGAAAGACTAATTTGCATATAGCCAGGTTCTGAGCTGGGATGGGGCAGTGAGCTAAATAACGGTGATGGATCAAGCCCTGATCTTTGGACTGGGTAAGAGTGGTCTGCTTAATTCAGACACTCTGTTCATCACCACCCCCTTTTCTGAATAATTTTCTAAACAGGCAGTGATAAAAATGTAGTCGATAGTACGATAGTAGAGGATGAACCCCTTCCTCTATAGGTGGGTTCTATGCGACCATCCCTGGAGGGCACAGCTGCGAACTCCATAGCATCTAAGAAGTTATTGGAGCTTAGGAGATTCACTAGCTGGTCTCCTCTATGACACAACAGACCCGTATTAGTAGATTGGATGACTGAGTAGATACCCTCTGGAATTTTAACATTGATGTCACCGCCTAGACATATACCCTTGGATTTGGTGTCACAATTAACAGTTTGTAATTCAGAAATAAATGTAAACAACTCGATAAAGTTCATGTTAGGAACGGTTTTAAAATCGTCATTATAAAAGTTAATCAAATAAAGTGAGATCCCCGTGTAAAAACGGTAACCTGAAATTTAGCGCTAGTAGTACACAGGCTCTAGCATGAACCCCTGCCCTAATATTGATCCATGTTGAGAGGCCGCCAGCAGGTCTACCTGATTCCGGGATAGGTGATAGGATATTAAAACATTCAAACCCCTCCATAAACAACTCCCGTGTTGCAAGGTCTCTTGAAGCATTACAATATCTTGGTTGTTGATTAACTCCTGCCAGTCTGGTAAGTTTAATTTAGATGCCAGACCCGCGACATCCCAGCTCAATATTTTAAGTGACTAATCTACATTCATTGCAGTCGGAATGTCGGGTTTACGGGGCTGGGAGCAAGTTCGTGGGATACTGGTTCTACTACCTCAGTTGGTATTTGATTCGTCGAAGGAATGGGCAGTCAATCTTGGCAATCCAAACCTGATGGGGGCATAAATCGATTGAGGGTTGGGAGAGGATAAGGCATGTTAGAACGGGGTGGCTCTAATGTGAGCTTATAAAAATAGCCCAATGGCAGGGCCCAAATACTAGTGGTAAGATCAGCCCGCTCCGTCTGTGGCGATAATATAGCTTTTGCCACTGATGGCCTGCGAAAATTAATGACTATACAGTCCCCCTTGATGGATTTTGGGGATATGCCCAGACATCCCACTCTCCGTACCATGATCATGTTCTCAATTAGTGATGTCCTAAATCTTTTGTGTTTGGACAGCCAGTCTACACTCTTGCAACGTAGTTGTTCCCATGATTCTGTCTGATCAGATATTAAAGAGGGGACACCTGCTAAAACTACAACATAGGGACACGCCTCTGGGGGTAGATGTTAATACCTCCCTATTGCCCCTGGAATATGTCAGACAAATAAGATCAATAGCGCCCTCTCGTGGTATGTTATCCACACCATTGCTATTAAGTGGAGCCGCAGGAGGAATACTAATAGGTGATGTGGTGTTTATTAGGTTTCCATCAGTGATTGTGTATGTCATCCCTCACTATATTAATATTTTCCCCTCTAATGCCCCCTGTTTCAAAGCAGAAGTGAATTTTATTGCACATAACACCATCTTTGGCGCCTGGATTCAAATTAGTTGGATCATTTGGAGTCTGTTGACGAGTTCGAACGTTATTAGGAAGCACTATTAACATGGTTGGCCTGCCTGCACCAATAGATTCAGACCTGTTTGGATCTACTAAGGGGACAATATTAGGGATCGTAGGTTGGGGCACAGGCTGGACGGGAGACACAACAGGGAGGTGATCCCTCAGAGAGGCAAGAAAACTATCAAGAACGCACTTAACACGATCAGTGATGGCATCCATAATATAACTCCTAGCCACTTCGCTACTACTTCTGCTATTACTGATAGTAAGGAACTGGTTAGTCTCAGTCTGAATTCCAATAGAACAGTAAAGGGGGTTGGTATCTGGAGCGTGCACCTGAGTCGCAACTGTTGTGAGGTTGGAAGATGGGCGGATCCAAGAGTTCAATGTTGTGCGAGGAGAACACGGACGAATTGGTTGCTTCCTCTTGGCGCTTACTGTCTTAGCTGGCTTCCTCTTACACTTTGACCCAATGGGTGAAACAGTGGTTGTTAGAATATCTGATACAGGGGCATTGGGTATGATAACACCTCTAGATTCCTCACAAGCAGAAGTTGGAATGTCAGAGTCACTCATATTTGAATTACTAGCTTCAACTGTCGAGATCAGGGGTTGGAGAGGTAACCCTAGGCCAAGAGAGAGACGCCTCTCAGTCAGTTCAATGTTATTGCTAACAATACTGACTGCTCTTTCCAACATGCTATCAATGCTTGTTGCAGCAGGTCTGGATAACGGTTGTCCCACACGCTTCCCCATAGTCACTTTTAACACTCAAGTCTGTTGGGTATGAAAAGAAAATATCCTTAGCTCACCTAAGGGGGATTGAGGGCAGCGATTACCAGATGAAAGAGAGATGGCCCAGTCAAGTCTCTGACGGGCGTGGATGGGCCCGCCCTTGACCCGGGCTTGGCCCTGGCACGCCTGCGTGGGTCCTGCGCTGCGGGAGCCCTGCGTCGCTTTTAAGCACCTCCTGGCGCAATGGTGTTACGTGGTGCCGCTAGGAACTCTGGGCAGTGTAGTCCCGGCACGAGTAGACTCCCCAAATGACTCTCTCGGCGGTGGGGGCAAGAAAGCGGCGTCTCCGCTGAGCAGCGCATCACAAGGCGCCCGGAAATCACCTCCGGTAAGTGGCACAGTGGCACAGGTTCAAGTTCAAGAGGACTCCCCTCATATCAAGCGCTTCATTTCCTTCCACCGTTCTGAAGAATTACCAGGTTCTGAGCAACACCATTTCTTTATTATAAAGGATCTTGCATTCGACATTGCAAAGTACACAAAAAAATCATGCAATCCCTTTTCAAAACGAAATTTGTTTAATCCCAAAATCACCAGATTTATTGATTGATCAAGTATTTTCAATCTTATTTACCACTTTGCTCAACCTTAAAAGCTGCTCCACGTCCAGCCTATGTGTTGAATCCAATCCCCATTTCTTTTTGGACTTGCTGATTTGTGCCAGGGTAGGTTTTTGTATGTGTGTGCGTGTGTATGGGGGAGCGGCAAAGAGTTTAGGAGGAGGCACAGAGGTACCACTGGAACTGAGTGAGCCAGGGAGGCTACTGCGACTGTGTCCGTGTAAAAACCTCTATACTACCCAGCAAGACTGCCTGTTTCCCTTGACTGCTTCTGTTCTGGTGCATGCATGTGCACGCGCAGCAAGCAGGAACTGTGGGAACAAAGCAAGGCTGGATGCTGCAGACTAGAGGCAGCGCCTTACAGTGCAACAGTGTGAGACTTGTTAAGGCAAAGATTTCAGCTCAAACTCGACCTTTATTGTGCAAAGATCCTCTATACTGACTCCAGGCGCCTCTGGTACTAGACATTCATTGTTCATTTTTCCCCTGTTCTTTAATGTGTAGCGTTGAGCTGTGTGATGAATAACTCCTCCTTTAGAAGTACTGGTGAATTTATTACCTATTGTTATTACTGTCATGCCAAGTTTCTAACCAGAGCACATTGGTGAGCTTCAACTCTTTCCCTAGCTACATTGAGGGCCAAGTGCAGAATGTGTGTATTTGGTGCTCGATTTAGGATCAAATAGTAAGTAGACCTAGTAGATCTGATGTTAAAGGCCCCAATCCATGCAATTAGAGCTGAATAATCCCTGATTGCCCAAGACCCACCAAAACCAGTTCCCACACCAGGCGTGACATGCAGACAACTTAAAAGTTCAATCAGATGGTGAGATTTTCCACCCAAATAAAGGCTGTGCCCTGACTTGAAACTAACTTGGCTGGTTAGCTTATTCAACACCCAACAGTATATGATAATGCAAAGAAACAACCCCCCAAAGGCGAGTAAAATAGTGGGTTTACGCCCTTCCCTTGACATTCAGTCACCAACAAATCATTGCAACAGATACAATTTACGGAACTGAGAACTACAGTCCGTGCCCTAAAACCTCCCCAATGGTGTTCTGAGAAAAACCAAGCATCGCAAAACTAGGAGGCTAAAGAAACACACATTTTTAACCGGATTTAAGGAAATTACTTTTCAACAGGTCTGAAATTTATCAATATATATTTTTTTTCATGTGAGTTTATCATTGGAGTCAATTTCTAGTCCCAAAATAAATAGCAAAAACTAGACATTTAGTACTTTTTTCGTGAGTGTATTTGTCTTTGAAATACACTTCATATTTTATACTTCCTTCAGACGAAAAAAATCAAAGTCAAACGAAAGTAGCCAGCAGCGTCTAGAAGTAAAAGTTGCTTCATAAACATTTTGAAGCAGTATTTTCAGATATCTATTTTTCTGTTTGGAAAAGTAATTGCTGGCAATACAGAATTGATGTACTAGCAATGGTGAGTGTATGTGATAGAGTTCCTTTCAATAAGTATCATCGACTCACTCGTTTATTTGGTCTATTGCTTGACAGTGCGGCAGTTGCTAAACAATGATGTGATCATCGCTAGATAGGGGTTTTGGTTCTACCCCCATGTTGGGGCCAAGAGTACATGTTTTGATTGTGCAGAAGTTGTGTGCTTCCACAAAAAAGGCGTTTGACCTCCACAGCTGTGATCATTTTGTTTATTTATCCACCTGCCTAGGCTTCTACTTTCAAAGGCACACAGGACACTGGAATATTATTAGTGTCTTCGATAACTAGATAATTTATGTTCTTTTTCTCTGGCAGATCAGATGGGATAAAGCTCTGGTTTGACACAGTGCAACTTTTACCTGACCTTCTAACCTACATCAATATAATTCAACAGTTCATTCAGTTCTTTGCCTCCACACAAATACATATCCATTCCAATGCTATTACTTCAAATGCTTCACATTACCATACAAAGTTATTTTTAAGCCAGAACTATTGGCATTGCCAATGCTTGTTTTTTGTGAAAACCTTCTGTTTAATTAAACTTAAACACTTCCTTTCTGGACAAAGTTTTAGGCGTCTTAGGCACATGGGTTATTCAGCAGTGCACTAGTGAAGAGGGATCAGTAGTCATAGAAGACTAGTGCATAGCTCCACATAAAGGAAGAATCCAAGGGCCAGATGTACGACCCGCCAATTAGCGAGTCGCAAATTGCATCGCATTTGCGACTCGCTAATTGGGATGCACTACAGTGTATGAGACACTGTTAGCGATTCTCAATGTGGTCGCAAATTGCATGCCTCATGCATATTAAAGAGACTGTCGCAATTTGCCACCCCATTGGGATTGACTGGCCCTCCCAGGGATGGTGGCCTGTTGGGGTCAGCAGACCTCCCTGTCTGGGAATGCTTTTAAATAAAGCAGTTGTTTTGTTAATGCAGTAGTGAGTTACAACGGGGTAGACCCTAAGAACTCCTTGACCTAGGTCAATTAGATAGGTACAAGTATAGGTGGTCGGAGTCTAATACGTAAAATAGGAATAATCTCAAAATAACACTTATTCTTCTAGATGAAAAATTAACATTCTATCAAAGGCATCAATGTAGCTCAACAGAAGAAAAAACGTCAATGTGTTCAGTGCATATTTATTTAGCACATTTTATAGTTATGAACTGCATAAATTTGGTCCTCAATGGTAGGATAATATTGCAATTAATGTATTGACAATATCAGCGACAACACATTTCTATAGAATAAGTAAATTCAAAAGTGTATCAATGCGCTCAAGGTGCATAGAGAAAGGGTATTTAGAAGGGATGGGTAAGTGGGGGTGAAAGTGGGGACCGGGTAAAGGTGGTGTGACTGAGTTAAAATCACAGTGAAGAATGAAAAAGCCTTTACAGCCTATATACAGATCTAAGGGTTCCAAAAAACAATCTCAAACATAGGTTCCGTATTTATACATTATTTAGTCCTATGTTTGGAAGAGTGAACAGTAACAATAGTCGACGTTTCGACCCCTGACAGGTACGGGTGATTCAGAACCTCAGGATGGGGTCTTCATCAGGACGTAGGGGTATAACAGGAGCGCTTCGCATGAGGCCCGTTTGGGCCTGCAGCCTGGGGACCTTCCAAGGTTCCTTCCTGGTGCGAGAGGTTGGGAGCTTTTCATTCAGGATGCATGGAATTGTTGTCCACTGGACCAGCCGGTCCGTGGTGGAACGTCGTATGTTTCTAATTTTCCGCAGCGATTGTCCGTCTATTTCCTCTCCTCTGGCTGTCTGAGCTGACTCGCTGCGGAAAATTAGAAACATACGACGTTCCACCACGGACCGGCTGGTCCAGTGGACAACAATTCCATGCATCCTGAATGAAAAGCTCCCAACCTCTCGCACCAGGAAGGAACCTTGGAAGGTCCCCAGGCTGCAGGCCCAAACGGGCCTCATGCGAAGCGCTCCTGTTATACCCCTACGTCCTGATGAAGACCCCATCCTGAGGTTCTGAATCACCCGTACCTGTCAGGGGTCGAAACGTCGACTATTGTTACTGTTCACTCTTCCAAACATAGGACTAAATAATGTATAAATACGGAACCTATGTTTGAGATTGTTTTTTGGAACCCTTAGATCTGTATATAGGCTGTAAAGGCTTTTTCATTCTTCACTGTGATTTTAACTCAGTCACACCACCTTTACCCGGTCCCCACTTTCACCCCCACTTACCCATCCCTTCTAAATACCCTTTCTCTATGCACCTTGAGCGCATTGATACACTTTTGAATTTACTTATTCTATAGAAATGTGTTGTCGCTGATATTGTCAATACATTAATTGCAATATTATCCTACCATTGAGGACCAAATTTATGCAGTTCATAACTATAAAATGTGCTAAATAAATATGCACTGAACACATTGACGTTTTTTCTTCTGTTGAGCTACATTGATGCCTTTGATAGAATGTTAATTTTTCATCTAGAAGAATAAGTGTTATTTTGAGATTATTCCTATTTTACGTATTAGACTCCGACCACCTATACTTGTACCTGTTTTGTTAATGCAAGCCGTTGTCCTTAAAGGAAAATGGGATGCATGTAAAATATAAAAATAAAACTATTTGCGTATGCATTTACAAAGGGAAGTGGTCCCCTGGGGACCCTTTCACATTGTGAATGCTTTACCACCCTTCTGAGAAGGGTGGTAAACTGCGAGTGTTTTGCGACCGCAGTTGCGGTCGCTAAACATTCTTTCATAGCTTAAGTAGTCGCGTTTAGGAAGGGACGCCCTTGGAGCGCCCTTTCCTTATAGCGAGTCGCTAATCCTATTTTGCGAGTCGCAAACTGATTCGTGACTTGCAAAATAGGATTAGTACATGAGCCACTGTTTTTTTGCGGGCACAAACTGGTCTAAAACTCATTTGCGCCCGCAAAAAAACCTTAGTACATCTGGTCCCTAGAGCGGCCCTTTTTGCATGCTAACTATCAAAGCCATTGGTAATAAAAAGGATTTACATTAGATTTAAAAAAAAATGAGAGCAACTGACTAAACCATTTAAGCTGTTCAAGGCATATCCTTACATGTTGTATCTGAACTCTAGGGATAACCGAACAGCAGCAGCGCCACTGGTGAATCGACTTCCATGCACTGCCTCCTCGAAATTTGTGTGGTAGCTGTCCATAACGTAGGCTATGGCCTATTGCAAAGACTTTTACCGGCAGCAAAGGAATTTATATGGGTAGGTGTGGGCACATCTTCAAATCAGATCTGCTCCTGTTGAGACTATGGTAGTTACATCTGAGGCACTCACCTAGAGGAAACGTGCACTTCACTGCTGATAGATTGATGATGGCAGAGGCCGCTCCTCCAACCAGAATTTCACCTTTGTGATTGTGTCTTTACCTCTGTCTTTCTGTCCCCCAGTCTGACACCATGGCCACGGCAGTGAAGTCTCTCGTTTGTTTGGGCACCTCTACTTTTTGAAAATGTTATTCCTGGTTTTTGTATACTGCTGTCCAGTTCCCAGTGTATGTTCTCTGACTCCTAAAACACGATGACATTGGCTATACTCCTAATTGCCATATTTAACTTACCTATAACATTCTAGTATATGGTACAAAGTGTACCCAGGGCCTGAAGCTAAATGCCACTAGTGATGGATGGAATGCAGAACAAATCAAAACATTCACCCCCAGTCAAGAGATTTGGGTTAAATCTATCATTCTTTTGCTCACCATGCCTCCCCAATTTAGACCTGTCCATATGCAAATCAGTCTTGACCCTGTGCCTCATGGGAACAGTCCAGCCTGAACTGTCAAACCAGGTCCTCCCCGGACCGGAAACAAGCATCCTAGGACCGTTTTCGGGGTTTCATAGATCTGAGATAAAGGTCTTGGTGTGGGGATGTGTTCTGGACCTCTGAGAGGGTGACCCTCTGGGATGTTCCCAGAAACTAAATAAACTTCCATTAGGCCTAACTTGTCACAGGCAGTTGTAGCTAACACCTCGGCCTGCCCGACCCTTTGTCCCTCTAGGCAGCCAGACACGTATCCCAGTGGCAGAGGAGCTGTCCGCAGAACTGGTTATGAGTTACCATGGGGGTGGGGTGGCTAATTTCCCTGGCCATAGCTCTGTGGCTTGCACTGGAGCTTTGCACAGGGGAAATAAGTGTCTGCCATGTTGGATTTAGGTAGAGAGGGGCACTGTGGGATTGCAGTAATGTACAGAGGAACCGCTGCAAAATTTGGTAGGGTTACCCTTAGGAAGTCTTTCCCTATTGGTTGGTGAGAGGCCAGGAGTCCCCACCCCCATGCACAGGCTAGTGCCAGGCATGCATGTGGCACCCCCTAGTCACCCTCTTCAGGATACTACTGGATCTGTGGCAGACATAATAAGATCTGCACATCAGACTCCAAGGGTCATCTGGCTGTCCTCCTGTTAATCTACAGGGACAAACAAGGTACCAGAAGCCTTTGTCCAGAAGAGCCCATCTGACAAGTTCCAACATCCTGAAATACCTTGGACTTTAAAGTTTTCGGCTTCAAAGATTTTTGGAGAACATGGACAAACCTGCCAAGTCCAACTAGGGTGGGTTGCCACTGCGTAAAAGATTCAGTTTGCTCTCGCTTAGAGCTTTTCCACAGTAACTAATCTGTTTCAGTGGGATGTCACAGAGAGGATATCCTGCCTTGTGGAGCCCTGTTCGCCTACAGCGTGCAGCCTTTACCCACTGGAAGAATACGAGCTTCGAAATAGTGCCTCCGTCTGAATTTAGAAATCTTCACTGAGTCGAGGTTCGAATTTTGAATTTCTCCCACTCTAAGCTTTCCCGCAAAAACTTAAAGGCTTCTCCCAGACCTGACTGAAGGCTATCCGGTCTCATGTAGATCTCAGCCACAGCCTGCTGCCTTGCCCCAATGAGGATTTTTGACTTCTATTTCAGATACTAAGTATCTGATTACAACTTTGGTGGAGCGGGAGCTGGCTGCCGTGCCACCACCAAATCTGACCACCACCCAACAGATTCGGAGTTGTCTTGCGGTCTAGCTGGCAGGCGTCAAGCCGTCCCAAGGCCATGCCTTTAAGAAAGGTACCGCAGTGGGATCGTCAAAGGCCGTTCCTGTACGGCATGGACTTTGTAGTCAGCGCAGACTTAGGAGGAAGTCACTTCACACTCGGAAGTCAGAACTGTGTGGACTGAGATTGAGATTCGCCACGCAGGGTCGCGGATGTCAACCAGAGCGTCCTGTAACTGTAATTTGGGTTACATAGCGAGTTCGGAAGATACTCCAGGTTGGAGTCTCATAAAATACAGTCAGCCAGCCCGGCTGGGCAGGCTGGTGATCTACTTGTCGACTAGTATAATACTACAAGGACTGCACTATATTGCAGGAAAATATTTCTGTTGCCCAAGTCCTGAGGAGGCCTTAATAACTATAGGCTGAAACGCGTCGACTGTTATTTACTTGTGCACCACCACTAAAAATGTTGAATTTATTTTGAAAGAGTCCATGAAAGCCAGAAGTACAGAGGAAGCGTAAATGATTTTGACCTTCCCCGGTTCTATGTAAATATTGTGTGGTGACCAAGACAAAGGAATTAGGTCCTATAATTTAGTACCTTCTTTTTCCTTATATAAATGATTGGGCGTTGGAACTAACAAAACGATTTGGGAGAAAAATATTTCTTTACTCCTTTGTGTTTGTTTATATGTTTGTTGATAGTGTAGATATTGTATAAATATGGGTGTTGAAAATATGTTAAATGTATTTTATATATGTGAAAAATGATTTTCCTGTCAAATGAAAAAAATAATTGGTTCACTAAAATAAGATATAGAAACCGATGTTTGTTTTGTTTTGTGGGTTTATTGAATTATTTGGATAGTGACCAGATGAATGATGATGAAGTGGATGTTTAGATTAATTCATGGAGTATTTTTTCAAAAACGGAAGACAGATAATTTGTTGTATCTGTTTTAAACTAATGGTCTTTAGAACAAATACCATAGGCATTGTTTCAGATAAACTTTAGTTTAGAATCCCAGATGCCTTTTTGGTTTATTGGGTTACCCCAGCGATATATAGTGCAGAAAAGGGGGGCACAACATGTGCCTCACTTCATGCATCCCCATGCACAGAGGCAATAGAGGGCCCTGTAAAGCCCCCTTTGTTTCCCCACCACCAGCATTTTCACGGCGGGCTCACCACCATTAAAAAGCTGATAGAGGGGAAACTGATAATATGCTTGGCGGTGCCGCAGAGGCACCGACAAGCATATTGCTTTCCTAGACCGCAGCTCCACGGCCAGGGATCATGGATCCCTGGCAGTTGCATCGGTTCTCTGGTGGTCCAGCTCCCGTACATGTAATGCGGTAGTCGGACTGCTTGTGTGGTGGTCCTCGACCTCCACCGCAGGTTTCGCGGTCCCATGGTCCGCCAAACTCGTAATCAGCCACTCTGTCACAAGGTAAAACCTCTTATAGGGAAGAACCTGGTTTCTGTATCTGATCCTCGCTCCATCATGGTAGGCCTTAAATCGCCCCTAGGTACCAGTCAAATGCCACCAGATGACTGTGGTTGGAGCTTAAAAGTTTTGGGCGCTCGTCTCATTTAAAACTTTAAAAATGCATATCTCTGGTTCTCCTTATCAGATTGTTTTCGTTTTGTTGTAATTTTGTTCATAAAATTATTCCCTGTATTTTTAAATTGAAGTGAGATTTTTATTGTGTTGTGCGTGTGTTCTTTTTAACAGTTTTGCTGCTTTACACATTTTATTTAGTTAAGCGTGTCTGCTTGGTGCCATCGGAACCAGGGTGTAGAGCTCGGGTTTAAATTACTGAAACCTTTACTAGACCTAAGATTAATCGTCATTATTACTTTTGGCGGACTACCATCTAATAATCCCTTTTCTTACATCAACCATTTAAATGAGAGAGAGAGAGGTGTGTGTCTATTTTCCCCTCAGTGGTGGGGGCAGACTACCCGAGGTACTCTTCTTTAGATAAGTAGGTCCAATTGATGTCCACAGTTCCTAGAAACTGCACCAGGTAATTAAGGGTGAAGGAACGTCACATATGGGAGGATCCCCAGGGTAGGGGTATTTCTAGTCTAATAGACATGGAATTTACTTTTTTGTTCCTGGGTTCTATGTTTTGGAGAAGGAAATCAGTGCTGGTTCAAGCTATTTGGCAGCCACCATTACAATTGGGAAAACCTAAGAATAATAGTCATTATTACTTGTAGCGGACTACCATCCAATAATCCCTTTTCTTACAGCCACTATTTAAATGAGAGAGTGAGGTGTGTGTCTATTTTCCCCTCCGTGGTGGTGGCGGCAGACTACCCATGGTACTCTTCTTTAGATAAGTAGGTCCAATTGATGTCCACAGTTCCTAGAAACTGCACCAGGTAATTAAGGGTCAAGGAACGTCACATATGGGAGGATCCCCAGGGTAGGGGTATTTCTAGTCTTATAGAGATGGAATTTACTTTTTTGTTCCTGGGTTCTATGTTTTGGAAGAGGAAATCAGTGCTGGTTCAAGCCTTTTGGCAGCCATCATCACAATTGGGAAAACTGCTTGATCTTCTATGCTACATTCATCTGGTGATGTTAAGCCCTTTCTGAGGTCAAAAGGGATCCCTTTTGCAATGTATGCTTTAATTTTGCATCTGACTTGGTAGCCCACCCAGGGTTAAGTGAGATGACACATGCACAACGTGATATAATCTTTGGTAAATCTGTAACTGGGCCATAAGTTAAATGAGGGTCTTACTGTTAGAGAGTTCCCGTGCCAGATTTGGCCTCCTATGTTGTGGGACTGGCACACGTGGTCATTGTTGCCTTCTCAGGGCATGGGTGGCCTAAAATATTCTTATATAGCTGCATATGCCCATTACAGATTTAAAATGGTCAAGCATAGTCTACAGTGCTCAAAGAAACCTCCCAGTACATGCACAAAATTGAAGATCCTTGTACTGAATCATAATGCGCGTCTACAACCTTAAATATTAAATGCAGTCTCTCAGTGACCCCACCCAAGCGAAGATTACTCTCCTTACTGCACTACTGCCAGACAGAGGGGTGGTAAAAACATGAATTTGTAATACTAAAATAATGCACCCATGATATTGCCTTTTGTCAGTTACTGTACCCGGTCTTAACTAATTGGACCAATCAGTCAGTGTGAGGTCCATCCATGTGCAAAAGTACTGGACATGATCAGAGAATTCTTGTGAGGATGGCAGTTTTTATTAGTAGCATGCCTGAATGACTCGAGTTGTGACTAAGAAATTAATAGTGTAACTGCTCTGGTTTTCCCACCCACTTACGGTGGTGGTCCTGCTTTTGATAGATTACTTCACATCAGGTATTTTTTTAACTCTGTGGAAAAAGGTAATACCTTTGCTCCAGTTTTATATTAAAACTGCAGGATGATTTTGTGGCTCAGGAAACAATACATGCAACGATTCTAATGGGATGCACCTATTTCAACAACCAAATGTGTGCATTATTAGAAGAGTTCTTCTTTAGCCTGAGTACCCGTTAATAAAGTTGATCTAGTAAACCTAAATGATTTTGTGTTGTATACTGCTCATTTTTTTAGTATTTAATTAGTTTCGTTTTTCAAGGGCAGAAGAGGTAGGCTTACAGCTAGAGCGGTCGACCTTGAAGCTGGCGAACCCAGTTCGGGTCTCTGCAACGACGCTCAACATCCTGTGATTCTGGGCAAATCATTTAATCTCCCTGTGCCTAACAAAAATGAATGTGTCCTCATGTAACGAAACTGGTTCTCATGTAAAGCGCTCTGATACCCGATGTCTCTGGTCTAGTTCGCGCTATATAAAAATAAAAATAAAAAATAAAAAAAGTATATTTGCACAAATTTCTGTATTTCGTTTTTGTCATATTCTGACAAATAAAGCACCTTTTCTTTATGAATGCTTGTAATTTCAAATTAATAATTGACTGCAGTTGGCTCGTTCTCTAGGCGATGTCCCACTGACTGATGTGATTGACCCAAAGAAAAGAGCTGCATGGATATCCCAAAAGCTGGATCTGGCTAAGAAGCAGTACATGGATGGAATAAATATCGACATTGAACAAGCAGTGAATACTTCCTCGCTGGAGTACTATGCGCTAACTGCTCTAGTCCAAGAAACAGCAGAAGCCTTTCACAGGGAAATTGTAGGATCACAGGTGAGATAAAATACCTACATGAGTAAAATGCATTATTGGATTTAGACTTCTAGTTGTAGCCTATAGGGCTACTGAAAGTACTTGTTGAATCCCTATTAGGTCCTCCACATGCATATTATCGTGGTTAACTCATTAGAAACCGTTCTCAGAGTTAGCAGCAGCAGTTAGCAACAAGTATGTTGTGCGGATTTTTGCAAAGTTCTCTGAATACCAAATGGTAAAAATTAAGCTTTCTCAACTTCTCATTCGTTTTTCTAAAAAGGGACAAATTACAAATATTGTATTGATACAAGTGTTAAAATACTTTAAGGAGTAATTGGTTTAGCTGGCTACAAAATGTAAGAGTCCCAGTTCGTAAGTGTAGCCCATTCTTCTAACAAATTCAAAAGAGAGAGGAAGGAGACATTTATCCATGCTATGGTTAATCTTGCCCCCTAAAAAAAAAAGATGCTGAGGGATTCCACAAATGCAAACTTGGTATCCTTGACTCACCTATGGGTGGAGTGAGCTGAACCCTAGACTTAACATTGGTGAGGTACTGGAATTTGCAAGAATGAATACGGTTCAAAGAATAAGGAATGTAATGACCAAATAAAATTCAGAAAAAATGTTTAAATGGTCTAATTACTAAAAAAGGCTGGAGAAAGGTCAAGTGGAATAATAGATTTCACCATTCCCATTAAAATCAGTGTGCGATGCGTTTTCTCCAAATGTCATCGAGCATCCGGCTTTCCAGCAGGCTATGCTGGCAGAGAAAGGCTGTCCAAGCATCATGATCTCATGTGGTAATTGTGGGAGCTCTATCAGAAGTACAGAAAAATGTAGTTTAACTGACAAATTGAAACCTGTTTAAACTCTTACAATTAAGTTTGTGTTGAGTAGCGTATGTCGCCACATCATTCTTCTCGAAGGACAAGTCTTCAGACTAAAACAGTGGATGGGAGACAAAAAGAATTGACACGAATGTGCCAAAAAAGTCATGTCACACCTTCAACCCACTATCAAGATTCAATCAGCAAGTTACTTGACGCCTCATAACGTCAAAACATTGGCTAGCATAAAGATGGAAAGGCTAGTTTGAACCTCAAGAGGCAAAAAATAAAATCTCATCCTTATGGTCGAGCAAGGATCTAAATAAAGTACGAAGATGGCTTAGGTCGGTTGAGAGAAGTTGAGACAACCCCTCAATCTGGCATCTGACGCAAGAAAGGAGAAAGCACAAGAGCATCATCTTTGAGACGAAGACCTCCTTCTTTAGTTTCAGTGAAACCTCACCAGAAACCTCTTCAATGATATCCTACAACAATTATGCCCAAACATGAAAACTGTTAACAAAACAACAAAGGATACATGCAAGGAGATTTCAAAAGTCTTTGCTGAAAGATAAGCAAGCAAAACAGAGACAATCGGCAACCTTGACTCGCCAGATACATTGCGGATCCGATCCCCTCCAACTTCCTCACGGAAATCACTTATCACATCGCCCCCTACTGTATGAGAGTGATCAATGCCTCCCTTCCCCTAGGTGAAGTGTCGAACTGCCTGAAAATAAGAGGCCTTCTTTTGAGCAGAACCCCTATGACTTCTGTCCTGCGTCTAACCTCCATTTTCTAGCAGAAGGTTTAGAAAGCAAAGTGTTTACTCAAGAAATCTATTTAGGATATCGACATGCTAAACAACTTCATTTTTCTGTGCTGGTGGCAGTGCAGAAACAGTGCCTTTATTGATTGATTGACGCTGTTCACATTCTAGACCGGGATGATTCTGTCTACTTCTTCTCCTCGAGGTCAGCAGTCTTTGATATAGTTAACTATGATCTCGCAATTAACACTATGAAAGAGAGAAAGGGAATACATCCTAAACCGGTTTTCCTCATACTTGAGCAATTGGTCCAATTCATCAAACTGAATGGAACCCTGTCAGATCCAGCTGCAGTCATCCAAGGAGTTCCAGCAGACTCCATAGTATCCCCTAATGTTTAATCTTTACGTGGAACCCCAGACCTACATTACCCCGAACTCGTGTACCATCTCTACGCAGACGATTCTCTGTTCTACCTAAAAGTTGAATCACTAGAGATATACTACATGCAAACTTGGATGTCGCTCAACCACCATAGGCTGAACCCACTGAATTCCTCCTACTCTCTGCACCGCACAGCACACTCGTGTTTCAAGACTGGTTGAGTTTGCTAAAGTTCTAAACTGCAGACCCCAAATCCTCAATTGCTCCAAATAACTTAGAATCACACTAAAGAAGAATTAAACCTGATAGCATTGAGGTAAACTACCACAAGAAGCGCTCAACAAAACATGTAGAAATATTAAACTGTTCCTTCCTCAATCGATCTTAAAAATGTGGTTCAAGTTCGAGACATATAGGAGTATCTCAATGCGTTCCTAACCGGAATTCCCAAAACCTACTTTGAACCTTTGAAGGCTAAACTTAACGCAGCACCAAGATTAGTTTCAGTGGTAAAACACTTCAGTCAAATTTTCCCTGTTCTTGTATGTCTGGCCAGGCACTTTATCAAAGCTCAGTAAATTTTTAAGGTAGTCTGCATTCATCATAAAAAAGACAACTTCTGCTCCTTCTCTGGATTTGTACCCAGAATATGCAACTCGATTTCCACCTAGCCTCGAGTAAACCCATTGATTGTTTGACTCCTGCAAGTAGAACGTAATATCCCTTCTGATTGAGAAATATTTGCTTAACTAATCCCTCTATTTTATGTGCTCTATAAATGGTTTCCCAAATTGTTCACCCCCACCTATTCGAGAGCTTTTTACCTAATGAAATTGCTTTACTCTGTGTAACATGTAAATAGATTCCTAGCTTAGATTAGAGGCAGAGTAGGAGTTATTCAAATCCTTTTTGTACCTAGTTCATCCCTGGTCTATTTTTACTCTAACTGTCCATTATTTTATTGTGCACTGCTTTAACACTCATTATAAAACTGTTAATAAATAAATAAATGTTGTTTAAAGAGCGTACAAATCGATGTAAATGTTTCCCATTTACCAATTACAATTTTTATTTTTCTTAAACAGAATAATCTTTCTTTTGTTTTCCTAGGTTACTTTTGATGTGGCCTGGTCTCCGAAGTGCATTGACCTAAGATGTTACAATTACAGCGGTATAGCAGAGGTCAGCGATTTCCTGTTTGTCATGTCTTATGATGAGCAGTCTCAGATTTGGACAGACTGTATTGCAGGAGCCAATGCCCCTTACAATCAAACACTAGTTGGTAAGCATCAGGTAACGAACCCTGCCTATATTAATATCACTGGCCACATTGCACTCCTTTTTGGAGGCCAGGCTTCCTTTTTCATGGTCAAATTTTGAGCAGGAGAAAAAAGGGAGAAAGAAGGGAAAAGAGAAAGATAGGAAAGTATTGTCAAAGGAAGAAAATATATATAAAAAAGGAATGGTGAGATTAGGAGACAAAAAGAGCATGGTGGTAGAAACAAAGCGGTACTGGGTGCAATCTAGATTAGGCAGAATTGGTCTTCTACAGCTCGTTCTGCGAATCTGGTGGTGGACTCCTAAGAAAAACCTTGAGCCCCTGCATTATTATTTACTGTTTTCAAAATGTAAGCACTTTAACAGGCTGAAACTCTTCATGTAGGAGCAGAAAGTGGCGTGTGGAGTTATCTTTTTTCACCACCATTGGAAAGTTATATGGAAAACTTTGGAAAGGTAGCAACGTTTTTCTTTAATCATGACTTTTGTGACCATCTTAGTCGCACTCAAAGGAGACGAGGGACACCCTACTCACAAGGAACCAGGGTACATATTGTAGATCATGAAAAAGAGGTGCCTGTGGAAAAAAATAGGACAATAACATTGATACTTATAATAATGGTATAATAACGGAGGATGAGTACAATGGTTCACTTTACAAGCGTATTGATGGCGTTTCGAGGTTACTAATCGTGAACGGAGACAGATGCTGTTCTCCTCCTAGCGGCTTCGGTATCTACCAATGGCAGGCAGGCATTCAATGTCCTGACTTCGCTGACGTGCCACATCGTAAAACTCCACTTGCGAAATACATACCGAAAATGACTTTTTGGTTCATTCCTTTTTACACCGAGGTATAATTGAACATACGCGTTCCAGACTCTCCGATCCCTCCCTTCCCCACTTAGGGTGCCAGGGTGGGTCCTATGCAAGTAATTTTCTCCTCTACTTCACTGAGTCACTTTCTTTCGGGTGCACACACCACCAATCTGACAGAATACAAATATAAACCCAGGTGTCCCTCTATCTTAGGTCCTGATGAGACCTCATATTTCATAGGTCGAAACGTCATCCTCCGTTATTGTCACAGGAGGTTGTGAATGATTATTACAAATTGATTAGATGGTCGCTTTTTGTTCTTTTGTATTTTTGAAACCTTAATTTATGTCAGAACCAGTCACCTCTGTACATAGGTTCTGCTTTTTCACTTGGGACATCGTACAATTTGCTATTTATTTTTACTTGATTTTTCTGTATAAATTATAATGCATTCTATCCGCTGGGCTTCCTGAGTGCTTTTTCTAAGTTTACACATCTTATCCCGAAATATTGCCATTGTGCTGAACAAATACTATTAGTGTAAATATCCATGTTATTGTCCTATTATTTCCAATGCCACAACTGTTTCTTGATAATCGTCTGAGTCGCACAGCATTATTTAATACTTAAAATGATTTTTCAGATGATGTAAATCACAGAAAACAGTCAGTGTTCTTCTGTTGCACAATACCATTCTGCATATGAAAGTTACGCAAAAAGCACATTTGCAGAAATAACTTCTGCAGACCTTTGGCTAGGTTTGATTCGATGGCATGCTATTTTGATTTGCATGATATTATCTAATAATGCAGATAAAATCTTTACACAGGTAAACGTAATCCAGGAAACATTGGAAACTGCATAAAGGGCAAAAATTAGAAGTTTCCCAAATCTTTGCCACCGTAAAGTTTCGCACAATCCTTGCTGAATCGGCAGAGTTTATAGATAAGAAATCTTATCAGCACATTTTGTTACAAGTCTTATCATTTATTTTCTCTTCTGTCGCAAGGATTGATTGGTGCTGCGTTGTTAACCTGGATGTCCTATAGGGGTCCCCCATGGTTAAACTCTTGCTACCCCCTATACTCCCCTCCAGTTCAGGGCATGCAAGAATAGTGCCCGAGACCAAACCTATGGAGTACCAAGGTACGGAGTTTCCTTTTCGATCACATTTTAAATTGCACAGAAGTGGATTGGAATCGCACCATTCTAAGACCTGATGAGCCGGGTAGAGACAAACCAGGAAGAGAAAATGTGCATGAGAAAGGTTCCTGACATAGATGTAGTGACAGAAGATTTCACCCTCTTGAGAGCAGCCTTCTCTCTTTGTCTCCATGTTTTGACACCGTCATTTAGTCAAGGTGATAAGGAACAAACGAACACAGAACAGTTGCTTTTATCTCTGGTAACAGAGGCCTGATGAGCCCTACACAAGCCATGGAGGATTCTAAATGACAGAAAAACAAGAAATGAATGTTGTAAGCGCAACATAAAACTGGTTGAAACTATCTTCTACGCAGGAGCATTGTGGATCCCCCACTCCTGCTGCCGGGCTTCTAGCTAGGCTATCCAGTGTAAGCACTTTAGCAGTTCAGGGTCACTCTAAACCTTTGACAGGGTCTTCATGCGCTCATTGAATTTAGATTATAGACTCCAGTGCCTCCAGATCGAGGCTCTCACGCATATGTGACACTGTAAAAGAATAGCATAACTTGATGGAGAAGTAGGGAAAGGGGGAATGAAGAATCCAACCACAATGAAAGAGGGAAAAAGGGACGATTAAAAGGAGAAAGAAACTAAGCAAGCAGCAAGTGTGAAAACATTAGAGAAACAAAAGTAAAGAGGGGAGAAAATAAAGACAAAGAAAGGTGAAGCAGAGCAGGAAAAGAAGAAAAGGGGGAACAAAGAAAATGCATGAAAGGGCGAGATAAAGGGGGAAATAAGTGAGAGAAGAAAGAGGGCAATCAATGCAACGGAGAAAACTAATTGAAGAAAGGGTCAGAAAAAATAAAGAAAGTATGAGAAGCTTGAAAAGGGGAGAAAAACAAGGATGCAAGCAAGAAATAATCTGTTGCCAGGAGAGCGTGCAGATGTGCCTATTTAACCCATTCTTAAAACGTGGTACTGCATAGTTTTTGTCCTCTACCAGATACAAACAATGAGCATCACATGCTGAAGAAGCAAACATTGCTTATCTGTATCACAGTTCTACTTTATAGGTTTGTGCCTCTTATTCATAAACAATCCACCCATCTCCGCCTCTACGTATCAGTAAAATGAACTCCTTTTCTTGTTTTAAAATAGGGTAGAAGTAGCAGGAGTGGGGACCTGAGCTCTTCATGCCCCCTTAACCTTCTTCCCTTGACCATCTCAGAATCTTTATAGAGGCTTTGGATATGTCAAGGAAACCACTGGTGGGAGATTATGATACAAATGAGTAGCCTGGCCTTAAAGTTACAAAGGAATGTTTATGCCAGTGCTTAATTTGTAAATAAATAAGTACCAGGGCCCTCGTCAGGAGGCCACTGCAGCTTGCACCAGTCATTGCCTCTGCTTGCGCTGCCTGTGAAATAACCAACTCAACTACTAACCATTGCACTCCTACAAAGGCGACAATCAGGGCTATTCCAGGTCCCAAAAGCTATAAGAATGGTTTGGGTGACAGGTATTTGTCCTTTTTAATTTAAAAAGAATTAATAAATATCTGTTGTTGTGCTTCTCTCTAAATTAGCCTATCTGAAAGAGACACGTTAGTGATAGATTCCTTACCTTAGAATATCCCCAGGCGTCAGACTGGATCCGGAATTTTTTTGCGTAGCAGTACCCTTGCGCGTCGGTAGGCGTCGTCTGCGGCTCCACGTCCGGCGTCGTGGGCGCCGTGATGTCGTCGGAGTACTTAGACGCCGCCGCCGCGTGCTGACGTCAGTTCTTCTTTTTTCCGTGCCAGCAGGGCAGATCCGGAAAAAGTGGTACCGTAGTCACTTTTTGACTAAAACTTTTTTGGTCTTTTGATCATACTTTTTCGAAGTCTTCGACTCTGAACGGTGCCGGTAGGGATGCCAGGTTTTAAGCCCTGTGAGGATTGCGACCGGCTGTCGGTCACCGACCCTCACCGTCGGTGTCTCCACTGTCTCGGCGTTGACCACGATGACAAGACCCGTTCCGACCCTGACTTCGAAGGCTAGACGGGAGCGGTCCCGTAAGCGGCTCGAACTCCGGCAGTCGGCCCCGCGGCAAGAGAGGTCCCTGTCCGGACGGAGGTCGAGGGACCGGTCGCGGGAGCGGAGCCATCATAGCTACGGGAGTCGACATCACTCCTCAGGGTCGAAGTCGTCAGGTAAGCACAAGAAGTCGAAGAGACGTCATCGCTCTTTCGACGACCCCCGACGCTCACGCGACGCGGACGGGGGTTCAGGTGGCACCGCCCACGCGGCTCCGTCTGAGTCGCATGCGCCGCGTCCGGCCGCATACCCTCCGGTCCCTGGGCCTAACGCGGCGCCGGAGGAGATCGAGCGGTTCCTCATGGCCATGAGGTCCCTCTCTCCTCCGACGAGCTCCGCGGCGCCTTCGGGCCCAGCGGACCCATCTGGGGGTCCTAGCGGGTCGGGGGCTTCGGCTCCGACGCCGCCGGCGCCTTCGGGCCCGGCGCCGCAGGGCCCCGCTGGATCCGGTTCCGGGTCGTCGCCGGTGGACTTAACGACCTCCCCGGCGCCGACCCCGCAGGTGTCACCCCCGGCGCCGTCCTCGGGCGGCGCCATCCCTGATGCCTCCCTCGACCCGGTTCTGGCGCCGGTGCGGCGCCGCTGGGCGCCGCTTCAGACGCCGTTTGGAGAGTTTACTTTCCATGAACCGGCCCCATCATATTCTAACCCTGAGTACCAGGAGATGGGTGATGAGGAGGATTGGGAGGGGTCTGAGGACCCTCTGGCACGTGAATGCCAGTCTAATGAGGACTGGGCAGGTGACCTTGGGGAGGCCAGTGGTATTGACACTTCGCCAGACACTGGCTTTGTCTCACCTCCTACCGTGGCTACGGAGGAGGGGGCATCCTATGGTGTGGTGTTGATGAGGGCGGCCAAGGCCTTGGGCCTTGAGCTCCCCGTCGCGGCCATGAGGACTAACCTCCTCACTGAGGTCCTTAAGCCGCATTCATGCTCAGCCGAGCCTCTGCTGCCGTTTAACGAGGCCTTAACCGACGTTCTTTTGGGCACTTGGTCCAAGCCCGCTACGGGTTTGCCCGTAGATAGGAACGTGGCCAGACGCCACCGCCCGGCTCCGGGCGACCCATGTTTCCTGTCCACCCACCCCACCTCCGAGAGACTGGTCATCCAGGCCTCCAATTCCCAGACCGCATTCCCGTCGGCTCCGCCGGACAGGGAATCCAAGAGGTACGAGCAGTTTGGTAAAAATATCTTCTCTTCCCTTAGTCTGGGACTGCGGTCTTCCAACATCGCATGCCTCTTGGGCCGCTACACCCACTCTCTGTAGGATACGGTTGCGGAAGTGCTGCCAGAGTGTCCGTTGGAGGTACGGGCCAAACTCGGCCAAGCCCTTGTGGAGGGCCGGGATGCAGCCAGATATTCTATCCGGTGTGGGCTGGATACCACCGACTCACTAGGTAGAGCGATGGCAACGACAGTGGCGGTCAGACGCCACGCCTGATTGAGGTCCACCAACTTTTCGGCCGATGTCCAAAACACACTGATGGACATGCCGTTTGATGGCCGTCGCCTTTTTGGCGACAAGGCAGACCATGCGCTTGAACGCTTTAAGGACTCCAGGGCTACGGCCAAGTCCTTGGGCCTCTCGGCCCCGCGCCAGCAATCGGCTGCCTTTCACTGCTTTCGTGGCCACGGAAGGGGTGTACCCACACGTGCTGCCAACCACGCTCCGCAGGGTAATGCCCAGCGTGGTGGCGGCCGTGGAAACCGCCGTGGCAGCGGTCGGGGTCAACGGTGAGGTCAGTCCACATCTTCCCCCGCAGCATCCGCCTCAAAACCCTCCTAGTCTGTGCTTTCAGGCCCATGTGACACCAGTGGGGGGCAGGGTTCGCCATCACCACCTTCACTGGTGCACTGTCACGTCGGACAGGGGGGTGCTGGAAATCGTTCGAAAGGGCTACTCCCTCCCCTTCGAGGCGACTCCTCCAGCCATGCCACCACAGAACCACCGTGTATCGGGGGATCATTTGCGACTTCTGCAGGAGGAAGTTACGGCCCTCTTGGCCAAGGGGGCCATCGAGCGCGTTCCTGGGCCAGAAGTAGGGTGTGGTTGCTACTCCCACTACTTTCTGGTACCCAAGAAGGGCAAAGGGGGCCTACGCCATATCTTGGACCTACGGAACGTCAACGTCTTGCTCCGGAAGAGAAGTTCAAAATGCTGACTCTGGCTCAGGTCTTGTCTGCCCTGGACCCGGGAGACTGGATGGTAGCGTTGGACTTGCAGGACACTTATTTCCACATCCCCGTCCTGCCGGCCCACCGGCGCTACCTGCGGTTCACGGTTGGCCACGAGCACTTTCAGTATACCGTGCTCCCCTTCGGCCTTACCAGCGCCCACGGGTGTTCACAAAGGTGATGGCGGTGGTCGCAGCTCATCTGTGCAGGTTAGGGGTTTCAGTCTTCCCCTACCTCGACGACTGGCTGTTGAAGGCGGGCTCGCCCCAGACAGTCGTCAGCCACCTCCAGACTACGGCAGATCTCCTGCACCAGCTGGGGTTCTCCACCAATGTGCCAAAGCCACACCTGTGCCCCTCTCAGACCCTCCTCTTCATCGGAGCGGTTCCCGACTCGGCGCGGTTTCGGGTTTATCCACCCGAACAGTGGGTCCGGGATATTCAGGCCCTGATTCCAATATTTCAGCCTTTATCCCGGGTCTCGGTCAGGTTGACGCTGCGGCTTCTGGGGCTGATGGCCTCCTGCATCCTACTGGTGCATCACGCCAGCTGGCGGATGCGGGCTCTGCAGTGGGACCTGAAGTTTCAGTGGGCCCAGCATCAGGGCAACCTGTCCGACCACGTCCTGATCTCGGAGGGCACTGCGAGACAGCTGCAGTGGTGGCTCACGGACCGCGATTGGGTCAGTGGCCGATCCCTCTCCCTTCCCCAGCCGGAGCACGTAGTTGTGACGGACGCGTCCCTCCAGGGCTGGGGAGACCACATGGGAGAGGCGGAGATCAGAGGCCTCTGGTCTCCGGCGGAGTCCCAGCTCCATATCAACCTTTTGGAGCTGCGGGCGATTCGTCTAGCACTGAAGGCATTCCTCCCCTCTGTCCGGGGGAGTGTAGTGCAGGTGTTCACGGACAACACCACCACCATGTGGTACTGCAACAAACAGGGCGGGGTGGGGTCGTGGACCCTTTGCCAGGAGGCTCTGCGCCTCTGGCAGTGGTTGGAACAGCAGGGCATGACCCTGGTGGTTCAACACCTGGCAGGTTCTCTGAACGCCAGGACAGACGAACTCAGCCATCGGTGCATGATGGATCACGAATGGTGTCTGAACTCGGACGTGGCGCAAGGCCTCTTCCAGCAATGGGGAGAGCCTTAGCTAGATCTATTTGCCACCGAAGAGACCGCGCAATGTCATCGGTTCTGCGCGTTGGAATTTCCAAGGCGGCACTCGCTCGGCGACGCTTTTCGCCGCGTGTGGAGTTGCGGTCTGTTATACGCCTTTCTGCCTATACCACTTCTGCCCAGAGTGCTGAAGAAGATTAAGCGCGACCGGGCACAAGTCATCCTTGTGGCTCCGGACTGGGCACGAAGGTACTGGTATCCAGAGCTACTCAGTACGTCAGTCGATCCCCCGGTTCGTCTGCCTCTTCAGGAGGACCCGCAGCAGCAGGGGACGTTCCTCCACCCGAACCTGTCCAGTCTCCACCTCCATGCCTGGAGATTGAGCGGCGACAGTTGAGGCCATTTGACTTGCCCCCTGAAGTCTGTAATGTCATTCTGGCAGCCAGGCGTCCCTCTACTAAGTCGGTATACGCCTGCAGGTGGAACAGATTTGTGGCATGGTGCACAGCAAAGGCTGTGGATCCTCTTGCTGCCCCTCTTTCTGAGGTTCTTCTCTTCCTTCTTTCTCTTGCCCAGCAGGGCTCTGCTCTGGGCACTATCAAGGGCTACCTTTCTGCCCTTTCCGCCTTTCTAAGGCTGCCTGATCAACCTTCTTTGTTCAAGTCCCCTATTGTAAATCGATTTCTGAAGGGCATCACACACACATTCCCTCCTGTTCCGTTTGTGATGCCTCAGTGGGACTTGAACCTTGTTCTTACGTTTCTGATGTGCGCTCCCTTTGAGCCACTTCACAACTGTCCTCTCCGTCTTGTTACCTTGAAGACTGCCTTCCTGGTTGCCATCACCTCTGCCAGGAGAGTGAGTGAGCTCCAAGCTCTTTCTTGTACTCCTCCTTTCCTTTCTGTCCATCCGGACAAGGTCGTGTTACGTACTAAGCCAACTTTCCTGCCCAAGGTTGTCACAGCCTTCCACATCGGGCAGTCCATCACCTTGCCAACCTTCTTTCCGCCTCCGCACCCCTCTAAAGAGGAAGAGCGGCTCCACCGTCTTGACCCAAAACGTGCGCTCTCTTACTATCTAGATCGCACACACCAGTTCCGGGTGTATGACCAACTCTTTGTTGGTTACGTGGCCGCTAAGAAGGGGAAAGCGGTACACAAGAGGACCATCTCCCAGTGGATCATCTTGTGTATCCAGGCATGTTACTCCTTGGCTAAAAAGGAGCCCCCTGTTGGATTGCGGGCTCATTCCACCCGAGCCACGGCGACTACAACTGCCCTGGGCCGGGGAGTGCCCTTACAAGACATCTGTCAGGCAGCAACGTGGGCATCACTGCACACGTTTGCAAGACACTACTGCCTGGACAGCCAAGGCCGGAGGGATGGCTTCTTTGTCCGTTCTGTCCTCCAGGACTTTCTGGTGTGATTATTGGTTCGCAGACTCACCACCGGGGTTGGTATTGCTGGGGAATCTATTCTACGGTAAGGAATCTATCACTAACGTGTCTCTTTCAGATGCACAAGTTACTACTTGTGTAACGATATATCTGTAAGAGACATTAGTTAGTGATAGATTCCTTACCGACCCACCCATCCTCCCCGTTCTGCGAACCGATATCTAGGGTTAGGGTTACCCCCCTTTCAGGGCCCTAGTTTCAATGGCACCAGTGTTGGTTTTTAACATGGCTCAGCGCTTCTGGCGCGGAAAAGCTGTGTCTAAGAACTGACGTCAGCACGCGGAGGCGGCGTCTAAGTACTCCGACGACGTCATCACGGCGCCCACGAAGCCGACGACGGACGCGGAGCCGCAGACGACGCCTACCGACGCGCAAGGGTACTGCTACGCAAAAAAATTCCGGATCCAGTCTGACGCCTGGGGATATTCTAATGTAAGGAATCTATCACTAACTAATGTCTCTTACAGATATATCGTTACACAAGTAGTAACTTGTGCAACAACGCCACTATCTTGCCGCCTGTCATATCGCCGGTGTTGACAAATAGATGCAAAGCACTGGAAACCACCGGCTCAAATTAAGCACTGTTTTATGCCCCCATAAATTAATATTTTCAGTGTCTGTACAGTTACAAATCTGATCCTTGCCTTTTAATACATATTGTTGATTTTGAATAGTCATACTTGTATTTTTTTCTTCCTTTTTTACAAGCATATGATGACTATCGCCATATGAATGTTGATCCTAAGAAGCTTGTGATGGGTGTCCCCTGGTATGGCTACGATTATGCTTGCCTTAATCTATCAGAGGTAGGGTAGATCAAAATGTATTCATGTTGCTTGTTTTATAAATTATGCATGAATGTATACTCTGTACAAAAAAGTGAATATCTGCAAAATATCTTCAGCTTCGATCTGTCATAGATTTAAGAAGTAAGCTGACTGAAATCCCCACATTTAAAAAAATATATATTTATAATGGATTGCTAGCGCTTTCCAGGCAATGGCTTTAAATACCGCTTGTAGAGTGCTTCCGTGAACTCAGAGGCTTTAGCATAACTGTTGTGTATCTCCTCGCGGCCACCCTCCACAATACGCTTCTAGTATGGGTGCTGTACACCATCCTTTAGTCTTACTATGTTGTCGTATGTTCTAAATTGGATAATTTGCACTGAATTGAAGGGTCAGAGCAGTGTTTATTAAACAGGAGCAGAATTCAGATGAACACATAGGATGGCTTTCACATCTGCTTCATGCAGGGGCTCGATTCCACACCTGGTTCCTGGAGGCATAGTCGCATACATTTGAGAATCACCCACATTGTGTTTGTTGACCTTACATGGAAAGTAGGTCATGGCAGTAGGTTTTCCTATAAATGTAGACGTTATTATAGATTAGGAATGTTGACAATGAAAAAAGAGAAAATAATTTATTTTGCAAAACTAATGCTGTAGAGCTTATCAAAAAATTGCAATTACCAATGTAAGAGTAGCAAAGTTGGTTAAAAATTGAACCAAGATATTTTTTAGTAAAGCTTACTTGCACATGTGCAACCTCCATTTTCTAGAAGCCGAACATTCTTCTCATGAAGGGGTGGAATTCCGATCACTTTGCAAAGGAGTAAAAAGAAATGGGAAAACCTAAACACCGGTGCTGTCCAGCTTTGCACCTACCCAAATCCCCAGACATTTCCTCTCCTCTCCCTAATCCTTTTTTTATTTTGCTGAGAAGATGTACAGGTGTTTCATGACATACCATATCCTTCACAGATTAGATTTCCTGGGTCTGAAAATTTAACTTTGTTCATTCGCACGATATCCATATACTGAAGGCGTTTTGGTGATTCTTACTTTACTAAGTTGGTGGCAGTTATTACAAATGTCATATTTTGTCATCAGTTTCCTTAATGTTGGTGATTTTCAGAGTATGCCTAGACCTTAGGGTGAAAGGTGAGATCATCTTTATGTGAATATAGGATGTGCGCATTTGTGTGTCACCATTATGTTTTTTGTAGATCAGGGTTGGGAACCATGCACAACCATCATTACCTTTGAGTTGAGATTGACCACACCTGTTAAAAATCCTCCTCTTTCCCAATGACCAAGTCTTTTTGTTATGTTTGGCTGGAAATTTGAGACTGGTGTGCTGTGGATCAGTGTTCAAGGGAAGACAATTGTGAGTTTGTAGGAGTCTGTGGGCAGCATGGGTTCACATGGCTGCACATCCTGATGTATTGGAACAGTTCAGTCCGAGACGTTTTGCCAGCTCAGCTTTGTAATATGTCACCTGAGTTACAGCTTGCTAGGTCATAAATTCAAGGGGTGTGAGGATTCTCTTGATCTCTTCTGCAGAGAGCATCCATTCAGGCTTTCAGAAGGCAACCTTCTGGTCGGATGTACGTCAGTACAGCGCGATCAAAATGATCGCGGTACTTTACGACGCAGCCATTGCAACGCAAGTCGTTACAACGACTTGCGTTGGAGGGCGCTGGATTGTGGATTAGTTTAATTTTGTATTCCAACTCCAGCCCACGTAACAGTAGGGAAGGTGTTGGAATAGAAAATCAAACTATTCCTTTAACAAGAGCGCCCTCCAGCGCAAGTCGTAGTAACGACTTGCGTTGTAATGGCTGCGTAGTAAAGAACGCGCGGTGTAAACACCGCGTTGTAAAGGATGTTTACCTTCTGGTCAGACCTGACTTCATCTCCCTAAACATAACATTTGATTCTTTCTGGTAAAGAAAATGATCTAGCTTGCTTCTTATCCATACTAGGACCGACACCCAGCTCGTGTAACCAGGCCAGAAATCTAAAATAGTGGTTGACGAGCACTTCTCGATGACCAGTTATGATTGCATCCTCCTGTTTTTGAACCCTCCAACTTCTCAGAAAAACCTTCAGATGGCTCATTCTCAACCCCCATAGAATCCTCCTACAGGCCTTGATCATCAGCAAGCTGCACTACAGAAATGTCCTCTATGCTGTTATTCCAGCACATCTCACCAGCAGACTTTAGGTCATCCAAATGAAGCAGCTAAACTCATGCTCACACTCAAACTCCAACCACACATTCACATTTCCACTGATCTCTTTTTTTTTTTATTATTTTTTTTTTTTTCCATGTTGCACACACTTTATACATTATAGAATTTTCCAGCATTAATACTTCATGCTTCATAGCTACATAAACTATTTTTACAAGATATACAAGCTTTTTGTTACACATTTCCACAAACAATGTTTATGAATTTCTTTGTTAACCACAGTTAAAGCTTAAGCCCTTCTTGGATCTACCTGAGACCCAATTCCTTCCTTCCAAATACTAATGGGTTGCCATATTCTTAGGCCTAATGTTCTTCCCCTTTTCCCTTTACGTGCATAGATAATCTTCTCCATATTATACGCATTCAAGAGATTAGCCAGCCAGGTTTGCAGTGTTGGTGGGTTTTTGTCAAGCCAAGCCCTTGCCAGGGTCAATCTATATACTGACATTGCCACAAACAGAAATTCCTGATGTGTGTCAGCCCCTTCCAATCCCAAACCTAAAATTATTCTAGCTGGGCTAAGGTTGATTTGAATCCCCAGAGATCTATCTAGAAAACCCTCGATGTCCCTTATTAGCGTGTGTAATTGAGGGCATGTAGCGAAAATGTGAATACTATCTGCTTCGCTAGCGTTACATCGGGGACAATTTATACCTGTGCTCCCTCCCCATTTGGCTATCTTAGCAGGAGTATGATACAAAGAATAAATAGTTTTATAGTGTTGTGACTGCATGGGGGATGAGCACAGTATAGTACGGCCCAGGTCCAGTGATTTTTTAAACCACCCAGCGTCTACGCTGAGTTTTTCCGGCCATTTATTGCCCACCTTTCCTAAGTCATCAATTTTCCCTTCAATCAAACAGGCATAGAAAGACCTAATGGAGCGATCCCCCAAAAGTCTAATTTTTTCCAGTATCTCATTCCTGCCTACTCCCACAGACCCCGCTGCTTTATGATTAAAGAAACTCCTGACCTGGAGATACTTGAAGAAATCTCTATTGTTAATACCAAATTTAGTTCTTAAATCTACGAACTGTACGATCCCCTCTATATCAAATAAGTCCCCGATCTGGATGATTCCCTGTTTGCCCATTCGAACATTGCTTCATCTGCAAAAATTGCATGGGGGAACGACCTATTTCTAAAGAGTCTAATGTATCTATTATACTACCCAATTTTACTTCTTTTCAAAAAGGCAGTCCATATCTTAACAGCAGATGAGACCGTCTTGAACCTTGTTCTTTTAAAGTAGCCATAATCAATACAGTTTAAAAAGCAGTTTCCCGCGTCTGTCCCTAGGACCGTAGCATACACTTTCGTAGACAAGTTATTGACTCTTTCATCCAGGCCATTTCCTCCTATTAACCCCTGCATGTACTGTAGAGCAGCTGCCATATAGTATAGCCTGAAGTCCGGTGCGCCCCACCCCCCCTTTCTCTTGGGAGCATCATATATTTATATGCCCTACGCGTCTTTCCATGGGCCCAGATGAATTTGTTGCATAATGTCTCTAATGTATTAAACCAACTATTCTCAATGAATAAAGGAATCGATCTAAAAAAGTAAAGAAATTTGGGGAGAATCAACATCTTAATAACGTTAGTGCAACCCATCAGTGAAAGGTGTAAATTATTCATCCTTAATAGATCTATCTTTACTCTTGACATCAGAGGAGCCATGTTTATCTCTACGACCCTATCCAGATTTGCTGATATAGCCACCCCCAAGTACATGGCTGAATCAACTACCCTAGCGTCATTACACCCTGAATAGCTATTTTCAACGATCTGTGTCTTGGGTTTGTTCAATTTATATCCTGAAATTTGACCGAAGCGTTCCGCCTCTGCCTCGATTTCCCTAATGGCAGTGGAGGGGTTAGGTGTCAAAATAGCGACGTCATCCGCATACGCAAGGGTTTTTATTGCACAGCCGTTTATATTCATCTCAACAATCTGTTGATTCAGTTCCAGCCTGCGCAGATAGGGATCCAGGTATAGCGCAAACAACAGGGGGGATGATGGACAACCCTGTCTGGTCCCTCTACATATCTTGACTGCTGCAGAGTATCCCCTATTAACCCTAATCTTAGCCATTGGATTGATATACAAGGTCTGTATGGCCTTAATAAAACCCTCCCCGATTCCATTCCACCTCATGACTGACCATAGGTATCCCCAGGAGACCCTATCAAATGCCTTCTCTGCATCTAGAAACAGTGCTGCCATGGGGTCTCCTAGGGTACCTGCTGCATCAAACATGGTGATAACCTGCCTAACATGCTGTGTAGTTCCTTTACCTGGGATGAACCCATGCTGGGAAGGACTGACTAAACCCTCGATCACCCCTGCTAATCTTTTAGCTAACATCTTTGAGTAAACCTTGACGTCAGCATTCAACAGGGTAATTGGGCGGTATGAGCCTGGTTCGGTTATTGATTTACCTTTTTTTAGTATTACGATTATATTGGCTGCACCCCAGGACTCCGGGACGGATTCACCCTTTTGTGCCATTGCCATGATGTTAAACATGTCCCCTATGATTGCTGTTTGAAAAAATTTTAAAGAATTCCACCGGGATCTGGTCCGGACCTGCTGCCTTTCCAGAGGGCAAACTGCCAAGAGCAGTAACTAATTCCTCTACCCGGAGTCCAGCGTCTAACTCCTCCTTTTCCATTGTGGAGAGCATCGAGGGAGGTACCTCGCTCAGATATGTTTCTACCTCTTCCGTACTTACTGTAATGTCTGAGGAGTAGAGATCTGTATAAAACTGTTTAAAAACCTCCCTTACCTGTCCTGACTCTGTTAACAAGTTTCCCTGTGTATCAGCTATTTCTTTAACGTCTGCTGTTGCTACTCTCTGCCTGGTCCGCACGGCTAAGATATGTCCCACCCTTTCACTGAGCTCATATGCGTTCTCCCTATTCGCCATATATTTCTCAGCCATTTTTTGGGTAACCCCTTCCAGGGCATCTGCTCTCAGCGATATTAGTTTAAGTATAATTTGTTCTATCTTGACCTGTTGTTGAATAGCTACTACTAGTTCTTCTTCAACCTTTAATAGATTTAGGCGTATTTCTTCTGTCTTCTGTTTCTCTTTTTTTTGTGCGGACAATACAAAGCTTAACGTCTCCCCTCTAACAGCAGCCTTTAAAGCATCCCAAACTATCCCTGGAGGTGCTGTCCCTCTATTTATATCCCAGAAATCCTTAATCCATTTTGTCATATACTCCCTATATATGTTATCTTGCAGTAGCGACCTTTCAAAAGTCCATTCCACCTCTTTTTTATTAAAGTTCCCTAATTTTATTGTCAAAACTAATGGACTGTGATCGGATATAATTCGAGGTTCTTTTTCAATTTTTGATTCGCCGATTAAACTATTTGAAATTAAAAAGTAATCAAGTCTGACCAGCACCTGGTGAGGTGATGAGTAGAAAGTGCTACCGTCCAAGTTTGGGTGCCATTTTATCCAGGGATCTTCCAATGATCTCAAAGACTTTCACTGACTCCCAGTCCACAAATGTGCATTTGTCAAGTTCCTCACACATCCATACAAAGCTAAGCCCTACATAATCAAGCCACACATATCTGAGCAGCTGCATCAGATTCCACACCCCTACCAGAAAACTCCACCCAGCTGGCCTCCGGCTTCCATGTCCCCTGCATTTGAAGAGCAAAAGCAGGTTTCCGTGCATTTTCGCACCTGGCCCCTAAGTCTTTAATGACCTCCCACTGCATATCAGAGTTGTCAAATCAGTCCTTGAATTTATTTAACAAAAATTGAAAAATTGGCTCTATTAATAGGTCACTGCCAAATCCGCTCTATCCTTGAGGTCTAATGATACCCACCCTGGAGATATGCGTGCTCTACAAATACACATAACCCAGCACAACCTTGCATATCCGAGATTTTTGGTCAGCTCCAGTCTGGTCCTTTTTGTTACTAGTACTTTTCCTTTTACAAACAGAAGGCTCTTAAAACCAAATCTACCTGCATCGTCTAAGGTCCTTGTTCATGATCATTTCACACATTTAGTGAGACATGCATTGATTGACCCCAGCCCCCCAGCATTTGCCGCTCCAGTCATACCTGCACAGAGATGTATCAATTTGATCTTCCTTGTGGTATTAAACCCCATATATCAGTCTGGATTTCTTAGTACTTCTCTCCCGCCACTGGGGATATTAAATACCCCTAGATTCCCTGGTTTGTATCAGGCAGATTCCAAACACGACGGGCACATATCCAGGGGAAAAACATATATCCAGGAAAATTCAGAAACCGAAATGGCCCTTAAAACCAAGCGTACCTTCTGAGAAAACATTTGTTCCATGGTCTTCAGTGTGCATTGGTACAAGTTTCAAATAGCAGCACTGTATCTCGGGTGTAGCCAAGCTCATTGGGTAATAAAAATCAAACTGAATTTTCATTTGTGTATTTTTTAATTCTCTTGTTTTCTTCCTGCCCCGACTTCTTGCACACTGTGGGTATTACTAATGACATGAGAGATTTGCCACCCAGGCTTAATAATCCATTTATTCAGCCATCCTCACATTCAGTTAATATGAAAAATCTACAGGTATCCATCGATTGGCAAGGTAACTTTATTATAAAATAATGTCCAAGAAACCTGTTCAACAGTCTATTCGCTGTTCTCAAATTAACGGTGGTAATTCTTCAAATATCTTTCTCATTTTAGTCCAGGTCAAGGATGTTTTAGTCTAGTCTACAAGGTCAATACTGATATATTTATTTTTTTAAACATCAATGAGCTGGCATGAACTTGCTTCCAAATTTGAGTGTAATAGCCCACCTCCCCGTAGCAGGAGTCCACAAATCAAAGCCAGGCAACCTCTACAGGTCGGACTGTACTTCTTGTGAATAGGTGTTCCATGAACATATTTTTTGCCTGCTTTTCTCATCAAGACTGCAAAATATAGCCCTATTTCCCAAGGTCAAAGCAAAGGCAAACACTTTACCTCCTGGGTGGGCATGGACTGCTCGCCTTTAGTGACCGCTATATGGACATGTACCTATGAGTATTTCAGGCCACCCTTGGTTTGTTGGACAACTATGAAAATATTTGGTGGGTCTATGTATATACTGAGTGGAATCCTTTGCACCAGTCACAAAATGCTTCCACTTGGAGTTAAATGTCTTCGTGGTGGCTGTAGCTTGTGCCTGTGCTAGGATATTCCCACATTCTGATGAGCGATTCAAGTGACCAAACTCTAGTGGTCAGGCACCATGCTGTTCAGTCCAGCAAATTGCTTGTGCTGGGAATCCAGGGTGTAGGGTCTTGAGTTAGGGAAGACTGGACCCTTTTGGTTCCTGACAGACTCTGTAGAACAGTGACATAAGTGCATGGGTGATGGAACTAGTGATGTAGAATGTTTAGTTAATGGTTACACGCTGAGGAATAAAGACGTGTGCTACCGAGCTCCATGTGTGGCATGATCATTTACATGTGTCCTGGCTGGTGAGGACGCTACAACTGGCGATGAGATAAGGGATTACATAAGCCCTGTGACACGAAGAACCGAGAGCGCTCTCCCAGAGAGTTTTGCCGTGGTCCAGCAAATTGCTTGTGCATGCCACGTGTGCCTCAGCCGAAGAGAAAACCAACAGTTGGCGTATTGGAGTCAAGGTGCCAATCCAGCCAGTGCAAATCCTGTTAAGAAAGTTACGGCCGTACAGAAAGTTTGTTGTTGTCCAGAATCCGTCTCCATTGCCCCGTTTTCCTCTTTATAAAAAAAACCTCTGGTATGCAGTCTATGGTGTCTCTGGGATCTTGGTACCGTCTCTGTCGATCACTTGAGGAGGACCAGGATAATTTCCTGTTGTAGCTCCTATAAGTGAAGATGATGTTCCTTCTTGGGTGGGCAGGTAGGTAGTTCCTGTACAAATTCCAATGTGCATCCTGAGTGCACAATCTTCCACACTCATCAGTCCTATGTTATGGGCTCCAATGTGGGAACCAAAAAGAGAAATACCTGCCCCCACACACACCCACCAGCTGAGATTGAGATGGTTAGGGTGGGCTGCTGCGGCGAGTCAAACTGTCTTCTGGTTGACGTTGGAGCATGATTGAGAAGTGCTTCTCTTCTGTCTGGTCGATCTGGCATATCCTTGTCTTTTGTTCCAATTGGGTGTTTATCCCTGGTTATATTCGATTTATCATGAGGGGTAATCTCTGGCCTCTATTCTGATTGTATGGCCCTGACCTTCCCTGTAGGCCTGAAATCTGTGTGAGCCATAAAAAGTGGCAGAGACCCACAACGTTTGTACTGCTATACTCTTAAGGATTTTGAGGTATCCTTGTTTGTCGTAATGGTTTGTAGGGCATCATCCAAATGTTTTTAAAACAGGGTGAGTTTGTCAAATAGCATATCAAGGATCTTTGTTTGGACCTCTGGACATCAGAAATCCATACCTCCTGTCGACAGCTGTACCTGTCAGATCACGGAAACCTGCATTGGACACATCCATTGCCTCATCAGTGATGGCTGCAGATGTTATGGTTCCCACTGACAATTGTCATTACAGTTTTTATTTTGTCTTCAGAGATGAGGTTGAGTAGTGGTGAAGTATCATGCCACATGTGGCGATAATACATGCCTGTTATTGCTAATACATTAGCAGCTTTCATAGATATTGCCATCATCGCACTAACCCTGCGGTTTAAATTATCGGTAGGATATCGCTGTCCGGAAGTGCTGATAGTGCTGATAGTGATCTGGTTCTTTGATCTGCATTGAGCTGCTGACGTTATGGCAGAGCCTGGTTTGATATGACCCATAAGGCAGGCAGAGGCTGAATTTGGGACCCTGTACATTTCCTTCAGTCATGGTACCACTGCTGGAACCATAGCTGGTATTTTCATCAGTTTTAGGCCTTCTGACCAGACAAAGTATAGTATGGGTATGGATTCTATACTCTTGTGTGGCTGCTCTTTCAAGTCCTAAAGAAAGCCATTGGTAAATTGAAGTTTTTAGTGGCTCTCTTCATCAGATCATGAAACTGGACTATGTTGTATGGGGCGAATATGGTTGAGTGGTTGATTTGTCACCCTCCTTTGGAATTATGTAATCATTAAAATCCTAATCATCTGTCATCTCACTGTGGGTGTTCGTCTTCTTCCTCCTTCAAATCTGAATACACAGAATCTGATGAGCCTTCAGCCCACACAACCAAAGGAGTTGGTAGGGCAAGCAGTTGGTTGACAACTTTGAGTAGTGTCTCCATTGGAGAGGTAGAGGTGGTGGGGGAATTGTAGGTGGCAGAAGTAGAGTAGGTAAAGCAGGTGTTGAGGACGGAGAGCATGTAGGTTGCCTTGCAGGATGCTGAGGAAGTAATCTTTGAAAGGTGGCAATTTGTTGCAAAGTTGACATAAATGCAACGGGCGCCTGCAAGAATTCTGGCTCCCTCCTGTAATTAGGAGAACCGAATGATCGATCAATCAATCAAGAGACTTATAAAGCGTGACTACCCACTCATAAGGTTCTCAAGGGGCTGGGGTTGAGTTGGGGAGACTGCTGATCTGTGCCAGGCACTGTGGTTCAGTCAAAGACACAGGTCTTGAGGTCCTTCCTGAATTGGGGCAGTGACTGTGATTACGTTAAGTGGAGAGGCAGGGTGTTCCAGGTCTTTTCTGCGAGGTAGAAGGATCTTCCCCAAGCAGTGGTCTTGCGGGTACGTGGGATGGCGAACAGATGGGTGGACCAGAGGTCTCTGGTGGGTGCATGGAATGCAATGCGGTGGTTGAGGTATGCAGGCCATGTGTGGTGTTGCTTATGGCTTTGTAGGCATGCGTGAGGAGCATGAAGGGGATTCTTTTGTTGACTGGGAGCCAGTGGAGGTCTCAAGTGGCTGGTGATGTGACTGTTCCAGGGGATATGGAGGATGAGTCTGGCGGAGGCATTCTGGATGATTTGCAGGTTCTTCAGGATTTTTTAGGTGATGCTGACATAGAATGCGTTGCCTTAGTAGAATCTGCTGCCAATGAGTGTTTGGGTGACTGCCTTTCTGGACTCGATGGGGATCCACTTGAAGATCTTTCGGAGCAGGCGTAGCGTGTAGGAGCAGGATGGTGAGACTGCATTGTTCTGGCAGTTCATGGTGAGCGAGGAGTCCAAAAGTATGCTGAGATTTCATGCGTGGTCTGTGGGTGTTGGGGTGGGGTGGTCCAGGATCTGCGGGCCACCAGGAGTCATCCTTGGGGGAGGGGGTGGAGCTCAGGATGAGGACTTCAGTCTTTTCGGAGTTTAGCTTGAGGCAGTTGTCCTTCATCCAGGTCGCCACAGCCATCATCCCGTCGTGGAAGTTGTTCATGGCGACACTGTGTTCGTTGGTGAGGGAGAATATCAGCTGGATGTCATCGCGTAGGAGACTATGTTGAGTCTGTGGTTCCTGACGATGGATGAGAGCAGGGCCTTGTAGATGGTGAAGAGCGTGGGGCTCAAGGAGGAGCCCTGAGGCATTCCACAGCTAATTTCTGTGGGTACAGAGTGGAACGGTGGTGACCTGACTCTGTTCAGCTGGTGAGGAAGGATTGAATCCATTTCAGGGCTTTTTCACGGATGCTGGCGTAGTGGAGTCTGTACATAGGGTGCAGTGGTAGACGGTGTAGAAGACTGCCAAGAAGTCCAGGAGGATGAGGGCTGCACTTTTGCCTCGATTGAGGAGGGTGCATAAGTCAGCTGTGGCAGGGAGAAGGGAAGTCTCTGTGCTGTGATTGCTGCGGAAGCCGGATTTGGAGAGATCTAGGATGTGGTTCGCTTTAATGAACTCAGAAAGTTGGGCTTTGATGGCCTTTTCAATGACCTTGGTTGGAAAGGGGAGCAGAGAGATACGTGTTTCCAGTCCTCCAGAAATGTGGCAAAGTTGATGGAGCAGTAGAGCTCTGGGGGATGGAGGTGCCGGCTCTGCTGAAGATGTGATGCGGGCAAGGGTCCGAGGGTGATCCTGAGTGGATGCTCTTCATGATCTTGAGTGTGTCGTCAGTGGTGAGCGGAGTGAGCTCTGGAGTCGGTTGGTGCGGTGGTTGCGAGTGGGGTGAGAGGGTCTTGGGTATCGAGGCCTTTGAAGCGATTGTAGATCTCCTTAATCTTGTGGTGAAAGAAGGCACTCAGGTTGTTGCAGACATCTTGGAATGGTGGGATGTCTGCTGTCTCTGTGCTGGATTTGGCAGATTCTTTGACCACAGCAAAATGTTCTTTGCTATTGTGTGCATTGGTGTTGATCCTTTCTTGTAAGGCTTCTTTCTTTGCTGTTCTAATGAGCTGGTGATGTGCGGTGACAGTGGTTTTGAGGGCTGAGCGGTCTTCCTGGGTCTTGCTGTTCCTCCATCTCTTTTCGAGCCATCTACAGATGCTCCTGGACCCATGAAAGGTGGGAGAGAACAAGCTGCCTCTTTAGGAGTGTGGCTTGCTTTGCGCTTTCTTGATGGGAACCAGTGTGTGTCAGTGCAGCTGAAGATCCTTTGGTGGAGGTTGCGAGCTGAGGTATTAGCGTCTGAGGAAGTCGGAGGTGGGGTTTTGCTGAGGGAGGTGGTGAGCTGTTCTTTGGTGACCTTGTTTCAGCTTCTGCAAGGGTAGCGGTGGGCGTGGTGGTGTATGATGGGTTTGGTGATGGAGAAGTGGACACAGCCATGGTTGGTCCAAGGCGGCCCAGAGGTGTGGCTGAAGGAGATGTTACCGCTGGTTGAGAAGACTGAGTTGAGTGTGTCCTGCTGAGTGGGTTGGAGAGGTGGCCCGTAGTCCGAGTCCGGTGGCGAGGTTTTCCAGTAGGGACTGTGTTCTTGTCATTGGGGTTGTCGAGGTCTGAGGAGGCAAGAGAGCGGGTTACGATGAAGTTAAGAATGGAGTCGCTGAAGGGTGGACGGGTCTGGGAGGTCTGTAGATGAGAGTGCCATGAAGGTGGTGGTTGGGTTGGTCTGAACCTGGAAGTGGAGGTGCTCCATGTTTGTCATGTGGTCGTCTGATTCGGTGGAGGTCATGGAGATGTGTTAGCTAAGAAGGTCTGTGACTGATATTCCTACTCCTGGTAAGTCTTCTCTTCGTCTAGGGCTTCTTCAAACTCAGAAACATAACACACATCAACTGTGTAGGACTGTAGGCAGTCACTACGATCTGCCTCTAGTTCAGTGTCCAGAATCTGGGTGGGCAAGCTTGAAGTCCTGTTGAGTGAAAAGGTAGCTGTAAGAAAGCCCACTGTGAACAGTTTTGCTGTGGATGGCAGCGTCTTCCTCATTGGAAGCCGAGACATCCCTGGAGTGGTAGATGACAGTGTTGTTATCTACGATGGTGTCATCATTTACTGGGTCTTTGTCAATGACCTCTTGAGTCTTCAGTGAAGCTTGTCCCCTAGGTTACTATGGGAATGCTGTTTACGAGAATGGTCTTTTCTTCATCACTCATGAGGATGACTTGAAAATCACTGGTGCGGAATGATAGTTGAGCCAGGCCGTCATAGGAATTTGATTTTTGGGCTGTTGTCTTTGCACAGGTTGTGTTTTTTTCTTCCTGGAGTATTTTCAGAGGAAGCTTCAGTGTTTTCTTGTGAGGAGGTGGCTGTAGGTCGTTTAGGTAACCAGCCCAGCTCTGGAAACCTTATCTGTTTCCTGTTTTGCACTGTCTTCGTGAAAGTGCTTGGTCGAGCTCACTTCAAAGAATTATGTCTAGACTAGAGGGCATCCCCCTTCGAAGGACGGCATTTCGTTCTTCTCTAAGAAATAAGGTGGAAACCTCCTCTCCCAATGCTTTGGAGTCTTAGAAAGAAAAGTCTTACAAATGTCACAGCGTGAGTCCTTGTGTGCTGGATAAAAGCAGCTTATACATTGTTCATGTGGATCATCAGTATAGATCTTTTTCTGCCTCACGTAGAGCAGGATTGATTTGAAAAGAGATGTTTTCTCTCTGTCAGTCATGCTGATTTTTGGTTACAGAGGTGAGGTCTCCCTGTCCCAGAAAGTGGAGGTTATATTTAGGGGATTTACCCAAAAACACCTTACAGTTCTCTGAAAGATGAAGGTAGGGCTGGTTTAGACCCAGGGTAGTCCAGAAAAGTAACTGCATAAGGTCACTAAGAAGTTAATGTCAGAAATCACAGCTATGGTGGCCTCTATGAAAAGTTTGAAAGCTAGCTCTTCCACATCAATGCCTGAAGTTTGGATTGTTTTAAATAAGGTTGATAATCTACTAAGCACACACAGTTGTTGAGGCCTGTGCCCATTTTAACACTGTTTAGTGCTATTTACGATTTAATGGGATAGCTAGCCTGACAATGATTGAAGGCTGTGAATATAAGCAGGATCCAATGCTGGCAAAAAAATGGGTCTTTCGCTTTAGTCAAAATAATACAAAAAAAGAGAAAAGTTTTCCTCCCAACTGCTTCCTTGAGAGAGTCATACTTGTTGATGCATTCCCTCATTATGTGCGACTGGTATTGAAACATTGACCTGCGAGTCTGACAGCTCTCGTTCTCCCCATGTCACACTTTGACTATTTACAATGTGCATGTTTTGACATGTGCTGCTTTGTATTCAGCCGATCTCATTTTGTTTTTAGGTCTCGCCTACGCAGCCACCCCCTTCTGCCGTGCGCGCACGTCCCACTTCTGCTGCGTGCGCTCCTCCCCCCCTTCTGCCGCGCGCATCCCCCATCTGTCACGCTTGCGCCTCCCTCCTTCTGCCGCGCGCACGCTCCTCCCCCTTCTGCCGCGCGCACGCCTGTTGTTTTTAGGTCGAGGACTATCGGTTCTGCCGTAAGGCAGAAACCGGAAGTCGGAGATTTAATGATTCTTAGAGTGCTGCATTTATCCCTCCCTCTTTTTGCTCGTTCTCCATTGGCTGGCTTCCTAAATGGAGGCCAGCCATTGGAGGAGAGATCCGTCACTCCGATGTAGCACCGTCCTTTTCGGATTTGGGGGCGTCATTGTTGCTGTTCTTTAGCTCGTGACGTAGTCCGTCACTCAGGACAGCAAAACCACGCCCCCAATTCTGAAAAATTCAGAACCCTGCGGCAGCCATTTTCTTTTCCCCGCAGTGAGGGTGAGACTCGAGCCTCTGCCTCTGCCCCCGTTTGTGCCGTTTTAAGTGCTCCTGCACCCCTGTTTGTGCCCCAACTATCTCATTGCACTGTGCATCTTTTAATTTGGAAAGGATTGAGCTAAAAAAAAAATGATGTGCTGCGACCGCCGTCTCTTTAACCGGACAGTCTACGTCCCGAAAGTCACAAGACAACACGCCAGCAAAGTGCCCAAGAGTTAGGATGGGGCGACGCAAAACTTCACATTGTAAGTAAATAGCTCTTTTGTTTTTCAAATGTGGCTGTACGTGTTTGCTGAACATACACAGGACAAACATAGATGGTGGGATAGGATCTTTGTACTGCTCGCAAGGGTGTTTGCTTCCCGTCCGCTCGCCCCGGGAGCGCGCTTTCACCACCCTCATCTGGCGCCGCCATGTTGAGCCTTCATCTTCCGACGGCGTTATACACCATTTCCCTCCGCACCGGACAGCAGCGCAGCCAGGACCACCTCGTCACAATCCTGCTCCGTTGCATTGTAAATGCTTGTTGTAGTCTTCAGGGACTTAGTGAGATGACAGGACGGCCGAGCCGGGGAAGAGTCAGCCACACACCCGTCTACCCGACTTTCGCTCCTCGAGGAGCAGCACTGAGTTGACAATCTTGTGTCTGTCTGCCTCGTAGAAGTAACCCCCCCCGTTGAGTCATGGGCACTGACCTTTCCCAGTGAATCTGCTCGAAGAATGCCAGGTTGTTGCTATCATTAGCACAGTAAAGGACCGCTTTCTTAAAACGGACGCCCATTTGTGCAGGTCTGGCAGTGAGCGCCATTACTCGAGTGTGCACGTTTTGGCAGGTGTAAACTTTGCCGCCTGTTAGTTCGGTCTGCAGTCTCTCGGAAGGCATGCTTTAATGTATGAGGTGTTTAATGCTCGCAGACCTGTGGAGCGGTGGGAGGCCCTCAGTTGTCACCCGGGCAGAGTTTCAGTGAAAATCACCTTTTGCACATCCTTTCTCCTGGTCTCACCTTCCTGGCGTAGAGGCAGGTCCGCCTCCTTTTTGCCAGCGCTGTGATGACTCTTGGAACTTCAGAAGTAGTGTTTTCCTAATTGTCTAACCATTTACGACTTGTGTCTTGAAAAAAAAGAACAAAAACAATTTTTGTTGCGGCCCCAAGAGACGCAAGTAAGCTTTTACAGCTCACCCCCCGCAGTTCCCTTCATTCAATCGAGGGGGAGTGGCAGGGCCGATACTGCCAAGCTTTCAGTGCCCGGCACTTCCTGTCAAAGGCTTCGCACCTGCACTTCTAAGCAGATCTGCTGCACTGGACCCATCACTTCTCAGCAGGTCTTGCATACTAGTACCTGCACTTCTCAGCTTCATTGGTATGCTAGCTCCTGCATTTCTCAGCAGATCTGCTGTACTGTCACGAGCACTTCTCAGCAGACCTCGCATACTAGCAGCCGCACTTCTCATTGCATTTGCTTTCCCTCTTTCGCACGTAAGCACTTCTCAAAACAGGGCTGCTGCTCTTCTAATGGACGATGTAAAGTAGATTCTAAGCAGGGTTGCTTCTCTTCTAATGGGACAGTGTAAACCTAATTCTAAGCAGGGCTGCTACTCTTCTATCGGGACTGTGTAAACAAGCTCATAAGCAGGGCTGCTAGTCTTCTAAAGGGACTGTGTAAACAAGCTTCTAAGCAGGGCTGCTGCAGCAGTAGTAGTTTATACAGGGCTTCAAGAGGTGCGGGGCTCGCCATTCGCAGACCTGGTAAAAATTAAAAACCAGCGCTAAAATACCACCCTTCTTGACCCTATAGTCATGTGACCCGAGTCTAGGCCTGGCCCAGAAGACTCTCTGAGGAGGCTGTGTGATGCTGCGGTGGCTCGAGCTCCTGCAGCTTTGAGAAGTAAGTGGGAGTCGTGGGGTGCTGCAATGAAGCCTGTGAGTGTGTGATTATGTAATTCCAAAAGAGAGCGCACTATCGGCAGATGTCACAGTGGGTGCCGGTCGTGTACAAAAATCACTGTAATTCACAGAAGTTTTGTAGTGTCCTGGCATGCCTGCATGTTGCTCTATTGCTAATTTATTATTTACCATGTTTGAAACTGTTCTTGTCTGCCTAATTGGGGTGAAGGTGAAGTGGGCCTCTTTCGATTAGAAAATAGCATTTTCCCTTCCATTTCTGCTTTTGGCCATCTCTCTCCTCCAATCTCAACCATACCCATTCTTTTTATTATCTCTTTCCCTCTCACCTCCTTTTGTCTACCTCCTCCACTCTCCCTGCTCCCATTGTCGCTCTCCTCCTCTCTCTCCATTTTTTCTCTTCTTCCTTCGCTTTTTACTTCTGTGTGTGTGTGGGCTCTGGGTGTGTGTGTGTGTGGGCTCTGGGTGTGTGTGTGTGGGCTCTGGGTGTGTGTGTGTGTGTGGGCTCTGGGTGTGTGTGTGTGTGGGCTCTGGGTGTGTGTGTGTGTGGGCTCTGGGTGTGTGTGTGTGGGGCTCGCTGTGTGTGTGGGGAGGGCTCTCTCTCACTAACTCACTCTCTCTCTCACTACCACACTATGTCTCTCACTACTTCACTATCTCTCTCACTACTTCACTATCTCTCTCACTACTTCACTATCTCTCACTAACTCACTCTCTACCTCACTACTCAACTCTCTCTATCTCACAGCATCACAATCTCACTACCTCACTAACTATCTCTCTCAATACCACATTACATCACTATCTCTACATACATCACTCTCTCACTACATCACTCTCTAACACACTACCTCACAACTTCACTCTCTCTCTATCTCACTACCTCACTCTCTCTCTATCTCACTACCTCACTCTATCTATTTCGATCTCACTACCTCACTATATCACGACTCACTCCCTCAAAAGTTCACTATATCACTCTCACTAACTCTCTATCTCACTACCTCACAACTTCACTCTCTCTCTCTATCTCACTACCTCACTCTCTCTTTCTATCTCAATAAGTCACTTTCACTCTCTTTCACTACCTCACTCTCTATCTCACTACCTCACAACCTCACTCACTGTTTCTATCTCACTACCTCAGAACATCCCTCTCCCTCACTACCTCACTCTTTCACTACCTCACTATCTGTCTCTCACTACCTCACTCTCTATCTCACTACATAACTCTCTTTACCTCACTACTCCACTCTATCTATCTCACTACCTCACTATCTCACGACTTCTCTCTCCCAAAACATCACTACCTCACTACCTCACAACATCACTACTTCACTCTCTCTCTCTAACTCACTACCTCACTCACTCTATCTCACTACTTCACTCTTTCTATCTCACTAACTCACTACCTCACTCACTCTCTCACTACCTCACTCTTTCTATCTCACTAACTCACTTTCACTCTCTTTCACTACCTCTCTCTCTATCTCACTACATCACATCACTCTCTGCTTAGATCTCACTACCTCACAACATCCCTCTCCCTCACTAACTCACTGTTTCACTACCTCACTCTATCTAGCTCACTACCTCACTCTCTCACTACCTCGCTCTCTCTCTATTTCAATACCTCACTCTCTCTATCTCTACCTCACTCTGTCTCTTCTAATGCAATAGGTATCACATATGCAAAACATTAAGCTAATGCCAATAGAAATGACAATGCCATTTATTTAGGGATAAAAAAAAAATTTTTTAATGAGCTATACAATAGTTCTACCTATAATATTGCCGAGACCATTGCATTGTAAATGCTTGTTATTTATAACCCCTCTTCATAGTGGGTGTTGTGACCATTGTTGCATCTAGCTAGTGCTGTCAAGCTCGGCCGATACGAGCTAAGAGACAGAGAGCTATAAAAACACGCATAGCATGTGTGACACACTGTAACCTGTGCTCATTTAAAAAAAATCTGGTTATTCTCATTTAACATGGTAGGCAGAAACGTGTGCTTTTGTTGTCTGCATTCAAAACAGGGGAGGGAAATGCGCAATGAGATGATGGACACAGCAGAAAGGAATGATTTTGCGCCGTTGTGATCAAGCGGCTGAACGACCCCTGTCCGTACTTGTCAAAGGATGGACCCACATAAAACGTGTTGGGCTTGCATAATTGGGCACGTATAATAGATGTACGGTAAATAAAAAATGTTACCAACACAAAGGGCAAAAGAGAGCGAGATTTCATGAAATATATGTTTTATCCATTAAATACATAAAAGATTCTGAAGGCTTCGTTTTTCGTGGCCTCCTTTTAGCAGACCGTACAACGGTGCGGCGCTGTCTTACAAAAAGAGCATGGGACAGGAGCGCGGTACCTAGAGCCTTCGATGCAAACATCAGCAATTTGAAGGTGCAGCAGCTGTTGGGGTGCGACAAAAAGATGGCGGACCCTCATCTGAACGCCCGTCTCTCCTTACCGAACAAAGAAAAAAAACGCTCTCCACCCCAACATAGCCTCCCACGTTTAGCATGAAATAGGGGAACTCGAGCATTACTGAGTGAAAAAAGGTACAAAAAAAACGTATCTAATTTATAAGCTTAGGTGCATACCCTCGAGCCAGAGCTGTAGATCCGAAGAAAAGACCTACTGTATTATCAATTTATTTTCTTATATTATGTAACGCTTCACAAAGTGCTGCGTGTTGTCATTGCGCAGTACAGCGTTTTACAGACGCACACCAGATGCATGCCTGCAACGCCATCATTCCACCTGAATGACTGCACAGCCCAGTGCATCTTTCAAACATTGTTTACGTGTTCTTGGCTGCACGGCTTCCAGAGGCAAATTGACGCACTCCTGGACAATCCAGACATATTCATGCAAACATACATTCATTTTTATTATTTTCAAGAAGCCATAGCGTTGAATAAAAGCTGGAGCTTCGTGCTGTGCTTAAATGACTGAAGCATCCCTCAGACTGTGTTTTTCACATCCAACTTTAAGTAGTAGGGGCCTTCTTGAAGAAGATTATGTACTGATTAGGAAACAATGAGGTTATTCGGCTAATCAGTTTTAAACTAATTAGTTGCACACATGGCTGTTTGAAATAGAGCCCCAGTGTGTTTGACAGGCCAGGTGGAAAATCGCCCTGCTTAAGTGTCAGGCTGGTGACAGTATGTAAACACGGTGTTGGACTTGGTACTTTTGGCAGGTTCACCCCTAAAATTTTTGCTTTTAAATGTGACCTGATGTTAGTTGTTTTTTGGCTTCTGCGCACTTTAGCACTGTGTCCTAGTGTAAAGTGCATGCGCAATCTGAGTGAGTGTGATGAGATTGGCCTGCCCTCCCATAGGAATGCATGGGGGATATGTACGTCCATGGTAATTCCTGGTGTGAGAGGAGTGCAGGGGCGAGTTTGGTATGTGCGAACTCGTGAGAATAGATGCTGCGCAATGGTGTGCGCAGATTTATTGTGTCTAGTGGAGAAGTTTCACTTTTAGGAGTTGGCATTTCTGTGTGCTGTGAGATGTGAATTGCCTGTCTGGCTTGTGAGTGACAGGGGCTGGCTGGTGTGGTTGGCTCCAGGAGCCAGGATGAGTCTTCCCGGTGGTGAATAGGGAGATATTCATGTAGATGGGAGGGAGGAGTTGCAACTGGGACCTGAATAGGGCTGTGCCTTCCCTCCACAATGCTGGCTCCACCTCCTGTGGTGTGTCTGATGTCCCCGGCCTGTCCTGTGAATAGGGAGAGGGGATGAGCAAAACAAAGTGCTCCAGAACCAGTTGCATCTGGTTCTCCCCTTGCCCTACAGTTTGTGACAAAGGAAATGTGTGTATAAGAAGGGGCTTTGACCCCATGTAAGTTGTTCTCTTGTTCCTTACTTGAGGGGGGCTGGCTGGGCGCCAGGAGGAACCGCCACTAGGAACTGCCTCCCTGCTGGAGGGCTCTGTGAGCTGGCCCCTGGGCCCAGCCTTTGCCCCCTCCCCCTGCACTTTGAAAGACTTTCCCTGGACTTTGTGACTCCAGTGCCTGAAAGCGCTTTATCTCTCCTCCTGAAGAGCGCTTTTATTTAGCTTGCTGAAGAAGCGCCTATTTGCCCTGAGGAGCGCTGTGTTCTGCCCCAGGAGGACTGCGGAGGGCCTGCAGCGCGAAGCTGCATCGTGTAGGATTCCCCCCGCATTGTGCTTTTTAAATACCCCTAGCGGGTGCCCACCCCGCAAGGGGCTTTGTGCCGTTTATTTTAATATCCCTAGCGGGTGCCCACCCCACGAGGGACCTTGTGCTGCTTTGTATACCCCTATTGGGTGCCCACCGCACCAGGGACTTCGTGCTCAAAGAAGCGGGAGCCTACCCCGCATTACTGCGACCGAAAACAAAAATCATCGCCGCGGCCGGAAGTCAGGCAGCGTGTTGCCTGACGTGGGGCGGGACTTCCGCTGTCCCGAGGGAAGCCCTGCGCCCACGGAATCCCAAGAGGAAAGCCGGAAGCCGACGGGAGCCCGCCCCGCACTCCGGTGCAAGAAGGAAAGGCTGGCCGGAAGAGGAGTCCAGGCGGGAGCCCACCCCGCACTGGACTGTACCCAAGGAAGTCTGCAAGTACGTGGGACTCCCGTGTGGAGAGGAGAACCCTGCTGCCACAGAGGACGTTGGAGCCGTGCGTGCTCCCTTACAGCTATCCCCAGCGCCCACCAGGGAGACCAGAGGAGTGTCCCGGGCAGCCAGTGTGTCGGAAGATCCGAGGCACCGACTGAGAGGACCAAAGGAGGAGTCTCCCCCCTTCCAGCAAAGAGCCAGGTGAGTGAGGGCTCCTCTGCTGTTTTGTGCCTTGTTCTCTGAGCGGACCAGCAGGAGAGCGGGCCACTCCAATGTTGGGGGCACGGTTGATTAAGGGTCAGTGCCTAAAGTGATTCTGGCGCAAAGTGATTGCATCCTGTGTTTCAGGTCTAATATGTTTTATGCCTATGGCATAATGTATGTATGCATCCTGTTTTAGACCTCTAAATGTGTTTCATGATTAGGAGGATGTTGTGCCTAGTATAGTTTATGATATTAAGTTTATGTTTCACTGCGTGACCTCTGCCTAAGGTGATTAATATTACGTAGTGTGTTCCTACCTTTTACCAGTAGTTACTGTATTATTTTGTGCGTCAGTTATTCTATGGTCTACATCTGCTATTTCTACTAAGTGCTGATTCTGACAGTGGCCCATTTGGCCCTGTCATGTGTATATAATCCCCTGTAAATACTGCCCAGTGCCAGTTGGCACAGTGTATATGTGTGATTATGATCTAATGGCTTTATGGTAATACAAAGGCTATTTTTATATATAACCTTGTGTGGAGTTCCTTTTTGTGGCGTGCCTAATGTGTTACTGCTGTGTGAGTGTGTTGCGCAAACGCTTTACACATTGCCTCCGGGATAAGCCTGACTGCTCGTGCCAAGCTACCAAGGGGGTGAGCAGGGGTTATCTTGGCATGTAATTCCCTTGCCCTGACTAGAGTGGTGGTCTCTGCCTGGCTTTGGCGCAAGCCTTAGCCAACCAGAGAGCCCATTTCTAACAACGGGCATGAGAAGGCACTGCGCCACTTCAGTAGAATAACTCTCACTAAATCAGTAGTGGCAGCTGAACATGTGCATGCACACAGATAATTATCTGCAAACGACTGAAAAAGATATTGTGAACAGTTTGGAGGGAAAAAAGTCTAAGATTAGGGTAAAATAATCTGGGATATAGAGCACATGATAAAAGGAAGTCCGTAACATGGTGTTATGGGTTAGTTTGTTGGCTATGATTATGGTTATTTAAAGGGTTTGGAAAGTGGTAACACCTAGGGTAACACCTTAGGTTGTGTGATTCATTGGAGAAAAAAATACTATGGGTATTCACACCTGTAGAGAAAAAGAACGCTAAAATGTTTTATTACTTTTCCATTTCCCATTTAAAATATATTCTTAGTAAACGCTTCTCAATTTGGGCTTACTACTTAAAATCTTCTCCCTTTTTTCAGTTTTGGCAACCATGTTTTCAAAACTTCCCACTGTCCCATCGTTTTTAATCCCCCTACCCTCACATCATTGCTTTAAATTCCTCTTATCCTCCCACTGTTGCTTTCAGTTCTCTCCCAGCCCCCGTCATTGCTTTCAATTCACCCCCACCCTCCCATCTTTGCTTTTAATTTCCAAATGCCACACAGAAAGAAGAAGCATGCAGCAGAGGGAAACACGTATTCTTGAATCACACTGCATGACCCAGTATGTAGGAATTGCATTCAATCCATAGCAGCACATGGTCCAGGATAGTGTGCTGCATAGCTAAACAGTTATAAAGTCGCAAAAGCGAGACCTATTGGCTATGCCAATGCTTGTTTGAGAATGGAAGCGGAAAAAAAGCTCAGCTGGCTTCTATGCATGTTCTTTTTTCAGGATGGCAAATGCACACTGAAGAAAGTGCCTTTCCGAGGAGCTCCCTGCAGTGATGCAGCGGGACGTCAGGTCCCATATAAGGCTATCATGAAGCAAGTCAACAGCTCAATTTCTGGCAGACTTTGGGATGAAGAGCAGAAGGCTCCCTATTATAATTACAAGGTGAGTGAATGCTAAGTGACACACACTTCCCTGTGTTGGTCAGCACGAACCTGTGCTTTGTATTTTATGTTCAAAGGCTACACCCCTATATTGGGAGCATAAACTGACTGCATATTTTATGTATGTTCATTTTATGCATGCATTGACCTTATATTTTTCTTTTTTTTGCATTTCGGGTTTCCGGCCTCTAGTTTCTCAGCCCTTCCAACTGCCCAGCCTCCCTGCCTTTTGTGTTAAACCCCCAGGTCATGTGACTAGGTCTCTACACCTCTCTCCCCTTTCCCAGAACTGGATAGCCACCTCCATACCTATTTCTTCCAGGGCATCAACCAAGGGCATCCCGGTGCAGGAGTAAGTGGCTGAGAGCATTTCCCCTTTTTGGCTCTATCAGGCCCAGAACTAAGTATGGGCGAAATTTGCGAATTCGCGTTCCGCAAAATCCGCAAATTCGTGCGAATATGCAGATTTTAGTTTTTTTGCGTGTTCGCGGGGTTTTTTGCGTGTTCGCGGGGTTTTTGCGTGTTCGCGGGGCTTTTGCGTGTTCGCGGGGGTTTTTGTGTGTCCGCGGGTCGCTTGCATGGCGAAGTTACCCATGCGGTCGTGTATGGGCACAGCACCCTCTGGTTCACCACTGCCACCCTCTGGTTCACCACTGCCACCCTCTGGTTCACCACTGCCACCCTCTGGTTCACCACTGCCACCCTCTGGTTCACCACTGCCACCCTCTGGTTCACCACTGTGACCCTCTGGTTCACCACTGTGACCCTCTGGTTCACCCCTGCCACCCTCTGGTTCACCCCTGCCACCCTCTGGTTCACCCCTGCCACCCTCTGGTTCACCCCTGCCACCCTCTGGTTCAGCACTGCCACCCTCTGGTTCAGCACTGCCACCCTCTGGTTCAGCACTGCCACCCTCTGGTTCATCACTGCCACCCTCTGGTTCACCACTGCCACCCTCTACCGAGACCTTTTGTGACGCAGCAGCAGCACAAAAGATGCGCCATGGTGCTGGGTATTAACAACGTGACGCATCTGAGAGATGCGTCACGTTGTAAAGCCCTACACCATCAGGAGGCGTTCTGGCGCAGGGGAGGGCGTTCCTGCGCAGGAACGCCTCCTAAAAGTGGCTGAGTGAAATCTACAAGATTTCACTCAGTCACTTTTAGGCCAATGCTGCGTCAAAACCCTGCGCCTGCTTGAAGCAGGTGCAAGGCTTGATGCAGCATTGGGGAGATAGGGCCCCCCAGAGCATTGCTGGAACTGCGTCGCAAGCGCGAGGCAGCTCCAGCAATGCACTGCTTTTACGGCACAGATGCGTGACGCATCTGTGCCGTTTTTGCCACATGGTGCGCTGCATTGTAAATGCGGCGCACCATGGGTGGCGGAGCTGCGGCGCACAATAACCGGCGCATCCCTGGGGATGCGCCAGTTATTGTAAATCTGCCCCTATACATTTAGCCAATGAGGGAGCACTTACTGATTAGACAGTAGAAAGTACTCCAGTTGAGTAGAGGTATTGCACAAAAAGGTGGCATCTTCGTGGACAAACACGCAGGGCGGGATTCATTCTGCCCCCTGTTTTTCTGCCCTCTGTTAGACTTGTTTTTTGTGCCCTTCTGCCCTCTGTTATTCCCTTGTTTTTGTGCCCTTCTGACCTCTGTTAGACTCGCTTTTTGTGCCCTTCTGCCCTCTGTAAGACTCGCTTTTGTGCCTTTCTGCCCCGTTAGACTCGTTTTTTGTGCCCTTCTGCCCTCTGTTAGACTCGTTTTTCCCTTGTTTTTCTGCCCTTCTGCCCTTTGTTAGACTGCTTTTTGTGCCTTTCTGCCCTCTGTATCACCACATCATCACTCAGCGCTAGCCCAGCATCACTCAGCACCACCACATTATCACTCAGCACCACCACATTATGACTCAGCACCACTCAGCATCACCACAGCACCACTCAGCACCACCACAGCATCACTCAGCACCACCACAGCACCACTCAGCACCACCACAGCACCACTCATCACCACCACAGCACCACCACAGCACCACTCAGCACCACCGCATCACCACTCAGCACCACCGCAGCACCACTCAGCACCACCGCAGCATCACTCAGCACCACCGCAGCATCACTCAGCACCACCACAGCACCACTCAGCACCACCGCAGCACCACTCAAGCACCACCGCAGCACCACTCAGCACCACCGCAGCACCACTCAGCACCACCGCAGCACCACTCAGCACCACCGCAGCACCACTTAGCGCCACCACAGCACCACTCAGCACCACCACAGCACCACTCAGCGCCACCACAGCACCACTCAGCGCCACCACAGCACCACTCAGCGCCACCACAGCACCACTCAGCGACACCACAGCACCACTCAGCGCCACCACAGCACCACTCAGCGCCACCACATTATCACTCAGCGCCACCACATTATCACTCAGCACCACCGCATCATCACTCAGCACCACCGCATCATCACTCAGCACCACCGCATCATCACTCAGCACCACCGCATCATCACTCAGCACCACCACAGCATCACTCAGCACCACCCCAGCACCACTCAGCACCACCCCAGCATCACTCAGCATGATCCCAGTATCACTCAGCACCACCACAGCACCACCACAGCACCACTCAGCATCACCACAGCACCACTCAGCACCACGACAGCACCACTCAGCACCACGACAGCACCACTCAGCGCCACCCCAGCATCAATCTGCGCAACCAAACAACAACAACTGGTTCAAATATGTTCTCTCAATGTTTCAAGCTTTATTACAAATGTCACAAAAAGATGTTGATATTTCACTTCTGTTCTTGGATTTTCGTCACAATAAAATACACTGAACATAATCTTCACAAAAGTTATTTACAAAAGTTTAAGCTATTGCCATTATAAATTAAAATCACTTTTATTTAAGTATTAATTATTTAAAAAAATTAAAAGCCATTGTAATTTGTAATATCAATACAGCTAAGTCACGTAAATACAAAACATGTTGCATTACAAATGCTGTAGGTGTCACATTTACAAAAGTTATAACTATTGGCATTGTAAATAACAAAGCTATTAATTTAGCTATTTTCAAAACCAACACATTAATAAAAAAAATTGTCATTTACAAGACCAATAGCTCAAACTTTCCTAATGCGGGACCTATTGCATTGCAAATGCTTGTTTTTATATCTGTCAGTGCTTCCTGTTGAGGTTTAATTTTCGTGACAGGCGCCTCATTGCCTACTTGTAACTATTCTCTGACCCTGCTTCAAGGGTCAGAGCAGGGTCAGAGAATAGTTCCAAGTAGGCAACAAGGCGCCAGGAAGCATTTACAGGCTTACAGCAGCAGGTGCCCAAGTTGAAGTTAATTTCTTTGTAACCCTTTTGTAAAAGGTTACAAAAAATTAGCTTCAACTTTTGCACCTGCTGCTGTAACCCTGTAAGTGCTTGGCTGAAAATTCGTCCCCGCTGATTCGCGGATTTTACCGCGATTTCGCGAGATTCGCAGATCGCGAAATCACGGAAAATCCGCAAATTCCGCGAGCGGAACGAATTTTCAGCCCATGCTTACCCAGAACATAATATCCTGCCTCTTTGTTTACCCCACACCTATCCTTCCCCGCACTCCTTCTCTCCACCAGGTAATCTAGCACATTAATTATATCCCTCCAATAGCTCTAACCTGCCTGCAGAGTTATTACTACCAGGAGCACAAGTTTCCCACTATGTTATGGCCATCAGGTTACTTCGGATTGGCTCCAGAGAGCAGTTACCCTTGGGGCCTGTACCCGTTGCATGCTATAGGCCTCCCCTCAATCACTCCTGACTGCACCCTGTAGGACATTTACAGTGGCTGGCTGTAGCCAGAGCAAGCCATGGTCAGTTCCTCAGATATTTTCTGTGGACCCAATACAGCATTTATCCTGGTGCCTTTAACCATTGCACACAATAGCTTCCTCCTCTGTCACACCTCGGTGGTCCAACTGGACGTTTCAACTGGCGGCCTGTACCCAGTGCATGCTTATCTGTCACTGCTAGTGGGGCTCTATTTGTATTTTTCCAGGCTGCCCACAACCAGTATAAGCCATAGGCCGGTCCTCTTTTGCCCCAGGAGACGGTAATGGGCCGTTATCCTGGCATGCCTGCAACCAGTACATACCATGCGTGGCTTCTCTGTTGCTCTTGAGTGAACTCTATTTTGTCTCACTCTGGCTGCCTTTAACCAGTGTGTGACGTGCAGCTTCTCTGCTACTTTTGGGCGGGCCTTAGCAAGCAAAGTCTGAATTGTGCTGGCCACTGCCCACTCTTAGATGCACACAATATGGTATTTATGTAGGCTGTCTGTATCCAGTGCATGTCCATGGATTGTTCTCCTCTAACTCCTGGGTGGACCCTACCAGGCCTGACTGTAGCCAATGTACTCCAGGGGGTTGAGCCTATGTCACCAGAGACGTGACCACATAGCATATTGTATGGCTGTGCGGGCCTTTAGGTTACTGCTCACTTGTGGAGGGCCTCCACTATTACAGCATATAGGGCATGGCTGGAGGTCACTCGCTAGTTGCTCCAGAGTAATTATATAGAGTGTCTGCCTGACTGCCCTTTATTTAGGACATGATGTAAGTTGCTCCTCTGTCGCTTTTGGGTGGATTCTATGGAGAAACATCTATCAGGCACAACAATAAACACAGGTAAAGTCTCTCATTCCTTTTCTTGCCATTGCACATTAAGCCCAATGATCTAATACGGGTGCAGCCTTATTGTCACTTACGAACAGCACCCGAATGCTTCTCCCCTTGGTCACACAGGACACTCTTCGAGCCAAGCACTTTCCCACAATGCAACTTGCTATTCATCCAGTACAATACAATTTGATATAATAGAACTTGTGTATTTCTCAAGCGCGCATCCCAAAGGGGTAACTTGATGGTAAATAATAAGTTAATTTTTCACCTGACTCAGTGGTACTCCTTTTATCAACTTCAAACAGAAGAAAGCAGGGTGAAACCGATGGGTTGAAACTCGTGACCATGGGTCTGGCGCAGTTTCTTGTGGTGCATGCATTAGTCCACTGAGCCATCACAGCGAAATAACGAAGTGTTGATCAAGAATTAGAGAAACATCTTCCTAAATCTGCATTTGAGAGTTGGATAAATCTAACATGTTCTGAAAAGTGACCAGGGAATTGAAGCTGTTTAAAGTGAGAGAAGAAGTCAGGATTGCCACTTGGCCAGTATTTTAAAGCTCATATAAAAAGCAAACTGGTAAATGAGCAACAGTCAGTATTTTTAGGTCGAGCCTAGGCAGCGGGCATGAACTGTCTGCAAGACCTTTTGTCTTCAACAAACCACTTTATTCCCACCTGCTATTAATCATTGTATCTCTGCTCCATCGCTCTTTTTTGCTGGGCCCTAAGTCGTTCACTCTGTTTAAGACTAAGGAGCAGTGGTTGAGCACAGTCTCCTTACTCTTCCTTTCCTTATCTGGGTTTTAGCAAACTTTTTTTTTTTTTAAAGCTGCTTCACCCCCGTCGCTACTTCTGCCTTCCTACCACCCTCTGACACAAACGCAGCATTTAAACGTTGCTGACTGTTTCCTGTTCTGTATAGACGCTTAATACTGTTTACTTGTGACCGGGCTCACTTCAATGTTTACTCACATTGTGATCTCATGTGGCAGCTGGCTCCCCAGTCTTGACCCTGTGCCTCATGGGAACTTCCTTGTGTTTGCTTTGTTCGCCCTAAGTTGGCAGGCTATGCCCAGATGTGGGTCCCTTGCTCACTTTGCCACTGGATTCAAGCTAGCCTGGCTGATGAGGGGTGTTACCCCAAAACCTGTCCGAGGATGCTTGTTTTCGGTCCCGAGAAGACCTGGCTTGGCTGGACTGTTCCCATGAGGCACAGGGTCAAGACTGATTTGCATATAGCTAGGTCCGAACTGGGGTGGCAAAGTGAGTTAAAGAACGATGATGGATTCAGGCTTCAACCCAGATCTGTGACTGGGGGTGAGTATCTGGAAAAGTTTCAGCACTCTGTCCATTATCTCCATGTGTTTGCTTTGAGAATACTCCTCAGGGCATCACACACATTTTAAACAAGCATACAGTAATGTTTACTAGACGGGAAAATAGAAGTAGCCAGGGCTGCAAGATAATAAAGAGAAGGCAGACAAACGGGGCTGGCTTAAAAACTGACGACTGGTACGACAATCCCCCCTCCACCCCACCCCCGCACAAAAATCTTCTTTTCCACGAATTTCTACTAATAATACATTGACAATAATAATAAGATAACTATGGCGACTAATGCACTTGCTGAAGAGATATATCTTTTCCCTACATAGTCACAGTTTTGACTCAAAACAGTTTAAAGGGTTAATGTGCCTGCGTGCAGTTTGCTGACTGTCTACTTGGGTAAGGTTCTCCCTAGAGTAAGGACCTGCAGTTTGGTTTTGAGCCAAACCTCCACAAGATATGGCTTGTGCTTCAGGATTTAAGTGTGCCAGGTCCCTCTGTGTCTAAGAGAAATTAGCAATAAAAAACAGACATTGAAACGGGTTCCCATTACGACCTATATGCATGCCCTTAACTTTACTGGTACATAACACTGAGAAATTTCTGAACAATTACTGCAAACATGTTGAAATATTACGTGTCAATGAGGTAGTTCCTGTTTATTTTTCCTGTTTTACTTAATATTACATCAAAATCCCAGTCAAGCCATGTCCTTTATTATATAGGTCATGCATCTTTTAGGACCCCACCCCCCTAACTTTTTGCCTCCCACTTAAATCCCTGCTGCGCTCTGCCATGTTTGGCACATAAGTTCACGCTTGGAGTGGCCCTTGTTCAAACTCAAATTATAAAATGGCACTAAATGTTTTTACATAAAGATAGATGACCTTTAACTGCACATTTGGTGGCATCCAAATGCGATCACACATTCATGGGAATAGCCAGAAAAAATACAACACACTTTGAACCCTGTTTCAAAAAGCTCCTGAGCGGAGGGGTGAGGCAAGGGAACCATTCATACATTTAGAAGAATCCTCCGCCTGAGGGAATTTTGTAAATCTTCCATTGTCTTCTTTCATTGGCACAATCCTTCTTTCAGTCTTTTGACCTCCTTTGTCACTATGAATATTTTTTTCCATGATTCGTTCCATCCATCCCAGTACATCACCAATCCATCCATTTCTATTGCTTTGATTCATTTTCTCTTCATCTATCATTCGTCCTTCCTACTTGCCATCCATCCACCCATCCATCCATCCATTTATCATACTCCTATCCTTTCTTCTTTCCATCTGTTGTTTCTCTCCATCTATTCGTCCTTCTCCCAGTCATCATTATTCTCCCCATTTATCCATAGACTACATCCTTCTCCCCATTTATCCATAGACTCTCCATCCTTAACCCCGTTTATCCATATACTCTCCATCCTTCTCCCCATTTATCCATATACTCCCCGTCCTCCTCTCATCATCTTTCTCCATAGCAACCGCTATATACATGCAAAACGTTTCCCCTGTTCTAGCCCTTCACTATACTTTTCAATCCAAATAACAGACTAATATATCCACCACTCAAATTAATTTCATATTTCCCTATGTTACTTGACCACTAATCCTGCTTGGGTTCTAGAGTAGCGTGCTACTCGCCAAAAAAGTGCTTTCACTCCTCGCCACAGGTAGTAAGCGCCATTTAAAGGCAATTACAATACAATAGCAGCAGGCGCATGTAAGTCCTATAAACAGTGAGCGCCACCCAATGGTCTCCGTCATCAGTTTAGGTTTCAGCGCTTCCCTGCAGCCTTCCTCTTCCCTGTGTTTTCAAGATTCACTAGATAAACATATGTGCCTTTAGAACACCGGACGTATGTTACCTTTTCACACTTAAGAGCCTTAATTACCTAATAACCTTTTAGGAACCTTAAGAAACCGCATTCACGTCACCATTGGCACAGCAGGTGATCAGTCCAAAAGCTAGCCTTTGCTCCTTTCCCTGTGAGCACAGGTTGCAGGCCAGCGTGGGCAAACAGCCGCTGCCTGCACCTACCGCAAAAGCTTTACTCCCCTGGCACAGCCATGAAGCTGTTCTTTCTTTCTAGGGCACAGTTTTTCACCGTGACTCACGACACTGGTGAGACATTTACGCACAAAGGGTGCGCGCACCGGATGTTCCCTCAAGGCTGCTTTTTTCCAATCCCACAAAAGAAGATAGTGTAAAAATGTGGGTTCCCAAATAACAACATAAAAGACCTCCGACTGCTGCTATGTTTTGGGTCCTCCTTACCTCATCCTAGACGCTCCTAGTTTCCCTCACAGCTAATGCTATTATAGCTGCTTTATCTCTGTCCATTCTTTTGATTCATGGCAATTTCCATAGTGAGTGCACCTGCCATAATGTAGTCTGTGACATCATTTGTTTCTCAGATTCCACTTTTCACCAATCTAAAATTTTTGTTTTCATGCAGCATTTTACTATCTCCCCTCCCTTATAACCTATTTCCCATTGAATCCTTGTCCAGCCGGGCTAGGGTGACCAAAGGTCCGTACATTTCACGGACAGTCCGTAATTTCGGCCGTCTGTCCGTTATCCCTGAAGGATTTTTTAACGGACGCCATTTGTCCGTAATTTTAACCAGTCACACCACCCTAAAGCAGCTTCCACCCACCTCCCTTCTTGACTCCGATGCTGTTGAGGTCGGGTGTAACAGACTCCGATGCAGTACCAAAGCTCAGATACCCAGCAGCATTGGGGAGGCACAGCGGGATGGCAACCCTCACACCTCCTTCCCTTGATGAGCTGTTAAGAGGTGCTTGAAGGTGACTGAGAGGGAGGGGCTGCAGGTTCAGGAGCAGCGACATCTATTCAGATGCAAACAGCCCTGAATGCGTCATGTCTCTGCAATTTAGAGTGGCCTCACACATTCCCTTTCTGCCCAGGGCTCCAAACATCCTAGAACCGGCCCTGATTACACCGAGTCAGAACGTGGTTCTCTTCACAGAGCTTGATTACTGTCACTAAATTGTAAACAAACCTCGGTTCTTCAAACATGCAGTCTATAATGTAATAAAATTAAGAATTGGCACAATCGCACCCACACTGATTAACAAAGTATGGAGGACAATCCGTTAAATCAGTTCTCTTGGAGTATCTCCTTTAAGTACTGTACATCACAGTGGGGAATGGCAAAACTTAACATTTTGGAAAGAGAGCCTGTCTTCTCGTTGTCTTGTCCAGGAGGGGGTGAGGAGCCCTACCCCACCCTGGAAGAGACCAGGATGATACTAGAATACTGCATGCCCACCCTGGTGGATCCTGTTCACCCTCCTCTGATGGCTCCAGCCCCTCCCGCTCAGTGATTGCTCCTGTCTCCCCATGTGGTGGCTCCTGGGTAAAAGCGTGGATGGATGAGTGAAAAGGTGGATGATGAGTGAGTGGGTGGATGGATGAGTGAAATGATGAATGGATTGATGAATTGATAACTGCAAGGGTGAATGGATGGACGTATGAATGTAAGGATGGATGAGTGAGTGAAAGGGAGGGTAGATGGACAAAAGGATGAATAGATGAGTGAAGGAGTGAAAGGATAAACAGATGAGAGAAAGGATGGATATTCATGAGTGGATGAGTAGATGGATGGTTGGGTGGGTGGGTGGGTGGATGGATGGATGGAAGGAAGGCCTGTTAAGTGAAAGGGTCGATGGAGAGAGAGAAAGGGAGGATGGATGGATGACTGAAAGGGTGGATGGGAGGAAGGATGAGTGACTGGGTGGATGGATGAGTAAGTGAAAGGATGGCTGGATGGGTGAAAGGGTAAATGGCTGGATGGATGAGTGAGTGAATGGATGGATGTTTAGAAGAGTGGATGGATGAGTGTACAGATGGATAGGTTGAAAGGGTGAATGGATGGATAATGGATGGATGAGCGAAAGGATGGATGAAGGGATGGGTGAGTAAAATGATAGATGGAAGGATACATGATGGATAGCTTTGCAAATGGTTGAATATGTTTGGATATGGCTGGGCTTACTTATATACTATTGCGCGACCACTGATGTGTCTGTAAAACTTATCCAATTGTCCTGAAGTTTTGTCCTGAATTTTGACCTCCTGTCCTGAATTTGTGTCCTGAATTTTGACCCTTTGTCTTGAATTTTTACACTCACCGTCCTGAATTTGCACCAATGCCAGTTGGTCACCCTAAGCCGGGCAAGGTCATACCAATGGCAATAACGCTATGCTCATATAATCACACCATTGCATATAAAAAAACAAAGTAGAACAATTCGTATTTTCAACGCTAACCACTCTAAATTTAACAAATGCGAGACCTATTGCATTGTAAATGCTTGTTGCTATTGGTTTGAATATACATTTAAACAACAAATACAAGACGAAATCACTTCAAAAGTATTTTCGAGCCAACTAAACTATTTCCAAATAAGGATTACATTGGAGTGAAGCTGATTTGTCGTATTATGACGTAAAAAGGGGGGCCCTGCCGTAGCTCTGTGGTTCAATAGATTGTGGCACACCTTGTTGATGGAATGCATATCTCACTCGTTGACCGCCACAGACAGGAAATTCACTTTGACCAGGTGGCCACACACTACAGACTGGAGTACCTGTGTTTCCCACCTCCTCGACTGCGTGCCCTACAAGTCGGTCTCTGACTAACAACTGACCTGTGGGTCTCTCCACTTCCGCTGCCAACTATTCGCCCGTGGACTCCCGCTGGGCAAGTAGGCAATCATACACTGACGGTTTGACTCCCTTCTCGCTTCCTGACCTCTCCCCGGGGCCTCACTTGTGAATTGCCCCCCCCACTTTCTCAGTGATGCTGCCGGAAGCGGTCCCTTCTCCTACCCTCCCCCCCACCCCCCCTCCCTATCCACCCTTCACCCATCCGGACACCTGCACAATCACAAGGACCTCTCTCCCTTCCCTGTGTGCATGTTGGTGGATGTTTAGCATATGCTTGATGCCAGAGACGTTATGTAATCATCAAACACGTGCTGTTGCAACTATGCTGTGCGTTTGCACCACTCGCTGCAATGCCACGTGCGCGTCTGTGCACTGGTGTTACCCACTCCATGCTCGGTAATCTTTTCTATCTTTTGAAAATGTAATAAACGGATTTGAGCAAAAAAATTCAAAGTGAACCACAATTGTGCAGGCTGTTTAAAGGCTAGGTTCTTTGAATTTTACATCAAATATATGGCTGTTATATGTTAAGACTTGTGCATCTTTTTTGTGCTTCTGCTTTTAATTTGATATATATATATATATATATAACTGCAATTTCTTGTATGATTGAACTTAATGATTAGAAGAGTACACAACAATAAAGTCCTATTTTGAAATTCATCATCGTAGCAAGATATTTACAGCCCAAAAATGTGTTACATTTTCTATCTCCATGAAATATTTGACCATGCATGCAGGTAAGTATACGAAATAATCGGATATGGACCCCTATACTGTTTCTTTGTTGATGTGTAACCTCCCTCCCCCTGAAAGTTGCGCCTCTGGTTGAATCCATCATCATGCTTTAGCTCACTTCACCACCTCAGTTCAGACCCAGCCATATGCAAATCAGTCTTTACCCTGTCCAATGAAGACATGGCCTGTCAGTTCGGGCTGGACTGTTCCCACGAGGCACATGGTCAAGACTGATTTGCATATATCTATGTCTGAACTGGGGTGGCGAAGTGAGCTAAAGAAGGATGATGGATTCAATCCAGTTCTGTGACTGGAGGTGAGTGTCTGAAAAGTTTCAGCGCTCCATCCATCATCTCCTTGTGTTTGCCCTGGTGGCTTAGTGGACTAATGCATCCACTGTAGGGGCCTGTGTTTGGCCTCAAGGTCACAGGTTAAATCCAAGCGGGTCCACTCAGCCCTTCACCCTTCTGAGGTCGATACAATGTGCACCATTGAGTCGGGTAAAAATAAACTTCTGTTACCAATGAGTTGGGATACAAACTTCTTTTATTCAGCGCCAAGATGCCTATAGATGAACGTGCGCTTTACAAATAAATACACGTTATGTAAAAGATAGTGCTATAGAAACGATTGTGGACAGCTTAAAAACAACTTGGATATGACATCTGCCTTAAAATAAGCACTATGTAAAGCTGCTAACCTACAATTTTGTACTTATAGATATTCTTGTAATTTTCGTTCAGGACATCAAAGGGGCTTTTCATCAAGTGTGGTACGATGACCCTCAAAGTATCTCCTTGAAGGCGGCATATGTAGCAGAGCGTGGACTCCGGGGCATTGGAATGTGGAATGGTAATATCCTGGACTACTCCAGTGACCCGGTAGCAGAACAGCAAACGGAAGACATGTGGAACGCCCTCCGACCCCAGCGAGCCAATGGCCGAGCTCCAGTGTCTTAACAGTAAATACGGATCAAGCCACTGCCGCCATGTGGCTTCAAGAAATAACATAGGATGAATACAAATATACAGTATTAATTTACAGTATTAACATTACATTTCATATGACACGAAAAACGGGTCGTAGATTTGAATGGCACAATGATTGTGCAAATCCAGAAAGATAACCGCCTCGTGACTGCAGAGATGCCAGCAATTCCACACTGATAAAAAGAGCACACAAATGAAAAATGGTTCTTTACTATTTTAGAAAGTTCCTTTTAAGTGTTCTTAAATGAGTAAGAATGGAGGAATTGGGTCTTTTCGGCTTTACTCGGCCTGATTAGAGAGGAGATTGTTTGAGTATTTTGAACACTCACTCTGTAACTAATTGTGCTTGGACATGCTTCGAAAATATGATTTTTACCACTGTCCGTAGTAAGCTCACGGTCTGTAAGCAAGCTTGGGAATCACCTCTGTAAGCAATAAAAAAAATACCGTCCCGGATTATTTTGACTGTTCTGTTTATTAGTGTGATGCTGTTATTTAAAACACTGCAGCTGTCTGCAACAGTCCAACTACAGACTTCCTCGGAGTCCATTTCTCCTTTGTTGCGCCCAAAAAGGGTAACGCTACTACTTGATTGTGGATACCCTCCGTAGGTAAGTGGCTGTACCTTTTGGTGCTGCTGCCCCTTTTCATGGCTTTCTTGCCGGAAAATGGTTTGCTTCACTGCTGAGGAATAAAGCGTCTAGATTGTGCCACACAGATCCCTTCCCGCCCTGTAGTCATGCCCTCAACTTTTCAGGCAAAAGCCCTCAGTGATTTGTGAATAATTAGTGTAAAAGTGATAAGGCGTAACCATGTTGTTCCTGCTTACATTTCACATGCTTTTCTTAATCTTGCACCCTATGAGTGTTTGTTTTTTCCAGGATTTTGTTACTGTTTTTTTCAGGCAGCATATTGCTCGTCTAGTGCGTAATTTGAATTGAGTCACATCCAGGTGTTTGTAGCGGGCACATTTGGGTTGTAGTTGAAGGCAGTGCGAGTTTCTCTCAGTGAGGGAGAGGACATGGCACTATGGTCAGAGCTGCCGAATTTGGAATTGGGGAACCAGGTTCAGCCTTCATGAGTAGTCCCCCAGACCACTCCCCTGAGGAAACACATTCCCATGCTAGACCTTAGACGGCCCGCAAGACCTTGGAAGCCCTGGTGTCTGGATTCTAGCGGTGGCAAGTGTGGGTTAACCTTGAAGGCTTACATCCTGAAGTTCACTTCCAGTCTTGAGGGCAGGCCTATGAAACAGGACACCCTAGCCTAGAGCAACAGTGGCTCTGTTACTGAGGTCACAGGACCCATGAGAAGGGCCGGCTCTAGGGCGGTGCCACCGGTGTGCCCTTACAGGCACCGACTTTGTGTTTGAACATAGTGTTTGCAAATATATTATGGCTTTAAAAGCGCTTGCTGCCTCCTTCCTGGCCTCCAGCAATTTTCGGCAACAATAAAAATGTCATGATATTTCCGGTGATTAAAGTTCTTTCTAGAGAGAGATCGGAGTTTTGTCTATGGAAGTTTAAACTAATGGAAAGGTAGTGCAGAAGGTTAATGTGACTACTGCAAAGAACATGTACCATGCAGATAGCAAAGATCACATAATGTAAATTGGTCAGTGGGTTACTGCTTTTGCCAGAGAAATCCTATAATAGAACAGTGAGATATGAACTGTAATCTAGGAGCTGCACACAAACTGCAAGGTATAAATTAGAGCGGTATGTTTTTCCCCCCAGATTTTTATATCCCAATATTGCAAAAAGTGTTCTTTTGGATAGAAATCAATTCTGATTATTAAAGAGATTTCTCCCCCCCCCCCGCCCCCAAGCATGGTATTACGTTTTAAATTCTGAGTTTGTGTTTCTTCAGACCAATCACTATTAAACTATACTGCCTACTAGTATTGTCATGTGGCTCCTACCCCTTGTAGTCCTTATTCTTATGTAACATTTCCTATATAGTGATTTAGAAACATATAATTAATTGTTTCTGTGTAATGTGTGTGATGTATAGTGCTCTGATCTACAGTGATATGAATGGTCCTGTAAATCAAATTAAATGCATCGGAGAGAGTGTATGGTTATGGGGACTTAAGTGGCACTGTTAAAGGGTGGTAGTAAGGGAATCTGTGGCGGAGGTGGTCATGGGGGGGCACCAACAAACAATGTTGCACAGGACGCCACCAGCACTAAAGCCTACCCTGCACTTGAGGGGTGTCCACCTCACCCATTGGTACCTCCATATGCTTTGTTTCAGCACTAGTAGCTTCAACTCACCAGGGATCGGCAATGCAGGATTTGCATGCACACCAAACTTAGTTCGCAAACTTGACAGTCTCTGTGCTTCATGCACAAGCACTTTAAACATGAGCTTCCTGCTTTGGGGGCACTGGAATTATGCAGCAAAGGAGGACATTGTTCCACAGTATGGACAAAATTATGCAGCAAAAAAAGGCTGCAGTATAATGCAGTATATTTTCTTATACTTTATTATTTTGACATTTTTACACATGCTAACAGTCTCTGGAAAGATTTTGCCTTATTAGTAACAGTGTAACATACAAATGCAGCAGTGAGAAAGGTGACCAGTTAACCTTTGCAGAGGGCCATCCTCTGCAGCAACACAAGCAGGGCCGGACTGGCCATAGCTGGCACCGGACGTTTCCCCGGTAGGCCGCTAGGGTAAGTGCTGCTTTTGAGCCCCGGGGGGGGGGGGGGGGGAGGGGGGACGTTTTTGTTAACGGGGGTCAGCAATATTGGCCTCCGGTAACAAAATCCGCCGAAACCGGCCCTCGTAAACTGCTCAGCTGCACTACCCCGAGTTCAAGCTGTTTGCCAGGGTCGGTTTCTGTTCCCAGGCTGTCCCTGAAACACAAGTCACATTTTTTAGTAATTTTGATCCTTTTGAGCTACAAACAATTTATTAGTTAAAATTGTTAGATTGTGCAGCATATGTTGTTTTATGTGGCAAATATGACATAGCCATAATTATATAGAAAACATTTGCAAACTATATTTTGCCATTCATGTTTGAACTGCTCTTGTGGAAAAACGTAGGAAAAGTGCTGATGACAGAAACTGAATTCCTCGGAGATCAATGGCTTGTGATTACATTTTAATGCGTATTTGGGACATTCTGTGTTTGGAAACATATTCCACTTTGTGAATGTATTTTAATGTCAGTAACTCATATAAACCTTAATTTTTTTTTATTTATTTGAGTTTTATATAGTGCTGGCTAGACCCGGAGGTATAAGAGTGCTTTACATGAGGATCAGAGTTACAGGTTACAAGTTACATTTGTTAGAAGAGCAAAATCAAACATAAGAAAGCAAAGTTACGGAAATTCGTCTAGACAGGGGGAGGGAATGGGGAAAAAACAGGGAGACTGGGAGAAACAGTGCCTAATGTCCGGCTGGGTAGGTGAAGGCCAAGGGGATGAACCAGGGCCGATCTCCTCAAATAGCGGAACCGAGCAGCTCCACCGGGCATCAGACAAAATGCTCAGACTCCGCTGTCAGTATAATGATCGGGTGCAATCAGTGAAAGCCATAATAAAGCGGGGGAGTTGAAGAGAAGAGATACCGCAGTCCCAACAAAATCCACACGCCATCTTGAGGTCAGGCACTGTCCTGAGAGGGCCCTGTAAGGAATATGTCGGCTGAGAATAAAGTGTGTAGGGGGACCACAGGCATCTCCATAGTGATGCCGCTCCACCACTTCCCGGGGGTGTTCCTACTTCTTCAAAATAAACTATCCTGTGCCCCTCCCCAACACTGGGAACCAGGTTCAGCACCTGCAAAATGCAAAGCCGGCACCCATTCCCAACGTTGCACCTCTCAATAACTCATATCTTAGACCGCTTTGCAGGGGGAATACAGTCTCGTTCTCCTCTCATTGTTGTTAATGCCTCAGGTCAGGGAAATCCCCTGGAGGGGGGTGTCTCAAGAATTCACACAAGTATTCAGCAAAACGTTATGGTATTGGCAGCCATGTCGTGGTCAGGCAAAACCTCTGGTTGACCTCAACACTAGTGTGGCCCAGATCATCAGGATTCAGGTTTCCCCCAACACCCATTGGGTCACTTTGTCCCGTTAGTAGGCCTCCCCTGCTCACTGATCAATGAGGGGTCTGCTTCTCTTGCTGCCCACAGCATTGCGGCTCCAATCTCCAGGCAGCTCACTCTTCAACACTTCTAGCTGCACTCCATCTGCCTCAATTGCGGTGGTGTTGAAGAGGGGATAGGCCCCCTGTACCACCCAAGTTGTAAGGGGAAGAGACCCCCGCTGCTCAGCGTTGTCTGTGCACCTCGTGGATGATGGCTGCCATTTTGTTGAGCTCCGCGATCGCGTGTCCGGGCCCCGGCAATCTTAGGCGCGGCACTCTGCCATCCACACTCCACTTCAGCTGGAGGCAAGGAGAGGGTGTGGTCTCCCCTGCACCCGTCCGGCCGCAACGAGGGGGCACCCAACGCTTAGCAAGCTCTCCCTGAGCAGCAAGTGGCAGCTGCCATTTTGTGCAAGTTCCTTGCCTTAATCCCGAACTCCGGCTCTTCTCACCGGGGCATCTGCTTGATTTCACGAGACCTCCGCTCCCGCTCTAGAGGGTCCACATCAAGAGCCCATAGCTGAGAGTTGGAGAGCTGTGACGGCACGTATGCGCTCAGGAATGTTGCGCGGACTGAGAGCCGAGGTAAGACACGTCTACCCAGCCATCTTGTAATAATAATCATTTATATCGATTGGTTGAATTTAATAGCATAATAAGCTGTAACTGGGCAGTCAAATGCCAAACAAATACAAAAAATTGGGATATTTTGTGCATTCTGGGCACACTGCTGACTCCGCCCACTGATCCAATCCTCGGTCATTCCCTCCCTCTGATTCTTCGCTCACCGTTCCCCTCCTTTTTTTCACCACTTCAACAACTGCTTCTACGCCCATTCGTTTCAGAGCGGGCAGAGGAGCAGGACTACACACCCTAGCACCCTTTTGAGGCTGTTGCAGCATCATTCTCGTGCCTGGAGGTGCTTCAAAAGCTGGCCAGGGCTCTTGCAGTGAGGGATGCCTGTTCGTTTTGGAGGGGGCGGAAGAGCAGGACTACAGGCTCCAGCACACTTTCTGGCCGTTGCCGCATCATAATTTCCATGCCCAGAGGCACTTCAAATGCTGACCAGTGCTCCCGCAGCGCAGGACGCACGCAGGTGTGCCCTGGTGAAGCCCGTTCCCATCTGCACCCGTCCTTGGCTGGGCTGGGCCCACTCTCTTGGCCCCTCATTAGACAGATGTCAACTGTTGGAGTAGTTTTTTAATATCTCCACTGAGTTAAAGGAGCTGGACAGCTGCCGGGCATTAGCTAATGCAAACAGAATTCCTACATGTGAGTACTTGTCTATTATTCTGAGACATTGTTATTACTCTACCCTTCAGGAATTAGGAGGGTCTACTGTACAAGGGCAATATGGGGAAGAGGAAAGCAGCACTTGCAAGCTCCCCGCAGGGCCCAAATCATGGAACTATTGACTCCTTCTTGGTAAAAGCTGTGGGTGCAATCACAAAAGAAATAGATAGGGTGGAGAGGCAACTTTCTCTGAACTAGGCAGGCTTATTGCCCCCTATGCCTGGTGAGACCTCCGGCTCAGCTATTGAAAAATCACTGTTGGAGAAATGGGCCAAGTATAGGAGGGTTCGGGCGCCTCTAGCCCCAGTCGGAGTAACATCACTTCTGGGCATAATACACACAACAGGGCTCTGATTGTTTTTAATCATAGCGAAGAATCGAGTGCCCCCCCTGCACCCAAGAAACTGCGGCAATTGAACCGGAAAACTGAAAATGCAAAGAAAGGGGCGGATGCTGCCAACCTGGACCCTAAGGGTATTAAAGAACTACGGGCTCCCTTAAAACAAAACATTGTGGAAGTACTGACTGGTCTATTCACTAACTTTTGTAGTGAAATCACAAAATTGCTTACGTTGAAAATTCATTTACTCCCCTTATTCAGGTCCTATTCAGGTCTCTCAGATGGCTGTCCTGCAGCAACAGACTGCTCAACCAATATATCCCCCTGTAGGGGTCCCAATCATCACCCAGACCCTCAATGATTCCTAGTGCATTAGGGACTGTGGTACAGGCTTTTCTGATCCTTTGATCACCCAATCTCGACTCCCTATCATCGGCCATAGCGGTCCGATCCATCGTGGTCACCCGCAACAACAACGGGTAGCTAGCATAGATAGTTTATCCACCCTAAACAGCACTGACTTACCAATATTAGACCTCCCTCCAGCTAGTTGCCCCTACACTGTGGTCTTGGTAGGGGTACCATGCCTTAGCACCCCAAGGGATGAGTCCCCTGACCAATGACATAACCAACAGGGTTCCTTGTTAATCAAACATGCAAGGTTTAATATGGCGGGCCACAGGCATATCCTGACGACTAGGCGGGTTGCCCTGATCAGACGATCCAAGAAAACATTTGAAGGTGACTGTGTGATCATCACGCTTAGATACCCAAAACTGGCCCACAAGATCCTGTATCATACCTCCCAAACATTTTGTCTATAAGCTATCCCTCAGCCCTACACATTCCCATTATCCCATAGATCAGGAAGGGGCCCCTCTCTTTGTGGGGGACTTCTGACTTCACTTAACCTCTTTATCCCCTTGAGGGACCTTAACGATCTAGACTGACAATGATAGGGCAGGGGTATAGGTGAAGATATTGGCCTCCCTGTTAAGTGTCCTGTGACTGATGAGAACAATCTCGGGGAAATAATAGGCACCCGCTTTGGCCATAGGTGCCAAAGTATCACAGGGACTGGCAGCCCAGGGAAGGCCCCCTATTGTCCCCTCATTCAACCAGATTTGGGTTAGGGGGATAATTTAAACATTGTCTCCTGGAATGTGGGAGGACTAGAAACAACATTTTCTGACAAGCAGTGGCTCCAATTTATCAGACACTTCCACATAATTTGTATTCAGGAAACGTGGGAGACTGGAAATACTTTTTTTCTGGAGGGCTATAAAATGTTCTTTTGCCCATCAGAATGCTCTAGAACTGGGAGAGCAAGGGGGGGGGCTTATTCATGTTTATAAAACTTAGGATCCTGGGCACTATGAATCCCCTGATGTTGGATTCCAAAATTGTCTTTGTCCTTTGTAAATGCAGTCTTTTGATTCGGTAATCTGCTTGTTAGTGCCTCCTTAGTACCGCCTCCTCTTCATTTGTCGACTCCCATGGCTATTAGCCTCTTTACTTTGAAGGTTACACAATACCTGTTCTTTTTTAGTTTTGTAAGCACTATTATCTTTGAGTTTCATGCGTGCTTTTCACTTTCGAAGCAGCCGGGGCTATGGCGGCCACTTATTTGCTATGCCATAAGGTATCACATTTAAATGCGAGACCTATGGCATTGCAAATATTTTTCTTTAGCCTGCTGCTACACACAGACGTTACATTTCCCCCCGCCATGTACGGCCGGCTTCTCATCTGGTTGTCTGACTCCATTCGGAACTTTCTCCTTGCCCCTCTGGGCTGGGCGAGCGACGTCTCCTGCTGTCTGAGCACACATGTGCCAGTGTCTGCCGGGGAGGAGCAGCTGATGAGTGTGGAGTGCCGGGACCCCCACCCCTTTACTGACCACCACAGCAGCCCCTCGGACATAGAGACCACACTGCTTTTAATCTGGCTTGATCCTCCGCCCCCCACGGGCTGCGGTCGGGCCTCGGAGAGTAAATGCCAAGGAGACGAAGATCCGCCGGGATCTTCTTGCGCCAGGTCCAAGGATCTCAGGCATGTGTTGTGGCGGGAATAGGAACAGGCGGGGAGGGGGTGCATTAATGAAAGCTGCCACATTTTCCTGATGAAAAACACATTTAGTCAAACTATTAATGAGGACGTCCGTAACAACATTTCACAGGCCTTCTTTGCGTAAAAAAAAAACCTAGGTAAGTCAAAGGGCACTTGCCCAAGTGTTTTGTCAAGAAAAATACTTTATTTCTCACAAAGCTGATAATCTCTGATGGTGCCAGCTGTTTGCTGAGTCAGCGTGGACTCTATACTAAACAATGTGCGGCTGCCCACGGCCCCCGTAGGGGGCCACCTCAGAGGGCGGCCACCCTTAGTTCCATTTGGGTGTTTTCCCCACACCCACTCTCTACTGCCGGAATCCAGGAGGAGTCCCCTTACAGGGCGCATCAGACACGTCATGGGGGGATTGGGAGGGTATTTAGGCCTCCTCCTCCATGTTAGATCCTCTTTGTTGCCTGTCACGCCGTCTGGAAAAATTACTGTATGACAGGAGGGATAATGGCAAGTACACAAAGACTCCATTGCTTATGTCACATATTCCATGGCAGGAAAGTCACCGATTGACACAGGGAACCTTTGATTCTAATAGTAGCACTGGTAATATACACACAACTCCGTGGTCTCCTGGGGTATGTAGTCCCACTCTGAAGTGTAGAATGCAAAAGATCTGCAGTGCCACTATTTCTAGCGTGACAGATGCAACAATTTGATCCCTGCCAAAGCAAACCAAATTTCTTAGGGTCAGATGCACAACATACAACCGTTCACTCCAGCCTCACCAAAGGTGGTCTGTTAGCAGAGGTGTAGAATGGGACGTCTTGCGCCAGGGTGCGGTCGTGCACAGGTGACACAGCAGATAGTCTGCGGTCAGACGGGGGTGCTTGCAGGCTAGAAGGCCAGAACCAATGCTAAGGACCCCTCTCGCCCACTGGACTGCCTTGAATGTGAGTGCAGTGGGATGTGCAATATTACAGGTATTTTTCCGCCCGCACGGGGTCAGAAGGGTACATTGCAGGAATCTGCATAAATAGAGTGGGGGCAAGACCTATAGAGCATCAAGGGTCACCAGCTGGTTAGCAGGTATGTTGGTATCTGTGATCGAGTTTAGTTCAGCAAGCCTGGTAGTTGGTGTAAGTTGTCACTCCATATGGTGGCTGTGACTGCAATAGTATGCGCTATGCGAGCAGCCTTGTTTGCCAGTGTTTATTAATCGCATAATTCTGTGCATGTGTCCGGCAACCTCAACAAAGTAGGTGCACTCTGCTCCCAGGGCAGGTTACGGGTGCTCAGTGATGCATAAAATGCCCCGTCCGCATAGCCAGAGTAGATAGGCTGGTTGTGGAAGCGGTTTATTAGCAAGCGTGCTGCCATAAATTGGGGAAACAGGCATGGGGGAGCACAAAATGCTAGAAGGGCTGCAACTACAGGTTGCATGAGGTGGGAGCCACATCTGCTTGCAGGGTAATATAGCGATGTTAAAAGAGCTCCCTCCTGGCAAGCCATCACCTTCTCACAGGTCAGGTGAGGCACAGGTACATTCCCAGAGAAGGATAAACCTCTCCATGTGCAAGTTCGCAGAGCAAGGGGCTTTGGCTTCAGCTGGCATGGGCTATGCCGGGCGAACACCAAAGGTTAATTTGACAAAGTTGGGGTGCACCTGGCACAGGTGGGCTTGAATCTGTTCTTACTGGACATGAATGTGGCCCAGGAAATTGCAGGTGCCAAGTGAGAATACAGCTGTGTTGGTGTGGGACTCTTAAGGCGACGGGGGCCGCCTCCAGAGCTGTGGCGGAGTTACAGGGCGATCTGGAAGCAGTTTGGGTACAGAAGGATACCTCTGCAAGAGCACAATGGGGGTGCCAGAGCCAAATCCCAGGAGCCTCATGGGAGGGTCCTGGAACATTAACGTCGGCGCCACGTTAGTCCTTCGGGCGGTTGTGGGCCTGAACAACCGGGGGCTTGCCTTGCTACCCTCCGCCCTGAAAGGGGTGTGAGTAATAAGAGACCAATGTGTCACATGATCTAGTAAGAGGATCACCCCTATAAGGGTAGAGCTGATTGGGTTTTCCACAGTGCTTGGCTCATCAGGCGGGCAGGGCAGCATAGGTTGGTACAGCTGCCTGCCCTTGGATCGCCCGTAAGATAACCCACCGTATTTGCATACTTTTGTATGGAATAAACCTGCAGCAATATTTTCTCCAAACAAAAAGTTGTGTTGTGTATTTATTTATGCATTCCTGTTCTGCTGCGGTGTGGGTGGGGTCTTGCGCCTATATTGGAACTATGCGGCTGCCTCAGCGGGCGGCCACCCTTCATTCCATTTAAGCGTTTTCCCCACCCCCACTCTCTACTGCGGGACTCCAGGAGGAGTCTTCTTACATGGCGTGCCAGACACGTCATGTCCAGCGTGCCGGGGGGAGGGGGAGGGTATTTAGTCCTCCCCCCTCCATGTTAGATCCTCTTTGTTGCCTGTCACGCTGTCTCCCACCCTACCGCGTACCCGGCATGGGACAGGCAGGCGAACTACAGAGGACGTTGTAATGTTTTCTTTGTCGTTACAGGGCGATCTGGAAGCAGTTTGGGCACAGAAGGATACCTCTGCAAGAGCACAATGGGGGTGTCAGAGCCAAATCCCAGGAGCCTCATGGGAGGGTCCTGGAACAATGACGTTGGCGCCCCGTTAGTCCTTCGGGCGGTTGTGGGCCTGAACAACCGGGGGCTTGCCTTGCTACGCTCCGCCCTGAAAGGGGCGTGAGTAGTAAGAGACCAATGTGTCACGTGATCCAGTAAGGGGATCACCCCTATAAGGGTAGCGCTGATTGGGTTTTCCACAGTGCTTGGCTCATCAGGCGGGCAGGGTAGCATAGGTTGTTACAGCTGCCTGCCCTTGGATCGCCTGTAAGATAACCCACCGTATTTGCATACTTTTGTATGGAATAAACCTGCAGCAATATTTTCTCCAATCAAAAAGTTGTGTATTTATTCATGCATGCCTATTCTGCTGTGGTGTTGGTGGGGTCTTGCGCCTATAATGGAACTATGCTTTGTGCCCTCACTCACTCACTCCACCAAGACCACAGTCCTCAACATCCCAAAGTGGAGAGGAAACTGTCGAGCCTTGAGTTCATGCTGAGGCTTGGGAAGGAACTGGCTGCTTGTAAACCAGTGGAGCTGGAGAGTCCAGAGGTGCTCAGACGACTCACGATATCAAAGGTCGGTGGTGAGATATATCGAGTATAAAATAATCCAATTTGCCCCAGACCTTTCTCCTGTTTCTTCCAAACTCGATGAAGCCTCCTCTTCTGCGTTCCATCCTGTTCTCTTCCCTCCTTGTATGTCTAATCTCACACTTCTATTTCCCCGTCCCCATCTTCCCCGTCATTTCTCTTTGTGCCTCACTATTTCTGTTTCAGTGAAGGGAAAGTTTGTTTGGCAAATGCCAGCTCTGCCATTGTTCATATAACACACACAGAATACTCCGAGCCAGGATTACTTTTCATTTAAACACAAAGGCATTTTTGTATCTCTGTTTTTCATTTGTTGTCTCTTTTTTTCTCTCTTCCCTTCTCCTTTCTTTCTATTGTTACTACCTTCCTTTCTTTGCTTCCTACATCCCCATCGAGTTTACTGCTTATGAGTGTAGTGCCAACGTGTAGCGCCTAGGTCCGGAATAACATTCCGAAAAGTAGCGTGTTTCGTGCATTTTTCATACACACACACTATGAGCCTTATGTCTCCCCTCCATATGGATTAGCAGTTATTAAACGCAGTGGCTTCAGGGCGCTGGAGGCAGATTCGGGCGGGGGTGTCACGGTGCTGTTATGAATGTGCACATCTTGTAGGGGAGTTGTTGACCCTGCCCTGTACCCTTAATGTCTTGTAGGCATCCTAGCTCTCTGGAGGGTCAATTTGTCTCACAGCCATCCCTTTATTTAATGAAATCTGGACATCCGGCCTCTGAGTCTGTAAATTGCAGTCTGGCGCTGCGCCATTCTCCTGAATTCTTGACCTTGTCCTTCAAAAGATTCAATTTCTTTAAAACGAAGTCTGTAGCCCCTCCTGTGCCACTGCAATCAATCTCTTCCAATCACTTGCTAACTTTATATTGGAAAACTATCTGCCCGTCCCGACGTTGTCCAGGGATGAAATAGAATGTCTGCAATGGTTGGAATAGGCAAGGCAAATGTATTTTAAAACTCGTTTTTTACCTGTCCAGTTGAGCTGTGCATAGACGGTTACGCTAGGTGTCCATTGCAGTCGCACATGTGCCTCCGCTTGTGCAGCCAGTGGCAGGAAGCGCCACAGTGATAGGTGCCTCTGCAGCGCCATCGTTTAGCGCGTGTGGCTGCTGTTAAGTCCCTTGGGCTGACAGTGCCCGACAGCGGCCCCGCGATGCTGTGCATGTGTTAAACAGGAGTCCGTGAAATGTATTCTCGCGCCGCTGCGACGCTGAATCGCCTCAGCACCCGCCTCAGCACCCGCAGATGAATGCGTCCACTCCGAAGCCGTGTCGTTCATGCAATATGGGAACGTCTCTGTCCGCTCCAGCCGCAAACGTGTTTGTCCGCTCCACCTGACGCCACTGCAACATGCGAACTGTGTCCGCTCCAGCCGTGAACGTGTTTGTCTGCCCCAGCCGACGCCACTTAGACGCCCAACATCGCGTCAATGGCCAACGCCCACAACAATGCTAAATGCAACGCCCACTCGTATTGGAACGCTAGTCCCACCCAGAACGCTTTTCGCAAGCGTTATAATCCAGCAGGCATTTGCCGAATGCCGCGCCCATCGCTTTCCAGCACAACGCACACGCCCACAACGGACTACTTTGCCCCTAACGTTCTTTTCCCCTTCTAATGTATATGGTGGGCTGCTGTATAGCCTATGTCCATCTGCTGTAACGGTCTTTTGCAACGCTGTATTGGGTCTTCTGATTGGCGCTGTGGTTCCGGAGCTTACCTGCCTCAAAGGTTTGGGCTCTCTCTTTATAATATTAGTATGGATTCACAGAGAATTTATTTGAGGTCTTCTAGATTTATAGTGGGGGCTGCTAACCTTGGGTGTGGAATAACCGAGAAACGGTCTGCCACATTTTAGAAATCGTTAGGTCTCTGTTAGACAAACTGGGCTTTTAAAGGGACTGAAATATGATGCTTCTTAAGTTCTCTATCAAACACATTTCTCATGCACACATTTTCTCTCAAACAAACGTCCCCAATTTATACTCACACACACATTTCTCTTGCACATGCTTTTACACACCCATCCCTTCTCTCACATACCGTTTCACCCTCACAGACGCTCACTCTCGCTAAAGCTCTCTCACGTACACTCTCAGCATGCCCTTTCTGATACATTCAATCACCAGTGACCCTCAACATTTTGAACAGGTGAAAGAAAATGATATCTTTCTCCATTCTTCACTCTCCCCTTAAATATGTTGCTTTAGGCAACCCCTAACTTTATGAAGAATTCAATGTTAACGAACAGTAGATGTCGTAGTGCCCAGTATAATTTGCTGCATGGCTAAATACTTATAAGGTCCCAAAGTCGAGACCAATTGCATAGCAAATGCTTGTTAACATACATCACAGCCCATTTAGTGACCTTAACTCTTTGATCATGTCACTTGTAGCTCCATGGAACCAGCCCGTACCGTGAAGGATAACTGGGGGAATGACATCAGGTACTGATCAAGGAAGGCATTTAAGGTGGTCACAAGTGGATGCTATCACTTTTAATAAATCTCTGTTTAGTACAAGCAAGCAGGAGATCTTGACCTGTTTAGACCTGCAAGCTCAGGGGGAAGAAACTATCTAGGCATTTATCGTTCTCGCACAAGCAGTTGATGGTTTATTAACAGTCCCGGCAACTTCCTCGCATGCGGACGTCCCAAGATATATGGTTAGTGCTCCCGGGCTCTTAGAAATCGCAAGAGGGCCCTGAAACAGTCCCCGAGAGTTAGATAATGGGTAGCCGCCTCCCAGCAATTACAAGCGGGTCATCAAGGGGCTGAAGCACTTACTGCAAAAATGTGCTTGGGAAGATCTAGCAGAGGCATGCCAGCAAAAGGACTGCACCCGTTTCTGGTGAGTTATTGATAACCCCTGTTTTACAGAACCAGATAAACCGGGGCCAAGTCATAATATTATACCAGAGCAACGAAAGGCTCACTTTGAGGTAGTGTATAATCATGGCCATAGTGAGCAACCCTCATACCCTCAACCAAATGCCTGCCACAGATCTGAACCCACTCCCTTCACTCTGGATGAGGTCAGATTGAGAATTGAAGGACTGTCCTGGAACAAGGCCCCGGGACTTGATGGCATCCCTCCCAACTTTTTCTGTTACAACATAAGGTATGGGCCCGCTCCTCGTTAGGGTTTTAAATGTGGTGGCAGCAACAGTTATGCCCACATCATGGTCTACTGCTACTATTGTACCGATCTTTAAGAAGGGAGATAGGGACCGTCCAAACTGTTATCGTCCCATATCCCTCATTGATGTTACTGTGAAAGTTCTTGGTCAGGTCTGTCTTAACAGGCTGTCGATTGGGCGGATTCCAACAGAATAATATCTGAGGTACAATATGGGTTCTGTGTTGGTAAATCTACCACAGATCAGTGCTCCATCTTTACCTTGAATTGGGAAAATATAATAGCTAAACCTGGTGCGCGGTTTCTGGCTTTCATGGATCTCACCTCGGCCTTCGACCGCCTGAACCGTTGGAAATTGCTTGGGAACCATGGGGTTGATCCAGCGATAATCAACATTTTCATGACCCTACACTTTAACATCACTGCTGTAATTAGATATACACAGAAAGGGAACACCACTGATCATTTTAAATGCTCAAGTGTGGTTAGACAGGGATGCATATTAGCACCTTTCCTATTCACATTATAAATGAACAGCCTTGATTCTGCCCTAACGGCCCTACAGGCTGATATCCCCAGGATAGGCATGATATTGGTCTCCATCTTGTTATATGCAGATGATGTGGTATTCCTCGCATGTACACTGAAGGGCTTGCAGGTTTTACTTGATGGGTTTGTGTCTTTTATGAACGAGATGGTGTCACCTAACTTAGCCAAATCATACATCATGGAAATTGGTAAGCAGAGCAGGAGGCCTAACACTTACGAAGTAGGCACACATAGTTTAGCGAAAGTTCCGGCCTTTTTTTACCTGGGCATTTTATTTGATGAGAAACTCAATTTTAAACATCGACTGGAGGAGAAGCTTTTAGAAATAACTAGGTCAATAAGAACAATTGCAAACTAAGCTCACAGACTTGGCACCTGGTCACCGGGGACAATTTTAAAGTTGTATATCTCTTTCTGAATTTCTAAAGCTATTAATGGCAGCGAGGTAGGGGAGTACATGGCGGCCAATAAATTACAAACCGCAGAAAATAAATACTTTAGGCGCATTCTGAAAGTCCCTCTGAGTACTTCCTCGTACTCAGTATATGAGGAATTAGGGATGAAGTACATTACGGATATGGTGGGTGTCAAACCCCTGCTCTGTTGGGTGTAGATTTGGTTCAATGAGGAGCGAGGTTTTAACAGACTAGTAATTCAGGACTGCCTCTCTCGATCATGCGCTAAAAATTCCATGGCTAAAATATGTTAAGGACTCCTTCACCGCCTTAGGAAGAGAAGATGTGTTCACTAGTCACGATAAGGTGAAATCCCAGGGCAAGGATATTATCAAAGAACTGTTTCTTTAATATGCCACGGCCCACCAAGAGGAAAAGGCGCTCAGGAAACCTATGTTCAGAGCGTACATTTTAATAAAATATGTACAGGGCATGGAACCTTATCTATCTCTTTTAAAAAGTGCACACAATAGATTTTCAATCACTTGTTTTAGACTGAACCAACTTCATCATTTACTCGCTTCGCCCCCAGACTTTGCCCTATATATAGAAGACTGAGATCCCGGTGGTTGTGATAATAGGTCTCTACAAGTCACCCTTCATTTTGTCTTCCTCTGTAAATATTACTCACACCCCAGACGAGTGTTACTTAAAGGGCTTTTAAAAGATCTCAGATTCAGGCATGCCTGTGTTGCCCTATTGTTTTTACAGCTTTTACCCAATGTTCACACACTTTTTTGTGTGACCAGCTTTCTAAGATCTACCTTAAGGTCAAGAGACACTAGAGGTGACTGAAGGCCACTAGGGCACTTAAATGTAATGAATTGATGGTGAACTTTAGGACTATTCGTGTTGTTATTTCCTGTTTAGCAAATGCTGACCAGGGTTTGATTGATCCTTTTTTAACATTATAAATGTTTTCTGGTAGTTTAGTGAACCTAAGAAATTAGCCATGATAAAAAGACATAATGGCCTCTCTGTTTGCTAATTTGTACATTTGGACACTTTGTAGTTAAGATATGAATTTGATGTATGTTTTTTTTTAAACTGCCTCTTTTATGGCTGTATTTTCTGCCGAATAAAGATTAATATTATTATTCACTGCTTCTACACCATCCTCTCTGCAACCTGCAAATTTATTTTTAGAATTATGGTGATGACACTAGTGGTAGGACTGTCCAGTTTGCCAGGTTGAGACTTGCTCTGCATATTGTCCGTCTTGTTAGAGATTAGTTTGGATGAGTAACAAATAATTTTGTTTGAACAAATTAATAATTTTAGCATCATCTCATAATCTGAAAAAAAGGCTAAGCAATTGATCAACAATTCAAAGTTATTGGCGCCCTGACTGTTCCGATAACATAAGTCACTTGGGAGTTAACTTTGAGTTATTTGTGTCTACATAGAAGCAAGTCAGATACTACTGGAGCAACCTCAGATTGCTACATTCAGCTGTTATGCCCAATTTATCAGTTTTCTTTCAGAAACCCAGACGGCCAGCTTACTGAAACGCATAGGTGTTCTGTCTCAGAATGAAATTGCTGTTGATGGCTTGTGATCACATTCATCCATGGCTCTGTACCATCACATGCATGCCTTTACTATGATACGCAGTTATTGTGAACAAATTAATTAAATGAAAGAGAATGCCTATTCACAGGGTTGCTGTGTTTTATAAAATCTATGTTTAATGTGTGCTGCATTTGATGTGACAGTCTTGGGAGTTGCCTGGGTCCCATGCATGCACACTGCTAAGCGTGAGAATTTCTTGCCTCATTGCTGTATCCTGGGACACCATGCTCAACATGATATGGTTTTCATTTTCCTCACTAGTTTATATGTGTACATTGTGAGAAGTTGGCCTGGTATACGATGTCCACTATTCTAGTGGGCACCTTGCACCAGTCCAAACAACCCTTATTGATGGTAGGTATAAAATCAACCTTATAGAAAGCTATCCTAGTGGTAGCTGTGGAGAGCAGCCTTCAGGCTAAGACTTAGAGGCGAGTTAAGCTAGTTGTTTTACCAATTATAATCTCTTGAATGATCAAATGAGAGCACACCACACAAGGTATATATCAAATATATATGTATTTATTCTAAACACAACCCCTCTGGACTCTTTATGAGGTCAGAGGTAAAAGTACAATACAAGGAACTTAATTAGCATATGATAAGTTGCACAGTATACGTTATGCCCTAGGGGCCTCACAAACCATATACTAAAATAGTGGTAGAAGAACTACGGGAGAGTTAGAAAGCAGGCCTAGGGCCTGTAGAACTGCTGGGGCTACCTAGAATCACTAAAGGTTAGGATGCAGGAGGCCCACGGGGGACACGTGCAGTGTCTAAAGACAGCAGCGGATCACGATTGACTTTCTATGGAGAACAAACAAGTTACAATTTTACAGATTAATGGGACTTCTAGGTGAACTACGATGGAGACATTTTAGACTAGGACACTTCGAGAGTCAAGACCCACAGGAGCACCGGAGTACTCTTGTTACCTCACCCAGGGAAGCCTGGTGCATAGGTGTCTTTTGGTGTCTGGTTTCGTTGTCGATTCCAATGGAGAGCTGCGAAGAAATGCTGCAGGCGACCAGAGGAAAAGTGTCCGGGTGGATCCAAGGGTAGATCAGAGATGTGAAGAACCTGAAACCAGAGGAGACAGAGTCTGGGTCCCTAGCCAGTGACCAGGATGGCGATAGGAAGATGCCAGCCGATGTCGGGTGATTTCAGGTAAAAAGATGAAGCTTGTCTCTTCAGCCACGAGCACCAGGAGGCGTCAACGACGACCAGGAGCTGGATTCGAGCTGTCCCACGAAGAATCTAGTTGACTGCGGTGTCGGAATCCGGATTGGACCCAACAAGCCTTGGCAAACGCAATCCAGGCAGAATGTCGAGATTGGCTTCGGTGCAGACCAGCAAGGTCTGAGAACTCCTCCTTTGGAGAGGAGTGGGAGGAAGTCTGGAGCAACCAAGAAAGCTAAAAAAATCAAAGATGGCCCTTCGCGGGGGCTCGCTAGCCAACGGACTAGGAACCGCAAAGGGACCTCGAGCTGAAATGCACAAAGCGGGCCCACGGGGAACTCGTGGAGTGTAGGCCTCTAAGCTTTGGTGGAAAAAGGTGCTCAGGGCAGGGGCTTCAACTACCCCAATGCACAACTTCAGGATACCTCGGGAAGTAGGTGCACTAGCAGAAATGCAGGATGTCCAGGAGTTCCTGTCCCACGTCTCTCATGTCCACTACAGGTCTCAGCTTTGCTGGAAGCGCAGGTCGGCGTCAGAGATGTCTGGAAGTCCGTGTCCTGTTTCGCAGATTCTTCGGGATCCGGCAGGAGCCTCGAAAATGCAGACCAGCAAAGATGCTGTTGGTGCCTGTTTGAACAGGGTGGTCACTCCTTGACCACAAGGGAGATTTCTTCCACCTTCCAGTTGATACGGAATGTTGAAGGTCCAGGAATTATGTATCAGAGTTTCGTCCTGGGTAATCTAAAGTCCTAAGGACTGGGGTTCTATACTTATAGCAAGTTTAGGGGTTGGGCTAACTCTAAGGTCCCTCCTATGGGTGGACCTGGGGAGGGGGTGGTTACACCCCTTCCCCTTTGTCCAGTTTCACGCCAGAGCTGGGGCTGAGCGCCCCAGCAACCGGTTTTAACTGGGAAATGCATGGAGCACCTTGTGTGCCCCAGGCAGTGTCTGAAAAGCATTCACTCAATGCAACGCACCCTGCCCCAATACACTCTAGCCTGTCTGGGCTCCCTGGACAGGAAACCTATTGTCCAGGCCTCTCCTGCCGGAGTTTCGTCCAGCAGCAGGAGGGCAGACTCGTGTCTGTGGCAGTAGCATCCATTTTGTGATGCTGGGGCTCTGTTTAACTTTAACCGGGTTTACCAGTAACTACATGTCTTATCCCTCTAGAAGGGTGGAATGCTACCCCCGCCGTCAGAACTGGCGGGCGGGGGTAGTATTCCAAAGTGTTTGACACCTTACACACCATGTTTTGATAAAGCCAAACCAAAGTTAGCATTAACCGCAATGAGTATAATGCACATAAGAGCATATGTTATGGCTATATCATAGAATAGCTATAAGGAGATGGTTCCGAAAGCTGCAGAGGAGCTCAGCTCATGCTAGGGCACCCTCTCACACAAAACCAAGCACTCTGCCTCCAGGATTGTCAAGGCCTGTCATTAGAGTGAATTATAGGTTAATATATATATATATATATAAATATATATATATATATTCACTAAAAAAAACATAGGTTTTACACACGTTATAGTTAGGAAGTAGCATTTACAAAACCTATGAAATTCACTGAAAAAACCATAGGTTTGACACCAGTTATAGTTAGCTGGAAATTTTACTGATATAAAACCAATGAAATTCCACGTTATAGTTAGTTGGACTCACTATAACTTGCGCGTGTAATGCACTGCTGATGACATCACATATTACATCACTCATGACATCACTCATGACACCATCCAGTGAATGTGTGTCTTTCTGAAAAATAAATATTAGTGAGTAATGTTTAAATTTTTAAATATATGTATTAGTGTTTCACTTTGTGTATAAGTAGCTGCATGGGTTGGTGAGTAGGTACATGTGTATGTACATGGGTTATTAGATGTTTTATTAGTATCAGTATGAGTGTTTGTATTGTTTAGTGTGGGAATTACTTACAACATTGATGCATGAGTGACAAACTCTTTTTTTGTATGTATTTTGAAGACTACATATGTGCAGGACTGTATGGTTGAATAGTGTGTATATGTGTATGTTAGTGAGTAAATGACTGTATCACTAGTGTTTTAAACAGTAACTACATATGTTTTAATCTAGAATATGTGAATATTGATGCATATAAGTGAGTGTATGTGAGAGTAAGAGATTGTAAGAGATCCTGTTTACATAAGTATGTGTTTCGAAAAGTGATTGTTTAAGAGAATAAATATGTGTAATTTTCAATAGAAGTAAGGTGGTAGTGTATGTATTGCTCTGTATGCGAAAAAATGGATGTTCAATAGTTTATTTGCATGTGTGAGTAACTTTTGGATGACTGTCGGTGTGTAACAGGAAGTATAGGTGTATCACTTCACATGATGAGTGAGTATATGTATGAGTGACTATATAGTACTGTTGGTGAATGAGTGGGTGTGTATATAGATGGTGGAATTACTGAATTGGTTGTAACTGGTATGGATATCTCTTTTTTTTGGAAAATGTTAGTTTCTTTTTTCTTTTTTTGAATGTTTTTCAAGGGTTACATTACACTGAAAGGAGATCTGTTACTCTGTCACAAGGATGCTGTCATCAATGATGTCATGAGTGATGTCACTGACCATGTCATGAGTGATGTAATATGTGATGTCATCAGCAGTGCATTACACGCGCAAGTTATAGTGAGTCCAACTAACTATAACGTGGAATTTCATTGGTTTTATATCAGTAAAATTTCCAGCTAACTATAACTGGTGTCAAACCTATGGTTTTTTCAGTGAATTTCATAGGTTTTGTAAATGCTACTTCCTAACTATAACGTGTGTAAAACCTATGTTTTTTTTAATGAATTTCATAGGTTTTGTAAATGCTACTTCCTAACTATAACGTGTGTAAAACCTATGGTTTTTTCAGTGAATTTCATAGGTTTTTAAAATGCTAATTCAGAAATATCTCGTGTATGCAACCTATACTTTTGTCAATAAAGTTCTGGCAATATATTTTTTCGGAAACAAGCCGTTTTCTTAACTGTTCAAGTTGCATAGAGACTCCTTGTAAAGCGATACAGAATTAGAAAGTCTGTACCTTGCCTTTTTTTTTAACGCATTAAAATTTGTCTGTAAATAAAAATAGCCTTTCTAAACTTTCGTGTGCGACCCGGTGTGCGCACTCTCGGCAACAGTTCTCAATAAAATGGATATCGCATTTCCAGGCTTTCGTGCGCGACCGAGTGCGCGCACCCGCCTATATATTTCGTGAAAACTTTGCAATTTGAACTTATTGAATTTCTTCATAGACCCATCAAAGAACTTATAGTACGTCAAAGAGACTAAACCTAAGCTTCTTTTTTATTATTATGAAAATTTTCATTAAATGGAGCCGAATGTCTTTTTAAACTTTCGTGCGTGACCGAATGTACACACCTTCGTATTTTAAAAAAAAATATAAAAGGTTTTATAGTTTAACAATTGTATGCTTGAATCGAGCTCAGAAGATATATAAAATCCGGATGTGTTTGGATTTACTCCTTTTCACGTTTTGAAACTTCACTGAATTAGACCGCTACTTCCAAATGACGTACGTGGCCAGATACTGTCACCGCGTACACGTCCTGAGACCCGCATGTGAAGTCATGTGACTTGAAAACAACACTTCCAATTGGTTCTTAGTAGTTTCTATTCTGCAATTTACACGGAGCACTCCACCCACTTCCCTCACTATCTTTTGTACTCTCAAAAGAGAACAACGTTCAACATCTTTCGGAAGACTTTGCTGAAATGGCTGCCGTTCCGCATTCATCTTCCGAATCTGAAGGAAATGAGCGACTACCTTTAAAAAGAAAAAAGGAATCTTTTATTTGGCAATTTTTCACTTATCCTGAAGAACAAAAGAAAGTGAATGCGCCAAAAGTTACCTGCACGATATGCAAATCGGTTCTCTCAAGAGGAAATCCAACAAAAAAATATTCCTTTTCCATACATACCATGGTGCGGCATGTCAAACAAGTGCACCCTGTGGAATTTGCACAGGCATCGACAAGAGCCCTGGCCACGCTATTACCATCAGAGGTGGCCAGCACATCTTCTGGTGGACGACCTGTATCTCCATCGAGTGCTGTGATGGACTTGAGACCATATCTTGCAAAGGTGCACATGAAATGCAACGAGTGTGGAGAAATTCTTCTGTACGGAGAGCAGAGCCTCATTCTTATTAAACTAAAAATTGAGAGTCATAAATGCCCCGAGAAAAGATAAATTTCTTCATTTCATTTTGATCCTGTGTCACACTTGAAAATGTTGTTGCAAGTTTAAAAAATCAAAAACAACTTAACTTTTTATTTTTTATTTTTAAAACAAGTGTTATTTTCAGAAGTAACTCATTGTACCAAAAAGAGCTCCAGGAGCATATTATAAAGGGGGTTTATCTCCGCTTTTTTGGCTTTCGTTCGTGTGCGACCGTGTGCGCGCACCCGCCTATATATTTCGTGAAAACTTTGCAATTGCAACTTATTAAATTTCTTCATAGACCCATCAAAGAACTTATACTACGTCAAAGAGACTAAACCTAGGCTCCTTTTTTATTATTATGAAAATTTTCATTAAATGGAGCCGAATGTCTTTTTAAACTTTCGTGCGTGACCGAATGTACACACCTTGGTATTTTTAAAAAAAATATAAAAGGTTTTATACTTTAACAATTGTATGCTTGAATCGAGCTCAGAAGATATATTAAATCCGGATGTGTTTGGATTTACTCCTTTTCACGTTTTGAAACTTCGCTGAATTAGACCGCTACTTCCAAATGACGTACGTGACCAGATACTGTCACCGCGTACACGTCCTGAGACGCGCATGTGAAGTCATGTGACTTGAAAACAACACTTCCAATTGGTTCTTAGTAGTTTCTATTCTGCAATTTACACGGAGCACTCCACCCACTTCCCTCACTATCTTTTCTACTCTCAAAAGAGAACAACGTTCAACATCTTTCGGAAGACTTTCTTTTCACGCGATAATGTGAAAAACTGAGATTGTTACAGGATTTTCTATCAGATATGTGTTCCCATTGATGTTGACGCACTAACACCGTGGAAAATTCCACCGATAGCAGTGATATTTTTAACGCCGAGCACCGGCGATTTTTATCTCTTAGAAGCCTTCCTAATATGAAGGTTTATCTCCTAAGTCTCTGATTCTCAAACTGTGCAACGCGGCTCCCCTGTGTGCCGTAATGAGGTGCTAGGGGCGCCGCGCACACTCTAGTGTGACTAACCATCCATAAATTCCACGGACATCTCTACCCTGTTATCTGCAATTGTGAGCATCAAAAGGAGCTGCGCTACGCCCATGTGAGAGGCCTCACTCCCACTGCTGCAACGGCTTGGCAGTCCTCCAGATGCACAGGAACAGCCCCTCCGATCCATTGAAGTTCTGTGTCGGTCTCAATACCACTTACAAAATGAAAATAAGCACTGAAGAATATTCAAGTATGTAGTACTCCTCCTGCTACAGCATACAGAATGCATTGTATTACCTATAAAAAAGTGAAACACCCACGCTACAATCATATAGAACACTTCCTCTAAAGAAGCCTGTGAATAACTTTAAAACATCAGGTTAACCTTTTTTTACTCTCTCATCATTGTTAAAGATAAATATTTACAATACTATATTAAACAATGCCATGGTTGTTGCTTTTTAATTTTAAAAATCTTGCAATCTTTCACAAACCCAATACTCATGGCTTCTTTTTCGTGACAAAAATCTTGCAATATTGTTCGAAATTGGTTCTCTTTGGGTGATTCCCTATTCACAAATAAGCACAGAGTCGCAATACTCTGTTTAGTTTTTGCAGATAGTGAAGGATAGGTAGTGCAGACTTTTGTCCCCTTTGTAACCCGTCATGCCTATCTCTGCCCCGTTTGTTGGTAGTTGGTTCAACCCGGACCGTTTATTAGAGGTAGATCGTCCGACTCCACCGGAGGACACCCCTAATAAAAAGGACATATATATCAAATGCGGACTAGCCGCTGTATCGTGCTAGCAAACTTTAACTTAAAAATCGTTAGAAAAAACAAAAGGAATCGAGCAAAATCAGTAGGCCACTGATGGGATCTCTTTTTGACCTCGCTAAAATAGAAACATTAGGAACAACCCCTCATGAGAAATATGAAACTAGTGAGAGGAACCGAGCTCGACGCCATGATGGCTGCAAGACAGCTCGGCTCCGCCGCCCACCCCGCCCAAAATAACGACAAACCCTATGCAAATATTATAAATATATACAACACACCAGCAAAGTAACAGAGTAAAACGTTTTATTAAATAACTATTTACATGGCAGCCTGCTGCAACATCGATCCAAATGCATGACGCTGTTCCTGTCGAGGTAGCATAGCTGGCGGCCTAGGGGTGGAGGACCGTTGTGCAAATACCCCGGGGACGACACCATGCGCCAAGGCTCGTCCCCAGTACATCCAGAGGTGATGTCCGACAAGTTGTGTGGGGGGATGCCTTGCTGATGCCACCACCCCCACCACCTTCTTGTTGCCTGATCTGGCCAGCTCAATCGATCGAGCATGAGACTCATGCACTCTGATCTCCTTGGCCTCAGTCAAGCATCAATAGTAAGATTTTCATAGGTGAGTGTAGGTTCATAGTTTTCCATCCACAGACTAAAAGCCTGGAGTGGGAGTGAAAAAACCATAACTAGGTAAGAAGGAAGGCAGAGGCTGTAGGAAGGACTCTGGATATGCTTGGTCCCTGACATGCTTCGATGTCACTGCCTTGCACAAATGGCAGAAGTCCTGGATGTTACGCCTGCTCTTGCTATTACAGAGTCTCACCCGCCATCCGGCTGAATTGCACCCACTCTTGCTTGCCGGTGAGAACAACTGATCTGAAGAACAGCTGCCTGCGGTGCCTCCCTGAGCCGCTTGACGGAGGCCCCCGAGGGGCGGTGTGGTGGCGCGGACTCGGAGGGGGCGCTTGGCTCCTGCCCCCTCCCCAAGTCTTGTTGCCCTGGTATGGCCTGAGATCGCCCCGACATAGGCGGCTGGCTCCCGGGGTCAGGCGGAACTTGTTGCCTTTTGATGCCTCTTCCATTCTGGACCTTGTCCCACAATCCGTTTGTCCTAAAGACACATCCTGCGGTGCCCTGGTCCAACCATCACATATACCTGAGCCAGGAGACGGCGTGGGGTGCACTGGAAGGGAGAGGCGGCGCGAACGAGCCTCCCCCACCTCCCCAGGTGGAGGTTTCTCAGCTACACCCCAGCGCTTCACTCGACAAGCTGAGTTGCGCCCGCTCCTGCGGCACAGTGCATCGCTCGGCCAGCTAAATTACGCCTGCTCTTGCTATTACAGCGTCTCACCCGCCATCCGGCTGAATTGCACCCACTCTTGCGATACAGCGACAGGCGGCTGCCACGGAGCTCAGGAAATGGCGATCGGCTCCACAGACTTGGGCCTGGCCTGCAAGGATGGCTCTGGGCAACCCTGGAACTCGGACGCTTGACTGCTAGGGCATGGGCCTCATTCCCAAAAGCGTCCCCTCAGCCTTGAAGATTCTACAAGAGTCACCGGGGCCCCCGACTCCCGCAGAGTTCCGGTGGGGAGCGACTGCCATGATTGCTCGCGGAATGGCCACGACGTAGCCACGGGGTGCTCTCATGCTGACGCCAGCTTCAGTCTGAAACATCCAGAAACACTGTAGACTACCAACTCAATCAGTTCCGGTGGAGCCCCAACGACGTATCGCGTTGTTGCGTAATGCGTCATATGACGCGCCGCGTTAGCGCACCCGGAAGTGCTCCTAGGCGCGAAGCGCAGCTTCCCGGAAGCAATCCGGAGCGCGTAACGTAAGCATACCAGGTCATGTGACTTGTTAATAAAACTTTTCATTGGTTCATTTCACTTTTGGGTTCCTAATGATGTAAGGCTAGGTCATGTGACCTAAAAATAACACTTTTCATTGGTTTAGAACTATTTTTTGTCCCAAATGATAAAAACCCCTCCTTGTTTCCTCTTGGCTCCTGCCCCCTCCCCAAGTCTCGCTCGGCCAGCTGAGTTTCGCCCACTCTTGCGGCCTACGACATGGAGAGGCCGGGGCGTTATGGATCAGTATGGGCAAATATACACTTGGGGATTCACAAGCAACAACAAGCCTTTGTATTTGGGGCTCTAAATCAACAACAGTGACAGAGAACAGAAGCGAACTAAGCACTCAGGGGCTACGTTTAAACGTAACATCATCTCCCCAGAGGTACATCACCTTACACAGACATGCACTCTGATCTCCAGTCAAGCATCAATAGTAAGATTTTCATAGGTGAGTGTAGATTCATGGTTTTCCATCCACAGACTAAAAGCCTGGAGTGGGAGTGAAAAAACCATAACTAGGTAAGAAGGAAGGCAGAAACAGAATCTTCCTCTGCAACATCAGGCTCTGCATCGGTACTTACTTATAAATGCAGAAAAAACTCAATTAACACAAGGGCTCTTTTCAGAGCCACCTTATATCAAAGCACTCAAACTTCTGATTTATCTCCATGTTCACACTCTTGTAAATAGGTGTGCGCGCCCGAGTGCGCGCACCCCGCAACTTTAAAAAAAAAAAATATATATATATTTTCGCCTTTAAGGGCCTTACTGCACACCCTGAGAAAACCTACGCAGCAAAACAATCTCTACCTTCTCCCCTTTCCATGTTCCAACGCTTTGAAATGAACAATATATTTACTCGCAGTGACAAAATGGCGGTCAACACTTCCGGATTTCCTTCGAATCGAACGTTAACAGACGTCACGCAGCAAAAAAAAAATTCCGCTCACGCGCATCCGCTTGAGTGCGCGCACCCGGCCGCGCGTATAGATATAAATTTGACTTTACCTTTAATTTTCTCAGCAACTACTGAACGGATTTATACCATTCCAAAAAAAGCGTAATCTGCGAGCCGGACTCTACAGTTTTGCCAAATTTCTTATAAATCCATTCAGCCGTTCGACCTGTAGCCGTGTCTAAACGTCCTATGGAAAATAACATGGAGAAAACACGTTTTGGGACCCCCCTTTTATCTCAGCCCCCACTTCACCAATCCCCCCCAAACTTTCAGGGAAGGAGCGCAGCGGACCGAGCCATCTTCTTTGAGAAATTCGCAAAGATTCATCCACCAGGGCCAAAGTTAATCCAAATAGAATGTTGAGGATTTCCTATGGAAACTAGGTCCTAACTATAACTACCTACTGGCGGTCGCCAGTAGGTATATATAGTTAGGATTTTTTCCCTATGGGATTTTTGAAAATTCTATGTCTAATAACTTTGGCGTTTGTGGACGGAATTGGCTGAAATTTTCTGGAAAATGGAACATTTTGTTTCTGAGCAGCCCCTGAAAATTTGGGGGGGGGTTCGTCCAGGGGGGGCCGAGAAAAAAGGGGGGTCCCAAAACGTGTTTTTAACATTGAGTTTTCCATAGGGCGGTTAGCCTCACTTTTAGCCCGAACGGCTGAATGGATTTGCACGAAACTTGGCTAAATTGTAGGGACTGGTAGCCCGATGTGCCTTTTGTAGGTCTCAATATATGTGCTGCAGTGGATTTTGAGAAATTAACGTTCAAAAAAAGATATATATCTGTAAGCGCGGACCGGGCAGCGCCCCGGTTCGCGGACCTTAAGCGTACCGGAACTTCGCGTAGCGAAGCTGATTGGCTCTCCGGTGTCTGTCAACATTCTAAACAGTCCGGAGCGGCCGCCATCTTGTCTCTCGGTAGGATCGAGAGACAAGAGGAGGCCAAAACAAACGGGGAAATAACTATAAGGGGGCATAGTAGATCCTCGCTGACCCCCTAGGTTTAATGTGGAGGTTTTAAAGGGGCCCCGCGGGGCAAAAAAAAATAAAAACATTTTTTGTTTTTTTTCGTGGTTAGCGCCCGGTCCGCGAACCGGGAAGCGTTCTGGGGAGCGTACTACAATGAAAAATGAATGATAGACTTTTCAAATGCTGTATGTTAATTGATTGTTGTTTTTGTTGATTATTTTTTATTTTTTTTATTTTTTAAGCATTTTTTTTATTGTGATTGTGTTTCATAATTTATTAAACTTTCTAACATTTCATTGTCAGAAATTTCATAATTATCATGGAATATACATTGTAGTCTCTGAGGGTGTAAAATGTCCTCATTTGCAAGGAGGTTATCTACTGCTTGTACACATTGCAGTAGTTCATTGTCCCAAGTTTCATCGAAAAATTCAATGTCAATTTGATCAATTGTATCAATCAATTCTTGGCTGCTCTCTTGCAGGTCCATTTCAAAAGAAACTTGGTTTTCGCCTTCCATTTTGCCTGAAATTTGGATTAAAAAAATATATATTAGTAGAGATAGGGCAATGTTGGGAATAATTTTAAATAGGCATTTTTTATCAGTGAATTTATCTTTGGGCAGTGTATAGTATCAGAGTGGAAGTAGGAATATAAAAAAGTGTATGTGATTTAACGTAAGTAAATTCATAATTATACAAGAGAAGCCTAACTCCATCCATAACTATAACAGAGAAGTCTCTCTAAATCTATAACTACTACAGAGGGATAGTATATATCTATCAGAAAAAGTTTACCATATTAACTTATAGTGCACAATATACTTCAGTTTTAAAAATAAAAACTTACCTTTAGAAAGAAGTTGAAGGAATTAGTGAAAATACTATTGAAATGTACAGCAAGAAGTAGTAGTCAAAATGGCTGTGTTTTCTTCTCTTCCTTTATATATATTCAGGTATATAACCAATGAAATGTCAGGTAAAAAAAGTAGAAAATGAAAGTAACATTTTCATTGGTTGTCAATTCCAACACTTCAGATGTGTTTTGTGAAGTAATTTACCTCAGGGTATTTAGAGAGGTCTACAGGCTAAATGGTTAAATGGAATTTCAATCAAATTTGTGAAAATGGTAGGGATTGGTATGTAGTATGAGCTAATCTATATTTGGTGAAATTGTCTCCAGTGGCTTTTCTGTGAACTACTTTCCCACCTTTTTTGATGGTGCGCTTCCCAGGGAGCGACCCGGTACGCGTACCGTTGAGCGCCCCGGTTCGCGGACCTTAAGCGTTCCGGGAGTCCACCATTTTGTGTTTTGGTCGAATTAAGATACAAGATGGAGGGCAAATAATGTTCGGAATGGGTAGAAGGGGGCACGGTAGAGTTATCTTGACCCCCTAGGTTTTCTGAGGGTGGCTGAGGAGGTTTATATGTGCGAAAAAAAAACATTGTTTTAAAAACATTTCGCGAGGTTAGCTCCCGGTACGCGTACCGGGTAGCGCCCCAGGGAGCGTACTTTCTTGAAAATTAGTGAAAAAAGTTAGAGTAAAATAATAATTGTGAGTGATCAGATGTAGGGTAGCTCTGAGAAGAGCTTTTGGGTTTATGGTACATTTAGGTACTTATAAGTAGGTACCAATGCACATTTTTAAATTCAGAGTGAAAACTCTGTTGCCCTCATCTGAGAAGTGAACTCCATCTCCTCTGTAGATATCTTGCATGTAGTAACGCAAGTTATTGTTGTACAGGGAGCCCATTCCATGGTCTCTCATGTAAGCTGAAACAGATTTGTTTACATGCTTCCTCGACTTCTCAATTTGTGGACAAAATTGGTTTGACCACCTCCATTTCTGTCTTTGGCATATATTTGAATATACCAAGGCAGTCTGAGGAAAAAGTGCCATTAATTGCTCAAAGGTGTCCTTTAAAAGCATTTCCAGACCTACACCAGTCAAAGTGCCCAAGTCATTACCTCCACAGTGCACAATTAACAGGTCAGGTTTTGGCAAATGCATAAAGGTTTTCACCAATGGTATCAATTGGTGACATTTTAATCCTCTGTGGCCAAACCACTTAATTTCCACATCTTGTAAATTGAGGTTAGGTAAATTCCTGCTTTCAACGTACCTTTGAGCCCAGTGAATATAACTATGACCAACAATCCAGACAGAAAACATGGTGAGAGAAGGTTCTCCTGCAGTCAGATGAAGTGTGGCAATGAAATGGCAGTTGAAAAAATGAGAGTGTAAAATGAAAAAAAAACTGTGGAGTTTCTGTGTTCATGAAGCATTAACAGTGATTGGTGGATTTTGATTGATGAAAACAGAAAGTTAGGGTGCACAGATGTGTTCTTTGAAAGATGTATTTTGAGTGGTCAATAAAAAATCATTAAATGAAAGAATGCACTGGATATGCAGGTGCACTGAGAGTTCAGAGTTCAATTGCAACATTGTTGTGTGAACTTGCAAACACCAGAGTTTTTCCAAGAGGTGGTTGCTATGGAAAATAGGCAGAAAGGGCAGAGGGGGAAGGGTTTTCATTTGAAAAAAAGTGAGGGAAGAGTTTTGATTGGGTGACATGAGAAATATGTGTGAAGAATTACAGCATTTCTGTGCTTTTGATAGCTGCAGACTCTGGAGTGCATACCTTTTGCTCTGCTGAAGACAAATTGGTGTGTTTCTTAGACTGTTTTCAAACTCAAAGTATTTGCTAAGGTGAGAAAATATTTCTTTAATTTAGATAGAGAATAGTGTGCTTTAAGGAGAAAATTATGATTTATGTGGCGCAAATTGCTTGTAAATATGCTCTCACATGTGTATGGAAAATTTTGATTTTGAATGTTTGTGTTACATAGCCATGTTAAAAGTGACCAAACCATGCTGGAAAGCCAATCAAAAGATGCTTTCATGTGTTTTAATGACATTTTAAGTCATTTTCCCATGTGCAGTGTTTTGAAATTATGATTTGAAAATCGTTTTTGGGGAAAGGGAATTGTTTTTAAATTCATGACAAGGACATAATGGTGTATGGTTCTTTATAAGGCAATTGACTGTCCCTGATGTCATTTTTCTCATTTTAGTGTAAGACATTTCTCTGTGGCGCAAATTGCTTGTAAATATGCTCCCACATGTGCATGGAAAATTTTGATTTTGAATGTTTGTGTTACATAGCCATGTTAAAAGTGACCCTACCATGCAGGAAAGCCAATCAAAAAACGCTTTTATGTGTCTTAAGGACAATTTAAGTAATTTTCCCATGTGTAGTGTTTTGAAGTTATGATTTAAAATCGTTGTTGAGGTAAAGGAATGTTGTTAAAATTTATGTGCGCCATATGCCCCCAAATTTCTTTTTTAGGGTTGCAGCAGGGTGTTCTTGAGACACCCCTGCACCTTTGGAATAAATTCCTAATTTGTGATGAGCAAATTGTTAATCGCAAATTGCACCTTCATTTATATGAGCCTCCTAGCCCATGGAAATGAATGGGTAAAATAGCAATTAGCAATTTTCTCATCGCAAATTAGGAATGGTAAAGAATCGCTAATTATTCCTTAAAATTTGCTTTTTTGGAAATGCAAAATAGTTATATGATACATATGGCGGTTGATGTCTAACAAGATAAGAAGCTTATGTATTCATTTATGGTGACTGGCGCAATGAAGTAGACATCACTTACTTCATTGGTAGAGCTTTACATGTATTATCTCCTCTGTATTCTTCATCAAGCGTAAATTTAATCTGCAATCCTGAGTAGGCCTCACTTTAAACAAACCTCTGGATAGGCTACATCTTATTGTTATCCTGTATTAATCATTTAAAATGCTAGGGACAGATTTATGATAGGTGTATACCTCTTTTGCGCCACTTAGAAAACATTGTCCATGGGGAAATGACTTAAAATGTCCTTAAGACACATGAATGTGTTATTTTAAAACGTTTGCAATTTTTTTGGGTCACTTTCAACATGGCTATGTGACTGAAACAGTCAAAATCTAAATTCGCAATGCACAGGTGGGAGCATATTTACAAGGAATGTGCTTCATGGGGAAAGGTCTTATAATGTAATATGGGAAAAATGACATCAGAGACACTGAAATGCCTTATAGAGAAGCATACACCATTATGTCCTTGTCATAAATTTGCAAACCATTACTTTTCCCCAAAAACGATTTTCAAATTATATTTTGAAAACACTGCACATGTGGAAATGACTTAAAATGTCAATAATTCAAAATTTGCGATTCCTTAAATGCAATGTATCAAAAAAAAAATATGTAAAAAATGATATTAAGGATTTGGAAACTACCACCAACTTCTAGTTTGTGGTAATTTGCGAATTCTTTTCAAAAAGCATTTTTTTCAAAAAAAAAAAGCTCCCATATGACGCCCATACATGCCCTTAGGGCATGTAGGTGTGCCATATGCTCCCAAATTTCTTTTTCAGGGGTGCAGCAGGGTGTCCTTGGGATACCCCTGCACGCTTGAAAAAAATCCTATTTTGTGTTGAGCTAATTGCTAATCACAAATTGCAACCTTCATTCCTATGAGCCTCATTGTGCAGATCAAGTTTAGGTCTGTCCAGGGAAACATAGGAGGTTTCTACTTTGTTGAAGAGTGCAGTGGACATGACTCACTTCATTGGTAGACTTTCACAGATATTATCTCCTCTGTACACTCCAACAAGTGTAAATCTCATCTTGAACTCTGAGTAGGCCTCACCTCAAACAAATCTCTGGATAGGAGACATGTTATTGGCATCCTGAAGCGACACTTTTCTGAAACAAGAGCAATGCAAAAGATGCACCATGTTTTAAGATAGGCCTCACTTTATCTGCATCAAGATACTGTTAGTTTAAAATGTATATCTTTAGGATTGTGTAGGGGACCTGGAGAAGCAGAAGCTTCTGTCAGTGTCAAAGTTGTTGAAAAACTATTTGTCCTTCAATCTTTTCCCTTGTCTTTTGTAATTTTTAAATACATGTTTTAATATTTTTCAAATGTTGGTTCTCTCTTTCACAGATTGAAAGTATAAAAATAAAAAGTGATTAATTTAACGGCAATTATAAGGTAAATAGTTGTACTCTTTTCGTTACATTTCTATCACATTCACCTACTATTAGATCCACTGCTTCACTTCTTTAACCCTCAGTTTCCTGCCTTTGCTACTTTCCTCATTCCTTTCTCTATTACCTACTTACTCAACTCCTTCCACTCTTTTTCTCAGTCCCTCTGTTCTCATAGTTCCTCAGTCTTGTTCACTCACTCCATCTCTATTACTCTTAGTGTCTGTGAATTACTTTCCCACCTTTTTTTTTGGACCGCTTCCCGGGAAGTGGCCTGGTTCGCAAACCAGCAGCGTTATGGGAGTCCACCATTTTGTATTTCGGTCGAATCAAGATACAAGATGGAGGTCAAATAATGTTCAGAATAGGTAGAAGGGGGCACGGTAGATGTATCTTGACCCCCTTGGTTTTCTGAGGGTGGCTGAGGAGGACCATAGTTCTTCACTCTTGTTCACTCTCTCTGTTTCTATTAATGTCACTGTTTATGACTGATCCAAAAAATTAAAAAAAAAAAAGAACAGTAACTATAAGGGAAGGAAACAGACAGTTATGTTAAAAGAAAGACAGCTATAGGGAGTAAACTAAGGATACTGTTACCCACAATCCACTGCTGTTGATGTTACTGACCATGTCATGAATGATGTAATATGTGACATCATCAGCAGTGGATTGTAGGTAACAGTATCTCTTGTTTACTCCCTAGCGCTGTCTTTCTTTTCACATAACTGTCTGTTTGCTTACCTTATACTTACTGTTCTTTTTTAAAAAAAAATTTTTTTTTGGTTAGCTTCCGGTACGCGTACCGGGTAGCGCTCCGGGGAGCGAACTAAGAGAAATAGAGGTTGGCAGAGTTCTAAATATTCTACCAATTTTTTTATAATGGGGAGGTAGTTCTGAAAAGAACTTTTTTTTTAATGTTTTTGTTGTTTTATATTTTTTTTAGTATTTTTTGAACATTTTTTTACTTTTTTTGTATTTTCTGAACGTTTTTAAAAAAAAATTGGTTTTTTGGGGGGGGGGGGGAAACAAAAACGATCCATTGTAAAGGGCTCAACAGGAGCAACAAAAAAAAAAAGAATTTATTTTTTGAGGCGTTTCGTACAAACATTAACATGATTTTGAATAGCTCGCAAAATCAAAGAGATGCTACTTTCCCTGTAGCAGATGACATCGCCACATTCCACGCACACTTGCTTCACGTGCCCAAACAACATTTGGATGTTTGCGATCATCTCCCTCGCCTCTGGTCCCGACACCTCTGGAACAACCGATCTTCTTGCCATTGGGAGGGGATTTTGTTGCTCATCACGTAGCTGGGCAGCACTATAATTATTTGGGTGCCACCTACTCATATGCCGATGCATAGTGTGATTGCCGTAACTGTATTTTTTATCAGTTCCCCTTGACAATCTATCACCGCATATACGGCAAAACACGTAGCGTGCATTCACTTTTTTTTGCCCCTCAGGAATTCTATAGAATTGCCAAATGTAATTCTCCTTTCGATTGTACCTCCTGGGCTCCTCTGGCAAAAACCTTGGCTCTTCCTCCTCTTCCTCCTCTTCCTGTTCTTCCTCTTCTTGCAAAATTACTTCTGCAGGTGGTCCTCTCTTTCTTGGATTTGGTGGAGGTGGTGGGTTAGCACCAGCTGAAGCTACTAATGAAGCCATGTCAAAGTGTAAATAAAGGGTCTTTCTCTCACCAAGATGAAAGTCAGAGTGAGGAAAGAAGGAGGGGTTTTCATCATTTGGGAAAAGCAAAAGTTCTAAACCAATGAAAAGTGTTCATTTTAGATCACATGACCTAGTATTACATCATTAGGAAACCAAAAGTGAAATGAACCAATGAAAAGTGTTATTACCGAGTCACATGACCTGCTGTGTTTACGTTACGCGGTCGGCGCCGCGCCGCGGATCGCTTCCGGTTCGCGTACCGCTGCGCTTCCGGGTACGCGAACGTAGCACGTAATATGACGTATTACGCGAGAACGCGAAACGTCATGCTGACGCGACGCGTCACGATGTTGTTTTCTAACGCGAGAGGTGCGCAAAAGGAACGTTTACCGGTTCGCGGACCGGGTCGCGCCTCCGGATTGAGCTAACGGGAAGCTAACCGGTTCGCGTACCGGGAGCGAAACAAAAAAAATAATAAAAAAAAAATTGTATTAAAAACATGTACAAAATATTTTTCTATTTAAAGAATAATACATTGTAAAGGTTTTGATATTAGCTATTAAAAAACCAATGAAATTCACTGAAAAAACCATAGGTTATAGACCATATATAGTTAGGAATTAGCATTTACAAAACCTTGAAAATTCACTGAAAAAACCATAGGTTATAGACCATATATAGTTAGGAATTAGCATTTAAAAAACCTTATTTTACTCACACAAAACCATTGAAATTCCATATATAGTTAGTTGCACTAACTATATATCGCGCACCCGCAATCCACTGCTGATCATGTCACATATTACATCATTCATGACATGGTCAGTGACATCACTGATGACATCTCAAATGACATCACTGATGACATCACTGATGACATCTCCAATGACATCACTGATGACATCACTGATGACATCTCAAATGACATCACTGATGACATCACTGATAACATCTCAAATGACATCACTGATAACATCTCAAATGACATCACTGATGACATCTCATTTGACATCAATGGTCACATCACTGATGATATCATTCATGTGACAATACAATGCATCTCCTCACACTTTAATATAACCTCTGTTACACCCAGTGTTAAATACAGAGTATAATTTTTGAAACCATTGACACACCAATACTAGTTACTACATACGCACTCACTGATTCCTACGTCTACACACACATTCACTCATTCACCCATACAATCATTCATACATACAATCACTCATCTTTACAACACTATCATATGCACTCATACACCTATACAGACACTCACACTCTGCCACTCATCCATGGAGTTACTCACACACCTAGTCAGTCCTGTAAAGATGCAATCACACTTCCATTTTTTAATCTATACAGTTAAACATAGAGCACCTTACATTTTCAAACATATACTAACACATACTTACTCTCTTATACAATCATTGATACAAGTACACATTGATCTGCACAGAGTCACACACCTCCCAGCCAGCCACACACACACTCAGTCTCCCATACAAATACTTGGGTAATCAATCAATAACCCATATAGTTACTCATATAGCTACTGATCAACACATGCAGCAGTTTACAGAACAACAGACATAATGATGCACAAATTAAGACAGTTTAGTCACTAACCCATGCACTCAGTGAGACACATTTAATCAGTCACTCATACATTCAGTCACGCACCTACTGAATCTTTCATCCAGACACTTATATATCCTCTCATTCTTCAATATGTAAAACATATTTACACTTTACAGAAACACACAGTCACTGGATGATGTCATCAGTGATGTCATTTGAGATGTCATCAGTGATGTCATCAGTGATGTCATTTGAGATGTCATCAGTGATGTCATCAGTGATGTCACTGACCATGTCATGAATGATGTAATATGTGACATGATCAGCAGTGGATTGCGGGTGCGCGATATATAGTTAGTACAACTAACTATATATGGAATTTCAATGGTTTTGTGTGAGTAAAATAAGGTTTTTTAAATGCTAATTCCTAACTATATATGGTCTATAACCTATGGTTTTTTCAGTGAATTTTCAAGGTTTTGTAAATGCTAATTCCTAACTATATATGGTCTATAACCTATGGTTTTTTCAGTGAATATATATATATATATATATATATATATATATATATATATATATATATATATATATATATATATATATATATATATATATATATATATATATATATATATATATATATATATATATATATATATATATATATATATATATATATATATATATATATATATATATATATATATATATATATATATATATATATATATATATATATATATATATATATATATATATATATATATATATATATATATATATATAAAATATCCTACTGGCGGTCGCCAGTAGGTATATATAGTTAGGATTGGCTACCATAGGAAATCCGCAACATTCTATTGGGAATAACTCTGGCGCCGGTTGAGGAATTTGTGTGTAATTTTCCAAAAGTTTGGCCAGCTCTGCTGCGCTCCTTCACCGAAAGTGTCGGGGGGATTCGTGAAGTGGGGGCTGAGAAAAAAGGGATGTCCCAAAACGTGTTTTCCCCATGTTAATTTCCATAGGACGGTCTGACAAGTCTACAGCCCGAACCGCTGAACGGAATTACGCCAAACTTTGCAAAATTGTAGGGACTGGTACGCAGATGTGCCTTTGCTATATTTGGTGAAAATCCCTCCAGTAGTTCCTGAGAAAATCAAGAGAAAAAATATATATATCTATAGCAGCTTACGTGTAAGCTTACTGTAAGCTTACCTTTCCGAGCATGAGCTGCATTCTGATTGGCTGCCAATGTCTGTCAACACTCCAAACCAGAGAGTGTTGGCAGCCATCTTGTGCCTCAGGCACAGGAAAGCAGAAAAACAAACGTGTAGAACTCAAAAAGGGGGCAGGGTAGAAGCAACCCGACCCCCTAGACCTGCTCAGGGGGTCCCACAAGGACCCCCAAGGCAAAAAAAAAAATTGTTGTCAAAATTCAAATTCTTCATTCAAGAAGTGTTGGCAGCCATCTTGGGACCAATATACATGATAGCACCTCATTAAAAAGCATTGTAGTTAATAGAGGGTTTTAGGACTTTAGTTAAATTATAAATCATTTGTTGATGGTACCGTACTCATTTTAGGAATTGTGGTGTGTTCTAAGGTGATTTTACCATGTGAAAAAGTCTTCTGCTGGGATATCATGAATCATGTTTGAAAGAAAACTATTATCTCATGCTTTTCCCACAGTGGTTTGGAAGGGGATCTATAAGCTAAACTGAAAGAATATTTTCTGTAAATTCACATTATCTTTCTCAGTCATGTGAGAATGAAGTCTGACATTCTCAGTAAAACATGTACATCCAACAAGGACAGAGACTGTCAGTTGATTCCTTTGTGTTCTACTGCAGCTTCCCAGAGTGTTCTAAAGAACAACTAGAGCGCTAACAGTCTTACTTATGACAAAAGTATGGCACACCAGAAGCCATCCTGATTGGAATGAAGTGGTAAGTCTGAAAACATTTAATTTTTAAAAAGGAACAAAATGAGGGGGTTCATTTTGCCATAGAAAGTATGATTAGTGCTGCAGAAAGAAAAATTAGGGCACATTTTGAGTGACTTCTCAAATCCTATTCTATTTCATTAAAAAAATTCTGACATGCAGTCTCCCAAGATGGCCACCAGAGACAAAAGAGCCCAAATGTAGCCCAAATAGCACCCAGATGTAGCCCAAGTATAGCCCAATGACAGAATGTCCCAGAGTGTTCTAAAGAACAACTAGAGCCCTAACAGTCTTACGTATGACAAAAGTATGGCACAACAGAAGCCATCTTTATTGGAATGAAGTGGTAACTCTTAAAACACTTAATTTAAAAAGGAACAATATGAGGATATATTTTGCCATAGAAAGAATTATTAGTGCTGTAGAAAGAAAAATTAGGGCACATTTTGAGTGACTTCTCAAATCCTATTCTATTTCATTAAAAAATTCTGACATGCAGTCTCCCATGATGGCTACCAGAGACAAAAGAGCCCAAATGTAGCCCAAATATCACCCAGATGTAGCCCAAGTATAGCCCAATGACAGAATGTCCCAGAGTGTTCTAAAGAACAACTAGAGCGCTAACAGTCTTACTTATGACAAAAGTATGGCACAACAGAAACCATCTTGATTGGAATGAAGTGGTAACTCTTAAAACATTTAATTTAAAAAGAAACAATGTGAGGATATATTTTGCCATAGAAAGTATGATTAGTGCTGCAGAAAGAAAAATTAGGGCACATTTTGAGTGACTTCTCAAATCCTCTTCTATTTCATTAAAAAAATTCTGACATGCAGACTGAAACATGCACTTTGAATACCAGCAGCAGACTTCCCTGGTGAGCAGTAGCTTTACTACAGTGATATAATTAGCAACTAGAGTGCTAACATTCAGAATTTATGGTAAATGTGTGACACATCTGAATGCCTTCTTGATGGAACCAAAGTAAACAAGCATTGAAAATACAATAGATCTCGCCCTTGTTTAAGTTAAAGCCATTCTGTTTGTAATGAGGTGGTTTTTTAGCTTTGCTTTTAATAGTGTTTTTCAAACTTTCATGTAAATAACATGCATATATGCATATGTATGCATGCATTTATATTTGTATTTATATAGATATGCAGATTATATATGTTTATATATGTATGTATATATATATATACATATATATACACATACATATATAAATGCATATATATGCATATATATATATGTGTATATGTGTTCCTGTAAATAGACCGAGGCACAAGAAAGCAGAAAAACAAACGCGAAGAACACAAAAAGGGGGCAGGGTAGATACACCCTGACCCCTAGGCCTGCCCAGGTGGTCCCACAAGGACCAAAAAGGCCCACATTTCTTTTTTTAAAAACCTGGTCTGTTTTTTAAAAAATGACCCCCCGGGGGACCAAATCGCGGCGGCATAGTGATAAAGAAGTGTGGGGGGCCACATCCCCCCAACACTGCCCCGGGGACCGCCGCCCCCGGGGCAAAGCAACACAGCCCCTTGGAGCATACTGGAGGCTCCTGGTGGGCTGCTTGGCCCCCAGGGACCCCCAGTATGCAAGGGGAATTAGTTCCTATTCTGCAAACACGCCAGGGGTTGTGCTGCAGAGAGGTGTAAAAAAGGGTGTGGCCTCATTACACCTCTCTGCAATGCAGCCCCCTGGCGCATACTGCAGGTTCCAGGTGGGCTAGTTGGCCCCCAGGGACCCGCAGTATGCAAGGGGAATTAGTTCCCCCTCTGCAAACACGCCCGTGGACTGCGTTGCAGAGAGGTGTAAATAAGGGTGCGGCCTCATTACACCTCTCTGTAATGCAGCTCCCTGGCTTATACTTGAGGCTCCTGGTGGGCTAGTTGCCCCCCAGGGAACCCCAGTATGCAAGGGGAATTAGTTCCTCCTCTGCAAACGCGCCAGGGGTTGCGCTGCAGAACGTTGTAAAAAGGGGGCGTGCCCTCTGAACACCTGCCTGCAAAAATGTAGTAAATCAGTATAAAAAAAATAACAATTAATAGATTTAAAAATTGTTATTAAAAAAACCTTCGAAATTCAATGAAAAAACCATAGGTTTCAGGCCTTATATAGTTAGGAATCAGAATTTAAAAAACCTTGCAAATTCACTGAAAAAAACATAGGTTTCAGGCCTTATATAGTTAGGAATTAGCTTTTAAAAAACCTTTGAAATTCACTCAAAAAACTATAGGTTTTAGGGGTGTTATAGTTAGCTGGACATTTCACTCATACAAAACCATTGAAATTGCTCCTATATAGTTAGTTGTACTAACTATATTTCGCGCACCCGCAATCCACTGCTGATGATGTCACATATTAGATCATTCATGACATGGTCAGTAACATCACTGATGACATCTCAAATGACATCAGAACAGAAGCGGATTTCACCTGCTGTAGCTGAGAAGAGTCCTGAAGACTGAACTTGCTCTCCTTCTTATACCCCGAACAAGAAGTGGATTTCAAGGGTCATAAGGCTGACCTACTGTTTGGAATACAGGAGCACAACAAGCTTCAAGATGCATTTTCCTGCATTTCCAGCTGGCCAGTTCAAAATGTATCCACCTTAGGCCCTGCTGCAGACCTTAGCTAGAGTGAATCCTGCCCTCAAAGCACTGTGCCCAAGGTCCTGGACCCTTGGCTGTTGTCAAAGTATACGCCTAATAAAATCTAAAACTTTGGACGCAGATAAGTTTTGCCATCTTTATATTTGTATTTTGTATTTAATGTATTTATAGAGTGCATCAATCATCCCAAGGGACATCACAGCGCTAGGACAAAATTTAGAGCAATTCAGTTTGGTCTTCATGAGATCAGTATCTGGGAAACAAGGTGGTTTTCAGTTTTTTCCTGAGAATTTGCGTGGCTCCAGGAACAACCTGCTAAGTGATTTGATGTAGGTGGATTGCCGCTGGACCAAAGATTCAGGTTGCACCTGCTATGTTCCTTATCCACAGCAGCAAATCCGATCCAGTGGGACATTGTGTAAAAGGCATCTGGTCTCCTGAACTATAGCCTGCAGCCTTGCCCCACTGGATAATTCTGAGCTCCCAAATATGACTAAGTGCCCGATTTAGAATTTGTCTGAGCAGGTAGTCTGAAGCAATGGTGGTGGATTAGCCTTGCCACCAACTGAAGGCTGGCCTCATTTGCAGTAGAGCGGACCTTCATTATGTCGATGGTGGAGACTACTCCGTCACCACTGTTGACATAAAGGTCTGAAAACCCAACAGAGTAAGCACTGTCCGAGGTTTATACATTTGTCCGCCCACCCAATTTAGAGTGGGCATACACATGGCCAGTTTTCACTGGCCGTCACTGCCAGGTAAAAACTACAAAATGTCTCCCTCGCCATACGAGAAGACTCCCTTGGCGAGGGGGGAATGTTTTTTTTATTTTGCAAAACAAAATCCCACTTTGATTTTTTGTGTGCCGCTATGTCATGTTGACAGAGCAGTCTGCCAAATGTACAATGCATTGACATGAACCACCATGACAGCGATTCCTGCCCATGCTAGAGAGGTCTTCTGTGCCGGTTGATAGCCCAAAATTTGGCTGGTGGGGACGTTGCCCTGTTGGAGTAAAAGCCTGTTTGTTAAAGTTTAAATTGGGCTCTAAGTCCAAAGGTAAAAATATTCTACAGGCACTAAATTTAACCAGTCGGAAAGTGGTGTTTTCTGGATGTAAAATTCAAATTTCTACCACTCTGGGTATTTCTACCAAACGTCAACGGCTTCACTGATGGACCCCTTTGCCCACAGCTTGCTCTCTTTCCCCGTTGAGGACTTTTGACTTCCATTCTAGAGATTAAGTCCTAAGGAAAAACCTTTCACTGGGAGTTACCTGGTTCCTGTTTCAGACTTGTGCCACATTGTCCCAGTCAAGTGCAACCACATTACTGTGGTTGGTACTTAATGCTTTCATGTGCTATATTGAACCTTAAACATTACAAATTCATTGCTCCGGTTCTATTTTTTGGACTGTCATTTTAGTGTCATTTTATTTATAATAATTATTGTTTTTCTAAATTTGTTTTGGGTTTTCCTTGTGACCTTAGAACTGTTTAAGTATTACATAAATGCTTTACACGCTGCCTCTAGGTTAAGCTGGTCGGCTCTGTACCATAGCTGCTATGGAGTTTAGCTCAAGTTAATTAGTGACTTTATTGATTCACCTGAACAAGAATTGTGTTTATTATTTGAGGTTGGCCCTCCCCCCCCCCCCCTCAAGTAATACCTTAATTTCGTACAAGTATCATGAGACCTATCGTCAGGGCCACTGGAATTATGCAGCAGGGGAGGGCCAAATTATGCAGCTAGGTTGACCAAATTATGCAGCATAATGCTGCAAGTTTTCATTATTTTGTCTTTTTTTACTTGCTAAAACAGTCTGGGCATAGGTTGCACCTCATTGGTACCAGTTTAACACCTACATATATCATTAAGCAACAGAAAGGTGACCAGTCAACTTTTCCAAAGAACCTTCCACTGAGCCGCAACAACTGTCTATGTGTTTTTAGTAACTTATGAATCATTTGAGCTAGAATTTTTTTTTAATCTGCAGATTATGCAGCAGATGATTAATTATGTGACAAACTAGGTAAATCCATAGTTATGCGAAAAACGCTGCATCTGCGCGTTTCAATAAAGCGAATGGCCCTGCCTACAGTTGAACAGATGCATGTCACAGTTTCTAATTCAAAAATACTTGAAACTGGAAGAAGTCCACTTTCTTGAGGATTTTTCATACCCAAAGTAGCTAAGTATTTGGTTAAAGTCCTTAATTAATTTGTCATACTCCTGAAAAGGAACCTAATGGGGATTCAGGAGATCTAAAAATCTCTGTCTGATTCAACTTTTTTCAACCTAGGCTAACATTCTTGAGAAATGCATCAATCAAGAACTAGCCCAATTTATCGAAGACCACGATTTTTTAGACCCCTCTCAGAATGGGTTCCATAGTGGCCACAGCACCAAATCAGCAATGATCGAGGCTTCAGACTTGATTTGTTGCCAGGTGGATCAGGGAGGCTTGGCTATCCTGATTATGCTTGACCTCGGCAGCCTTTGGCAGTATATCTCCATCCCGATTGGTGCAAAGATTGCATCAGGTTGGGCTGAGGGACTCTGTGTTAGACCTGTTGCGATCCTTAGTGGAAAACAAGTCTCAGTCTGCTGCGGGGACTACAGGGCTATGCCGTTCCAGCTTCCTTGTTGTGTCTGCTGGGGCCCCCCTCAGTTCCTACTTGTTTAATCCTTCTGTGGACGCTCTGGCGAAACTGGTGCAATCTTTTGTGTTTCAGGTGTTATCTTATGCAGACAACACCCAAATTATTGTCTTGATATCTGACAGCGGGGATTTAGTGGCTGATTAGTTTAGGTTTTGTATGTCGGAAATCAATATCTGGATGAAAGACAACTGGCTTAAAATTAATGCTGAGAAGACCGACATTTTGGTCTTTGGAGCTTCTTTGTGGTCCAAATGCTGGTGGCCTGATACATGCGGCATGTTGCCCACTCCAGTGGGAGCCGCAAAAACCTTTGGAGTGACCTTTGATAACATCCTCACCTTCAATGCTCCTGTTAATTGCACAGTAAGTTCATGCTTCTTCATTATTAAGATTCTAAAGAAGATTATTCCTTTTCTGCCTGGAGAATTTAGAGTTTCAGTGGTCATCGCTCTTATTACATCTCGTCTGGACTCCTGTAATTCTCTATATCTAAATGCTAGCTAGTTATCTCTTAATAAACTTAAGATCTTCCAAATTGGGGCTGCCTGGCTGATCATGGAAGTTCAGAAACATAATTCGGTCAGGGAGGGTTGCGGTCACTCCTTTGGCTTCCAGTTAGGCAGCGGGTGACTTTCAAAGTGCTTTGTTTGGTGCACAATGCTCTCCACCAGCAGGGCTCTGTGTACCTAAAAGACACCTTTAACTGGTATTTGCCAAAAGGACAGCTTAGACCACAGCACTGAGAAAGGTGAATATCCCCAGGTTTCGGAAGGTTAGAAGGGGCGGCTGCACTTTTTGTTTGGCTGCTGCCAGGTTATGGAACATGCTCCCTATATATATTATGAGTTCAAACTCTTATCTTGTGTTTCGTAAGCATCTCAAAACATGGTTAATTTCTCATTCTTTTTAATGTTGCTGCTGCTTCCCTCTGTTTGTATCTGACTGGTGTTAGTGTTTTGATGCCTGGTAGCTTAATCTGCTTTATAAATCTAAAATGAATATAAAATACAATAGTCTTTGAGTTGTCTAACGTTAAAGTGAGGCTTTTTGTAAATGTTTGGGAACAATACAGATCGTTTTTGGTTTATAGCGAATATGCCTTTAAAGTAGAGGTTGGTTTGTCATATTAATGATGCATAGTACAATGAACTACACAGTTATGTTGCTAACTAGCCCTGGTAGAGGTAGAGATTCACAATAATAAGCAGGTTTTATTTGGCTTAGGAGTTTTTTTCCAAAAAGGTTCCTCAACCTCTTGAAACTAAATGAGCAGTATTTACCTGCCCATTGGTTCTAGATGCCTCGTAGCAGCTTGCTGAAGACCTGTGATCTGCTCAGTGTCTTCGAGGATATTCACATTTTTCTTGTTGTAAGAAACTATTAGAGCCCTCTGTTGTCTGTTAAGCAAGGATCTAGGCTTGCCAAGAGGAATTTGATTAATAAAGAAATGTAATGTAAAAGTATATTTGTTTTTTTACAGCCTTTTCAACCTTTTAGTTAAAAAAATTGCTTTTTAAATATACATTTTCTATATTTTCTGAGTTGGTTCTTGCATGTGTTGTGATTCTCATAGTGTGGTTTTATGCCATTTGTCCCTAGTCTTCTAAACCACTGCTTGAGCTTCTCTATAGATTGCAGAAACCAGTATGGAAAGAATGTTCTTACTCTTTTAGTCTTAAGAAAAGCTAGCACATTGCAGAAGTTGTTATTGAAGTCATTAAATATGAATTTATTGTCGGGATCTTTCTTTTCGGTATAAAGTTTGTCACTGATTCCAAACAATTTCTCCTGTATTACATTTGATGTTAATGCTTTCTGTTGGTGATGCTTACATATTTTATAGTGGGTTTGATTGGTTTCCCTGAGCACAATGAACACATTAAGAAAATGATCTGACCATTCCTTTAAATAAGTAAAAGGTGGGCATTGTGTATTCTTCCTAAACAGCCACACACAATTGGAGCTTAGGTGTGCCTGCATGGACCATCACTGGGAGGATGAGAGGGAGGAGCTGGGCCCAACCCTACTTACACTTGAATAGACTGTTTCCTATCTCCACACAAAGGGTTGCACTTCCCCTGCAGTTAATCTGGAGCCAGGACAGGGAAGGCAGGGTACCTGTACACTTTAAAGGCATGCCTCTAGAAGTTTCTCCCCACTTCACAGTCAAAACTGTGTATAAAAGAAGGACCTCAGACACCAACTCTTCAGTACACTTCTGGACCTGTGGATACTAAAGAAGGACTGCTGTGCTGCTACAAGGACTGCTTGGCTGCTGCTATAAAGGAACTGCAGCTCTGGTGCCTAGCTGCCCTTTTGCTTGGGGAAAAAGATCTGGACCTGCAACATGATCTTGAACCCAGGACCTCAAAATGACTCAAAGAGCTAATCTCCTGATCTCCTGATCTGAGCTGCAGTGACATAAAAGGCTCCCCAACAGCTCCTGGACTCATCTTCAGCGAGTTCCTGACCCCCAAGTGGTGCCTATCAGGTCCTGGACCCTGGGTGTGACTCACAAGCTCTTGAAATCAAGCTTACGGGCTCTTTGCGACTGCGAAGTGGCCCATTTGCACCAGAACTGTGCCGCTCCCCCTGACAGACTACGGAGGACTGCCAACGTGAGGCTCCAACCCTCCCGCTTGGCCTGTCTTTCGCATCCCTATGACCATGGCTAGCGAAGCTCTCCCTGACCCAACCCAATGCAAACAGGACTCTTTCCACAAAAAGCTGAGAAGGCAAAGCTTTGGCCGGACTAATCTGACCTGTGCGCCATCGGGGGTGGCCTGAACGTTTGACTTTGACCCTGTCCACTGTGACCAGATATCTCCTGTTGGCTCTTTATGCTGTTTGGTGCTATTTTTCACTCTATTCTTTACAAATTCATAACTCTGGTTCTACCCATTAGATTTTTGTCGATTTGGTATTGCTTTATTTATTAAATTAAGCTCTATTTTCCTAACATGGTATCTTTTTGTGTGATGTTTTTCCTGTTTAACTGTCAGATAAGCTTGACTGATCTGTGCTAAGCTACAAGGGGGTGAGCACAGCTTAATTTGGGGTTTGCTTGTTCCTTTCCCTGACTAGGATTGTGATTGCTGTTTGAGGCTGGGCTCACACCGTAGTCAACCAGTAAACCAAATTCTAACAGAGACTCTTGCCTCTCTCATCTGCTCTGCCATTTATCGAACTGCATATTTGGTTATCTAATGCTTGTTCTGTGTTCATGTTAATCAGTTTGTCTATTGTAGTTTTTCTTTTTTTACGTCTTTGCAATTGAGCTTGTATTAAGTTGCCTTAACATAGTCAAGGTAATTACATTATACATAAAAAGTTATCAGTCATCAGTTCTGTGCAAAACTACTTGCAAAAATATCACTTTGTTTCAAATAAATTTGATCAACAATAACAGAGGTATCAAAGATAAGCAAAAATAGGCATATGTAAATGAATAATCATATAAGGAAATGAGAATAATACATTTCTTTTCACCTAAGTATACTAAAGTGCCTTCAAGAAGGTTTTAATATTTTATCATTTTCTGATATATTGGAATAGTGTGTCATCATTTTTATAAATCTCCTAAATACATTCAGAGACTGTAAATAATTGCTTTTCAAATTATGCAACGTACACAACTTTTCACCATTTCATTGGAAGGATATTCTAGTCTTTGCACTGGTTTTGAAGGTGTGAACACTAAACCATTAAGTGGCAAGGTTTGCTGGTTTCCTAAGCAAAGCTGGAAAGTATGCACCCAATTCTTTTTTTTAATTGATTTTAATACATTGAAAAACAACATCTCCCCACCCATTTCTCCCCTTCTGTGGGGAACTCATTCAATCAATCATATAACATATGAATTAGTTCACAATCGTCACATCTCTTAACATTATAAGGTGCAATCCACACAATGTATCATTGCAGTGTATTAGTTATATAACTATGCTTTAGTCAACAGTGTCCATGCCGTCAGGGCACGCACCATTTTCTTCATCGTCTTGCACCTTCGGTTCTTAGTCTATTTCCACTAAATACCATTATAGTAAGCCTCCTTGACCACTGGAATCCTTCCTGATAGATAGGTCTCAAACAGATATTTGTGGTCAGCTTGCCTCAAAATTTTTCTTCTCCCCATGTGGAGTTCCCCAGGGACCGTCTTTGAGTCATACCCTGTTTAATCTGTTCTTCTAATCTTTGGCTAAATTGGTTTAGTCATTGGTTTCTGGGTATTGTCGAATGCTGACAACATTCAGATTATCATCACCATTATGGGATGATGTTTTTCCGGTAGCCACAAATTTTAGGAGGTGAATGCGAGGAATTGGTACATGGATGAAGGACAACTGCCTAAAACTTTGTTTGAACAAACCAAAGGTTCTTGTTTTCGGCTGTCATCATTCCATCTGGACCAATATCTGGTGGCTGGAGTCTCTATGCACCTGTCCTTGCCATGTCAGCTCGGCTATAAATCTTGGGGTCATTCTTTATGAAAAACTTTTCTTTGACAAACAAGTCAGCCCTACAGTTTCCTCTTGTTTTCATATTATTAGATCCATGAAGTAAGTTCTTTCCTTTATCCCAGTTCGTCTGTGCATAATGGTTGTTCTTGCTGTAGTTTCATCTCGACTGGATTATTGCAATGTCGTATACCTTAACGTCAATTAAGCCTCTTAAAAAACCTCAGGTGGTCCAAAATGCAGCTGCTTGACTCATCCTGGACATTCTTAAACATCAGTCAGTGTCCAGGATTAGAGGACACTGCACTGGCTCCTTGTGAGGAAAAAAAGTATGTTTAATGTTTTATGCATTGACACAAGCCATTGCATAATCTGCCCCCCAGATTCTTAGATCTAAATTCAAGTGGTACTCAGCAAGGAGGGTGCTGGGTTCCGCCAATAACAGGTTAGTGTGAGTGCCCCGGATCTGTCGTGCCATAGGGGGCGGCAGAGATTTCTCTTTTGCCACAGCCAAACTGTTGAACATTCTGCCACGTCTTATTACAGAAAAAAATGCACAACTCGCAGTTTAGAAGAAATCTTAAGACCTGGTTTCTACTTCTATCTTTGTTGGATTTTTTTTACTGTGCTTTTCCTCTCCTTTTGAGTTCTGCTATTAGCGCTACAACACCTTAGGGTATATGAGCGCTTTATAAATTAATTTTCATTTCACTTCACCAGTTCGGTTCTGTAGTTTGTTGCATTCCCTACATTCTGCCTTAACCCAATTGATGATCATTGTTTTGTATTGGGCCGAAGTATGGGGAAGTTCCAACAGCAATAGTATAGATTCTATAGAGCACAGGTTTTAAAATCTATATTAAACCTTCCACAAAGTACTCCGCTTTTGCCAGTTTACTTATATCTAGCACAGAGAAAGATCTTGCATAGAATAAAAGGCAGGCTTCTAATTTTCTGCCATTGGCTGTGGACTACCCGAGTCCTTGAACCATTTCGAGAAGGTGTAGGAGATCTTACAACCTGTGGTGCGCAGAGAAGACCCCATGGGTTTGAAACCTAAAGCTCTGTTACAGAGATTGGGGCTTGTTAACTATTGGTCCTCCCCTGAATCGATGAGTTTGATCCCATGAGAAAGGCTCAAGGGACACTACAGGGAGTGGGAGTTTCTAGCCATAGCAATGGTGACACAGAGCAAAGGAACATTAACATTAGCTTTCAATGATGCAAAGCCAAGTGCGATATGAGGCGACCATTGATGAAATTGTCCCAACTCTAGCACACAAAGTATACCTCCAAATTAGGTATGGCTCCTTGCACATTAAATCGTTTAGCTCCAAAATGGTACAGAAATGGTGCGGTTGATGATCAGTGTCCAGTATGCCACGGAGGGTCAGAATCGCTGGAACATATATATATTTTTTTGTCCTTGCTATCCTAACGTTTGGGTCAAGTGGGTTGTGCCCCTTTGCAAGAATTTGAGCACCAGGAGGTAGCTAGACGGTATACAACCTTTACAACGCAACTTTTACCACGACCTACCATTACCACGCATTTTTTACAAGGCAGGATCCATTACAACGCATACCATTACCACGCATGTATTTACAACGCAGGTACTTTTACAACGCATACTATTATAACGTAAGTATTGGTAAGTATATTATTTTATTAAAAATATTATTTGGTTTTTTTTGTAAAGGGGTATTTTTGGGGTTCAGGGTCAGTTTTGGGTTTTTGGGTAAAGGGGTATTTTTAGGGTTCAGGGTCAGTTTTCAGTTTTTGGGTAAAGGGGTATTTTTAGGGTTTAGGGTCAGTTTTCAGTTTTTGGGTAAAGGGGTATTTTTAGGGTTTAGGGTCAGTTTTCAGTTTTTGGGTAAAGGGGTATTTTTAGGGTTCAGGGTCAGTTTTCAGTTTTTGGGTAAAGGGGTATTTTTAGGGTTCAGGGTCAGTTTTCAGTTTTTGGGTAAAGGGGTATTTTTAGGGTTTAGGGTCAGTTTTCAGTTTTTGGGCAAAGGGGTATTTTTAGGGTTCAGGGTCAGTTTTGGGTTTTTGGGTAAAAGGGGTATTTTTTGGGTTCAGGGTCAGTTTTGGGTTTTTGGGTAAAGGGGTATTTTTAGGGTTCAGGGTCAGTTTTTAGTTTTTGGGTAAAGGGGTATTTTTAGGGTTCAGGGTCAGTTTTGGGTTTTTGGGTAAATGGGTATTTTTAGGGTTCAGGGTCAGTTTGGGGTTTTTGGGTAAAGGGGTATTTTTAGGGTTCAGGGTCAGTTTTGGGTTTTTGGGTAAAAGGGTATTTTTAGGGTTCAGGGTCAGTTTTGGGTTTTTGGGTAAAAGGGGTATTTTTTGGGTTCAGGGTCAGTTTTGGGTTTTGGGGTAAAAGGGTACAGTGTAAAAATTAAATATAATTAAATTTAAATTACATTAAATTAAATTAAATTATTTAAATTAAATTAAATTACATTATATTAATTTTAATTAAATTAAATATTAAAAAATATTATATACTTACCAATACTTACGTTGTAATTGTATGCGTTGTAAAGGTATATGCGTTGTAAATACATGCGTGGTAATGGTATGCGTTGTCATGGATCCTGCGTTGTAAAAAATGCGTGGTAATGGTAGGCGTGGTAAAAGTATGCGTTGTAACGTCATACATCCATCTAGACGCTCATAGAATCCTGAGAACCGACACAAGTAGAATAATCGTGTTCAGTATGGCCAATATCTAATGGCACTATGGTTAAGACGCACCAAGCGTCTTGAGAGTAAGGGCTAAAAGTTGATGGGAAGTTGAGTACCTGAATTGTGTCCACGGTTTCCATCACAATGATAATCCCAGAGTGACAAGTGTGGGGGTCAGGATGCCTTTATATAGCCGTAAATACACTAGTCTAAAAATATTGTAAATAAGGTACTGTGTCTGTGCTTTCCTGTTTATACCCTCTCCTCGTTACGAAATTTTCATAGTCATTTTTGGTTTCAGCATATTCTGGGAAATCGGTTACTTTGTATTACTACAGCGTTTAATGCTAGGGAATTAGGCTTTGTACTGGACACTTTTTCTTATATAAAATCTGTGATCTGTTGTTTACGGATACTAGGTATTGAGCAAGAAATTGCCAAGAAACTCATTAACCTATGTATTGCCGTTTTGAGTCTTTTGATGCTCTGACTTTTTATGATCGTAAAACGTGATTTTATTATACCGTGTTTTATACTAGAATATTATCACTCGTATTCGATCGTGGGATTCTTTATGGTTATGTACTATTTATTTTTGAAGATTGTTCTTTTTATGACCCTAGTGATCGAAAATACAGCTATAAACGAAAGGATTATTTCATTATCCCACTACTGCAATATCAGGATTGTTTTTCTAATCGATCTGACAGCAGTACATTTGTTAGCTCTGGCAAGACCCAATTCCACCACTTGAACATTTGTTTAGTAGTTTTATTCCTGGGAACCAAACGGAATAAGCCTATTTGAATGTTCATTTGCAATGTTAAACCCATCATCAAACACAGTTTCTCACCTACCTCCTCCCAGAGCATGGTTATACACCAACCCTCCCGCCACATATGTATGTATGTGGCTACTGTCGTTCTGCATTTAGGACAGTTTCCAAGAGTTTCGGTTTCATTATATGGAATAGTTGTGGGTTTCATATGCTCTATATACACATTCATAGTGAATTAGTTTGTTTGAAAATTCCGGATTATTTTCTTGCAATTCTGCAATATCTTCCTATTCTCAATTTTGTTAGCTGCGTATGGCACTAGCGCTAGGTAAAGTCTGGGGACCAGACTCCCCCCTTCTGTAATCCCAACAACACCTTTTCAAAAAGTTGAACATCTGGTTCTTTTAGAAAATCAGGCCAGTTTTTCTTTATGGCTGCAGAGAGCCCAGCATATATAGTCCCAATCCCCAAATGATTACAGAAGTGAGCGAAACTCATCCGTCTGCTTCCTTCATAGAAGCCAGTAAGCCACCCAGAGTTTGGGGGTTCCCCTCAGAAGGGGTATCTTGTAGGAAACTCAGTTTGCTGGAACATAAAACGTGTCCCATGGTATAAATTGTGAGACAAACATGAATGTATGCCCTGCCTGTTTAGTTACCTTCTTCCATATGGTGCTATTTATTTACACAGTTTAGGGCATATGTACCAGCGTTTTACTGTATACCTGCGGGATTACCATCAATTCTATTGGCTGTATTCCCATCTATGGGGTTTCACACACTGGATCCGATTTAGCCTTGTCTAGTCATTGGATTACATATTGCAGCTGTAGTGCCCAGTAATAAACCTGACGATTGGTGCCATTATACCCCTCTTCACAATGTAGTTGTAGGATATCTAGTGATATTTTGTTTAGGGTGATACGTTCCATGAGTGACATGGGGAACTTCAACCATTTGGAAATATTAGAATCTAAGGCTTACGGTATTGTTTTCACATTATATTGGTATATCTTTTCGCAGTCTTCGCTGAACGTGCTCCCTAGGTATTGGAATGGGGAAGTTTGTATGTGTAACAGTATGTTTGTCTCCTTCCCTATATGCACACCATTCATGAGGTACAAGGTTGATTTAGTTCATTGTGACACCCAATAGGTGCCCCACTTCTCACACTGTTGTTTCTATTTTAGTCTACGTTTCTGTCAGGTCCCTCATCATTAATATTATATCATAGGCATATAATATTAATAAGACTCCTTTAGTGTTAAGCAGTATGCTGTCATGCAAGTCTCTTAGTCTGGCCATTTGTTCTAGTGGTTCCATTGTGAGGGCAAAACATAACCGCAACAGCAGGCACTCCTGTCTAGACCCCATCCAAGCCTCCACTTATCCAACACACTATGTCCTACACGCACACAGGTCATGCTAACTGTTTTTAGGAGGCAAACTCATTTCAGGAATCCCTCTCCCTTTGTGTAACTTTCATGTGTTTTGGGCATGAATGTCCAATCTACTGTATTGAAAGATTGTGTGTGTCTAGACTAGCTATCACACATTTCTCTCCAAGCCGTTTCACATGTTCCATGACCACAAATGCTCTCCGTAGGTTAGTGGCGATCATGTGCCCTGCAACAATTCCTGCCTGATCTATGGGAATTAACGTATTGACTACCTTAGCCAATCGTTTAGCCAAAATCGTCCCCAACATTTTTCCATATGATTATCATTTGCAGAGGCAGTATGATTTGCATTCCAATACGTAATAGCCAGGATTCAGCAGGATGACTATTTGAGCTTCCCTCATGTGTCTGGGGGTGTCCTCTTAATCAATGCTTCCTTATACATATCTAATGGTGGTGGAGCTAGAAATTCAGCTTATTACTGATAAAACTCAACTGGTTGGTTGTCCGGTACCAGTGTCTTTTCCGACCCCTTGTCCCATATTGTCCACTTAAATTCTGCGATCTCCAGTGGGACATTAAGTTCTTCCCTCAAGTCATCCGCCAATCTAGGCAGCTAGGCTTCATCCAATAGTACCTCAATCTCTGCATCATCTCTATTTGTCTGTTCATTATAGACGGAGGTGTAACTATCCTTAAATCTGTCAGTGATTTAGCTTACTCTGTTAAAACCTGGTTGTACTCAAACCATGTTATTACCTGTCGCCTTGATTACTTGCCACACAAGTAGACAGCCTGCTTTGTCTCCCTGTTCATTTGCTAATTCAGTGCATATTCTATTGTCCTGTTTACCAAGGCAGTCCTTGGCCTGCGTCAGAGACTCCACTAATTTGTTACTAGTCTCATGTTCTTCTTGTCCTTTTACTATTTGTCTATCTAATTCCTTGATCTTACCCTCCAATATACCTATTGTTGTCATGTGTGACTTCCGGACGCCATATGTGGTGTTTATCAAGTTTCCTCTAATTGTTACTTTAAAGGCCTCCCACAAAGTTCCTGTGGCATCCAGTGTGCTCTTGTTTGTAGTTAAGTATTCACATATGGCATCCCCAGTCTCCGCACTGTATGGATGATCCTATAGTAGACTTTTCCAACTTGCTGTTCCATGCATCACCAATCTCTAATTCCTCCAGGGCAATCCGCAGATGATTCCCCCATGTGTTTGGGATTCCTTGCTCTAGTTGTTGTTTTATTTCTAACCAGCATAAGTTGTTCAATGTTCCCAATTCTGCAGCTCTGAGTTTCCAGCATAAATTTATCATCGTTGCCTTCCTTTGGAATTCTTGATTCTGGAGCCCAAATTCCAAGCGTATCTGTGCCTGCGAGGAACCTTTAAAGAGATTGAATACTGTTTTATAAAACTTGGTTTGTAATTTGTTTAAGATGTTAATGACTACCAGTTACTATCTAGTGTGGTTCTTCACCTGTTTATACGGTGATTTCTATAGAATTAAAGGCTTAAGGCTGATGGACAACAGGTGTCTTTCCTTGGCCTAAATTCGCTGGTGGAAGCAGAGTATATGGTAAGTTTGATTGTCTCAGTTTTCCTTTCATCTCTTCAAATGTCTTTCTTTTTTTCTATGTCGCAACCCCATAGTCGGGACAGATAGACACTCAGTTCCTATTGTATTCCATGCGTCCTTGCTGCCTTGCAACTGCGAGGATACGGGTTTTATCCTGGTACCGCTACACTGGTGCCACAATCATCCTGGGTGGAGCTGCAGGTGGCGGTTCACGTTCTGGTGTTCTATATGCCCTGTCAATTTGTATCTTCTCTGTTTGTTTTAAAGCCTTGAGAACCATGTGCAGCAGATTCTACAGTTTTTTTTCCATTGGCTGTTTTTCTGTGCCCTCCAGTAGCCACAGGATTCATGCATTATTCCAGAGGGACCTGTCTTCATAGTTGGCCAGCTTTCATCGTGCCATTTCAGTCTCACTCCTAAGCCTGTCAGCTAGTCAGTGTGTTCAGCTGCCAAATCCTCAGAAGTGCTTCAGCTTCTTGTCTGTGTTTCTGTATCTTTCCCATGTCCTGTCGCAGTAGGGCCAATGTGATGGTGACACTGTCAATTTTCTCTATAATTGCCATATATCCCTCTAAGATCAGTCGCTTTAAGTTAATGTTGAAATGTGGAGCTGCCTCTGATGTGTTGTCCTGGGCTTAATCCCTAGCTGAGTAGCTCCCCACCATCAAGGCCAGGCCCTCCTCTTGTTTGTTTGCTCTGCGCCTTTAGCCCATCTCAACATTCAGCTTTGCTTATTTCCGTGGGGTGGTCTCATGCAGGTGTCTCTCCAACATGTTCCATTATATGGAAACGCTTCAGCCTTGGCGGTAGAGCCGCTCTTGCCTCTTTATTCCCTTTTTGGCAGTTTATGTCTGCGTGATTCTTAGGGAACCTGCCATCTGGAACTGCTTACAGTATCCGGCAGGTACATCATTGTGGTACTAATGCTTGCACAGGTGCTTGCATTGCATTAACTTTCAAATAGAAATACAGTGTCCGGGAGGAGGGGGGGGGGGTCAAGGATCAATGGCAGGAATGTGGCATCTTCAATGTGCAGCAGCAGGACAGGTACCCAATATGAACAAGGCTCAATTTTTAACAATTGGTGTCTGGATGTGTTTAATAGTGACTTTTCTTTTCTCTTGGACCCATCCAGTGATCTGAGCTCGGTCACAATTGCCCCCGGCATCCCACTGCTGTTGTGCATCTCGGGAGGGCCCAGGAGCTTCTTCTCACCTCACCCAGCATGACTGTTATGTGACCATACTACTCCCTGCATGCCCCACTCCTGCTCTAATTCCCAGCGGCCTGAGTCCAGCGCGACGGCCCTAATATCTGCATGTCCGACAGAGTGGTAAGTGCATCCTAGCTAAGCCGGTCAGGTGGAGATACAGGACCTCACCCCTTGCTACAGGCGTCTCATCTGGCCTACTGCGATTTGTCAATCACGCCACCCATTAACACTGGTCCTTGCCGTATAGCCATTCCACTCGTGGGACACAACAAACCTAATCCTCTGTCTCGGCACCTAAGTAATCTGGCTCCTGCTCCTGGAAAATGACCACACTTCAGGGATGTAGCGCTCCATTTACCACCACTTATGAGCCCGAATTGTTAGCCTTAATTGTGCAGAAGAGGGTAATTATTTGGTGGCGCCACTACGAGCTACACAGGGCTGTGTCTGCCCTGTCAGCCATCTTGGCTCCTACCACTTGTGTATCTAATATTTAAACCTGTTACATGCCAATCAAGTAGGAGTTTTTTTGTTTTAAAGCACCCCATTATTACCTGAAGGGATTTATTTTGGGTACACTAAAACATTCCTAAACGCCTCTGGTGAATTCACAGTGCCGGCAGTGTTGAGTTGGGCTTGATTGTGCTTTGTATAAGCAAAGTGATTTTCATGATGATCTATGTAGAAAGAAGTGAAGTCATTTATTTGTACCTTGTTGGTTTTGACACTTGAAGAAATTCAGTACATCCTTGTCTTCACACATTGTGGTCCTTTCTTGGGGAAATTCCCCATTCAATTTTTTTCATAGATCAGCAAAGTTCGGACTTTCATCTTCATCATGCATCACATAATATCCACCAGTAGTTATATAAGTCGTTTTCTATATTTCATCATACTCAGAGGTCAGTGTGACAGTGACCATGGGTTTGACATATAACAATGATTATACATGTATCCCTTTAACGATCACATATTGACAAGAGTGATTATTGATTAAGCCAAATTCATCATCTACTTAATTATATGACTTTAAAATACCCTGAGGTCTGATGTGACATGCACGTTTATCAAATCCATACATCAGGATTGATCCATAATTTCCATAGAGTGCCAAATGGAGGTATATTTTATAAAATTTCAAGGGGTTTCAATAAATATCCTATTTTTAAATACTTAATTTGGCTTTTTATATTTTGTCACTGTCTCATATACTTTGAGGAATTGGGGATTTGACAGTACTTAATGTTCTGAGAGACAAACGCTTAACTAATGCCCCTTCCATGATTTGACAATGCAATTTCTCATCTTTTGATAGGAATTAAAACCACAGCTGTTAGTTTTAGTACAAAAGCATCAGTCAGGACCAATTTCGGTTTTTAGTTCAGATAGTGATATTGTCTCTGTAATTGTTCTATAGAACGTCGTCAACATACTGTACACATTTCCATGTGCTTTGCGAGGAATAGCAGCTTGGAACATGGATAACTTGTATAATCCTAAAGGCAAGCCCAATCGTTTCTATCATGTGAACACATTCCACCGTAACATGTTTAGCAAATCTCAATGTATCTTTCCTAAATTTTGAGGTTTTTGCTACTACCCTTCCAGTCTTACAGTAATGTTCAAGGTATGCTTTCTACTGAAAGCAAATACATAAAATATTCTAAATTACTGAGATACTAGGGTTGGATGATAACGATGATTGGATCTTCTTCTGTGCAAGCTCAGCTCGTAATGCCCGTAAATCAGATGCCGCCTGCCTTCGCATCTGTAAATAAACACATCCAAATATTAGTTCTGGAGTTCTCTCTGCATCCTGAACAGCGCACATTTTGCTACGTGGTCCTTTTTATCTGATGCATACATGTATTGTTGATAGTGGTGTTTTTAAAAGCATAATCAATATTACATGTATACAATCTCTATTTTTGAAAACGTTTCCAATGTATTAGACAATGTGTACATCACATTTCACAGTGTGCTCATTTTACACACCTGTAAAGCTTGTTATTTTCACAGTTTTTCTGTATTTATCTTCCAGCTGTGAAGGTCTCCAAACCCCCCACTAACGTCTAAATATCCATGTTATAGTCATACTGAACTATTGGCAGCTACACCCCCATTTATAACATGCACATCCAAAACGCATGTTTGGAAATAACCATCTTTTGCATAGGTTTCCTCCAGATTTTTGCCATCTGTAGCTGAACCTGTTTTTGTTACCCATAGGACTCTGTGCATTTTACTTCTGCTAACCGACGGTAAAGTACTTGTGTTCAACCCTCTAAACCTGATAAAATGATCATATACCTAATTGGCACATTTAATATACATGTAAGTAGAACATGTACCCAGGTCCTGTAAATTAAATGCTACTAGTGGACTAACTACATCACTCACTGCATCAGCTGCTGAAGGACCACCGTAAAACATGTCTACAGGTCTGCAATTGAAGCCTTGGTGGGCAGTTTACAACTGCCATGCAACCTTGCAAAAGAAACATTTTGCCAGGCTTGAACCTTCCTTTTTAATACTTATAAGTCACCCTTATGGTAGGCCCTAAATTCTCATAGCGCAGAGTGCAGGGTGTTTGACATGTTCATTATGTATATTTATGTTTTATGTGTCCTAACAGTGAAAAACCTCAAAAGTCGTTTTTCACTGTAGCAAGGCTGGCTCTCCCATACGGAAACACATGGTCGCATTATAACAACTTATAATGCTTACTTTCAGTTTCAGCAGCAGCTAGAACCATGATTCAAATATGCATTTTAATAATAACTTAAAATCCAACTTAATGATCAAGTCAGATTTTCTAATACTATTTTGAAAATTACACTTTTAAAAAGTTGAAATTTTTCTGCCTGAGTCGAATGTGCCTCTCTGCCAGTGTCCAGTGTCATCTGATTGTCAATAGCTCTCCTGTAGAGTTGTTATTGCTTCCAGACAGTGAACAACAGGCTTGGTTATGGAGAGGTGTTTTATTTCTTGAGCAGGATACCCTGTAGGGTTTTGCCCAGTCCTTTCTAGATCTTCAAGGAGTGCCTACCCATGTAACTCCCATGAACTTCCTAATCACCCAGGGGGAGGGGGAAAGCTGCCCCAGAACTGGTTTGGTGTGACCACACAGTAAAGTTGGCCCATTATCATAGCCAAACCTCTAGAGTGGGCACAGGGAGCTCTGACCAGGGGAAGAAGTGGGAACTGTGGGATAGTTTACAGTAAAACACACAGGAAGGGCTACAAAAGTGGGTAGGGTCACCCCTGGCAACCTATAACCCATTTGTTAGGGACTATCCAGGAGTTTTCCCCGCCCACAGACTGCCACAGGGCATAAAAGTGGCCTCCACAGTACCTCTTTCAGACCACTACTGGACCTGTAATATCGATGGTTCAGCACTCAAAATTTAACAATTATAAAAGCATTTGTATTTCAACATGTATCTTTGGCCTCTGCACAACATAAGTATTCATATCCACTGAATATCATGCACATAACACATGCAACCCTTTCAACAAATAATCCAATTTCTTCACATGCATCAATGAAGAAAGAGAGTTATAGCATCACAATTATGCTACTAAATTAAATTTCAACTGCACAATGTGTTTTCCATATTTTTCTTACATTTTTATTTTTCCAATTTTGTTTTACTTTTGTTGTGGTCTGGGGTATATGGACCACAGCCACATCTACTCTGCTGAAATTGCATGCAGTTTGTCTGCCGGTAAAATCAATGCCACAGTAGAACTGCCTAATGCCTGACAGGGCATCAGTCTGATATTGGTAAGTGCTAAAATATCCATAACAGCAACCATACATGTCATCCTGCCTACTTCATTTGGGTCAATTATAGAACTGTGACACAATACTTTCCCCACAATTCAAAGTGGCATGTCCTGCAACTTAGAAAGCTTTACTTAGCCTTATTGGCTTGGAAGTATGAATATAAATTGAACCTTAATTAAGCCTGGGTGGTGAACTCCGCTCTGTTCATGGAGTCTGCTAAGATTCCGTGCTCGCAAACATTAAGTTGGCGAGCACAAAGGAGGAAAATCCAACGCTAAACCACCTCCCAGTGAGAATTCTCAACTTGGGCGTTCGGGGATGGTCGCGACTGTTTGTGTTGAGAAACCATCCGTTCAGGTTGAGGAAGTTGCCACTTGAGTAGAAAATATACTCTAGCAGCAGAAAAAAGCAGTGCCCTCTTGTGCTGCAGATGGTGTCATTAGCTTTGAATTTCTAGCGCGAGACAAAAATCTGGCGCTAAAAATCATCGCAAGCAGCGCAACCTAACACATTACACTGCTTGCGGAACCCAGTGCGGCAGAGTTTTTGGGTCACTATGCAGAGCTCCGCAAACTACGCTCAGTCCTAACCTTAATATCAACCTTAGGAATGGCAGCAGCAGATCTTATCCATGTATATCCAATCAGGTAATGTATCTAAAAAAGATAAACTTTAAAGCTACCTGTTTTGTGTGTAGTACTTATGAGAAGTAGACAGGTGAAGTGAATTGATAAGGTAATTATTCATATCACTGGAAAAGGTCACATCGCTCAATTACTGAGCCTAAAATCTAAAATACCAGAGCTTCATAACCTACACACAAGAGCCAGGCATGAGTAAGCGATTGATCCAGCCTTGTTGAACATTTGTCTCACCCTGGACAGAGGTGATTCTGCATTTTTGATCTTATTAGATCTCTCAGCAGCCTTTGACACCATCTCTCACAGCATTCTTTATCAACGGCTGTGGGAGATTGGTGTCAGAGGCAAGGCTCTAGCCTGGTTCAAGAGTTACCTTGCTGACCGGCACACTTATATTAGGGTCAACTCCTTGGAATCTAGCAGGACTCCTCTCTCTGTCGGGGTACCTGAAGGGTCTATTCTGAGTCCCATGTTATTTAACATTTATCCCACCCCTCTGGCCAGAATCATAACATCCTATGGTTTCTCCACAGTATCCTATGCGGACGATACTCAGGTTCTTATTACCTGTAGTTAAGATGTTCTTGACACCCGCACCAGATTTAAGAGGTGTATGGTTCAGATTAGCGAATGGATGACTGGGAATAAACTCCAACTCAACTATAGCAAGTCAGAAAATATGCTATTTGGCAAGGCAAAGACACAATGGTCGCATGATTGGTGGCCTTCAGAACTAGGACCATGTTCTGAGCCCAAAGAAGCGGTTCGTGACCTAGGAATAATGCTCGAATGTGCCCTTTCTATGAAGGCTCAGGTTACCCAAGTATCAGGCATCTGTTATGGTATACTACGAAAATTACGGAAGATTTTCAGATGGCTACCCATTGAGTCCAGAAAACCTCTGGTTCAAGGACTGGTCGTTAGCCGTCTGGATTACGGCAATGCAATGTATACCTCCATCAACGAGGGCCTGTTGACTAAGCTTCAAACCCTCCAAAATGCCGCCGCACGCTTGGTGCTAGGTATGCCCCCCAGGCCCCTCTCTTTGCCCTGTCTTAGACAATTGACAAAGAAGCCAGTTTAAGATCCTTAGTCTCACACACAAACTTCTACATGGGACAGGACCTTCTTACCTTGCTGAGAAAGTGGTCAGGTACAAACCCTCCAGAACCTTAAGGTCTAGCACCAAGGCCCTTTTGGTACAGCCTAGGGCTAGAACATCGAGAATGGGATGTAGAGCTTTTTCCTACATAGCCCCCCCAACTTTGGAACAAGCTTCCTGTACATCTGCTGTCTCTTTCCAATCATCAGACTTTTCGTAAGGGCTTAAAAACCTGGCTCTTTCCCAATTAACTCTTTTCCAACCCCCCTCTACACTTGGTTGTCGTTTGTTGCTAAGCGCCTTGAGACTTTTGTGAAATGTGCGCTATACAAGAATTTATGACTATGACTATGACTGAATAGCTCTATAATCGCCTTGCTCTTTTAGTAATCAATCTGCTCCAGACCCTTTTATGTCTCTGCTTTTAGTAAAAGGTACAGAAATGCTTTTTAAAATAGACTGGTCGAAAGTGGCTGATTTGGAGAGATACGAGGGCACAATACTAATAAGGCTGCCCTCAATCATGTAAGATTCAACTGCAGACAGTTCTGTGATATTGTATCACAAAGTACTCTCCCAAAACAGGGACTACATCATACTTTTATGAAATGAGTGAATAGAGGAGAATTTCCGGATTGATTGAAAACTGCCAGCCAGTGGCATGCCTGTTCTCGTTCTAAAAATCCATGCTTGGCCCATAGGCGCTTAAAAAAAAAAGCAAAAATAAACTTTACATGACTGCCAGTAGAATAATATGTGTTTCTACACTTATCATACTGTTTGTTCTTTAAGAAAGGCTTCCAAGAATTGGGAGAGACAGTTTCATGACCGGCTCCAAAATAGATGTGGACCAAACGTGTTGGTGACAACTGCTTGTTATCTAGGGAAATTTGCCTCTAAAGATATTGAAGTTCTTGAGGATTAAAAATGTAATGAATCTGAGGAGGTTGCTGATAATTTCTCAGCCTTCTAGATCAATGGAGTCTGAAGAACACCTGTAATAGATGTAGAGGCACATTTCGCCTGAGAGGAATGGGGACCCTGAGGCAAAACATTTTTTTAAAGTTATTCAGACAGTCCATTTTAAATGGAGAAAGTAATTTTCCACAACTGATGGTTGGTTTTGAGGACACAAACATCATTAATGATTTTAAGAGACCCTAAATTTGGTTTGCACTTCATCGTATTTACTTCTTACCCGTATGTTAAGAGTTTGTGGCTCAAACAACCCACATATTTTCTTGGTAGAATTACTGGTTACTCAACCGAGGCTCCCAGAGGTCAGACAATGGGCTTGTTGTGTAAACGCTGCAAATCATCTGTTTAGGCAATGTGGGAGCTCAGTAAGAGCTTGAATCAACACTGTGGCGTCTCTACCTTATACCCTTGACCTGCACAGTCTAAAATGTACTGATAGAGTTTGAATAACTTATATAGGCAGATCTTTTTATATTACTCAATTAAGACAATTTATTAGACTTATGGCTTGCAGGTGGCTGACATAAGAAAGGGACTCCTGCAATAGAGAGCCTATCAGCTCATAGCTTGCATTGTCTGTTTGAATGCACAACTCAAAGCCTTTTAGCAATTAAATCAGAATCACTTGACTGCACTGTTACTCATATTCTCAGCATTGCATGGTGTGCGGCTCATTACTATCGTAGGATGTCAAGTTCCAGCAAACAGCAACTGTGCTACGTTCCTCATCAGAAGGCAAACTGATCATCCCAGAGTGGAGACGAACATGACTTGGAAGCAAATCCCGAAAATGGCTCCAGGAAAACAGTGAAACGACCTTCTCATAGAAATCAGATCGCTCTACATCTTCACATTATTACAAAACTCCCTGAAACAGCTGCTAGTCACAAGAACATAATTACACATTGTCTTCTTCAGAATGCAGAATTACTCTAACTAGACATCCTACGTCATTTCTTACACTCTTGTATCCATGAAATCTCTATTGCATGACCTTGCGTTAACTCCAACTTTCCACAACAAAATGTCTTTTGGTAGATGAAGATTATCTTGTACTCCGCCGAGAATGGAAAGCGGGGATGGACATCTATATGGCAGCAGGAAGGGTCACTTATAAGGCGAGGGGGTGTCCAAAGAAATTCCACAGAGTATGGGGCAAATGGAGGAAATATTATGGCTTTGATGTTGTAGTGGGAGATGATTAATTGGATCCCAGAGAAATGTTCCTCTCAGGCTCAATGACAGGTAAAGGGCCCCTAGCATCTAAAGGAAAGAGAAACCCTGCGGAATTTCAATAAAATGATATGGGCTTTTTAATGTTTATCTCTTAAAAGCCCCGCCGTGGCTATAAAGATGTACTGTCTGATGTATGGATTACTAATGTATGACACTGCATGACTGTAACCGATCTTGTTATGGTTTGTTTTTCTTTTGTTTGCAAAAATATATTACATTTTTATTTTTAAAGATTCTCTTGTACTCACCTCTCTACTCTGCATATCCAAATGCTGCTTTCATTCTCTATCTGAATTCTCCATTTACCTCCTCTGCCCACGTTCTTCCCTCTTTTAAACAGATCACTACACTGATAGGTTTGCCTATTTATCCATGGTCTCCTCTTCTTTAAACCGACTGCTACTATGATACTTGTATTGTTTACTATTGTCAATGTGTCAATGTTCAAGTTGCTGTCATACAAAACTGATCTGCCTGTCAGATCTAGGTGCTGCATCTGCGGCACATTTAAAATGTTAGTAAACAAAGTGTTATACACTCTTTCAGTACAGGTATCGTGCATTTAATGCAAAGATTTATTTTTTAGTCACGAAGCAGTGTTGATTCTGCCTTTAAAGAGGTGAAGGTACATTTTGAAAATTGACCTTTGGTGTTTGTGAAAATAAGACAAATAGGGCGGGGGCAGTGGGGGTGGGGCACTTAAGGAATCATCAACATGACGTGAAGATTGCGCGTCCTCCTGAGTTTCCAGAGTACCAAACGTTGCCAACCCTCAGCCTGGAAAGAAAGCATTTCAATTTGAAATGGTGAATTGAAGTTTGGAGCATGTACTTGTGGTGATAAATGCAAGAAATGTAGTTATGTGCTTCCATCTACATTATGACACATTCATATTCTCTGAAACATCCAATACAGATAGACGCCACACTCCTTTCACTCATTATTTCTCTCGCTCATTTGCTGAGACATTGTGGCCGTGCTACTTAACCCTCCTAAAAAACTCTTCACACTTGCTCACTTTCAACAGGCCTCAGCCATATGAGACATTAATGTCCAGAAAAAAGACAGGTCTCAACAAGCAGGTGTAAAGTTCCTTTATGTTCATGGGCTTGTCCTGTTGCCTTTTTAGCAACAC